>NC_064922.1:117665034-118880971 GCF_023897955.1 Schistocerca gregaria
CATATAAAAATGTCAGTTTCTATTCACAGTGTGTCATGCAGTAGAAGAATAAGAGATGTTAATATTACGTTCCTAAAGAAGTATATTGGGACTCATAGTTTTATTCGCAAGAGCATTTAAATCTCACATAAAAAGTCATTCGTGATCTAAAGACTTTCACCGAAGTGAATGTGCGAATAATTATTTTGAAATTAGGAGTTCATGCATTTCAGATTATTAGTATCCGCCACAAAAGCAAGATAACACCACAAATGTCTGCGTTCCACGTAGAAGTACACAAAATGAGACTGTCATCTATTAGCAGTATTTCAACGCAAAACGGCGTCGTTATAAAATAAATTTTATCACGTTAACTGATTCGTCCTTCGCTGCTTTCTAGAAAACTCCGTCTTCACGAAGAAAATTGGATGTTTTATACTAAGAATTAATTTAGTTAACCAGTTTTCTCCTTCCAAGGCCATCATCATACAGTAAGTATATTTGTTGCTGTATTCCGAATACAAGTTAATTAAATAAATTAATACTATAGAACATCCAGATTTTTTAGCTTTTGCTCCGACAGAATATTACAAATGCCCATAAAACTCGTCATTTATTAATTTCCGCATAGTTGAAAATTCATTTCTTGCTCTTTGTTTTTAAATTCATTATTTGATGATTTGCAACCGGATTCCAGAATAGATATTGAGAGGGAAACAGAGTTCAAAGTCTCTCAACGTGTGTATTCGTTATAGACGTATGTGAGTAGAAGACAGAAACTCACGTGGTTCTGTTTCGCCTCTGTTTCGGTATAAGATAATTACTCGTAATATTGACATTTTGCAATGGATGATCGAGGCCGCTACCTTCGTGATGTCAGTTACATCACAGCTGTGCACAGACTTAATACGATTCGTAAAAAGGCTCCAACGTCAAACATTTAATTACAGAGATGCTGCAGTTATTTTCATTGGAACAGAAGTGATTGACATTCAACAACAAGCTAACATATTCAAGATCAGAGAGATTATGCAAATCCGATATTGCTGACGTAGTTCTGCTTTTGTCCTTACCGCCTAATGAAAGTGGTTCCACTTTAAAGTAGGTGCAATCCAACTGAATAATGTAATCGTATCATGTTACCTAGAATGTTCCACTATCATTTGTACGAATGTAAATGTTTAAAAAATTATAAACGGAGGCTGTTATTACATGTGTTGAAAATACACTGGACAGGTCCTAAGAAGTGTCAGCCAAACAATCATCTGCGAATGAACTGATGTAAGTAATTCGCAAACAGGCTCAGTGCCTGTAGGGACATGTTCCTGTCAGCCAAGGAGTGGGAAAGGGGGGGGGGGCAAAGTACCGGCTTTATCTTTTATGACCATAGATACAGCAACGGATACAGACAGCTTTCCGCTCAAGCATACTGTGAAGTAACAGTATGATTGATGGAAACACTTTCGGACAGATATGCTTCTTCATATAGCCCACCACAAATAAAACCCATGGCGGCAAGTGCAATGGAGCACAACAATAACTTAACTCGGCAACAGCTTGCAAGGGAATATTCCCAAATGTAGATAAACGATCTTGATGAAACTTGGTGGACATTTTTGAAGGTTCAAAATAAGGCAGTACATGTTTCCCTATTTTCATTTTTAAGCGGTAGAATGCGCCACAGAGTGCAGTTTGCGTACTAGGTTTAGAGGGAAAAATCTTCAAATTCATCATCTCTATAAAACATATTTATGAAAGTTGACAGGTAATTGAACGTTATTGAAAACTTTATAATCGTCTTTCGTAATAATTTGAATTTCTGTAAAAGTCTCACCACTAGCAATTAATTTTCATAAACGAAAACTTCACTTATAATATAAATTGAAGCTTTCAAGCCACATACATCGATGTGTAATAAAGCTGGTTTCTGAATTACCATTTTTGGTAAACAGCCTTTACACATTGTGCAGTCTGAGTATTTTCGGCATACCCATTTAAAACATTTGAGCGTTCATTACTATTCCATTTATTTATTTTACTTATACATTCTTTTTCTGAGTTTTCCATTTCACTTACGCGTATTTGGAAGATAGAAAGAAATAAGTAAACCATTATTAATACATAAAATAATTACAATATTGATCGTTTGTAAAGAAATGCTTAAGACAAAGGTTGACACAATCCACATTAAAATTAAAAAAAATTTCTTCACATGAGGCACACGATGGAGAACCCAAAATAAATCTAAATTGAGCAGGATATCGGATTGTGCTGGGTGATCCTCTAAAAATCTTGATTTATACCAGAACTATTTCAGTACATTGTAAAACATTGGCGAAGAGAGTTGATTATATAGTAGTGATAGCAACTTGGTTATATCATTTCTCAAATGGAATTTGACACTAGAATCAGTCAGCAGATCTTGATCTGAAAAACGTCTCTCGAAGTTCTTCCAGCGTCGAAAGTCGTATACTTCCCACGGATGTACCGGTGTCGTCGAGTCTTTGGATATCACCAGATGAAGAAATTCGTTTTCCATATTTACCACACTCAGAATCGTTTTTTTTAACACCATTCCATTTCCGTAGTTTTTAAATAAAATAATTCAGAATTTGGACCGAGAATTCTTTTGAAGAGCCAAATATTCGTGTGACAGCGTCGACATATGGTAAACTAGCTTCTGACCATGTCAAAACAGATTTGAATGAAGTTTTCTTTTCCAATATTGGAGTAAAGCTGAACTGTCGTTACACTCATGGGGGGCTCAATGTGGAAAAACCGTTTTGAGCATCGTACCTGGGAACGAGAAACTTGCTCATCTGGTGATCACAAAAGGCTCGGCGGACAGTTCTAGCTGTTGATCATATATGGCATTCGATGCTGGAAGAATTTTGTGATAATATTTTCACATTTAATTCTACAGTATGATTATGATGTCAGTCTCTACTTGCAAAACAATATAATCAAGTTGCAGTCACTAATACATAATCAGTTCTCTTAACCAATGTTTTCCAACGTACTGAAAAACTCTTACACCTAATACAAATGACGGTATTTAGAGGATTGTCCGCATTAGTTTGATAATTCTGCTGAATTTTGTTTTATATTATGTTTTCCTTCATTTGTATTACGAGAAGAAATTTCGTTGATTTTATGTGGAAGATGCAAAAAATGTTATTTTTAAACAATTCTTCACAATTTATAATTTTTATGGCTGTGAATCATAATAAAAGTTTGCTTATTACTTTAGGGCAACGAAATACACGTATGTAAAACGGTAAAGTAAAAAACTGGTCAGTTACGTGGGACTCGTGCACCATCCTGGGAAGAATCTCCACGTTTCTGCCTGTTCTCGACATTGATACTGGCAAGATGTTGGTCCCGGAGATTCGAAAAGTTGCGAGAATGTTATAATTTTAACTCTGAAGTCGGATAACAAATGACAAAAACTTTTTTGTGTGTCATAATTACAAATTAATATTTTTCAGTTTTTTCGTACTGTTAAACCGTGCTTTTTGTCAAATTGTATGACTCTAGACCGATAGGAAGTACTGTATAAGTTATGATGAGTATGTCTGTGAGTATAAAACATTCGACGAAAAATACCGCATCTTTTGAATGTATTGACTTAGAAGCTACAGTTCTTTTACACCCTATTTCAATTTGCAACTTGACCCTTGTAGTCGTTTCCGACGGAAAGAGCTTGTAATAGTCGGACACATAGGCAGACGGACGGACGGATAGTGAAGTGATCCTGTAAGCGTTCCGTTTTTAGCGACTAAAACGCGGAACTATAAAAAAGAAAAATAAGGAAAGAAAACATGGATGTAAACATGGTTTAAGAAAAATTAGAATAAATAAAAAAATAATTATAATAATAGTGAAGTTTAGCTATTATAAAATACTCCGTCAGCACAATGCGAAACGGAATTTCAGAAACGAGCTTTATTACGCATGGTTGTATATGGCGTCAAAGTCGGCCTCATTTATGTTCTATGAAGTGTTCTCACTTTTACTAAATTAATTAATGGTGTAGGGGAATTTAGCAGAATTTCGAATTATTACAAAAGTTGATTATACAATATTCAAGAATTTTAGTAGCATTTCAACTTTTACATGAAACACACTTTGTATACAGGGTGTTTCCGTAAATGCGTACAAAAATGTAACAAGACAGAGCATGTTGCACTGAACAATTGCAGGTAGGGAATCTGGGGTCGGAGAAGCCAGCTTAAGGAGATACGGCAGGAAACTCGTCTACTGTTATCCAACACAACTAACAACTAACATGCGTAGAAGTCTGACGTGCTGTGCTGCTTATTCAACATGTACATCCTTCATTTCCTGCGAGGAACCAAGGAGGACGAGGAGCCAGAGTCATGATGTGGCAGGCCATCTGAATGGCCACCTGTGCTTCAGGTTCGGTCAGAGAGTTCTGCCTCAGTTGATGGAGGACGTACCCTTGGCTATTCGTGAAAGTATGTGGATGCAACATGACGGCGCACCGCGTCGCGTCACTTTAGTGTAGTCGTCCGCAACCTTCCCGATGCTGTATTTCCTGATCGCTGGATTGGAAGAGGTCGTACCCCATGGCCTGCGAGGTCACCTGACCTAGATCGCTATGAGGATATCTAAAGTCTCTTGCGTATGAGACCCCAGCGGATACGGGGATGAAATTAGTGGCCAGAATTATAGCTGCCTATGACGGATTCGAAACACACCAGGGATATTTGATAGGGTACGTCAGAATGTTGTTCGCCTATGTCATGCTTGCACTGAGGCAGACGGCCGTCAGTTTCAACACATTTCGGAAGATAAATTTACGTTCATTGTGTCAACGATGGTATTTGCAGTTAACTGTAACTAATGTAAATATAGTACACAGTACTGTGATTTTATTCGTGTTACCTCCTTAAGCTGGCTTCACCGACCCCAGGTTCCCTGCCTCTCATTGTTCTTCGCACGCGTTTACAGAAACAAACTGTATATCGTGCTTTCGGAGACGTTTCCTTTAAACCTAATATGACAAATTGCCTTTTCGCGTGTCTCTTACCCATTAAAAGTAAAATAGGGCAACAAAAAAATATGCTTACTATATTCCTCTGACCTCTCTACTTACCTGCCAAGTTTTAACAGGATCGTTTATTTACTCCTGGTTACTCCTAGGGATGTTCGCTGTAAGTCGAAGAAAACTGCACTGCTATACACAGCCAACAGCGTCAGCTTCCCGTTCTAACTTCCGAGCGCCCTTCGGTGATTGGCTGCCGTTTTACGGCCGTGGCTCCGCAGTTGTGTTGCTCAGAGTTGCAGCTATTCGGAAAAACTTGTTCAGTTCGACGTCGTTCAAACCCTGTTTGATCTTGTTGCTTCCCTCCATACGGAAAACAAAATATTTACGTTTGTCAGGCCAGTTTAGAAGTCCGTCTCGTGGGGCTTTATCTTGGTCGTAGTGGGATATACCGTGAGGGGAAACGAAATCCTTTCAACTGCCCGCGGTGGGGGGGGGGGGGGGGGGAGGGGGGAGCGGGGCAGGTTAGTTGCCGGCGGTAGAAGTGCCTCAGACGAGTGTCAGCGACAGCTTCGGGCCTTCTATGTAGGCCGGGCGGGCGCTCCGGCGGCTCTCACATTGTTCTCCCCACCATAGGCGACAGTCGGCCGCTGCAGCTTTCGTCTGGGGCGCCGCTGTTCTTCCGTCGACTTTCAGACAGCCTTCAAATGCATTTATGCCGCTCCTCCAGACATGTCCTCCACTCAGGTGAAGACGTTTCTTTCGACCCGGAGCTTCCGTGGCGTCGCGCGAAACTACATTCACGGACGCAACCATAATGCTGCACGCACTCTAATGCGTAGTTTACGTTCGGTGTGTGTGTGTGTGTGTGTGTGTGTGTGTGTGTGTGTGTGTGTGAGAGAGAGAGAGAGAGAGAGAGAGAGAGAGAGAGAGAGAGAGAGAGAGAGAAACAGAGAGAGAGAGAGAAACGGGGGGGAACAGTGTGGGGGGAGGGATTTGTAGGGGCCAGTTATCAGCGCACCTAGTTTACACAGAGACGCAGCACTTGTCGCATCCTGGCACAGCCTCACTGTACCAGAATGAAGTAAGTGCGAACTGCGTAGCGCAATCGTGACGTTACCGACAATGGATTAGTTATAAATTGCTGTCAACCTTCATATCGGGGATGAGAGGGAGAGAATCTCCTTGGTTTGAAGTAAATGAGTTTCCTGAAAATAGGTTACAGAATTGCAATAGGCAGAAGAGATTGGTTAGTTTCTATCAAGTTTATTCTCACATTTACTTATGTGAGGTGTTGGACCATAAACCCCTTAATAAGATTCACTATTCTTATTCGGACTTGCTACTTCAAAGCTAATTGCCGGTACATATAAGAAACAAGTACAAAGCAATCCCTTGTTCTTGGTTAACACTGAAATCTCTCTACGTAATTGAGACAAAGACTGACAGCCTCTGTTCAACACTATTCCAATGAAACTCTAAAAATCCTACAGGATCTGCAGTTCCTGAGTGTCCACCAGAGTCTGTCACCGTCTTCTCGTAGTTGAAGCCTCTACCAGCTGCTATGGGCCTACTCGGCCCTGCTGGCATCTCGCTGCGGAATCTCCAAACTGCCGGCACTGGCTCTGAATTTGCATCTTTATCTCTGCTTTTAGCTATTCCGCTGCCTGGCCTTTTATTCCGTTTCTCATGTACTTGGGTGCACACGAGTTAATTTGTTTCACCCGACTCTTTCATTTCTAAGTGATCAGATTGCGCAAGAATGCCTTCGGTTCCACAAGACACATTCGTTTCTAGCTGCACACAACTTAATTTGGTTCCACACGGGTCTTTTCCGCGTGTGACTGACACTCTCTCTTGCTGTATTATCGCCCTGGTGTTTCCGTCTTCCATTGCGCAAGTTTGACTCATGCTGCTTCCTCTGGCAGGAAGTAAAATACTAAGCTATTTGATCAACAAGCCATACATGGCAGCCTCCGCTGCTTATCTTGTCCCTACGTCCTCGTCGACTATTTATTAATGTCGGCTGGCTGTTTGCCTATGGAGCCTGGACTCTTATTGTGTCCACAAAAACAAGAACAAAAATTAAAATTTTCTACGGTCACAACACGCTGCAAAACTAACAAAAGAAGCGTATGAATTTCGTCTCACCAATTTGACCCATATGGACAGGTTTGTAGGACACCATTAGCTTTAACAAACGTAAACGGGAAAACACAACCGTCTAACATTTTCGCGAAAATATAGTTTGAAAATTTTAGGTGTGCTCATTTGTTTTGCATGAAAAATTTCGCAGCCGAGCATGTAAGCTCCTGCTTCCGTAACAACGCGGTCCAGGGATTGAATGTTGTTGCCTTTTTTTAAATTCTAACAACAGATTTACTATTCCTATAAAAATATAAAGTATTTAATTATTAATTTATTATTTTTATGAACATTATTCTGATAAAGGAAGAAAACTGTTTTTCGTAAGTAGATTGGAAACATAAAAATTGGCGAGGTGCAAATACAACTCTCGCACTCAGCGCTCCGTACAAAGTTTATCATGTACAAGTTCATTATGTATCTAGGCATTTGGTAAGTTCTGGGAATCGACAATCTCGGCCATTTTTGGCTGTTATAGACGATGACACTTTCAAGATATCCGTCCCGCGAATTCAAAGACTTTCGAGAATGTTTCAGTTTTACGTTTTATGTCGGGCAACAAATGACAAAAGAAATATTTTTCCTATGATATAATTAACTATTTTCTGATTTTTTTACTTTTCTTCTACTGTGAAATCTTGCTGCTCCTCAAATTTTATGGTTCTAGACAAGCGGGGAGTACCCTTGGATGCGGGAGTTCCGAGCGGCAAAAGATGTGACATTGATGGGGTAGCTTTTTATTGCATTATCTTAGAAGTTTATTGTGTACATTGCCAATGGAACGGAGACCTTAGTAGGTGACTAATTTCAACTTCATACGTCCATCCGTTCCTGAGAAAGTGCATTTTTTATAGTCGGACGGAAAGACGGACAACAAAGTGATCTTATAACGGTTCCACTTTCACCGCCAGAGGCACCAAACCCAAAAAACGACACGCAAGAGGTTTCTCTCAAATCAGTAGACCCATTTTGTTTATATTATTGTATTAAAATTTGCACGAGTCAGGATAACACTGATCGTGGAAACATGGAAAACAATTTTTGCGACATACAGTACATGTAATGAGCTCAAAACGCTTGCATGTTCTTGGTTTTTCCATTCTCTTATTTCAGAACAAACTTGGCTTACATCAATGAATGGTTCACGATTATAGTGCGAATTTACTTCCAAGCTTTTAGATAAAAGTCCGATTCAATTAATTAGATATCATGAAAACAAAAAAAAAAAATATTCTAAGTATTCATGATGGACCGTCATAACAAATCTGTTGTTAGAATTGTGTAGGAATGACGAAAAGAAGTATTGGCAACGGGATTTGATCCAGAGGGCTCGCGCTTACGAAACTAAGCGCTACTCGCTGAGCTGCGTACTTGGGTGAATGGCTGAACAGTAACGACCTTACGAAGGATATAACCATGCTTAACACATTCAAACTCGAATTTCTGGAAAAAGTTAGAGAGTTGCATTTTACAGTGTACATTTGTCGGATTTCTAGTGCTGTCTTACACACCCCGTCGATATGAATGAAATCGATGATGGCAAATTCGTTCGATCGCCTGGTAAGTTTCCAAACTACACAGCTAGCTACTGCATGTGTGCAGCGTGCAGTGGCTGAAGCCGTTGGCGAAACTACACTCCAGGAAATGGAAAAAAGAACACATTGACACCGGTGTGTCAGACCCACCACACTTGCTCCGGACACTGCGAGAGGGCTGTACAAGCAATGATCACACGCACGGCACAGCGGACACACCAGGAACCGCGGTGTTGGCCGTCGAATGGCGATAGCTGCGCAGCATTTGTGCACCGCCGCCGTCAGTGTCAGCCAGTTTGCCGTGGCATACAGAGCTCCATCGCAGTCTTTAACACTGGTAGCATTCCGCGACAGCGTGGACGTGAACCATATGTGCAGTTGACGGACTTTGAGTGAGGGCGTATAGTGGGCAAGCGGGAGGCCGGGTGGACGTACCGCCGAACTGCTCAACACGTGGGGCGTGAGGTCTCCACAGTACATCGATGTTGTCGCCAGTGGTCGGCAGAAGGTGCACGTGCCCGTCGACCTGGGACCGGATCGCAGCGACGCACGGATGCACGCCAAGACCGTAGGATCCTACGCAGTGCCGTAGGGGACCGCACCGCCACTTCCCAGAAAATTAGGGACACTGTTGCTCCTGGGGTATCGGCGAGGACCATTCGCAACCGTCTCCATGAAGCTGGGCTACGGTCCGGCACACCGTTAGGCCGTCTTCCGCTCACGCCCCAACATCGTGCACTGTATTTCTTTTCGGAGCGATCCAAATTACAGGACACGAAACTATCAATTGTGTGTGTTTTGATCTTAGCATGCGCATCAATAAATGCATCATGGGGTGCGAAAATGAAAATGTTGTTGATTTTGCGCAGTTACACAATGAACGAATACCTGTGGGAAGACTACATAACAAAGTGCGACGCACTACTACGCTTGCGACAATTGTTTGTGGTATGAGCGTCAAAGAATTAGCAAATGTCGGAGTTATTGACCAATTCTGTAAGAAATAATAAGACATGTAAGGTAAATGACCATCACTTTCAGCATTTGCAACTTGTGTAGATGTTTTCAGGGCAGTGAGAAGTCAACCTAAAAAGAAGACTTCACTAAAACCAAACTGCGCAAATTCGAAAGCTACTCAAACAAGATAACGTGAAGTTAACGGTGGAAATAGTAAAGTACTTTACCCATTACGTATACTCTCCCTTGTATTCTGTTAATATCAGTGAATTATTCCGATTGCTTAGATATTTCAAGTAGTTTCTGGACTAATCTGCAAAAATTTCGTGGCTGACCACCCGAGCTGACGTCTTCTCTTTATCCAGTGACCAATTCTAACATGTTTTTATTTTGTCGATCCCAATCGACGTGAGAGAAGACGGCTAAAAACAGGGATGTGGAGAACGATCCATAAAATACACTATAATGAAAGGTGGGTCCAAAACTAAAATTTAAATGGCCTTCCCTATATTCCTCCGATTGATAAAAAGTAAAACGATATTGACAACACGAGCGACGTTTGCCAAAACGACCGATGACTCAGACGGCAAGCCCACGTGCTAAAGTAAACGCTCAAAGAAATGGGTATTCCGTCACGAAATGGCGGAGAGTTTAACTTGGGTGCAGAGCGTAGAAAGTGGTGGGGTAGCTCCACTTAAAAGACGATGCCTAAAAAGGCAGTGCCCAATATGCAATTTAGTTAAAACTACCTCCTCGCGGCGGGAGGATCGACAGGAGGTCGTCCAAGACGCTGGGAGAGGTTTAATAACTTCGAGCTCATTCCAATGAAGAGAGGACGGGTGGCGCTGCCAAAGTGACACCACCTCGTTACAGACAGCAACACAGAGATCATCGGAGGGAATATAAAAACTAGTGGGCAGAGGTATGAACACGTCAGCAGCCTCAATTCCAGTCAGACCGACGTGACCAGGAGCTCAACTAAACAGCGCAGTGGTTCCATCAGGAGTGAGAAAGAGACGGTTCACCTGTACTCGTCGCACTAAGGGATAGACGGCGAACACCACACAGAGACTTTGAAGGGTGCTGAGAGAGTCTGAGCAGATGACAATTGAAAACCGTGTGTCTCCGGATGTACTCCGTGGCCTGATACAGGCGAAGAGCACTGCTCTAAATACTGAGCGATGTGCCGGAAGTCGATACCGAAAAACGTGGGCGCAAATGACCGAGGCACACCAGACGCCACTGTCAGTCCGAGAGTCATCAATGTACACAAAGGTACAGTCGTGAAATTCCATGCGAAGGTCGTGAAACTGAAGGCGATAAAGCGAGACTGGAGTAGTGTCGTTAGGAAGTGAGTGAAAGCCAACGTGAACGCGGGGCGTTGCACAAAGGCAAGGTGGTGAAGGATTCACAACCATCGGAAATGCTGCAGGCAGCGAGAGGTTCAGCTGCCGGAGCATGAGCCAAAAGCGAACTGCAGGAGGTAAAAGGAGGAGGCCGCGCCCCATACTGTTGATCAAAGGTGTCAATGAAGAAGGAGGCATAAGACGGGTGGCCACACATAACAGACAAACGGCATGCATACATATTGAGGAGAAAGTCACTGTGGTATCGCAGCGGTAGTTCAGCAACTTCAGCATATAGATTTCCAACCGAGCTAGAGTAAAAGGCGCCAGTGGCTAAAAGGATGCAACGATGGTGGATAGTGCTGAGACGGTGTAAGAGGGATGTGCGTGCAGATGCTTAAACAAAGCACTCACAGTCTAGTTTCGAACTGACGTGGGACCGGTACAAATGGAGGGGGGTTGTTCGATGGGCACCCCAGGAAGTACATTGAGGACACGTTGGACACTGAGGGACCGTGTACAGCGATCAGCCGGGTATGAAACATGGGAGGACCAAGAGAGTTTTCTATTGAGCATGAACCCCGGAAATTTCGTAGTTCCAACGAACGGAAGAGCAACAGGCCCAAGATATAAAGATGGTGGGAGAAGCCAAATGAGGCGCCAGAAATTCATACAAACAACATTGTCGATGCTCCACGAGTAAAGACGATAGAGGCATCGCAAAGGACGCCGCTCAATGAGACAGATACGCGGAGAACTGCAATAGTCGGCAAAATCGTCAATAAAAAGGGAGCCGGAGATGCCTGGCGGGAGACACGCCATTATAGGGTTATCGGCGTTAGCAAAGAGGGTGACGATAAGAACGGAATCCTGAGGCACACCATTTTCCTGGGTAAAGGTGTCCGAAAATGGAGAATTCACACGGACGTTGAAAACTTGATCTGTTAAAAATTCCTAAAGGAAATGGGGCAAGCGGCCGCGGAAGCCCCATGTGTAAAGAGTACGTTCGATACCAGTCCTCCAACACGTGTCTTATGCTTTCTGCAAATCGAAAAACAGGGCCACAGTCTATGATTTCAACAGCAAACCATTTGTGACATGGGTGGACAAAGTGACGAGATGCTCAACGGCAGAACAGAGCGCTTGATACCCACAGGGTGCAGAGGTTAGTAGAGTACGAGACTAGAGCCACCGTACCAGCCGGGCAAACACATCTGATGAGAGAGATGGCGTGGTAGCTACCTTACCGGGCTTAGGTACAGGAATTGCAGTCGCTTCACGCCAGCGTCTGGGAAACGTGCCCGCCGGCAAGATTCGGTCGTATGTACACTCCTGGAAATTGAAATAAGAACACCGTGAATTCATTGTCCCAGGAAGGGGAAACTTTATTGACACATTCCTGGGGTCAGATACATCACATAATCACACTCACAGAACCACAGGCACATAGACACAGACAACAGAGCATGCACAATGTCGGCACTAGTACAGTGTATATCCTCCTTTCGCAGCAATGCAGGCTACTATTCTCCCATGGAGACGATCGTAGAGATTCTGGATGTAGTCCTGTGGAACGGCTTGCCATGCCATTTCCACCTGGCGCCCCAGTTGGACCAGCGTTCGTGCTGGACGTGCAGACCGCGTGAGACTACGCTTCATCCAGTCCCAAACATGCTCAATGGGGGACAGATCCGGAGATCTTGCTGGCCAGTGTAGTTGACTTACACCTTCTAGAGCACGTTGGGTGGCACGGGATACATGCGGACGTGCATTGTCCTGTTGGAACAGCAAGTTCCCTTGCCGGTCTAGGAATGGTAGAACGATGGGTTCGATGACGGTTTGGATGTACCGTGCAATATTCAGTGTCCCCTCGACGTTCACCAGAGGTGTACGGCCAGTGTAGGAGATAGCTCCCCACACCATGATGCCGGGTGTTGGCCCTGTGTGCCTCGGTCGTATGCAGTCCTGACTGTGGCGCTCACCTGCACGGCGCCAAACACGCATACGACCATCATTGGCACCAAGGCAGAAGCGACTCTCATCGCTGAAGACGACACGTCTCCATTCGTCCCTCCATTCACGCCTGTCGCGACACCACTGGAGGCGGGCTGCACGATGTTGGGGCCTGAGCGGAAGACGGCCTAACGGTGTGCGGGACCGTAGCCCAGCTTTATGGAGACGGTTGCGAATGGTCCTCGCCGATACCCCAGGAGCAACAGTGTCCCTAATTTGCTGGGAAGTGGCGGTGCGGTCCCCTACGGCACTGCGTAGGATCCTACGGTCTTGGCGTGCATCCGTGCGTCGCTGCGGTCCGGTCATAGGTCGACGGGCATGTGCACCTTCCGCCGACCACTGGCGACAACATCGATGTACTGTGGAGACCTCACGCCCCACGTGTTGAGCAATTCGGCGGTACGTCCACCCGGCCTCCCGCATGCCCACTATACGCCCTCGCTCAAAGTCCGTCAACTGCACATACGGTTCACGTCCACGCTGTCGCGGCATGCTACCAGTGTTAAAGACTGCGATGGAGCTCCGTATGCCACGGCAAACTGGCTGACACTGACGGCGGCGGTGCACAAATGCTGCGCAGCTAGCGTCATTTGACGGCCAACACCGCGGTTCCTGGTGTGTCCGCTGTGCCGTGCGTGTGATCATTGCTTGTACAGCCCTCTCGCAGTGTCCGGAGCAAGTATGGTGGGTCTGACACACCGGTGTCAATGTGTTCTTTTTTCCATTTCCAGGATTGTATTAAGCAGCAAGTGCTTCCCCGCAAGAGAAAGGCTCTGCATCATGTGAATGTGAGCCCTGGCCCTAGGGCGGAGGATCGGGATGAAGTGAGAGCAAGATGTAGCTCCCTCATACTAAAGGTGGCATAGCAGCACTCACGATTCTGAGAAGAGAACTCGAAATTTCCGCAAAACTGCGGCCCAAACTGTTGGTGATAGCATCATGGTTCACGATGACATCACATGCTACTGTCAGGCCGGAAATTGGGAAATGGATGTTGGTCCCAGAGAGCCGTCGGAGGTTGGCCCACATGACAGGGGAGGGTGTGGAACTATCGAATGAAATCCTGCTAGTTTTTTTGCCATCCCGAATTAAGCAACGACACCGTGCACGCATCCGTTTATAATGCATGCAGTTCGCGTCACAGAATGACGGTTACACATGTGAAAGCTCGTCTCCACGCGTGAATTGTGTCGCGGCATGCGTCAATCCACCAATGGACCGGGACACAGCGTGGTAAAAAGGAAGTGAGGGGAATGGAACGTTCTGTAGCGGTAAGGACAACGTTTGTAAGATAGTGCACCTGGTCATGGCAACAGGGGAAATATTGTTCTTCGAAGGTCGCCAGGGAGGAGTAAAGCCGCCAGTCGACCTTAGTAAGTTGCCATTTTGGATCCGTACCATATCGGGTGGCCAGAGGAGATAGAGAAGATCCAAAGGAGAGCGGCGCGTTTCGTCACAGGGTTATTTGGTAAGCGTGATAGCGTTCTGAGGTGTTTAGCAAACTCAAGTGGCAGACTTTGCATGAGAGGCGCTGTGCATCGCGATGCAGCTTGATGTCCAGGTTTCGAGAGGGTGCGTTTCTGGGATGAGGTATCGAATATATTGCTTCCCCTTACTTATACCTCCCTAGGAGATCACGAATGTAAATTTAGAGAGATTCGAGCGCGCACGCAGCCTTTCCGGCAGTCATACTTCCCGCGAACCATGACAGTGGCACGTAAAGTGCCCTCCGCCACACACCGTTGAGTGGCTTGCGGAGTATAAATGTGGATGTAGATGTAGATGCATGCGGGTGGCGTAGGAGTCAGCAAACGGATAGCACACGGGAATTGGTCGCTCGAGTATGTGTTAGAAAGAGCAGACCACTCGAGACGATAGGCACGAAAGGAGGACAGAAGGATAGGTCCAAATGGGAATAGGTATGCGAAGAGTCTGAGAGGAACGTGGTTGCTACTTCATTAAATCAGAAAAGGCAAAGATGGCACATCTCTGACAGCTTCTGTGAGAGCACCGATGGGGATGGTGCACATTAAAGTCAGCGAGCTGCAGAAATGGGTGAGGTAACTGCCCAATAAGATGGGGGAAGTCTGTCCTCGTGCCATATAATGACGGAGGAATATAAATGGTACACAGGCAAAACGTCAGGTGAAGAAGGGAAAGAAGAACTGCTACAGCATGAAGACGGCTATTCATGGAGATGGGTTGACTATGAACGTCATCCCGTATGAGCGGCATGACTCCCCCATGAGATGGAATGGCGACCTCAGTGGGGTCTCCAAAATGGACCATTAAAAAAAAAATGCAAAAGCCCAAAACAGTCATAAGGATGGAATTTTGTTCCCTGAAGGAAGAGCGCAAAGACAAGCTGTGAAACTAAAAGCAGCCATACATCCTCTTTTTTGGATCGAAGACCGAGAACGTTCCATTGGAGAAATCATGATGAGGAAAAAATGAAGGGGTGTCACATCAGCGGCTGCTTTATGCCAGCCTCCAAAGACTCGCTGCTACAGGGCACAGGGGCAGGAGGATCCCGCTCCATGAGGAGTACAGCAGCAGCAGCTGTCTTGTTCTGGGGGTCTGCGGAGTAACACGCAGAAAAGCGGTTGGTGGTCCGCACCAGTGACATGGAGGCCGCCCAGGCTAGAGTGGCGATACTCTCTAAGACGACCTTCAAGCCGGTAAAGGAGGAGATTGTTTGCCTTTGTTGGGCTTCTTCTTGCCTTTCTGGTTAGCAGACGAAGACTCAGGTTTTGGTTAGATGGAGGGACATAGGAAAGCTTCAAGGGAGTACACTTTCTGTCCTTTACGGCCTGTCAGTTGTGTACCTGGTGACTTCGCCCCATGAGGCGAGAGTTAGATGGCTTGATGCATAGCTTGACGAGGGGACAGCGATACTTCCTTGACACTGGGCAGTTTCACAACCTCAGAGCTGAATTTGAGGCCACATGTCTACATGGCCATGTACTTCATGGAGCGAGATGTAGCAGTAACAGCACTGAAAGTGCCAGACGATACAGCACCGGATCTCCTGGATAGCACCCTCATCGAAATACACGGGACAATCTCGAGAGGTGGCGGCATGGTCGGCATTGCAGTTTATTCAGGCGAGAGAAGGAGGCGGACAGTAAAAAGAAATGGCTCTAAGCACCATGGGACTTAACATCTGAGGTCATCAGTACCCTAGAACTTAGAAGTACTTAAACCTAACTAACCTAAGGACATCACACACATCCATGCCCGAGGCAGGATTCGAACCTGCGACTGTAGCAGCAGCGCGGTTCCGGACTGAAGAGCCTAGATCCGCTCGGCCACAGCGGCCATCTAAGTACAGTCAACCTCGTGTGCATCTCTACCACAGGCTACACATTTGAGCTTGTTTCGACATGACATTCGAGTGTGGTTGAAACGATGACACTGATAGCAACGCATTGAGATTGAACGTATGTGGTAACTTCATAGCCTGATTTGATCTTGCATGGAAGCGCAGCTCTGTCAACGGTGAGAAAAACAGTGTGTGGGGCACTAAGAAAGAAACTGCATTTTTCATCACCTGATATACAGCAATGAAAACCTGATCAGAAAGGTATGTCTGGATTTAGACCCCCGTTAGAGCACCGAGCAGCCTAGTGTAAATAACGTCAAGGGAAGAGTTCTGAGTTCTAAGGGCCTCGAAGCAAACAGGATATTTATGGAGAAGCGAAAAGGCAAGCAGTTGTTGTGCATGAGAATCAGAAGTGATCTCCAAAATCAAAGTGCCGGTCAGTAAACGAGAACATGATTTAACAGGACCACCATTTGCATCAACACCTTCCAATTGGGAGCTGCCTTCACAAGCGGGCGTACCCACCTTAGGTGATTGTTCACACCTCAGGTCACACTTCAAGAACACCTGCCAGTGGAACCAATTGGCAATTTGGGTAAGTAGCAGCTCTGGCTATCATCCCTCCCTGGGTTGGTCCTGTACCAGAGCGTACGTGCAAACCCTACCTGTCGACGCAGGGCTGGGAGTTACGCGTTACGCAGTTACCTGTTATGTGTGAAACGAGTGGACTGGCCTTCAGGAGGACATAGGGAGAAAGTAGAGAAAGAGGACTTCAAACGCCGAACTGGAGAAAGGATAGGAGACGGGACACAAAGAAAGGAAAACGGAACAAAGAACAGTGGTGAGACTTCCCCTATGTCAGAAATAGACAATGCGGAACACTCCCAATAACACCCCAGATATGTTCCGCAAGGGAGGGCAAAAGGAATAGAAACAGTATAGACATGCACCAAGGAAGGGAAAAGATGCTACAAACGCTGGGGCCCCGTGGTAGCCACGCACAAACCCGCCAAGAAGTCGCGAGTCCCTCGGAAGCTCTTGGACCGTGGACATTGTTTCGAAACGCCACAATTTCAATTTCCTTCTTTTCAAGCAGGAATACCACACTGAATTGGTGAAGTACACGTACCACACACTCTCTTAGGGTTCCGGTCAAACTTAATTCCGTACATAGATGACTCATCGAGTTCAGGGAGAATAATCTCGGCGAATTTCTCCTGTTATTAATATCGACAGAAGCAAGATGTCCCAGGAATTCGAATACTGTCAAGAATTTATCTTTCCAATTTTAAATTTTTTTATGTCATTTCGCAATTGACATAGGGATTCCGAAAAGAGTGTGTCTTAAAAGATGCACCGACAGATAGTTGGGTAACAAATGAACATTTTCGTTTGATATAATGAGTAAATTAACCATTTTATTAATTTTGTTTCCTTTCTTGCACTGTGCAACCTTGCCTCTTGCCATATTTCGTGATTTTAGCTCAGCAGGCGCAGTCAATCAGTCAGACAGACAGACAGACACAGAGACAACGAGACAACGAAGCCACCATATCAGGGCTACGTTTCTACCGATTGAGGCACGGTACCCTAAAAATTAATCACCTCTGTATTTATGAATGAAAATTTCTGCTGATAATGACATGTGGTCAAAACTGAACATGTGATGATTAAAATTTTGTAACAGTTAATGTTTCAAAAAACGCGTGATTAAACTCACAGCACCGGGAAAGGGAATCAAACATCTTTTGCTGCAGTGACTGAGGGCTTACATTAGAAGATGACAAACTGAAGATAGTGAGCGTAGATAAGATGAAGAAAACTGATGGAGTTAGATGACAGCATTAATAAAAGCATCAGTAAAGTATCTAGCTGTATTGTGAGAAAGTCGTATGAACTGCATTAGACTCATGAATTGGGGTATATCACGCCAAATGAACATCTGAACAGTCGTGAAAGACTGCTAGAAAAAAAAGTTGGAGTTCAGGAAAATTGTGTCTTCAGGAGGTCGCAGTGAAACAGGTAATCAAATGGATCAAATGTATCGTTACAGGTGCTGTATCCAGTGGATTCCGTAAGTGCACACGGATCTTAGACAGAATTCTAGGACACGAATCAACGTGTCGCCGATGTTGTCTTGCGAACACAGTTACCGAATGAGTTTGCGGTTGCTTTCCTTCGCTGTATTACAAGACATATTGTGCATATGTGATACTTGTGCGATGCAGTTTTTAGTACTTTAAATAATGACTATTGAAGCCAGTCGTTTTAACGTAAGCTGGGTATAGGTTCCAAAAAAATAGTACTAGAGAAACATTCGATCTTCCGAAATGAGGTTTCTTACCTGTTTCAGACCCTGTAGCTGCAATTGTGTACATTAACTTTTACTTTGTCATAGCTGCAACTCAAGTATTTTTCCCTATGTAAACATGAGGTAAACATCTGTGAATATTCAACTTTTCATCGTGCCCGAATGTTTCCAGCTGTTGGGCATCACTGTGAAAATATCAGCAGCTCGTGACTACCAGATCAGACGGATTTGTTGGTTCGCTGTATTCCACTGTATCATTTAATACTGTTATTGTTATTTTGCACAATAATTATTGAATGATCATTTTGAGTTTATTGCAATAGAGAATATTTCGTAATTAGCTATTTTAGTCCATGAAATGAAGCAAAGTGTACAAATTACGTTTTGAAAATGGGTATATCTTGCATCTAAATCCGTTAAATCAAACAACCCGACCGAGGTGGTCCTACAGATTCTGGGTAGGGTTTGAGTTCAGTGGCCAGGGGCGTAAGGTAAACACTTCCTGTGGCCCTTCGAACCACACATGTACACTCCGAGCTGTGTGGCACATTGCATCGTCCTACTGGCAGATCCCTTCGTGCCAAGATAAACAAACTGTATCTAGGAATAGATTTGGTCCCCAAGGATAGATCTATACTTTTGTTGATCCATTGTCGTTCCAGAGTGATAGGGGCACGCGTGGAAGATTGCCACAGAGTGTTTGATTTCATACGTTTCGCCCCGTATATACCAGGGACCGTCTTCCGATGGAGCATGAAATGTGATTCACTTGCAAAATAGCCACCTGGCACCACTGAGTGGACGTCCAAATACGCCACTGATGAGAAAATTTCAGCTTTCATCGCCGATGAATAGCAGTCAGCATGTGTGTACGAACAAGACGCCTGTTCTTTACTTTAATCCTCTCTCAATTTATTATTTCTTTCACCGTTATTATTTTCCATTTTCACTTACGCCTAAATCAACGACTCATACGTTGTGACATTTGGACTCAAATAATTTTAAGCTTGACGACAGGTTTCGCCCTATCAGAGCGTCGTTTTAAGTATTCTGCAAGCGCCCAGTTTCAGATGGCGGTCTTCATGCGCATCCGTGTTTGATTCACGGGGAAAAGTGGGAACTCTGAAGGCAGGAAAATTTCTCGCCGACATGAAAGTAGTGAATGTCAGAAAGTTCTGTAAAGCTGAATTACGAGACTATTAGGGAGCAAAGTTTTGCTATAAAAACGGCGTAGTAGGAGCTATTAAGCTTCCAACTAAGTATTCAAAAACATTAGAGACGAGTTATCAAAGTCAACTAATTTTGAACGCGTTTCACGACTCGTAAAGCTGGATTTCTCAACGAGTTTCCATACCCCCGGTTTTTCCGTGATCGATTGGAACTCCCAGCATTTCATTCCGATGTAAGTGTGCAGAATAACGTTTGCCCCAAAAGCATTTTATAAGGATGGCGGTAATCAGATTGTTGAAAAAAAATAGTTCAGAGTAAACACAGTCACATGTCTCACTGAGTAATATGATTACGACATGAAAGTTCATTACGTAAGAAACGGGTGTCAGATTTAAGCGTTGAAACTTAATGTTCTGAAAGTATATCTGACGTAGTTAATGTTTTCCGCCACGATCAAGACAGAAAAGAAACAACAAGTTTGCAATATGACGACCTCTGAGATTAGCGTTTTCGAAAAGGGGTTCTGCCTGGAGTCTTTGCGTAGATAAGGTGTACGCGCTACATTTTCAGTACCACATGGTTCATAGCTGGACTAGAATCGCAAATGGACTAGTACTGACGTTATCCTGCGCTACTAACAGAAATGCCAAATCTGCCCCCCGTCCCTGCCCCTGTTCCCCCACTTTTGTAAAACTACCCTACCATTTTATCGAGACGTACTCAGCAAATGTCAAAGTTGGTAAATAGGCTTCATAAAAATGAAACGTGATGGAAAATATTACTTATATTAACTCTACACAAGATGTCAAAAACGTATCATTATAGTGAAAAAACCATAAACTGTATAAATGTACCAAAAGTAATTGAAAGTAAAACAAATTATGTCAAACTGCTTACGGCAGTTACGCTTCGTAGGTATTAGTATAATGCATGATAAACAATAGAGTTTTGCTGCACCTCATACAATATTAACAGGGCATAAATTATTAATTACAAATCAAACAAGAAAGGTATGATAAGTGTTTCAGTATTCGTTTCTAGACATTGTGTTTCTATTGTATTCCTTTCCATTTTCCAGCTTCGATTTATTCGTTTCTAGACATTGTGTTTCTATTGTATTCCTTTCCATTTTCCAGCTTCGATTATGTTCCTGACTTCAAGTTTACAGCAGTGTCGTTTTGTGGTGGTTGTTGTTGGGACGTTTAAGGGGGACTAAACAGCCAAGGTCATCAGTCCGCTGTCGTTTTGTATCTATATAAAATAACTAAATTCGACAGTGTTTTCACCTACACTCAACCTTCAATACTTTTCTGTTATATGTAATTTGCGGAAGCTATGTTCAAAGTATTCTGCAGTCACTGGCACTGTCATATCTATACTTAAAACTCATTCGATATTTGTGTAAGCATCTGTTAATGAATGCTTAGGGGAAGTACTTCGTAACATTCGCATGGGAGGTGTTGCCATTGACCGTCAGCTCTTTTTATGGAACTTTAAAGCAGCTATTTTCCTATCTCCACTGAATCAATGTGACTGCTGCACGAAACACCAAAATCAAGAGTACTTTTTTATATAACATACGGAGCTTTCATTACAGGCACTATCCGACGGGCAATTGAAGCCAGTTTAAATAGTGTGATGTATGTAAGACCTGTAATGTTATTAAGGGAGGCTGAGTCCCTTTTTTATTAACGCAGCAGACAGTACCAGCCGAGACTTGGAAGCAGCGAAAATAGTGGCTGGAGGGGCAAGTGAATTACATACCGCAAATTGTCCACCTTTCCTGAGTGCTCCCTCCATTGTTGCGACACGCTCCAGTCCTCAGTCGCGAAAAATCCGAAGCGGTCGGTCAGAGTATTTTTTGATACTTTGGTGTGGAAAATCGGACAAGCATAGTCTAGTACAAATACGATCGAGTTTTAGGTGTTCCTTTATCCTTCTACCAGTTTAAGGATCTGAAAACTGCCCCTACTGTAATTTTTCTAATAAGTTAACTGCTTCTCTGACACGGTTTGTTACTTATTATTCCCGCTAACCAGATGGAGCCGACACGCAACCTGCAGCGTACCCATTTTTCAGCAACCTAACGCATGTTGTATGGTTGCCTTGTTTGTCAAAGGCTGTTACCACAGATTTCTCGTAATCCACGAATCCCAGACAGTGTAGTTGACAATACTAACTACCTTGTTCGGGAACTTCTTTCAAAACTTGCGAGTAGTCTGCGGCACTGCAACCACTTATAAGAGCAGCTTGATCTTTTTTCTGCGCAACTGATGATGAAATAACTGAGGATAGTACATTAATTTAAATGTCAAGAAGGCAACCTTGGAAGTGCGACGGCTTACTGAAAAGTAATTGCTCCGAATTTTTTGCGTGAAAACCCATAAATCTTTTTAAATAAAACGAATTTTATGAACATTCAACATTATTATTCTCCGTGTCTATATTTTTATGTCTCAGTTTAGTCACCCGGGCGACAAACACATTCCTCCCAGCGAGAAAACGTTTTTTTTTTAAGTTTTGGATATGGATGAAAGTGGGATGGTGCGAAGTAGGGTCTGCATGGGCGATGGTCGATGACTGTGAACTCAGGGCGTCGGACTGTTGTAGCCGTCGCTGCGTTCCTCTGTGGTCTGGCGTTGTCATGCAAATTGATACGGTGCTCCATGAGTGGACGAACCCATAGAATTCGAAACTCGATTACACCATGTTTTGTTTTACGCACCGACATAGTTACGTAACGCAACACCATGTTAAACGCTACAATTGTGAGGAATTCAGCACAAGAAAACTCCAAATATGTAGACATGAAGAATAAAGACGTAAAATGTTGGCAACGTTTGTTTTACTCAAAAATATTCATTAGTTTTTTCATACAAAGTTCTGAGGGCGTAGTAGCTAATGAAGACTGGTGCTATAGAAGAGTGTTGAAGAACAGATCGGTAGATCGTAAGATGCTGACCACGGGCGCCAGTCACAACCCTCAAGACAGTTACGACGCCCCGATCGAGGTAGGCGACACTTGGGCGCTCCGTCCAAACCACGCGGTAACCAAGTACAGACCCAGACCGCCAGGGGGCACACCGACAGCTACGGACCACGAAAGCCTCGCTAGGCATCACCACGAAACCACGGCTCCATCCAGGCACGAATGACTAGGGCGCAGGACGTCTCTATCTGAAGAGCGACTGTTTAATCCTACCCAGGGACCACCGCGTTCCACTACAATGAAACACGTCACGAGATGTTCCCCTCTTTCCATCACTAACCACGACGCCCCATCGCACACCATCCTTCCATTTTCTTCTTCCCCCCTTCATCCACCTTCCTGACTTCAAGTCGCTGCCCGCCGTTCTACACGGCCCCTTAGGCTTGCGCTTAATCGCAACTCCATTATGACAATTTTTTACGGGTATCACCTAATATTAGCATTACACAATGGCAGCACCCACGTTCATCAGTACCTATGTTTTAACCATAATATAAAATCAACTAACGAACCTATCAGTGTATTTTACGAAAACGTTGTATGTCATTTGCTTTCACGTAAAAATCGTAAATATCGTGCACCAATGAGTTTCTTACAAAGCCATGTGTTCTCGCCTGCTTATATATTTTTACTATCTTTTACTTGCAGTTGATCTAACCTTTTGCTTAAGAGCGGTTTTTCTTCGATTGCTTGCAGTCCATCATCTCAGCTCTCGTATACGTGCTATCGGAGAAGACTACATCACGCCGACAAGTCAAGCTTTGCAGTGGGCAACAGTTCGAGTGCTAGTTCTTTCCGTTTCAGTTCCTCCCCGGGAGTTATCTGGAGCCTATACAGCAGAAGTTTATTTTCTTGGAACCGCTGAAGAGGCGGAGTTAATTTCTTGTAGTGTCTGTTGTAACCACCAGATGTTTTTTTTTTTTTTTTTTTTTTTTTTTTTTTTTTTTTTTTTTTTGTAAGCTAATACAGAAACTGTTTGTACCATCTACCGGGGCTCTCGTTAATTGTAACAAAAAGAAGGGGTTTCAGATCCGATAATTAATGAAGAGGAACCAAATCGAATCTGAGAGAAATGAAAATTATTGTATGAATTGTGAAATAGTATGTATGTGTCAGACGGTTCTATGGAAACAGCGAAGTGAATTGGGACGACCTGGAGACGTGGCAAAACGACAAATAGCTGTCCTCTTTGCCACTGCCCGTCACCACAACGTCAATGAAGTTGCCTAAAAACTGTCAAACGTATACATAACGAATAGTGCTAATCGCAGCCGTGTAACACAAAATAAGAACAGCGATCGTAAGAAAATCCTAGCCGACAGAGGCCGGAGGCGTGTGTCAAGTTTTGTCAATCAGAATCAGCTTAAAAATCCGACAGGGATTGTTGCCGTTTGTAAATAAAGGTTCATATCAACCAGTGTCGGAGTAAACATTGCGAAGCAAATTGCTGGTATTGGAAACGTGAAGTCTGATACCACTCAAAAGGGCATTACTCTTAATGGCACATGAAGCTTCACTTCTTTAGTGGCCCAGATAACAGAGAAACTACAGTTTCCTGATTTTGCTTCTGTCCAAATGATCTGAAGCATCGACTGGTACCATGTTGGAAGCCCTGACTTTCCTCAGTACAGTCACGAGGAAGGTTGGAAGGAACGGCAGCGAAACGACTTTATGAAGCTTTAAACCAGTAGTGTCTGGAGGATATATCTCGATCGATTCTGTGATGGCTTGGGTCTTTCTGTCGTACCATTGCATGGGCCACTCAATCGAGTAACCGTGAACTTGACCCCAATATGTTTAATACAGCATCCTCGACGACCAAGTGCTGCCTTCCTTCCATACCTTGCTCATGAGTGTTCTGAGGAAACTCATGGCTTCCAACATGGTATCAGTTGTGTTTGAAGGTTTAGACACGTTCGTAACAGCACCATACTGCAGCTGGACTGGCTCGCCACGTCACCTGACCTTAATCCTGTTTGAATATTTGGGACCATTTGGTTCAAACGGTTCAAATGGCTCTAAGCCCTATGGGACTAAAAATCTGAGGTCATCAGTCCTTTAGACCTAGAACTACTTAAACTAACCTACACATCCATGTACAACATACACATCCATGGCCGAGGCAGGATTGGAACCTGCGGCCGTAGCAGCAGCGCGGTTCCAGACTGAAGCGCCTAGAACCGCTCGGCCACAACGGCCAGCCGGACCATTTGAAACTGCAAATGAAAAGTAGCAATCTAGATCACCGCTGTCTGCTAGTTCTACGGGATGTAATCATCAGTCAGTCGAGAGACAGTACATCTTACATAGAAAGTTACTATCTTTTGGAAAGTGGGTCAATGATAATGGAGGAGCAACATTGTTGACTTTCCCTGAAGACACTAAGACGTCAAAATGTTCTAGAGAAGGAATTCATGCAGGATAGTGACTAAGCGTTGCTGCTGATTATCAGATATCAGCATGATTGGCTTCACAATATTGTTTGTAATGATTTATAAGTATTCATGTATGTTCCGTTCGAGTGATATTGTTTCGTAATAAAATTCGTTGTTTCTGGACAAAGGAACTTCATTAAAAATTTTGCAAACTTTATAATGTGTGTATATCCCGATTTTTAACAGTTTACTTACTGGATTGCTGAATTCGATGGTCCCTGCGCATCTCACTCGAAGATGAGCCACGTAAAGGACAACTCAAGACTCCAATTGAACTATGCGAATTTTTCAACAGCTTTTCGAGTATTTTAAAATGAACCAATTTGTTATTGTAAACGAAAAGTTTGTGCTCCATTCCGACCAAAAAACAGTATAGCAGGTGTAGCGTTGAATACAGATTAATGATACTGTAGCAGAAACAGTGAAATAGTTTTCATCTGCCAGAAAGGGAAGGGAAAGGCATTTTTCTTATTGATAGTTCTGAAAGGCGAAATAACAATTGTCAAATACTACGAGGTCTTCTCGAGAATGCCGAATTACACGTTAGAAAACCAAATGCATAGGTCATCGAGACAAGGCAACTACAAACATGAAATGTTCGAAATAAGGATACGGATATTTCGAGTAATAACTCTTGCGTTATTCAACCTGTTTATTACCTTCTTTGAGATCCAGCCACCGTATATTTTAAGAATTTTAAGGGAGGAATACAGTTTTGCGACAAGAGAAAAGGTTATGGCGTCATTAGTTGGCTATTTTACGTTGGGTACTTCACGTTTCTCTAGGGGTGGAACACACTCATTGAAAATTTGTGGGTTAACTCGTTGGCATTAAACAAGACCGAAAAAACCTGGAAATGTTATCCAGAAAACACACTGGTTCACTGTCTCCCCTAGTTCCAAGTTGCTATTATAATAGACCACTAGTACATTGATCGTCCATTCGGAAAGCAACCCGTTGGAATATAGGCGACGGAAGAAATTTGCTTTGCAAGCACCTACAGCGTCGTACGTTTTAAAAATTTGAGAGATTGTAGAGGATGAATTTCAGAACACTTTTCAATAAGAAACTTGTAACCGGAAATGTCAAATAAAGTTTCTACAGTTTCTCAACATTCGGTAAACTATAAGAAACTCTGTAACACCATAGTCTGAAAAAATTGTGTTGATCCTACAGAAGGTACAGTTAAATACTCTAAACTGAACTTGTATCTTCAGTAGGGCAGAATTAATGTACAATGTGACCACCACCAACTTCATTAAATTATGTACTACAATGGGCCACGTGTTGTCTGATTCTCTCTAAGGTTCATGCTCCCCTCTGAGTGTGTGAAACACTGTAAAGGTGAGCTCAAATTCCAGCGCTGTTTGTACTGTAGAGGCCTGACATAACCGCAGAGCAATAGGTTAGAAGGGGGTGAGGCCAACTGAGCGCGCAGGCAAGTGACTGCCCCCTCCCGCCCCCCTCTCTGTCAATCTGTGTCTGCCTTACTTTGTGTGTCAGATATGCACAAAGTGCGCTGGAGCATCGACGTGTTGAAACGATTAACTGGCGCGCAACTGCTGGCGAACTTTCTCCAGAGTCTTCAAATACCATACAGCATTCAAACAATGTTATAAGATGTGTGGTCCAAAAAGGTGATTTCCAAGAATACCAATCCGTCTGTTTACTGAAGAGCTCACCTGGGAACTTCTCATACGGGTAGTGCGAAGATTCTCAACAGCCCATCCGTGGCTATTGGGGGAGTAAAAAATACCCTCCCTTGTAAAAGTTGACTCATCTGTAAACAGCAAGACGTTGGAAAAATGAGACAGCAGTGCACTGAAGAAGCACCACTGTGAGAATTGTTGCTGTGATTGAACGTTTCCAATTTCATCCTTCACATTGTCTCAGATCCTTAAACCATCATTCTGTAATGCCCCGTACGTGCAAGCAGAGAACATCTCGTGTATATTTCCTGAGCGAAAGATTGTGGTTCCATGTACTGGATTTTGTCACAGATCTCGTTGCAGGGACTCAGAAATAGGTTGATTAATCGAAGCCGAACAATAAACAAAGTCGCATCCGTTAAATATCTAGCAGTATGCGAAAGGAGTACGACCACAAAGAATCAGTCACAGAAAATGCACATGGAAAACTACGACCCATTGGAAGAAGCTTCAATCATGGTATTCCAGCCACGGAGGAAGTACCTCACAAAATCCTCGATCGAACGATACTTGGGTATTGATCCCCACTCTGGGAGCACGACCAGGATGGAGTGATAGAGTAAATATAGAAGATTGGAAGAGTAGCGGTGGGTTAATTCTAAGTTTAATTCGGTAAGCGTGAATATGTTCTTAAGAATTCCATTCAACTACAGTGCCAGTCGATACAACAGAGACGTTGTCGATTGCTTTTAAAATTCCGACAGTGAACGTCCCTTGAACAGTCAACTAACGTGTTGCTCCCTCGGACGTATACCTTGCGAAAGGACATTAAAAGCAAGAATGGAAGGAGTCGAGCTCACACGGAGGCTTACCAGCAATTGTTCCTCCCACCCTTGATTCGAGATTGGAAAAGTGATATACAAAGTACTCTCCACTAAACACCGAAGCTTCTCCGTTTGTCGGTTGGCAACTTTATGCTCGGGGATCCGTATTGTGAGAGACAAATTTTTTGTTAGTGATTTTTTTACTGTTTGCAATCTCTTCCTTACATGTATTTCCCCCATCACAATACTGCCCAGACGTTCAGGCCGCAGACTTACACTATGTGATCAGAAGTGTCCGGACACCTGTCTTTTAAAAATACTTAACAAGTTCGTGGCGGCCTCCATCGGTAATGCTGGAATTCTATTCGGTGTTGGCTCACCCTTAGCCTAGATGACAGCTTACACTCTCGCAGGCATACGTTCAATCAGGTCCTGTAAGGATTCTTGGGGAATGTTAGCCCATTCATTACGCAGTGTTGCACTGAGGAGTGGTATCGATGTCTGTCGGTGAGGCCTGTCAGGAAGTCGGCGTTCCAAAACTTCAAAATGTTCTGTAGGATTCAGTTCAAGAGTCTGAGGCCAGTACATTACAGTGACGTTATTGTAGTATAACCACACCTCCACGGGCCGTACATTATTAACAGGTACTTGATCGTGTTAAAAGATGCAATCGCCATCTCCGGATTACTCTTGAACAGTGGGAAGCAAAAAGCTGCTTAAAACATCAATGTAGGCCTGTGCTTTGATAGTGCCACGCAAAACAAGGGGTGAAAGCCCCCTCCATGAAACACACGATCACACCATAACACCACCGTCTCCGAATTATAATATCGCCACATTGTGTACCGTGATTCGTCACTCCATACAATGATTTTTCACTGTTCAATCGTCCAATGT
Organism: Schistocerca gregaria; assembly: GCF_023897955.1. Taxonomy (NCBI): domain Eukaryota; kingdom Metazoa; phylum Arthropoda; class Insecta; order Orthoptera; family Acrididae; genus Schistocerca; species Schistocerca gregaria. Next base: position 117,693,615 of record NC_064922.1, read on the forward strand.
TTACGCTCCTTACACCAAGCGAGGCGTCGTTTGGCTTACCGGTGTGATTGTGGCTTATGAGCAGCCGCTTGACCATGCAATCGAAGTTTTCTTACCTCCCACCTAACTATCATAGTACTTGTAGTGGATCGTGATGCAGTTTGGAATTCCTTTGTGATGGTCTGAATAGATGTCTGCGTATTACACATTACGACCCTCTTCAACTGTCGGCGGTCCATATCAGCCAACAGATGAGGTCGGCCTGTACGCTTTTGTGCAGTACGTGTCCCTTCACGTTTTCACTGCACTATCACATCGGAAACAGTGGACCTAGGGATGTTTAGGAGTGTGGAAATCGCGCGTGCAGACATGTGACACAACTGATACCCAATCATCTGACCACATTCGAAGTCCATAACTTCGGCGGATGATTACTGAAGTCGCCTATATGGAGTACCTGGCAGTAGGTGACAGTACAATGCACCGAATATGAAAAACGTATGTTTGGGGGGGGGGGGGGGTGTCCGGTTACTTTTGATCACATAGTGTATATTCGCCACTTTTAGGCAACTCAAGGTACGTGTGAAACGATTCTATCACGAACCACATTAATGCAGTCAATTTGGAGTACATTCTAATGTACGTGTCCATCACGCAGGTAGTTAATTTATCGCCCTTCACTTATATACCTTCTTGACGTTATTTTCTTCTTTCTGTGACGTGTACCACACATATATTCTGTTCACAAATTTACTATCCATACTATATTCTAAGCCCATGTCTCAGCTGCGTAATCGCTTTGCAAAGAGTAAGTATCTCCAGAATGAGATTTTCACTCTGCAGCGGAGTGTGCGCTGATATGAAACTTCCTGGCAGATTAAAACTGTGTGCCCGACCGAGACTCGAACTCGGGACCTTTGCCTTTCGCGGGCAAGTGCTCTACCAACTGAGCTACCGAAGCACGACTCACGTCCGGTACTCACAGCTTTACTTCTGCCAGTACCTCGTCTCCTACCTTCCAAACTTTACAGAAGCTCTTCTGCGAAACTTGCAGAACTAGCACTCCTGAAAGAAAGGATATTGCGGAGACATGGCTTAGCCACAGCCTGGGGGATGTTTCCAGAATGAGATTTTCACTCTGCAGCGGAGTGTGCGCTGATATGAAACTTCCTGGCAGATTAAAACTGTGTGCCCGACCGAGACTCGAACTCGGGACCTTTGCCTTTCGCGGGCAAGTGCTCTACCAACTGAGCTACCGAAGCACGACTCACGTCCGGTACTCACAGCTTTACTTCTGCCAGTACCTCGTCTCCTACCTTCCAAACTTTACAGAAGCTCTTCTGCGAAACTTGCAGAACTAGCACTCCTGAAAGAAAGGATATTGCGGAGACATGGCTTAGCCACAGCCTGGGGGATGTTTCCAGAATGAGATTTTCACTCTGCAGCGGAGTGTGCGCTGATATGAAACTTCCTGGCAGATTAAAACTGTGTGCCCGACCGAGACTCGAACTCGGGACCTTTGCCTTTCGCGGGCAAGTGCTCTACCAACTGAGCTACCGAAGCACGACTCACGTCCGGTACTCACAGCTTTACTTCTGCCAGTACCTCGTCTCCTACCTTCCAAACTTTACAGAAGCTCCTCTGCGAAACTTGCAGAACTAGCACTCCTGAAAGAAAGGATATTGCGGAGACATGGCTTAGCCACAGCCTGGGGGATGTTTCCAGAATGAGATTTTCACTCTGCAGCGGAGTGTGCGCTGATATGAAACTTCCTGGCAGATTAAAACTGTGTGCCCGACCGAGACTCGAACTCGGGACCTTTGCCTTTCGCGGGCAAGTGCTCTACCAACTGAGCTACCGAAGCACGACTCACGTCCGGTACTCACAGCTTTACTTCTGCCAGTACCTCGTCTCCTACCTTCCAAACTTTACAGAAGCTCTTCTGCGAAACTTGCAGAACTAGCACTCCTGAAAGAAAGGATATTGCGGAGACATGGCTTAGCCACAGCCTGGGGGATGTTTCCAGAATGAGATTTTCACTCTGCAGCGGAGTGTGCGCTGATATGAAACTTCCTGGCAGATTAAAACTGTGTGCCCGACCGAGACTCGAACTCGGGACCTTTGCCTTTCGCGGGCAAGTGCTCTACCAACTGAGCTACCGAAGCACGACTCACGTCCGGTACTCACAGCTTTACTTCTGCCAGTACCTCGTCTCCTACCTTCCAAACTTTACAGAAGCTCTTCTGCGAAACTTGCAGAACTAGCACTCCTGAAAGAAAGGATATTGCGGAGACATGGCTTAGCCACAGCCTGGGGGATGTTTCCAGAATGAGATTTTCACTCTGCAGCGGAGTGTGCGCTGATATGAAACTTCCTGGCAGATTAAAACTGTGTGCCCGACCGAGACTCGAACTCGGGACCTTTGCCTTTCGCGGGCAAGTGCTCTACCAACTGAGCTACCGAAGCACGACTCACGTCCGGTACTCACAGCTTTACTTCTGCCAGTACCTCGTCTCCTACCTTCCAAACTTTACAGAAGCTCTTCTGCGAAACTTGCAGAACTAGCACTCCTGAAAGAAAGGATATTGCGGAGACATGGCTTAGCCACAGCCTGGGGGATGTTTCCAGAATGAGATTTTCACTCTGCAGCGGAGTGTGCGCTGATATGAAACTTCCTGGCAGATTAAAACTGTGTGCCCGACCGAGACTCGAACTCGGGACCTTTGCCTTTCGCGGGCAAGTGCTCTACCAACTTTTTTTTTTTTTTTTTATTTTTTTTTTTTTTTATTTATGAGTTCTAGGCTGCCGTTGCGCAATATAAGAAAAGAAAGGAAATGTCTTCTTGAGGTGCACAAAAGACTATCACATCATTATCGAAAGGAAAGTTGCTCCGCTGCTCTGCGAGAGAGGAAAATGTTGAGAGGAAAATGGGAAGGAAAAAAAAATGCCTTCTGCATTGGTGAGCATCTGAATAGTATCGTAAAATTCCGGCAAGAAATAAAGTCCCAGGAAGCAAATAGGATTCACACATACAGGCAACTGGCAACCTCTACTATCCAAATATTGTATTTGAAGCATTTAACCGTTAATTATGATTTTCAGCATATTTCCAAATATCCTCCTATAGTCACAATGTTGGCTTATTTTAAAGTGTTCAATTTCTATGTAAGAATAATAGTCTAGAAAAGTAGCATGCCTATTCTGCATAATAAACGATGCTGTGTGGCCCATGATCCACGTTGTAGCGTTGTTTTTTGCTCGTGGATACCTCAGTTTTTGTGGCTGAATGATCTCTAAATGGTCTACACCACTGGGCGTCGTACGGTCTATCACTGACAATCGTTGACGAAGAAATGTTGTAATTTCTTCTGCATGTCCGCAAGTGAACCTATGAAGGAGCGTATCGACTCTTCTGCATGCGTCACAGTTGGGCGTTGGTTGAAGGCCTATTTTATGTAGCTTTTCATTCGTTGCTACTTTATCGTTGACTGTGAGATACCAGTCTGCTATGACGCGTGATGGTAACATGTCGTTATGCACATTCCGCCATATTATACTCCAATGTGTATGTGGATATTTTTCTTCGAGACGATTCCTGTGGTTTGTTGTCATGAGAAGGTCATAAAGCTTCCTGTTCGTTAGGCTTCCGGTATCGACGATGTTGTGTCGAATGTAGCTCATTTCCATGTAGTATAGTCGCACATGTCGGTAAGAAAGTGGAATGCCGGCGATATTAACGGGTGGGTCCAAGCTATGAGGTTTCCACCGCTGTATGAGGTTTCTGATGAGACTGGTCCTCCGGGTACGAAACTCCTTCCTGATGCGATTTAGGAGCAGGGTGACACATTTTTTGTGTACTTTAATGAGGTTAAGGCCACCTTTGGACGAAGGTAAGGTTAAGGTATCGAATTGAACTTTGAAAATATGCCCCCTAAAAATAAACCAACATAACGCTTGTTGTATACTCTTGGCTAGGTGGTCGGAGATTGGAAGAATTTGCGCCAAATAATTCATCTTGCTCGTAATGGCGATCTCGATGGTCTTAACTTTCTGTAGTATGTTCAAGTCACGGTCGGAGTGAAGCATCAAAGCAGCACGTAATTTATTAAGCATGTGTGACCAGTTCTTCGTCAGGAATTTGTCTGGTTTGGCTTCAAAAGTAACACCGAGGGTTGTGTGAGAATCCTTTACCTTGCACCAGGTAACATGGGATATGTCTCCGATACCGCCACCGATCTGCAAAACTGTGGTTTTAGTTCTATTGAGTGTTGCTCCTGAAAGAAACGTGAATGTTTGTAGAAGAGTTGCTGCTGACAGAAGTTGTTGCGATGATGACACAGTTACGCATATATCGTCAGCATACGCAATGCATGGGATAGTGACAGACTCGACGCTAAGCCCGATCCCGCTATGCACTAAGTTGTTCAGGAGCGGCTCTACTGCAATGGCATACAAAATCATTGAGAGAGGACATCCTTGGCGGATGGACTGCTCGATGGAAACTTCTTTTGTAAAATGGCCATTAATGAGAATCCGTGAAGAGGCGTTTGTAGTAAGTTTGCGAATTAATTCTATGAAATGAGGTCCAAATCCTAGTTTCTTCATGCTTTGAAAGAGGAAATTATGACGTACACGGTCATAAGCCTTCTCAAAATCTAGAAAGATCAGAGCGCCCTGTCCTTTAGTTTCAGCATATGAACAGATGATGTCCCTCAAATCGCAGGCAGCTGAGATTGCACTTCGACCTTGCACTGCACTGTACTGGTAACTGCCTAAAACCTTGTACATAACGGTTTGCATCCTTAGCTTAATCGATCTGGTGATGATTTTGAAGTCGGCATTCAGGAGTGTGATGGGTCGCATGTTTTCGACCTTCCTGCTGTTCCCTTTTTTCGGTAAGGGCAGGATGATACCTTCCGTAAATGCCTTGGGTATGACTTCCAGGTGCCAGAGTTCATTCGCTATCTCGAGGAGTGTCGGACCGAGGACGTTCCAGTATCGCTGGTAAAACTCAGCGCTGAGACCATCAGGTCCTGGTGATTTCCCTTTCTTTGCACTGTGAACCGCCAGTCGGATTTCGTCCTGTGTGAAAACAGATTCCAACTTTGCATTATCCTGTTGTGACAAGCGACAGCTCAAGGCCCTAAGAAAATCCTCACACGAGTGTTCATCAACGAGTTGCTTCTTGTAAAGTTGACTATAATAGTCGTAGACGTGCGAGATGATGTCACGTTGCTTCGTGATGGCATTCTCAGCGTCATCAACGACGGCTTCAATCAACATGGCTTTACACCGTTTCGTCGTTCTCAGGATGTGATACAGAGAGGCCCGTTCTTCGGCGGCAACGTCCTTAGGGTGGGCTCGCACGATGATGCCATGCATGCGTTGGCGTTGTATCGCCGTGATTTTCGCTTTATATCGTTTGATCTTTACGTCGATGTCTCGAGAAGGATTGTTAGTGCGACTGTACAGTTCTCTCAAACAGCGATAATAAAATTCAATAGTCTGTTTCTGCCAAAAGCTTTTTTGTCGGGCGTAGCTCATGACGGTCAGGCGTAATTTAGGCTTAGCACACTGAATCCACCACTGTAGAACGCTAGCGTAACGACGTCGGTGCCGCTGGAGCTGTTGCCACGTTAAGGCCACCTCCTCTTCAAGTTGGGCATCCTGCAGAAGGCTGACATTCAATTTCCAGTAGCCCTTCCCGCGGTAAATTGGCTGGCGGTGTAGGTTGAGGTAACACTGATATGCACAATGGTCGGAGATATTGACAGGAGCTATGTCACAGTTCACAGTGTGTCGCTGGAGGCCATCGGACACATAGATCCTATCCAGCCGACTGGCAGAATGACTGGTTACGAAGGTGTACGCTACCCGTTCACCGTGCAGTTGTTCCCATGTATCGTGAAGACGCATGCCATGAATTAAATGTTCAAGTTCGATACATCTGTTCGTGTTAGGAGTTTGGTCTCTGTCATTGAGCACACAATTGAAGTCACCACCAAGGATGAGATGTTCACGATAACCGCTAAGAAGAATGGGAACCTCGGTTTTATAAAATTTTGAACGATCTCTCTTATGAGTGCTACCTGAGGGGGCGTACACGTTAACAATCTGCACACCATTCACTCGAAGAGAAATGCCACGACCACTGGGCAGCCGCTGCACATCCGTAAAGGCTATACCGTCGCGCAGAAGGATGGCAGTGCCTACAGCATCCTGAAGATTGATGTTATCAATAAGAACGTAACCGGGCACTTCTAAGGCTGTGACTACCTCCTGTAGGAGGGCAATGTCAACGCTGGTACCATACAAGAAATCATTTAGCGAACGGAGTTTCACCGCACTTTGAATTCTATTGACGTTAAGTGTGGTAATGTTGTAGGTTTGGCTGTCACCCATGATAGTTCAGAGGACAATGAGCTGTGATTTTCGCATCGTCCTTCTCTCCGGCTTTGAACCAAACTCGTTAGTAACGTTTGGAGTACGAAACGGAATGTCAAAACCAATAACGGACCAGGGAGGGGAAGGTCGCAGCGCGATGGTCATGCGCGAGAGCAGCTACTGCTGCATCTCCTCATTCTGCTGCCACCACGGCTCATTGCTGTCGGGGTGCTGCGCGGTGCGCGCGCCGCCCTGCCCGCCACCGCCGGCTGAGTCTGTCAACGTGGTCGCATCCGCCTGGCCACCACGCGGGGCTGCGACTGACGTCAGCGAGTTCCTGCGAGATCGCTGCTGCAGCTGCTCGCTGCTCTGCTCGCTCTTCCTCTTGGCCGTTACGGTGCTCTGATCCCTTTCAGCGCTCAGTAGTGCCTTCAGGTGTTTGGTTTGTTCACGAATGCGTTCTTGCCTCGCGGTGTCCTCGCAGCGCACGGGGCAAGAAGATTGAGGTTCAGTCTCTCTGCCACTTTCTGACATGTGGACGGGTCCTAAATCATTCGACTTTTCCTCTTTGCTACTATTCCCTTTGCTTCTCCTTCGGCGGCCTTTCTTCGTGTCTGCTACAGTCTCTACCGATAGGAGTGGTTCAGGCAAACTGATCTGCACCCGCTCCTGTATCTCACACGGCTTAGTTTCAGAGGTGGCTGGCGCATCGTTGGTATCCAGCGGTAACTGCCCCGGTGAAGATGACGGTGCCGAATCGACGTCCGTCCTACCGCGAATGTCTTTGGCACTACATTCCACCTGAACTGGCACCTCCACCTCGCTGACATGTTCCGGCTGCCGGGGTGGTGGTACAGTCCCCGCGACCACCTCACTCAATAGTGGTACTAGCTTTTCACTACCGTCTGCAGGTCGTTCCCGTGGAAGTTGAAATGGACGTCTACGTGTACAGTTCATCCGCAGATGTTCAGTTGAATGGCAGATCGAACAGGTAGGGGGTTGACCAATGTAAGTTACCTGTGCACGACAGCCGCCAATGGCAACATACGAAGGTATATGCTTTTTCAAATCTACACGTACACTGCGCACCCCGCTGTTAACTTGGTAGCGATAGGCACTCGACCATTTTTCATTTGTAACTGACAAAACAGCGCCGTACAGTGACAGAGAACGTGCAATCAGATCATTAGGGCACTCAGGTGGCACATTAAATACCCTGACGGTTCTTACTCCGTATCCCGAAGGCACGATTTGGACATTACTAATACTGCCATCATTATGACGGAATGGTCTCACACCAACATGCTCCTCAGCGAATTTCTCGTAAGTGTCACTCGAAATAAATTTGATAAATAACGAGTACTGCACAAAGTCCAACTGGAATGTGTCGACTATATCTTCAGGCAATTTCAAATCCTCAAAGATCCACTCATGAATTTCAAACGCCGTCGGTCGCAAGGCAGCGCGATCGAAAACACACTGAACGCTGTTCGCTCTGTTAATTGTCGACATCTTACTTACAACAGTTATACAGAAACAAACGTTAACAGCGCTCGCACACGCTGCTCAGCTCTCCACCTCAGCACTGCTCGCGACGTAAACACTGGCCCGCGCTACCGCCCGTCACCGCGCGATGTGCACTGGCCGAGTGCCGGAACACGACTGAACCAACTGAGCTACCGAAGCACGACTCACGTCCGGTACTCACAGCTTTACTTCTGCCAGTACCTCGTCTCCTACCTTCCAAACTTTACAGAAGCTCTTCTGCAAAACTTGCAGAACTAGCACTCCTGAAAGAAAGGATATTGCGGAGACATGGCTTAGCCACAGCCTGGGGGATGTTTCCAGAATGAGATTTTCACTCTGCAGCGGAGTGTGCGCTGATATGGCAGAAGTAAAGCTGTGAGTACCGGACGTGAGTCGTGCTTCGGTAGCTCAGTTGGTAGAGCACTTGCCCGCGAAAGGCAAAGGTCCCGAGTTCGAGTCTCGGTCGGGCACACAGTTTTAATCTGCCAGGAAGTTTCATATCAGCGCACACTCCGCTGCAGAGTGAAAATCTCATTCTGGAAACATCCCCCAGGCTGTGGCTAAGCCATGTCTCCGCAATATCCTTTCTTTCAGGAGTGCTAGTTCTGCAAGTTTCGCAGAAGAGCTTCTGTAAAGTTTGGAAGGTAGGAGACGAGGTACTGGCAGAAGTAAAGCTGTGAGTACCGGACGTGAGTCGTGCTTCGGTAGCTCAGTTGGTAGAGCACTTGCCCGCGAATGGCAAAGGTCCCGAGTTCGAGTCTCGGTCGGGCACACAGTTTTAATCTGCCAGGAAGTTTCATATCAGCGCACACTCCGCTGCAGAGTGAAAATCTCATTCTGGAAACATCCCCCAGGCTGTGGCTAAGTCATGTCTCCGCAATATCCTTTCTTTCAGGAGTGCTAGTTCTGCAAGTTTCGCAGAAGAGCTTCTGTAAAGTTTGGAAGGTAGGAGACGAGGTACTGGCAGAAGTAAAGCTGTGAGTACCGGACGTGAGTCGTGCTTCGGTAGCTCAGTTGGTAGAGCACTTGCCCGCGAAAGGCAAAGGTCCCGAGTTCGAGTCTCGGTCGGGCACACAGTTTTAATCTGCCAGGAAGTTTCATATCAGCGCACACTCCGCTGCAGAGTGAAAATCTCATTCTGGAAACATCCCCCAGGCTGTGGCTAAGCCATGTCTCCGCAATATCCTTTCTTTCAGGAGTGCTAGTTCTGCAAGTTTCGCAGAAGAGCTTCTGTAAAGTTTGGAAGGTAGGAGACGAGGTACTGGCAGAAGTAAAGCTGTGAGTACCGGACGTGAGTCGTGCTTCGGTAGCTCAGTTGGTAGAGCACTTGCCCGCGAAAGGCAAAGGTCCCGAGTTCGAGTCTCGGTCGGGCACACAGTTTTAATCTGCCAGGAAGTTTCAGTAAGTATCTCATTTCATTTCCAGTTTGTCAAACTCGATACACACCTCACTGTAATGCCAAACGTTGCACTCTACCGTCACAAAGTGTTGGCCTGTTGTGCATTGCATACACACAAATTGACAATTATTAAACTATATGAAAGAAACGTAAATTAGATACAAACTACGTCGTGTACACTCTTTATTCAACATGTAAACGTCACTACAGACTTTCGTATTTAGGTTACGAAATGTCCGATATGCCTGCCAAAACTGGCGATAATGTGGCGCAGACCAACAGCGAAATTCCGCATGACCCGCTAAAATATCGGAATTTAGATACTGTCGATTACATCCTGAATGGCTATTTTCAGATCAGCGACGATTTTGGTGTTATTGCTGTACAACTACATTTAATACAGCCCAACAAGAAGGAGTCGCATGTGTTCAGATCCGGAGAATATGGCGGTCAATCGACGCCCCTGCCAGTGGCCTCTGGCAACCCCAGAGCCAGAACGTTGTACCCAAAGTGCTCCTCCAGGACATCAAACACTCTCCTGTTTCAATGGGTTCGAACCACATCTTGTCGAAATCGTGATAACTTCGGATAATGGGGATGAAATCATCTTCCAAACCCTTCACATACCTTTCGGTAGTCACCGTGCCATCAAGGAATATCGCACCGATCATTCCGTGACCGGCAATTGCTCATCACACAGTCATTCGTTGAGGATGAAGAGACTTCCCGATTGCAAAATGCGGATTCCCAGTCTCTCTCTCTCTCTCTCTCTCTCTCTCTCTCTCTCTCTCTCTCTCTCGCTCTCTCTCTCCCTCCCGCCCCTCAAACGCGCACTTGGTTATTGACGATTCTATCCAAATGAGAATGGGCTTCGTTACTAAAACAAACCGTACATGCGCATATCAATTTCCATCATACCCCGCGGCCAACCGTGAAGTTTGAAAGTCCTAACGCAAACCATGCAGAAGTTATGCTGATTTTATTTGATATAGTTCAATAATTGTCACCCTGTGGAAGGTTCTCTTTTGCCTCCGTCAAAGGTATGTCTCCACCCCTCATAAAATATTAAAAATACTTTTTTACTCAGATACGTGGATAAGGCCGTGTGGGACCAACAATCATCCACAAAGTCCATTACAACTGTAAAGATAATTTAGCCCTGCACTTTCACATTGTATACAGAATTATAACAAAAATTTGCCTATCTCCGAAACGTTTAATAGCTTGGTAGGAATTGGTGTATTTCAATTTCATAAATAGTGGGAAACAATGACCTTAAAAACAAATGTCAACAATTGTTTGTGAGTTGGAGGTAAGCATCACGGTCACGTGTGGTCTGTGCAGTCCCCGAGGAATCACTTCAGGGTGCATTGCTTTTCTGTAAGAGGTGAAGACGTTCAGATGCACCTAAAAGCCAGATCTAAGAAAATTCCTGGCACAGTTCATGTTGGGCAGCACTGACGAGATTTGTTTAGTAGGCTATCATGACAGGCGCAATACCGAGGTCTTAATCTAAGCCCTAAAAAGTCGGAGATCATTGTCTTGTCACCTCGAAGTCGACCAGTAGACAGTTCGTGAAACAGTTGCTCCACAACTTCTTGATGGTATCGAGTTTCCCTGTTAAAAAGAGCGAAGGATCTTGGCATAATCTTGCATGAGCAGCTAAACTGGAATTAACTGTATGATAAAGCACGCAAGAAATCTCCCTCGTACCTAAGTCCATACAAAAATTTAGAGAAAGCTTCCACCTTAAATTAAAACTTTTTTCTAATCTTCAGTCGTGCGAAATCTTTCATATTATGATGCACAAGACGCGACTGCAAAGTTCAGTGCATGGTCTCCAAAAATAAAGAAGGCAAGCGTTACAAACAAAATAACAATACTGACGTTCGAAGCAATCGCCAATAGCCACAACACACGTCTGACATCGGTTAACTATTGGCAACTGTCAGCAAACGACTTTTGTAAAGTCTCTAGAAGGACCGTCATTGCCCGTTGTTGGATGCCCACAGTATTACGGGAAGCGAGACGTGGTGCTACAAACACGATCCGGAGACCGAACGACTGTCAGTATCGCTGGCTCGTCGCCTTCCCCGGCTCTAAAAAAAAAGTTATCTAGCAAAACGCAAGATAAAGAATATTTTGATCGGCTTTTTTGAAAGGAAGTGATTTATCCCTCATGCATTCCTACCCAGGGGAGGACGCGAAAATGATCAGCATCCTGGCATTGTATGTGGCTTGGTTTCCAGATTGCATTGGTAGCACCGTAACTACTTTCCTGTAATGATACGGATATCAAGCAAAGCGTGAACCCTGTGCTTCGAGCGATTCCAAAAGAACCGTTGGCTGATAGTTTCCAACTGCATCACGATCGATACCAGACGTCTGATGTGGCTAATGGCAAATACTGTGTAGGCTGGTAATGGTATTTTGTTTGTAATTCTTGTTTCCCGTTTTTTTTTCTGTGAGCATTCACCGAACTTTTCAGACGCACCTTGTAGTTCAACACGGCACAAATGCTGCAAACTCCACAGCGCTCGTGCTTCTAAGGAATGCTTGCGTAAACGTGTAACTTATAATTGTTTGATCACGTCAATCCTACTTAGCCTCAGTTATGGTGGATGTGAATACAGAGGCGGCAAGAGTTTTTTCACCACTTTCGTAGTCACTGATATTTTCAACACCACTCCTAATACATGGTGACTTCGTGATATTACAAAGTTTCAAGGGTAGTGGAGAAGGGTAAATGTATCGATTCGAGATAAGGTACCCCATTCCCGAAACGACCGAGTCGAAAATTATAAACGAAAACCGTTCTGATACCTCTGACAGTGGACTGCATGTGTTGGTAAGAGTGTAAGATAGGTAACATTGAGGGATGGTGGTATGGACCGACACGAGGTAATAAATATCTGCTAAATTTGGGCTCTAAAATGCATACCTTAAGAGCTATTGGTACTTGTTCAGTATAAGAGATGTGCTTTAGAGTGGCGAAGACAAGCAAGTGCTTATAGCTATTAAAACATGTATTTTACAGCTTAAATTTTTTATATATTTTTTCTTGTTCTGGTCCGTATTATCACTTGTGAAAGTTGCCTAGCCTACAGCCTTGGCAAACACACCTAGCCACAGCACCGGTACACATACTACAGTGTCAGAGATATCAGAACGATTTTTGCTTATAAATTGCAGATCTGCCGATTCAGGACGTTGATGAATTTACCCTTCTACATCATCCCTGGAAGTTTGTATCATTGTCACTGAATCGTCCTGTACATCGCACCACAGTAATGCAACAATGTGAAAGTGGGATAAAATACTCCTACTCTTAAGGTGAATCCACGATCTCCATATCACTGATTTACTTCAAACTTTGCACACCTTTAGTGGGCCATTGAAACAGCGTAATGTGCAGTTAGCAAGGTGCTCTACTCCGGCAATTCCGAGAGAATCGCAGGAGAAGTTTTACACGTTATCTGTGCGGAGGTGCTGGTGTAAGAAGCCTCTGTAGTCAAGCTGTTAACGTTTGCGCGTTGCACGCGGGTTGCGAAAGAGGTGGCGGTTCAAATCCACTTTTTAATTTGTATTTTTTTTATCACGGGTGACATTATTGAATTTATATGGCATTTATAAGTAATATAATAAAAAATCCTACGTGAATTTTCGTTGAGCTGTAGTTTACTTCATATGTAATTAATTTTTCAAGCGCGAGGGAATGGATTGGAAAGGCGAAGTTAAATCTCGATAAATGATGATTCGAATGACGTTATTCACAATCAGTAACATAGTAAGTCACAATGCTTCAGACCACAAGAGTAACGTAAGATTACTCGTAGTGTGTGTTCTCGAAGTTATTCGTTGCAGGATGGTATGTCTCATGCAGACATGGGAAACAAACAAAGTTTATGCTAATACAAGTGTTTTTTTTCTTTTCGTTATATTATCTCTCAAATGTCAAATCAAGTAATGTGATCAGTACGGAAAAAATAGAATAATAATTAAATTTGAGTGGGAGTGGAACCGTCACCTAATACACTTTCTTCTTGCGACGCTCGAACGCTAATGGTTTACAACCTTGAACTGTAACGTTCGGCATCTACGGACACATACATATGCCACATAATAATACGGGTAAAATTTTTCGTGCAATTTTCTCGGCTTTGCCAGAGTATTGAACCTTACTAGTTGCACATTAAGTCTTTTAATGGCTTACTAAAGGTGTACAATGTTTGAAGTAATTTGTAATCGCGACGTCGTGGACTCCTCTTTTGCAATGTATTCTCACCACCAAAAGGGAGTCTATAGAACAACACTCCATTGGGCAATGACCGTACAACGCTCCTTCGTAGATATTCCTATTCTAAATGACCGGTACTACAATCGCCGTCCACATATCCAGAATTGTTTCTTCCCCAGATAGCTACGGTGTACATGATGTGGTACTACTACTCCCTATTACCCGTTTTATTCTTGGAAGCAGTCAAGTTATTACCGATTGTAAGGCATGGTTGGCTAGTAGGCCACTAAGGGTAGCTTCAGTCACGTATTCGGAAAGCTTTTCCTTTTGTTCGCGCTCAGTGGTAAATCTTTTCGTGAAGTGTGAAAGTTGGCTGCTAATTACGCTACTGAGTGTATGGGACCAGTGAGCGTGTATAGTGCGGTGTAACGTGCATGTTGTCTCAAGATGAAGGAAAATAGACTGGCCGGCCGGAGTGGCCGTGTGGTTATAGGCGCCGCAGTCTGGATCCGAGCGACCGCTACGGTCACAGGTTCGAATCCTGCCTCGGGCATCGATGTGTGTGATGTTTTACGTTAGTTAGGTTTAATTTGTTCTACGTTCTAGGCGACTGATGACCTCAGAAGTTAAGTCGCATAGTGCTCAGTGCCATTTGAACGATTTTTAGTGACCACGTAGCGATTTCGGGCGGACCACAGAATGTCTGTCACAGAGGCTTGTTGGAAGGAGGCCGGATTCATGGGTGCTTCTTTCAGCAGAAGTGTCTGTAAAAGACCCTGGCTGTCCATATCGGCTAAGAATGAGGTTTTCTCCTTTGAAATGAATTGCCATTTGAACCATTTGAAACATTTGCAAGGGCACGGTGAATCCCGGTGCCGTAACACAACCTCCTCGTCTCGAATAGCACTACTGACGCTACCGAACTACCCATCCCCATTCGACGGACCGATCACCGTGAACAGTGTCACATGCCCTGTCGTCATTAAACGTCATGGGAGGCTTTTAATTTCACCCAGGACAGTGACACTGGGGCTGGTGGTCAGGAGGTTTACGCCCCCACCTCTCCTTCCATTGTAGGCCCCACACTGGCGACTAACATTTCTCCCTCCAACAGGTTTCGCAGCGGCTACCTGAGTCGAACGCCAGCGCACAGGCGTGCGTCCACGGAGTTACACGGACTGATGTCAGCCAAAGAAGTGTAATGGCGATGCTTCGTTACTAAATATAGTGTCTAATCAGGCAAACGAACTGTGACTGTGTAAACTTCCCTAGGGTATTAACTGACGATATTCTTGTCGCTTCTGCGCCCAGATCATACAATTACCTTAGAGTCAGAATTTCAGCGGTCCATATAGCAACCCAATTCAGGTGAGGACGTAGTTTGCAATTTCGCAGGAACTGATTCCTGCAGCAAATGGCGGGGCATTTGAACGCCGCGGAAGAACAAAAGCGCCTGCGCCAGAAATATCCGCGGTCGCCGCCTAGTGCGAGTGAACGTACAGAGTCTCCGCGATTTGAAATTGGAAATTTGTTGTAAGGTCTCATGAGACCAAACTGCTGAGGCCATAGGTTCCTAAGCTATTTAATCTAACATAAACTAACTTACACTAAGGACGACACACACACATACACATGCCCGAGGGAGGACTCGAACCTCCGACCGGGTAAGCCGCACAGTCCGTGAAAAGACGTCCTAGACCGGGCGGCTACCCCATGCGGCACGGACACGATGAATCACTGTTAGCACCTCGGCTGAGTCAAAGGCCCTTCTTTTGGCTCGGTAAAAGGTGATCTAAACTTGAAGAAGTCCATTGTTTACAGAATCCGCTGTCATTGTGGGGAAATGTTTATTGGCCAGACGGTTCGTACCGTTCGAGACAGATGTACTAAGCATCATTGCCGCACACGATTACTACAACGTGGGAAATCAGTTGTGGCGGAACACTGTCTAATCCAACAATACTATGTTGTTTTACGAGATACAGATAATACGCCCCTGCTTCTCGTTATTGGGATAGTGTCTTACATGAATCAGCAGAAATTATACACACAGAAAAGGGCTACACCCTGAGTGAAATGTGGAACCATGTTTTATCTGATATTAAGAAACAACGGTCTTCGCTTGGCCGGTAGAATGCTTTCGTAGCGGTACTCCATACCGAGTCAACGTTTTCCTTTTTTTTCTTTTTGCAACCTTTTACCACTGGGACGCTTTACCTTCAAAATGGTTCAAATGGCTCTCAGCACTATGGGAGTTAACATATGTGGTCATCAGCCCCCTAGAACTTAGAACTACTTAAACCTAACTAACCTAAGGACATCACACACATTCATGCCCGAGGCAGGATTCAAACCTGTGACCGTAGCGGTCACGCGGTTCCAGACTGAAGCGCCTAGAACCGCACGGCCACACCGGCCGGCCCGCTGTACCTTCACCTGCGTTAGGCGGCAGCAACGTCGATTTTTGGTACACAAGCCGTTGGCGTTCCACTGTATGTAAAAGCAGCTCTTTTCACAGTATGAACCAGTTCCGGCAAGATCAGTTAACACATCACTTACGTGAGCAGGGCGATTGGGTGGCCCGCTGAAATATTGAATCTAGATGATTGTACACTCAGGTGAAAAAAAAGTCATGCTATAACGATTTGCACATATACAGATGGCGGTAGTGTCTCGTACAACAAGGTATAAAATGGCAGTGCATCGGTGGAGCTGTCATCTGTTCTCAGGTGATTCACACGAGTTTCCGACGTGATTATTGCCGCACGACAAGAATTAACAAACTCTGAACGCGGAATGGTAGTAACAGCTAGACGCATTGGATACTCAATTTCGGAAATCGTTAGGGAACTCAACATTCCTAAATCCGCAGGACCACCATGTCAAGACTGCGCCGAGAATACCACATTTCACGTGCTTGCGCAGTATTGTCAGTGCTGACAGACAAGCATCACTGCCTGAAATAACCGCAAGAGTCAATTTGGCATGTACAACGAACGTATCCGTCAGGACAGTGCCGCGAAATTTGACGTTACTGGACTATGGCAGCAGACGACCGACGTGGGTGGCTTTGCTAAGAGCACGACATCGCCTGCACGCCGCTCCTGGGCTCGTCATCATATTCTAAACATTCATGGTGGTGTCTGATTGTACTATATCGTGTCTCCCTACCACTTTCGCGCAACGACGCTCTGAGCGTGTTTTTTAGGGAATTAACTAGTTTGAACCTGGGACCTGTTGCTGGTAAGGAGACGCCAGACCACACATGACATGTAGAATTCAGAAGAGTTCAGTGAGACTAGCGATGATATAACCAAATATTAAATGATCTCAGCGTCAGCTCCACTGCACTCCCTGTAAAAGAATCTTAATACTAACTAAATTTAGTGGAAAGGGTTCAAGGCTTTCCTATTTTTAGTTAGCTGGTAAAATAACGTCGAAAAAGCAGTTAAGTTTACCATTGGAAATTTTATTCTACTCACAAAACATCGTTTATATATTGCAATATAGATAAAAGGAAATGTTTTAATACAGCATGGTAAAAACCAACTGCGTTCAACAAAAATGTGAACGAATATTCCCTAAATGGGTTTCCAAGTTCTACAATCGATCGAAGGGTGACCTATGCCATATCACATCTATAATCTAGGTTAAATTTAAGTTTCACAAAAGAAAAAAACTATCCAAATGGTCTACAGTGACCCTCAATCATCTTTAATTACTTATCTAACTTGTCGTAAATTACAGTGGCTGATGTGGCTTCTCAATAACTATAAAATAGAAAAATCATCGCGTTTCAGGTCTTTACTTCAAGTGGCAAATGTGAACACCATGAGTTTTAATTAACGATCGACACTAGTATTACGCAAAAAGGGGGTGTAACTGATGAGTCTTCTGCAGTTCTGAGTGAAGCCTTATGCGCTCAAAAATGCGGCATCGCGTGCGTTCATTACCTTGTCGGTGTTTAGGCAGCGTCAGGGCGACAGCGGCTGGCGCACCAGCCGTCCAGCTCGCCGTCTCGGAACCAACTCTATTCTTAACTTCCTTACTACAATTTACTGATGTTGGTTTAAAAAAACTATCTGGCTGTGTTTTTATCTGACCAATCAGGGTCTCAGTGTTAACCTTAAGCTCCGCCTACAAAAATTCTGTCTATCCAATGAGAAACGTTATACTTTTCGTGGTGGGGCAATGTTTTTAAAGTTTGCAACATAACAGAGACGCTAAAAAGTCTCACGCTAAAACCTGCAGCTAGTGTGGTCCTTTTAGCGTTATCGTAAGATCTATACTGCTCTTCTGGAGGGCTCTATCTTTTAACATGGGCTGGGGAGTGATCCTAATGTAACAGACACGCGAAAAAGTCTCACGCTAAAACTTGCGGGTGGTAGTAGCCCTTTTTTGTGTTATGGTAAGATCTATACTGCTTTTTTGGAGGGCTCTAGCTTTTAACATGGGCTAGGGGTGGTCCTTGACATACCTGAGACGCGAAAAAGCCTCACGCTAAAACGTGCGGGTTGTATAGTCTTACAGGTAGGCTCGAGGCGTGGGTGCCCAGCCTCTCCCTTATCTAGCTTAACACGGTGCTGCTCTCGGCTTCTGTCCTCGCTTCTCCCCTCGGAACTGCGTCTGCCTCACGGTGGGAAGGTACGACATGCATTTAGGCATTCTTGTGTTAGTCTGTGGTATTCCATTTGCTCATTCGTTACTCGTATTACTTTGGTTAATTTAATGTCACAATTTATTCGGAGCTATGTGACATACTACTGGATTTGCTTATCATGTCAGGGTTTTCATGTAAGGTGTTGGATTTGCCTGACACCTTACAATATCAGTTGGATCCTATATGACTGGAAAACAGTGATCTGGTCATACGGGTGCCGATTTCAGTTGGTAACAGCTGGCAGCAGAGTTCGAGATCAGCTCCGACCCCCCGAAACCATGGACCCAAGTTGTCGACAAGGCACTGTGCAAGCTGAAAGTAGCTCCATAGTGGTTTCAGCTGTGTTTCCATGGAGTGCACTGGGTCCTCTGGTCTGACTGAACCTATTACTGACTGGTAAAGGCCATGCTCGTCTACTGAGAGACCACTTTCAGGAATTCGAGGATTTCATGTTCCCAAATAACGATGTCACGGTACCGAATGACAGTCGTCCGGGAGTGGTTTGACGAACATTCTGAATGGTTTGGCCACCCAGATCGCCCGACATGAATCCGATCGACCTTTCTTGGGACATGATAGAGAAATCAGGTCGTGCACAACATCCTGCAGAGGGAACCATTTCACAATCATCGACGACTATAGAGACAGAACGGCTCGATATTTCTACAGGGGACTTCCAACGACTCGCTGAAACCATTCCACGTCAAGTTGTTGTGACACAATGTTATGAGATATCCTATGACTTTTGTCACGGCCGGCCGCGGTGGTCTCGCGGTACTAGGCGCGCAGTCCGGAACCGTGCGACTGCTACGGTCGCAGGTTCGAATCCTGCCTCGGGCATGGATGTGTGTGATGTCCTTAGGTTAGTTAGGTTTAAGTAGTTCTAAGTTCTAGGGGACTGATGACCACAGCAGTTGAGTCCCACAGTGCTCAGAGCCACTTTTGTCACCTCAGTACGGTATACGATCCGACTGCAGACCCGACAGAGTTTTCAGTCAAAAGATTTGTTTGCTTGTGCCTTCTAGAGCCTATGGAAATTAAATGAGCCTGTTGGCGGAGTGCAGTCTGAAAATAATAAAAGTAAATTGCCATCTGTCGCAAAAGTAAAGTATTGCGAGGACAGTGCCATAAGCGATATGACATGTACTGTCATATAACTTCCACTTAATTTCAACATCTAAGTTTGCTACAGGCTATGAAGATAGTACAGAATCAATTACTGTTCATGTAATCGGACAAGTTCCTACTTCAGATAACTATACTTTATTTTTTGTCTTGCTTTTTCGTTAACAAAGGCCAGTCATCTCATTGCGAAATACAGAATTAGGAAAGTACACGTTCCACACATTGATGATGTTTGGTTTGTGGGGCGCTCAACTGCGCGGTCATCAGCGCCCATACAAGTCGAAGTTTTCTTTATAGTCCAGTTTTTTACACAGTCCAATCGAGCCACTGTCACGAATGACCAAAACAAAACAAACATCCAGTCACCGTGCAGAGAAAATCCCTAACCCGGCCACCAGGGATCGAACCCGGGATCCCATGGTCCAAAGCCTCCAACGCTAGCTATTTCTTTTAATTTTTAAACAAACCTTAATCGGTGGCCGTCTTTTTTACCCCATTTTAGGGCCGCACTGGGACTTTTTTACATGATTATATTTTGGAAATGTGTTCAAATGATAATTCTAGAAAATGAATGTTACAACAACAAAAGTGGCATTCAAAGAATAAACAAAAAAAATTAAGAATGTAAATCACTAATGCAATTACCGCGAAAATAGTTCTTCAATAAACGTAACCGGTCCCATTTCGTACATCGCCATCGGCATATATTCAAGAGCGCCATTGAATGGTAGCTGCAACGGAGGCATTCTGTTTCGCGAGTGCCTCAAGGAAAACAGCAATCCATGAATTACCCGTCTCGTTCTTATCGCATTGCTGACAAGGCAAGACGTTCAGCCGAAAGTGTGATGCGGCACGGAACATTAACCGCAGCTTGGCACTCCACAACTGAGTGGGGGGTTAACGAAAACGCTGCGTAAATAATTTAAGAAGAGCATTCGGTATCTTGGTGTGCGTTCGACACCATTGAATTTTGGAGGAACCACCAGTAATCAAGCTGCTCTCTCTCTCCTCCGCTAAAGATATAGGCGACGGTAAGTCCTTTGAACCATGAAAGCGCATGATATTTTGCGGCGGAAAGCAAGTCTCGTCTCGATAGAGGAGGGTCTGAGGGTCAATCATATCAGGCATGACCCGGAGGTAACAAGCTAATATCTTCTGTGTTAGTCGCCAAACTCCAGCCGACGACATGCATGTAAAACGATGTTCATCGGTATCCAAGGGCAATAAGGGGAGTCTTAGTCCAATAGCGTGAAGCCGCTGTCGTCTCACATATTTTTTGTTGGCAACCTGATACAATTTCGAAGGCACTATGGTCGACAGAAAGTTGTGGTGTATCGTTTTCCACACTCTTGACCAATGAACCGTAGGATACTTGGTTTACACTATGTTATGTGGAACACCCCGCAGAAGGTTGATATAAAATCTTTCGTCTTTGATGGACGTGTGCCGGGGAGGTCCGAGCTTACATAGCTGTATTCAAGAATGAAGGCCGACACATGGGAGAGCTGTGGGGCGACATGCACAACCAACACCGGCGGGATGGGAGAGACTGGCATCAGAACCTGTAGTAAACGACCCGTGAGAGAAGGATGTTGACTTTTCCATCGTTTCCACATGTTGTTCATGTAAAGGGGAGCTGCTCTTGCCCTAACGTTGACCAATCCCAGCCCCCCTTGTGCACTGGGAGGGTAAGAGTGTCGTGTCGTGCTTTAAATATATGACCTGCGTATATATAGTAACTGAAGGCCGCCAGAAACTGGCGACCTATCTGCATCAGTAGTGCTCCCCACAACCCACAGACTGTGGCAAACTATCAACTGGACATTGTCCTACCTCCTTCTTCTTCTCCCTCAGCTCCACTCAACTCGCCACCTACACTCACTGTATTCTGTCCTAACTCCACAGAAGGCACACTTCTTCATCACAGCGTTACATGGTTGAGCTTCGATCCCACTTAAAAATTCAAGTATTCAACACGTTGTAGTCGATTCAAGTCCCGGAGCAGCTTATGGCGCACCATCCCGCGTATGATCTGCAGTAACCGTCGACAGTTTGCTGGAGCGGTTTTGTGTACATGCTTTTTGAACGTGGTTCTCAAATATCGCAGATTAGAAACTGGTTGGAGGGGAGCAAGGACTTCCGGTCCGAGACCACTCCCAATATCCAACGACGCTAACTTGTTGATGTTCAGAAGACAGCCTGCGGCTTGACCGTATCGCTCGATCCAGGTTAGTAAGCTTCAAACTTCATCATTGGAACGAACCAGCAGCAGCAGGTCGTCAGCGTATGCCCTACACCGAAAGGTGACGTCCCGCAGCGTGATTCCTGATAGCTTGTGGTTAAGGTCCCAGAGGAGTGGCTTGAGTGCGATTGCGTATAGATAAGTAGAAAGTGGACAACATCGTCCTAGAGATCGCTTAATGAGTACTGATCTTACCGTCCTTCCATTGACCTGGACATTTCAATTAGTTGGCTGTGGTCCAAAGACGCCGGAGGGTGTCAGTGAAGGCTGGGGGAAATCCCATACGGTCCATCACTCGTAGGAGGTAGTTATGGTGCATTCTATCAAAGGCGTGATTGAAATCGATGGAGACGATGCCGCTCTCAGACGGCACACAGAGGCGATCTCTTAGTCCCTGCAGTTGCCGGTGGCCATGTGTATGTTGGCTTCTCCCCCATGCGACGTCGGTTTTGGAGTGAGAATCGTCGGTAAAGTCGTCTTAAAATGGCCCGCCATAAGACTGGTGAAAATCTTACAGTCGGCGTTCAGCATTGTGAGTGGCCGATAGTCGGTAAATGATCGCTCTACAACTGGCTTGTGTCCTGGTATGAGAAGTCCTTCTACAAACCTTGGAGGCACAAAGCAGTCTGGGGACGTAAGTTCGCCAAACTTTATAACCCAGTGCGGCATCTTGATGGCACGGAAGGTCCGGTAGACTTCGATGGGCAATCCATCAGGCCAAGGAGACTTATTGGCCGCATCTTTCTCCAGGGCGCCTTCTACTTCTTCGAGTGAGACTTCCTCTGTTAGTGAATTCACTGTAGCCTCATCGATAGTACGTGTTACCTGGTGTAACACTTCTGTAGTGGCCCCCTCATCTACAGTTCTTTCCTTGTAAAGAAAACGAAAATGTTCCTCCACCGCCTTTGCTATGGTTGCTTGGGTCTTACAGGAGCTACCTTCTCGTGTCCTGAGTTGTGTGATTAAGTGTTGGCAATGTCGGTGCATATCCGCCACAAAGTGGTGCATAGTGGTTTCCTCTGCGGCAGTGCGGTCGTGTCGTCGCGCGCGAACTACGGCACCATATACTCGGCGCTTCGTCAATGATAGTATGTGAGCCTTCATTCTGCATTGGTCATGTTGTCTCTCCGGTGAATGGGGCAAGGTATCGAGGTCCCTGAGTCCTGCGTAGTAAAAATCTAGGGTCTGCCGATGCCATGCAGCCACATCATTGGCAAACTGCATGTGTCCTGCGGATAGCCAGTTTGGCGCAGAGGAGCCACCACTCCAGAGTCGAGGTGTATTGGGGGTGACGGCGTTCACAGTCAGTCCACGTTGCTTCAACGTGCCGACAGCAAGCTTCCAAAAGCAATTGTTGCGCCAGGCTTCTTGGAGGAGGAGATGTATAGTGCAGATATAGGCGCTGTGATCAGAAAAGTCCTGAGGTCACAGTTCGGCGGCCACCACTCCTAGTGTGAGGCCTTGAGACACAGATGTGCGGTCTAGTCGGCTCGCCGAATGACTGGTAAGATGCGTGTGGACAGAGAAATTACAGTGGACTTTTTTCCCATGTGTCGCACAAGTGAAGTTCTTGAATCATCGCACCCAGTTTCCGACAGGACATGTAGTGTGGGATTTAGTCCTTGGGGTGAAGTACACAATTAAAGTCGCCGGCGAAGACCGTCCGAGGAAAAGGGCGGCCACATCCGTGGAGTAGAATCTGGCGTGGTCGTGACGTCTGGTGGTACCCGATGGCGCGTGAATATTAATGAATGGGGTGTTGAGCGCCGTAAGTGCTGTTCCTCGAGCAGAGGGGAGGTACGTGACGTCAGTAACTTCAATACCATCACGCACTAATACTGCCACTCCAGTGTCTGCAGGGCTACTGGGCGTCACATATATTGCATAACCATAAAAGTTCGGGAGTGCGGTCGTTTTCACTTGTTGCAGGAAAGCGAAATACACTTCAGTGGCTCGTATTGTTTGTTTGAAAAGTTGGATCTTGACAGGAGAGCTTATCATTTGGATATGCTTTTTCACCAGGCTGTAAGCCTGGTGACGCGTTGGTTGGGCGAGGTTATCCATGTCGATGTTGGAGAGAAGCGAACATGGGAAGTCATGTCACCCCCCGCCGAAAACGGTCCACCTTGTGCTGGTTATGCTGCACGATCTGGCGGCGCTGCACCTGGCCCCGAATCAGAATCTTGTGTCTCGACGTCCTCGGCCCACGAAACGGGCGCGGATGTCTGTTCATGTTCCATAGGCTCGGAATGTTTGATAGGAAGGGACCGGGCGACTTTGTTGCCTGCACTTACACCTTCCTGCTGCTCACTGTTTGTTTCAAGAGGCTGGTAGTCGAACGCTGCATGTTGCTCCGTCTGTTCCGCAAGACTGGAGTCAGTGGAAGCGGCCTCAGCCTCGCGGTTGTCTTCTTGAGTGGTCAGTTGATCTTCCCCCGCCCAATGGGAACCGCTGTGCTCCGACACGTGTCCCGACACGGTCCTACTACGGAGCTTTCGCTATTTCGGTGATAGCTGTTTCCATACGTAGCCTTCATTGTCAGAAGACGGCACTGACTCACGCCTCGCCAGGACAAACGCTTCGGTCGGTACGATAAGTGAATCAATTGCCATCTTGCTGTCGTCAATGTCTGTCGTTTTCGGAAGCTTCAGTGTCACCGTACTATTTTCAACTACTGGCCAGGCCGGTTGATCGCCCAGATTTGTGTCCGTGGAAGGCGATTCCTGTACCGCTAAATACGACGGCTGCGTCTGTTTTGCTGAGAACGTAGTGAGCGCCGCCGCGTAAGTCACGGGGAGAATAATCTTCGTCAGTGGAGGTGCAGAGTCCGTAGGTGGGAGTTGTGTGATCCAACGCTGGAGGCACTCGGACCGAAGGTGACCTTCCTTGCCGCATCCGGAACACGTTTCCTGCTGGCCGTTATAAATAACTATGGCCCTTCTGTAGGAAGGACGGTACGTGTCGTTGGAGGTCAGTGCGCACTTGGTGGACTCCATTGAGCATTGGATACGTCTTAATCTGGGTCAATTTTTCAGCCGCGTGTTCGTGTATCGTACCGTAGCGGCAGAGTTCCGCCACAACGTCTGCCGCATTGAGTTCAAATGGAACCTCGAATATGTGGATAGTCTGCAGTATCAGTGCGACATGGCCGACCTCGACGTTGTCAACATTTCCGTACGTGTGGCAGAAACGTAGTTCTTGTTTCACCTCGCGAAGCACCTTCGCGCATGTAGCTTCATTTATGATTTTAAGATAAACCGTGCTACTGACGATCGGCAAGTGGATGCCGACAATATCGGCAACTCGGATCTTGGCTACCTCTTTTAAAAAGCGTTCGACTTCGAGCGCCTTTGGTGTGGTAAAGTCGTTCCGAAAGGAGAATTTCAAGGTTGATCTTCCGAACTAGTTTTCCATGATCTTGTAGCGTCACGGCGTCACGTAGCGTCGACCGAAGGAAGTAAACGGAGCGCGGGCCCTCGCTGCTGGCGGAAAGCACACACTGCACGTCTGCTTCGCACGACTGCGAGAGCCGGACTGCCATCAGACCACGAGCTGCTGACGTACTACATGTTGATTCCGGACTTTCACGAAAGCGATGGCATACCGCAATATCGCAGAATAATCTTCAACTTTATTTCTGTTGTTTGTCAGCCTACACTACTGGCCACTACAATTGGAACACCACGAAGATGACGTGCTACAGACGCGAAATTTACCCGACAGGAAAGAGATGCTGTGATATGCAAATGCTTAGCTTTTCAGAGCATTCACATAGGGTTGGCGCCGGTGGCAACACCTACAACGTGCTAACACGAGGAAAGTATCCAACCGATTTATCATACACAAACAGCAGTTGACCGACGTTGCTTGCTGAAACGTTGTTGTGATGCCTCGTGTAAGGAGGAGAAAAGCGTACCATCACGTTTCCGACTTTGATAAAGGTCGGATTGTAGCCTATCGCGATTGCGGTTTATCGTATCGCAACATTGCTGCTCACGTTGGTCGAGATCCATTGACTGTTAGAAGAATATGGAATCGGTGGTTTCAGGAGGGTAATACGGAACGCCGTGCTGGATCCCAACGGCCTCGTATCACTAGCAGTCAAGATGACAGGCATCCCTGAGACAACAGATGGGAACGTTTGCAAGACAACAACCATCTGCACGAACAATTCGACAGTTCTACTACGGTTGCAGCAGCATGGACTATCAGCTCGGAGACAATGGCTGCGGTTACCCTTGACGCTGCATCACAGACAGGAGCGCCTGCGATGGTGTACTCAACGCCGAATCTCGGTGCACGAATGGCGAAACGTCAGTTTTTCGGATGAATCAAGGTCCTGTCTACAGCATCATGATGGTCACATCCGTGTTTGGCGACATCGCGGTGGACGCACATTGGAAGCGTGTATTCGTCATCGCCATTCTGGCGTATCAAGCGGCGTAATGGTATGGGGTGTCATTGGTTACACGTCTCGGTCACCTATTGTTCGCATTGACGGCACTTCGAACAGTGGACGTTACGTTTCAGATGTGTTACGACCCGTCGCTCTACCCTTCATTCGATCCCTGCGAAACCCTACATTTGAGCAGAATAATGCACGACCGCATGTTGGAGGTCCTGTACGGTTGTTTCTGGAGACATAAAATGTTCGACTGCTGCCCTGGCCAGCACATTCTCCAGATCTCTCATCAATTGACAACGTCAATGGTGGTCGAGCAACTGGCTCGTCGCAATACGCCACTGGCTACTCTTGGTGAACTGTGGTATGGTGTTGAAGCTGATTGGGCAGCTGTACCTGTACACGCCATCCGAGCTGTTTGACTCAATGCCCAGGCGTATCAAGACCGTTATTACGGCCAGAGGTTGTTGTTCTGCGGACTGATTTCTCAGTATCTATGCAGCCAAATTGCGTGAAAATGTAGTCACATGCCAGTTCTAGAATAATATATTTGTCCAATGAATACCCGTTTATCATCTGCATTTCTTCTTGTTGTAGGAATTTTAATGGCCAGTAGTCTATAAAGTCAAAAACATTGTGGCTGGATCAGGTTTCAGTCCTGTCCCCCGACGAACTGAACAAGCCACTCACAAAACCTCCTACGCACCTTGCACCTTGCTGCATAAGCACGACTACGGCCACTCCTCCGCGACGGTGCGTCCTCTACGTGAGCCCTGGGCTGCGCGTCAGCCAGACGTCTGCCGCGTTCTTCCTCTGAGCAACGCGCGTCCCGCAGCTGTGGAGGTGTGACACACGTGCCGACATTGCTGAAGCTGCGCGTGACGTCACTGAGCCGCGCCTGCGCAGCCCTGTTTGGGGAGCGCTGCCCGCAGAGGCAAGGAGCTGGACTGGTGTCCCGGTCCGAAACACAGTCTTAACCCGCCAATGAGTTCAGAGACAGCGCACACGTAGCTGCAAGGCTGAAAGATTCGTATCTGTTGCTGAAATAACGTGAAATCCGTGACGTGTTGCGCAGAATGAGAACCTCTAGCGACCTCCCCGTTGAAATTGTTCATAAAATGAAATGAGATAAATTTTAGTAGCCGTAACCCAAGGGAGATTTTTAGTTCCATCAAAACTCTGTGTGCGTGTACACTGTCTCGCTACTGTATGATAGTTTCATATTTATATTTTCCTCAAAACTGCACACTGTTGTCAGAACATTTGTGGAACGCTGAATATTCACGGAATTTCAGTTTGTATCAGTGGCGGTAACAACGAGGCATGTTATTTATTTCCTGTAAATATAATACAGTTTGTATAGTCTCGTCTAATTACTTGTGTATTCGCAATTTTTCTCGGTACTGTTAACGACAGTGACGCTCTATTTTCCAGTAACGTAATTTCATTTCCTCGTAATTTTCTTTCTTTGGTCATTATTTCATATCCCTACATAAAGTGGCGAAATAGCAGCGATCAACTAAATGTCAAAAGATATAGGTAACTTTTTACCGTTATAACAATTAAAGCAATAGAAGTAAAGTATAGCAATTTATTTTCGTGATTTGACTGAAAATATAGATTGCAATGGTGTGGTTGGTACTAAACTGATGGTGATAATGGTGGTGATGAGTATGCTGCTTCTAGAAACTCCTCTGAGGTCAGCGCACAATATTCACTATTAGGGTAAGATGAGAAGCTGGAGGGTGAGGAATAGTTGGCCACTACAGATAGATGCGTCGCTTTGCCTGGGAGCTGAGAAAGGCAATACTTTGTGTACACCTTCTTTGCGGAGAAATCAACAATTAGTTTCGTTTACTTCGACCTGTTGCAGTAATGCGTTATGCCACAATTAAACTAGGGGCGTTCAATAAATAATTCAACACACTTTTTCTGAAATCAGGTTGGTCTTACTCAGCATTCCAATAAAACATATTCTTTTGGCTACAGAACACTATTTTTCAAAATAATCTCCGTCTAGTGCAACGATCTGACGCCACCTCATTGGGAGGATCTGTATGACCACGTGGTACCACTCTACCAGTCGGCGTCAGAGACAACGATCTGCTGCGTCAATAACACGTCCGTCATCCTCGAGCTGCTTCCCGCTGCGTGCATTCCTCATTGGGCCAGACAGATGGAAATCGGAAGGTACGAGACCCATTCTGTAGGATGGATGAAGAAGTAAAGTCCAGTGATGAATTGTGAGCGCCTCTTGGGGAGCAGACTTGTGTGAGCCATTACGCTGTTCTGTAGAAAGAGAAGTTCTTTGGCGACGAACACGCTGAAGTCATTTATTCAGTTCCCTGAAGGTAACACAGTACACTCCATGGCTGGTCATTGCGACATCAGGGAGGACAGCAAACATAACAGCCTCTTCAGACGCCCAGAAGACAGTTGCCATAATTTTACCGGCTGAGGTTATAGCTTTGGCGTTTTCTTCGGAGGAATGATGGTGTTTTGTTATGCGCCGAGGAAGTGGGGACACAGCTTTAAATACCCTAACTGGTGGACAAGTGTATCAGTACTACCAACAGAAACGTGCATAAAGGTGCCTGAATGTAATCCGCAAGTACCTGGGGATACGAGAGAGATCAGTCAGTTTGCACCATCTTGCTGCGATGACAGACGCCTCGCCCAAAGACTCACCGTACTTTTGGTCAATTCCAGGTTATCGTAGACGTTCCGCAGGGTCCTATGAATATCTGCGACCTCTGGTTCGCCGCCAAAACAAATTCCAAGACGTCTCTCTGCTTGGGACGAACCTCCGCTACAGACCCCATGTTGAACAGGACACGGAGAGTGCACCGCAGTACAATTTGAGGTAGGGAATGTGTGGTCGGAGAACCCAGCTTAGGGAAATAAGGAAGTATACTTGTCCACCGCTTTCTGTAGCTTTATTGTTTTCCAGCTTATTTACAATCCACATGCATACAAGTTTAGACGTACTGTATTTTTATTTACATGTATGTTATTTACTTCTTGCAGGGCAACAAGAACGACGAGCCCAATTGCTAGGAAGTCAGATGCAGTTTTTGTTTTCTTTTCCGTTAGGTGGCTCTGTTGTACCTGTATTTTCTGGTCGTTGGATTGGAAGGGAGGTCCCGATTCATGGCCTACGAGATCACCTGATCTGAATATCTTTGATTATTTCATGTGAGGATATTTAAAGTCACCTGTGTATGAGAGCCTAGTGGATACGGAGACGGAATTAGTTGCCTGTGACGCGATTCGAAACACACCAGGGAAATTTGTAATGGTGCGTCAGAATTTTGTGCGACGGTGGCATGCTTGCACTGAGGTTGATTACCGTCAGTTTCAGCACATTTTGTGACACACAGAACAATTGTTCGTTCATTGTGTCAATGGTGGTGTTCGCACTTGACGGTAACTAATGTAAATAAGGAAGTACACAGTAATGTGATTTTATTCCTATTATCTACTTAAGCTGGCTACTCCGAGCCCAGGTTCACTGCCACAAACTCTTCGATGGAACATCCGCTATGTCCTACTAAATTTTCGAGCGCTCTTAGAGAAACACAGTGTACAGAAAGCGGGAGAACCATATACAGAGGTATATGCGAGGGGCATCAGGTATGGACATTTTCCTGTTTTATAAAAAACGCTACACACAATTTCTAATGTTGCAATGCGTCTGTTACTTTTCAACGTAGCCGTTAAGTTTTTCCAAGCAAATGTGACACAAGTTTTTCCAAGTCGGTGTTGTACCAGACCTGTTCCTGTAAATGTAATGAGGTGCTTGCTGTCACTTCATCGTCGGCGTTTAAGTGCTTACCTCAAAGATTACCCACGAACTGGGGCACATATTAAAATCCCTTGGGGGCAAGATCTACAGATTGTGGACGATGTGGGAACAGTTCCCAGTTGAATCTTCGAGTTCCGCCAGGGTCATTCGAGCTGTGTGATGCCAAGCATTGTCGTAAAGGAAGAGATCTTAGCGAGACCGAAGCCCCGGATGTTTCCTTTCGATGACATGTTCCTCAAGACGAGCGTTGGACCCGGCCTGGTACAACACTGGTGTGTAGAAAACTGTCATGTAACTAAAAATGTTTGGAGGAACAAGACGACTTGAAGAAAAGAGATATAAACGTTGTACAATCTCAATAAAATTATAATTATAGTCCACTGCAGCAGGGCGGACAGACTGGAATATGTCTATATGAACTACCAAACTCGTATTCTGTGATATTGTTGTATGTAAACATCGGATACATTCTGATGTTGAAAGGCTGCGGAAGATACCACCATCTTCCATGCTAATTGATACGTCTGATACATGTGGTTTGCTGTTGTGTGATTAACTAAAGAAAAAACTAAGTTTCAGAATTATGATTCCTATTGACTTCAAAATTATTAGAGAGGAAAATCACTAACGGCTATTGACAAGGAAGAGAGATTTACGGACTAAATCTACTAGGCCCATGCAGAAAGAATCTTTCCAGCACCCACTCGGAGCTATTAAAGGAAACAACAATAAACCCAGACCAAGGGTAGTTCATTGGCATGCTTCTTCCGAATAGGAATGGACGTCACAGCTGATGTCACACGGACAACTCAGTTAGCTGGACGATGTTAAAAGTAGATATCTGCGGTGGCTTCATCCTTAGAAATAACCAGCATATCTCTTCAGTTAACTTAAAGAAAGCACGGCAAGCATAATCTACGATGACTGGACATGAATTTTAACAGCAGTGCTCCCGAACGCTGGTATACTGTGTCAGCCACTGCATTACTTCCGTCGGGTTCTGGAAAGGAAAAGCGAATGTTGTAACTATAACGGCACTCGGCTCGGTTGCGATAGCAATAAATCGAAGAAATTGCTAGAAACTAAAAATTAATTTACATGTAGTTTTCTTTTGTTTGTGACTCGGGAAACCAAAACACTTCATTTTCCGCTGTTGTATGCTCTGCTGGAAAACCTTAAAGCGTACTGTCGCGTCTGTAGATTCCTGCGCGCGGATCAGGATGGGAGCTAGACGCTAAATCCAGTAATGAGGTGGCTCGTCCAGCTCGAAGTTCTGGTGCCGGAAAACAAGTTGGAAAATCTTTGCAGATAAGAGAACTTGGTGGGATAAAGGACTTATACTTCTGATGAAATAACTGAGACGGAACAGGAGGTAGGATAAGACAACTGTCGAACCCTAAGAGGCACAAACACATTTAATGTAAGTTGTGCAATCCTGCATGTAGCCTGTGCAGCTAAGTGCCACGAGAAATTAAGTGCAGTCCCGAGGCCAGAGTAACACAGGTCCAGCGTCTGAGGCAACAGTCGAAGGAATCCGCCAGCAACAGCAGCGGCCCTGCTTATATAGGCTCGTCTGATGTAATCCCCCGCGATCACGCGCGCCTCCCGTGCACTGTCGTCCTCCCAGAACATTCTGTCGTACCTGGTCACGTAGCTCCAGCGTCCCTTGCCACAAAAACGCAAACTCCCCTGCTGGACAGCTCCCTGGCTAACGTTAGGTTGCTTTCCTACAGGTTCATCTTACGCAATCTTACGCATTCCTACTCACATCCGCACCCATTCGCGACACCTCCCTCACCGAGGGAAAGTTTTGTAGTCTCTGTCCTCAGAGAGTGCAAAATTTTACTATCAATGTGTTATCTTATGCCTTTAGCTCTCAACTTTTTTTATTAAATTGTAAACTTACATTTTCTTTATACATTTACTTCTTTTTCTTTAAAGTGCATTCATATCTTTTAAAAAAATTGTTTAGCAAAAGGCACCTGATGCATTTACGATTTTTAATGGTATTTTAGAAAATCGTATTATGAATGTACAAATTCCTTAATACAATTATCCTTTTCTTTTCAATAGCATTTAAAAATCATCTTCAAGTTTACACATAGTCATTCATCCTCTACCTCACAATTATTTACTCTCTTTGTATACAATTCATAGGCACATTTTTTTGGTTTTGTTTTTCAAGGAACACATGAAAATTACTATCACAAGGACATAAACATTATGTAGTCTTAATACACTAGAAATTTCTACTTTCTGTACAATCATGGGCACATCATAGTTTCTTTGTTTTCAATGGGCACACAAACAATATTTTCTCAAGGGCACACACAATATCTATTCTTATGACTACAGGAAATTTTACTTGATGTTTACAATTGTATCACACATCATAATTTCTTTCCTTTCATGGGCACAAGAATAACTACATTTTGAGGCACACACAAATATCATCTCCATTATATCATTAATACAATTTCGTTCTTTTATCTCTGGTCTGATCTTGACATTGACACTACTGGTGATCATCTTTCGATCTCTTCCCAATATCTTGTTGGTACTATTCTTCTTCCATAACTCAGATGGCCGCTATCTCTTGCCTCATATCTGACGGTCGTTCTTTCTAAAATAATTTCCTCATTTTCTCCAACTGCCCTACGATCAGGTTGCTACCTAACAATTTCTCTACTTGGATACTGATTTATAATTTTATTTCTTGCACAGATCTTTTTACAACAATCGTCTCTACGATTATTACAATTACAAAACTTGAGCCCATATAACTCGAGATAGACATACTACTTAGTGAAAATCTGCTAAAGGCGGTCCTTTGCTGATATAAAATTTCGTTCTTCAATTCATCTAACTTATATCCAGCTGCATTTCAGTCGTCTAACTGTCTTACAACATCTTCGGCTGGCAAATTTAAGGTAAGCTCTTTTATATTTTGCTTTTCTTCTTTAACAATTCAACAATCTATCTCCATATGCAGATTTGGAACAATATCATTTGTCACCTTTGTTCTAATTATGTGTTCAGATCGTGTTAGTATTTGAGCACCATAACCTTTACATTTTCCAGGAAATTTTAATTTGCCTGTACCATCAACAACAACATCCCTGGGCTCATTATCACTATATAACACCGTAAGACCTCCATCTTTAGGTGCTAAAAATAACCATTAGTTATCTCTGATTTGCGTCCATACACTTTCATTTAATACTATATACCTCTGGTTACAATCTTTCGGTGTCTTGGTAACTGGTTGTAGCATTATAGCCTCACACATCTCATGATCGTAAGGAGACAAAAGAACAAATGTTTGCTTACATATTCTGTAACCTTGGTCTAATTTTTTACACCATAATTGCTCATAGTTTAACTTCACATATTGTCTTTTCGCATCATCTATTAATAATATCTGTTTCTCTGGAGAAATATATGTAAACAACTATTTCTTGGCGTCTACTTCAACTGGTAGGGGCCACATTTTATAATGTCAGATATGCTGCTATCTATCAGGGGAATGTTTAATACATAACTTAATATGTTACTTTCTATAAAAACACCATGGTCAGTTACCTTGAGTAACTGATAACCATTGTTCACTGTAAGTGCTATAGGAAAAATTTATCTATTATATCATCTACTATTAGTTCCAAATCTCTAACTTCTTGCACAGGATTAACTAAATGCGGTTCTAAAATACCATTCTGTGCGTTTATTATTGCTGTGGTTAACAATTCTTATTCCCGTTCTAGCTCACTAAAAACAGTAGCTGAATCAGCTGCTCATTAATGGTTATCAGAATAACTACTCTCTGAAGCCGCTTATCAGTGCTATTTTCGAACTGTATAATGTTCTGACTGAGCCTTTTCATCCCTTGAGTAATTACCTCTGGATAGGGCACCTGCTACCTGGTTTCGTTTACCACTTTTATACAGAATTTGGTAGTAATATTCTTCTAGTTTCTGTCTGAATTTAATTAACCTGGACGACGGATCAGCAACACTGGCTTATGGTCTGTGCAAATTGTGAATTATCGACGAAACAAATACGGTCGAAAATATTTCACTGGCCAATATATAGCTAACATTTCTCTCTCTATGGTGCTATATGACTGCTCAGCTTTATTCAATGTTCTTGAAATATATGCTACATGTAAATCATTACCCATTTTGCCTTGACGCAATATGGCTCCAATGGAATTTTGACTAGTATCTGTGGTTACTAGAAATTCCTGTCCAAAATCTGGATACTGCAATATTGGGCGATTTATCAGTTTTTTCTTCAACTGATGAAATGCTTCCTCCTGTTCCATTCCCCTATTATATACTACTCCTTTCTTTAGCAGTTGGTAAAGCGGTTTCGCAATTTTACTATAATTGCTTATAAAACGCCTATAATACCCACTGAGTCCAAGAAAACCTTTTACCTGTGTAGTAGCCTTTGGCTGCGGATATTGTCTACTGCTTCGAGCTTTTTGGATCGAGTCTTAATTCTTCTGCTGTATGAATATGCCCCAAAAATGTCACTTCTTTACGTAAGAACTCACGCTTGTAACTTCAAATTATATTTCCTAAGTCTTTCAAATGTTTCTTCAAGTCGACTATTGTGTTCTTCCAGTGAGGATCCAAATATTAGTCCACCATCTAGGTATATAAATACCTTTCCTCCCTGCAGTCCAATTAACACTAAATTCATTAGTTATTGAAACCTACTTGGGGCTGTCTTTAGACCCATTAGCATCCTCTTGTACTCATAGTGCCCATAGGGCATACCAAATGCCGTTTTCTCTTGATCTCATTCATATAATAGCGCTTGATAGTACCCTTTAGCTAAATCAAGTGTCGAGAAGTATTCTGCCTTTCCTAGTCCGTCTAAAATCTCGTCTATTCTTGGGAGAGGATACACTATTAACTGCGATCTCATTCAGGTGCCTATAATCGGCTGCAGTTCGCCATTTCTGTTTCCCACTAGCATCCATTTTCTGAGGAACCATCAATAATGTGAATTCATGTACTCTTGCTAGGAACTATAATATATTCTTGCAACATTGTATTAATTTCCTCTTGCAAGACCTCTTTTTGCCTCTGCCGTATTCTGAAGGGCCTTGGACACACTATTGGCCCTTCTGCTTCCGCTATTATTTTAATTTCATGTTTTGTAACGTCTGTATACGTTAATTTATCTCCTGTCAAGTGGAAGATATCATTATATGCCATTCTTATTTATAAAATGGCAATATTTAAATATTAAACCCTCAGGTTTTCCTTTAACCTACTAGCCTGTGACTTCACTTCAGGTTTACCTGTCTTCATTTGCCGTATCTTATACACCTCCTCATGTGGCACTTTCTTTGTCACCAATACCGGGCGCTTCATAGCTATCATCCGTTGTGTTTAGTACACTTGTTATACAAATGCCCTCCATAAATAGTACTTGTGCGTCTGGTACATAAACTCCACGATTTATTTCCTGATTAGGAATAATCACCTCTGATTCATTCCTTGCATTGACTTCAGTTTTAAGAATTCTCTCTTCTCTAGAGCCCATAACTATTCTTTGCCTCTTTTGTTTCACTCTTGCGGTTTCCCGTCCTCACTGACTCTGTGTCACAGCACTAACAGTAACCATATTTTCGCACTGTTTTGCAGATTCTACTGCCATTGAACCGGCCGCAACCGCGTTCGGTCTTTTATTTCTATTGCGGCTCCAACCGCTATTGTACCAGCTCCAAATGAGTTCAATACATGTTTACTTCGTTTCACGGTTCCGACCGCAAACGAACATTTACACTTTTGCTGGGTGGCTCCAACCACCTTCTCACTACAATAGCTAACTCTTGCGGCTACTAGCGCCATCGAACCGGCTCTGACCGTGTTCGATCTGACTTTTCTCAGTTTCGGGGCTCTGACCGCAACCGAACAAGTACATCTCTTTTCTGCGGATCCTACCGTGCTACCATTATAACTGTTTCTACAGGATACCCTTCCTGTAGACTGATGTTCCCATGCCGTTCTAAACTCAATTCGGCTTCCAAGAATTCATACACATTTTGCTCCATAATCTGTCACAGAATTCTGTCTTGTTGGGAAATCTCTCCCTAGCAGACATTCAAATGGCAGATCTACCTCCGTCCCTATACCATGGACTGTATGTTTTACAGGTAAATCACTTGCAATCTGCAGTTCCAACTTTACTGAACCTTCAGTCTTCGCTACGGTATTGTCGATCCCCCTTATCCTAATACCGTCTCTTCTACATCTACATCTACTACTACATGATTACTCTGCAATTCACATTAAAGTGCTTGGCGGAGGGTTCATAGAACCACAATCATACTATCCCTCTACCATTCCACTCCCGAACAGCGCGCGGAAAAAACGAACACACAAACCTTTGTGTTCGTGCTCTGATTTCTCTTATTTTATTTTGATGATCATTCACACCTATGTAGGTTGGGCTTGACAAAATATTTTCGCATTCGGAAGAGAAAGCTGGTGACTAACATTTCGTAAATAGATCTCGCCGCGTTGAAAAACGTCTTTGCTTTAATGACTTCCATCCCAACTGGCTTATCATATCTGCCACACTCTCTCCCCTATTACGTGATAATATAAAACGTGCTGCCCTTTTTTGCACCCTTTCGATGTCCTCCGTCAATCCCAGCTGGTAAGGATCCCACACCGCGCAGCAATATTCTAACAGAGGACGAACGAGTGTAGTGTAAGCTGTCTCTTTAGTCGACTTATTGCACCTTCTAAGTATCCTGCCAATGAAACGGAACCTTTGGCTCGCATTCCCCTCAATATTATATATGTGGTCTTTCCAGCTGAAGTTGTTCGTAATTTTAACACCCAGATACTTAGTTGAATTGACAGCCTTGATAATTATACTATTTATCGAGTAATTGAATTACAACGGATTTCTTTTGGAACTCATGTGGATCAGCTCATACTTTTTGTTATTTAGCGTCAACTGCCACCTGCTAAACGATATAGCAATCTTTCTAAACCGCTTTGCAACTGATACTGGTCTTCAGATGACCTTACTAGACGGTAAATTACAGCATCATCTGCGTACAACCTAAGAGAACTGCTCAGATTGTCACCAAGGTCATTTGTATATATCAGGAACAGCAGAGGTCCCAGGACGCTTCCCTGGGGAATACCTGGTATCACTTCAGTTTTACTCGATGATTTGCCGTCTATTACTACGAACTGCGACCTTCCTAACAGGAAATCACGAATCCAGTCGCACAACTGAGACGATACCTCATAGGCTCGCACCTTGATTAGAAGTCGCTTGCGAGGAACGGTGTCAAAAGCTTTCCGAAAATCTGGAAATACGGAATCAACTTGAGATTCCCTGTCGATGGCAGCCATTCCTTTATGCAAATAAAGCTGCGTTGCACAAGAACGATGTTTTCTGAGACCATGGTGATTACGTATCAATAGATCGTTCCCTTCGGGGTTATTCATAGTGTTTGAATACAGTATATGCTCCAAAACCCTACTGCAAACCGACGTCAATAATATAGGTCTGTAGTTCGATGGATTACTCTTACTACCCTTGTTAAACACTGGTGCGACCTGCGCAATTTTCCAATCTGTAGGTACAGATCTGTCGGTGAGCGAGCGGTTGCATTTTATGCTAAGTAGGGAGCTATTGTATCAGCGTAATCAGAAATGAACATAATCGGTATACAATCTGGACCTGAAGACTTTCTCGTATCAGGCGATTCGAGGTGCTTCGCAACCCCTAAGGTAACTACTTCTAAGAAACTCATGCTAGCAGCTGTTCGTGTTTCAAATTCTGGAATATTCCATACGTCTTCCCTGGTGAAGGAATTTTGGAAAACTGCGTTCAATAACTCCGCTTTAGCGACGCAGTAGTCGGTAACAGTACCATCGGCACTGCGCAGCGAAGGTATTGACTGTGGCTTGCCGCTTGTGTACTTTACATGCTACCAGAATTTCTTCGGATTTTCTACCAAATTTCGAGACAATGTTTCGTTGTGGAACCTATTAAAGGCATCTCGCATTGAAGTCCGTGCCAAATTTCGCGTTTCTGTAAGTTTTCCAATGTTCCACAAACTTTCCTTTTTTACTAAACTTATTTGTGCCCCACTATCTATTAAAAACTTCATTGGATTTCTTTTTCTTTTTGTGCACCCTAACTC
Organism: Schistocerca gregaria; assembly: GCF_023897955.1. Taxonomy (NCBI): domain Eukaryota; kingdom Metazoa; phylum Arthropoda; class Insecta; order Orthoptera; family Acrididae; genus Schistocerca; species Schistocerca gregaria. The sequence goes on from NC_064922.1 coordinate 117,731,560, forward strand.
TATAAAATCGTTTCTATTTGTGTAGTCTACTGAAACCTAGTTTATCGGCCTCTTATTCTTTCGTTTCGCCAACCGTGGGCATTCGTTACACTGTCTTGGGTAATGGCCTCGCTGGTTACATTTAAAACATATTACATCACTTGAATCTGTGCTCAGTGCTTTGTTCCCTGATTAATTACACCGAATACATTAAACTGGTGTCAAACACTCTATTTCTCTACAGGTCCCCTTAAATTATCTATTTATCTCTGCTAGCCTGTCCGCCATTTCGTGTCCAAATTCACTAACCGGTCTCCATTTTCTTTCTCTTTCCGACGCTTTCTATCCGCGTCTTTTTCGAAAACTCGTACACGCATGTGTGCACGACGGTCTTTCGTCATGTGCCTTGGCTTTCCACAATCATAACACGATGGACTTTTAGCCTTGTCTATCCTCTTTGTTCTAACCATATTTCTCACGGTCGGCTTCTCTTTAGCCGATCCTATCGCGCTTTCCTCCGTAGCAGCAATGTCAACGGCTTGAGAGAGTGTCACGGACTCTACTCTGGCCCTAACTATTGTTTTGATTCTGTCGTCATAGAGCCCCTGAGTGAACACCGTTCTTCCTAATTTCAACACTAGCGCAATACTTCCAGCTAATTCAGCTTCTGTCATTACAACGATGTTGTAACGCGTCAATACGTGAACCCCATTGTGCAGTGGTTTCCCCTCTTTTCTGACGACATGCAAACTGTTTACACGGAAAGTAATCCAACGTGCGCTTACAAGCGTAATTTTCAATAAGTATAGCACGTACATCGGACCAAGTGGTTGTCAATTCTCTGACTAATAACTCACTTACTTCTAGACGCACCCACTATGCGCGCCTTGACCGACTTCAGTAACACGTCGTGCTGTTCAGGGGCCACTAACTCAAACGCACTATCACAGTTGTCTAGAAACTCGTTCAACTGAAGTTTATTACCACCAAAAGACTGGGGCAACAACTTTATCGCATCACTCAGACTAATGTGTGGCCTAATTGGTAATGACTGCGCAATGTTATTACTGGTTGATTCTGCCAGCACTGACATTTTGTACCAGAACGATTGTCTTACTTTATTAAGTGTCTCTGTGGTCAGCGCTGATTCGTGCGCCGCTTCTGGTCGCTCGCGTCGGCTCGCCGCCACGCCTCCTCTGCCGCCTGCCTCACTCGGCAGCCACGCACCTCGTTATCTGCTTCCAGCAGCTGACGGGACTCTGCGGCCAAGACCGATAACGCCGCCTCCCTCTCTGGAGCTGCGTACTGTTTACGCCTCGCCGGCGACCGCTTCAGGCGTGTCGAACCCGTGCCGTGACGGACCTTCTCAGCCTGTCAACGTCGTCTTCTTCTTTCTTCGACTCAGCACGCAACTCGTCTCAGTTTGATTGCTGAAAGCAGTCAGTCTTTTCCTGATTTCAGGCTGAGTACTGTCAAAAATTGAAGTCAAGTGGTTCAAATGGCTCTAAGCACTATGAGACTTAACATCTGAAGTCATCAGTCCCCTAGAACTTAGAACTGATTAAACCTAACTAACACAAGGACATCACAAACATGCATGCCCGAGGCAGGATTCGAACCAGTGGCCGTAGCGGTCTTGCAGTTCCAGACTGTAGCGCCTAGAGCCGCTCGGCTACTCCGGCTAATTAAAGTCGTCCTACACCTATTCCTCAGATCCGTGGCCTGCCTAATCTTGGTACTGTTTCTAATAACAGTAAGGCTAAGGCTTCCACAAAAAGCCAACACCTACTAGAAGGGATGCCTCATTTGTGCCAACCCCACACCTGGCACCAAACGTGTGGATCGTCTGTCGCGTCTGTAGTTTCCTGCGAGCGGATCTGGCTCGGAGCTGGACGCTAAATCTAGTAATGAAGTGGCTCCTACAATTCGAAGTCCTGATGCTGGAAAACAAGCTGGAAATTCTTTGCAGACAAGGGAACTCGGTGGGATAAAGGACGTATACTTCTGATGAAATAACTGAGACGAAATACGAGGTAGGATAAGACCACTGTCGTACCCTAAGAAGCCCAAACACCTTGAATGTAAGTTGTGCAATCCTGCATGTACCCTGTCCAGCTAAGTGCCACGAGAAACTAAGTCCCGTCCCGAGGCCAGAGTAACACAGGTCCAGCGTCTGAGGCAACTGTCGAAGGAATCCCTCAGAAGCACCAGCGTCCCTGCTTATATAGGCAATCCTCCGCGATCACGCATGCTCCCGTGTCCTGTTGTCCTTCCAGAACATGCTGTCGTGTCTGGTCACGTAGCTTCAGCTTCCCTTCCCACAAAAACACAACCTTTCCTACTTCCCAGCGCCGTGGCTGACGTTAAGTTGCTTTCCTACAGGTTCATCTTATGCAATCTTATGCATTTCTACTCACATCCACGACCCATTCGCGATAGTAAATGTGAAGTGCAAATTATGTTGAGACCCCTAATCGAACGTTGTCGACCTTCAGAAATAGTGTGCTTCAAAAAGTAGAAAGACGTAGATAATTTCACTCACAGGCCCCGTGGAAAATCGACCTTACCATGAAATTTTAATACAGGCAATTTCATTTGTGGCCAGTATGGCACCAGCATGCCTATGAGAACACCTGAGTTGGCAACGTGGTAGGTGCCGGAGCAGCTGGTTCTCTGACGCCAGTCACCGAAGAAAGGCGAACAAGAGCCAGCTTTTAGACGGACAATGTCGAAAGAGAAGACATAACGTGAGAGGTAAGTTTCTGCTCTGACGCCGAGACTTCACGCTAATGGCATCAGTGTCGTCGCATCAAACATTGCAGTACGCAGGTAAACTCCCCGTGCATAGCAAATCACTTCCGCAATTTCTCCTATGGTACCATCTTCGCTTAAAGGAATGATGTATGTTGTTCTCTTTATAGTAAGTGCAATCCAAATAACTGAATGTGTTTCGGTATCCCTACCTATTTCGCACGTCTGGAATCGCCGTACTTTCACAATACTGGTGTTCAGCTCTGCACTCACGTTCAAACCGATGTCCTCCGATCCGAAACATTTCTGTTTCTATTAATGTGCGCGGTCAGTCTTATAGAGCAATCGTTGAGTGATGTTAATCTGGCGACCGTGTTTTATTCAATCATTTTAGCTGCCCATACAGGTACAGTCGGTGCAAGTAGCTGATAAAACATGGGCAATTAATCAACCTCAGACGGAGACGTCAGAGAGGGACTGCACACACTGCTTCAGCGATCATGGCTTGGGCGTCTGCGCCCTCAATTGTCCTCATTCTTTGTCCTACAACAATTACGACGACTGCATTTTCTAATGATTGCCCTGTTATTCTCGCACCATAACACTGAAAAGAGTTAGCGATACACAAAACCCTTATCAAATACCTTTTGTAGTACATGTCTCATTTCTTCTCCTTTCTATTACTTACTATATTTGGCCAAAAGTTCAAGTGTCAATAAGTGTTTTATTGTGATTCACGTTTGGGGGCTCCTATACGACGTGACGTCCAACAAGGTATCTTTATAACTTTTCTTTGTACCCATAGTACTTTCCTTCTCTAACAACGGGCTCTTTCACTCGTCAGAAAAACTGCTCCGTTCTTCTTCAATCGGCCGAAACCGCTCTGCTGCTACGGTAGCAGGTTCGAATCCTGCCTCGGGCATGGATGTGTGTGATGTCCTTGCGTTAGTTAGGTTTAAGTAGCTCTAAATCTAGGGAACTGATGACCTCAGTACTCTCATAGTACTCAGAGCCATTTCAACCATTATTTTCTTCCTCGGTTTTCCCTCCATGACAGCTGTCCAGTCTTGAATTTTCTGTCTGGCACAACAATTTGTGTTAGCCCTTTAGGTGTACTGACCCATTTTATTGTTTTAAATTTAGCTTTACAGGGGTTTCTTAAAATTCCACAAGCTTCAAGTTAATCTGCCTGGTTCCATTCTTTTAATAGGTTCCATTATTTTAATAGGTTCAATTATTTTAATACGTTACTTGCTAATTTAATTTCAACGTCTTCCCTAATATCACTTTCCCCGCAGCTGTAAGTGCATGCCAGAATCTCCGTGTATTTATATTTCATTGGATAACCGGCGCCAAGACAATGTTCTGCAACGGTGGCTTTGCTCGGCTGTTGTAAGCGTCTGCCCGCTTATGATCAGTACACCGGTACTTCAGAGTGTTGATAGTCTGGCCAATATACTATATGCCACAACTGCAGGGAATACGGTTGAGCAAACCAGCCTTCACTAAACCTGAAGAAACATAGATCTTATATGATGCTCTAGAAACACACTTAATATTTCCGCAAAATACGATCACACCTCTTCGAAATTCTCCACGCTAAGGCATGAAGGCCGTAGACTTTGATGCCACTCACTCAGAACACAGTTGATCCATGGCACAACGCATGTCTGATCTGTCTTTCAGTACAACCTTTGTGACGAAAGGTGACTTCGAGATGGGGTAGCTCAGCTGACAAACTCTGAGGGTCCGAGACGATATGGGCACTGTGAACCAAAGTATGGAGTATCTCTTCACCTCGAAGCGGATGGTAACAGCTGTCAGCCTGCAGTGACTAGCAAATGCTAGCTGGCTCCCTACAGACGGCATGTCCCAACGTACTATCTACCTTCCTTCTGCGCAACAAATCAAGAAAGGGAAATAAGCCTTACTTTTACACCTCCGTCTTGAAACAAATATTCGGATGGACTGTTTCCAGGTGTTCTAAAAGGTCCTTGAAATTCTCACAAATAACAAAAGTATCTGACAAAAAAACAGCCGCCGACTCCAAAGCAAGGCAAGGCAAGTCTTCCGTAAACAAACTGGCAGTCATAGGTGACAACGGGATTTCTATCGCAACCCCATCTATCTGCCGTTAAAACTCGTCAATGAATAAACGTTAAGAGGTAGTCAATACATGTCGAAATAGGTTCATTAATCCAGCACCAATTAAAGTCAATCAACCGTAACGAATCAGACAGAGGAACACTAGTGAAGAGAACTTAATAGAATATCAGAGTCATTCAAATGCATTCCCTCTAATCGCCATAAGAAAACCGCCGAGTTACGAATATATTGCTCACACCGAAGTAGTATAGTACTATAGTAGCAACGTGTTTTGATACACCATTTGTTAGAGCACCATTGTTGCAATCGGATGAAGATGCTCTTTCTTGTGGACCTTAGGGTGGCCACAAAACCTAGGAGGAATAGCTCAAGAAGAACAAAGAATCTTGATCTTCTTCTGCGACAAGGAACTTCCCTTCAGAAGGCTGTTATTCTTTCTCTCAACACATTTTGTGATGTCAGCAACGATCCTGCGATACGCCTTATCACAAAATGGTTCAAATGGCCATGAGCACTATGGGACTTAACATCTGAGGTCATCAGTCACCTAGAACTTAGAACTACTTAAATCCAACTAACCTAATGACATCCCACACATCTATGCCCGACGCAGGATTCTTACCTGCGACCGTAGCGGTCGTGCGGTTCCAGAGTGAAGAGCCTAGAACCGCTTGGCCACTACGGCCGGCCGCCTAATCACAGTGACGCTGTATCTTTTTGAGTATAATCCTGTTTAGCCCATCTTGAAGTCACCTTTCATGGGAATGCTTGTAGTGGAAGACGGATCACACATACGTTGCGGTATCGACCAAGTTCTCACCAGGTGAGTGATGATAATTCCGAGATGCCTCCAAAGTCTGCGGCCTTTTTTCCTTAGGCAGGGATCATTTCGAAGAAGAGTGGTCGTATTTTCAGGAAATATGATGTGAAATGTGTTTTTGGACGACCATATTAAATCAAGGTCCGTTTACTTTCTGTAAAAGATATTGTTTTGCGTATGGCTGGTGTATACCGCATCCTTGCAGTTGTGGCATGGCATGTTGGTAAATTAGCAAGTATACTTGTAAACAGGGATGGTGGTTTTTGGACAAATTCTGCTCTCTCTCTTGCCAAAACAAAAAGAACAGAGGGACGACATTAATCATATCTCACCCGTTGTTTATTAATTTCACTATCAGTGACTTCTGACTTAAACTGTTGATAAAAATATCGATGATAGGAAAGTTAAATTTCGACGCTCAATAATCGAAGCATGACATCGATATGTCGACGAAAATATATTGACGTGCCAGCCAAAAAGAAGTATCGGCTGCACATTATAAATATACAGCCAGTTATAGAGCTTGATATTTATTATTATTATTGGTGTTTTGCCGTTAAACAGCGCAGTTGGACTAAACTACATGGCCAGTTTCTTTTGGTGCCTTCATTACTGCCCAAACGTCCCTCATTGGCTAACTGTGTTTCTGTTTCCGGTCTTCTGTCAATGCTTCTTGTCAGCTTTGTGTATTCGACTTCATCTTGATTGCCTTATTGGTTGTCCATATTTCTTTCATCTTCCGGCTGTGATCTTGTTTGCGTTCATCGGTACACTTTACGCCTGTTCGTTTGTCACAGTGTATCTCATGTAGTTTACTTTTCTTAATGATGTTTCTGAATTTCATTCTGTCGTTTATTGTGCCTGTTGTTATGTTGAGTTGGTTCAGGTCGTTTTTTACCTCTGCCACCCATTTGTTGTTTCTAGTGGTTACGCAGTCAAAGATCTGTTTGATCAGTCTGTGTGATGGCATTCTGTATAGGTGTCCATAGAATTGCAGTCTGCGTGATCTAATCTTTCCGTGATTGTCTCTGTAAGTTTGTATAGTTCCTCTGTGGGTTTAATTATCTACGTCCCATTGTTGTTAGTTGCGCCAAATATTCTCCTAAGTGTTTTCTGTTCTACTTTTTCTTGTTGTCTGATACGTGTATGCCCGGATTAGTGTGGTCTCTGCTGCATGTAGTGCCTCGGGGAGCACCACCGTGTCGAAGTGGCGTAATTTGGATTTTTGTGAGAGAGACGTCTTGTTGTAATGATTCCACACTACCTTTTATGCCTTGTCTAGTTTAGTTTTCCTTTCTTCGTTTGAGTCTCTGTTATGTCCGCTCATTTGTAGTGTTTCACCGAGTTATTTGAAGTTTACTGTTTTGTAAATCGTGCCGTACTTTGTATCCAGAGATGAGAGTTCCTTTGTGCTCATAAACTGTGTCTTTTCGTAAGAGATCTGTAGTCCAGTTTTGGAAACGATTTCGTGTAGTTTTTCAATAGCGTATTTTGTTTCGTGTATACCTTTCGTGACAATAGCCAAATCATCTGCAACAGCCAGGCATTTAATCTGTAGGTTACCCAAGTTTATCGCCTGTTGTGATGTTTCCCATTCTTTTATTACCTTATCTAACACTAGACTGAAAAGGAGAGGTGAGAGGCCATCGCCTTGTCGGACACCTGTGCGAATTTCAAAGGGCTCTGATAGTTCCCCACAGAACCTTACTTCGGAGGTCGTGTTGGTCAAAGTTTGCTCTATGATAGCCCGTGTTTTTTTGTCTACTTTGTATTCTGCTAGAATTCTGAAGAGAGTTTTCCGGTCGATGGAGTCGTACGTCCTTTTTTAATTTGACAAACGTAATTATCAGGCTCGGCTTGTGTTGTAAAATCATTTTCAGGCTCTAAATTTATTCCGCACAAGACTGCCCTTTACGGAAGCCTGGTTGGTATTCCCCAATCAAGTGGTCGGTCTGGCATTCTAGTCTGTTTAGTAAAGTTTTAGAGAGGATCTTGTATGTGACTGGTAGTAGAGATATTCCTCTGTAGCTATTCGGGTCAGTCTTGTCACCTTTTTTGTGTAGTGGGTGTGTCAGGGTAGGTTCCCAGTCGTCAGTGATTTTCATGGTCTTCCAGATATCTTCCAAGATCCTGTGCTCGTCTTTGGTGAGTTCTGGGTCTTGTAACTTCCAGATTTCCACGATGATGCCGTCTTCTCCTAGTGCTCTACGATTCTTGAGTTACTTGATTATTTCTTCTTATAGTGTTGGAATTTCACTATCTGGATTGTACGTGCTTGTTTCTGTCATCATTTATTCCAAAGGGGGTTCGTGTTGAGGAGTTTTTCAAAGCTGTATATTCAAGTACTGATTTATTATTAGATATTCTGTAAATCAACAAGCTATCAGCCTGCTTATCCGCACCGTAGAGCACGAGCTGAGAGGATAACGACGCAGGTTCACGCTTGGCGACAACCACTTTGCTAACAATGCTAACTGCACTTAAGTGGCGCAATAAAAGGTGTCAAACGGGTCGTCGTTCAGTTTCATCATAAATCATATTTGTCCGGAAAACTTCGACCGCACAATTTTTTCATATCTGTCAACGCCAGCGACTATCAGTTGTAGTGTCAAAATTGCCTGGTGAAGCCAAACGTAGCACTTTCTGTTGGTAGCGCCGAGCGCCGATTATGTCAGGATTTTCCCTCACACGTCTCCGCCCACCGCTAACACCAGTCCTGTCATTTAAATTTTTTTCATCATTCTCAGCAATTGTTTTGCAAGAATGCCGGTGTGAAGAAATAGCATACTAGTTGCGTTAAAATTGTTTTTTAATTATACATCTTCACATCGGATCTCTTGTTATTCCATTCATTTACACCGCCCCCCCCCCCTTTCCCCAAGTCAAATCTGACTTCCTTGTGCCATCTATACTTGATTCACAACACAGTGAAAGTAAATTAATGTTCTACTACAATTTAAAGAAAAAACTTCATATATATCGCAAATTACAAAAAAAAAGAAAATTATAAAAATATCGGCCCTCGATATAGCCTTTCGATATAGGTATATTGGCGGAAATAAATGTATCTTTGGTTTGTGATCATGCTTGTGTTAACACTGTGTCTGGGTGCTATTTTTCCAGAGTTTTTGTGAAAACCGAGATTTCAAATTCCATTGCACAACGCTTAATTTATGTAGTGACGGCTTGAAAATGGCAGTGAGTGCACCTATCGAAATATAGATGGTTGTCGACGACATCACCCTGCTACATTCCTGTAAGTTGTTTGGACGTTGTATACGCTGAGTGAAACTCAGGTTTTATATTTGCTCATAGTCTGTAATATTACGAAATAGATTCAAAAATTGTGAAGATCGTATGATGCCAGCTATACATTTAAATCTTGACGCATGAAAAATTGTGCCGTCCCAGGAATCGAATGCGGGTTTACGGTTTATCGTGAGCGGCCACCTTAACCGCTTCGGCTATCCATGCACGCCTCCCGCTCAGACCCAAGCTTCCACGTATCACAGTGTCCATGCTTGCACTTTGTGATTCATGCATAGGCAGAGAAATTCTTTATTTTCGTCATTGTTGCACGTTCAGTCATGTATATCAATGATTTCCAGAATTTCAGTTTAATACAGCTGCTGCAAATTACATTACATTACAACGTAATTCAGACATGCATTCATTTCAGAAGGACTGTTTCTTTTTCATTGTAACTTCGACCTAAATTTTTTCTTATTACTTTTTGTTCTCTCTTTTCGATTTGTTCAGTGTAACCCTTCCTGTGCAAAATGAGTGTTTAAGCCACATAAAGTCACTCTGGTTTGTTGGTTCTCTCAGTTTGATTCGCTTTGAGATGCGGTGTTTGTTGTGGATTTATTTTTTAAACCTGAAGACTGATTTCATTTTTGTGAACAAGACAACTATCTCTACCAGTCTTTTCCAAACCACAATCCTGAATGGTTCCGCCTAAATATCCAACTGATAAACTCTCTGGATTTTACAATGTTTAATTTTTAGTATTTTGATGCCAAGTTCTAACTGGGCATGTATTTTGCTTTTTTCAAGCGATATTTGGAACCATACTATTTATGTTGTTTCTTTAATACTTTGTTTAATTTTGAGCTGTTCAAATGCGCTGGCATAGAGTCGCCAGGTCTTCTGCAGGAACTAAGCAGTCTGTTCTTGTGTTTGTAGTTCCTAATTTGATTAGGTCGTCAATTTTAGGGATTGGTTGCAGTTTCCGCCACCCTTGTAATACTCTTCCTAGGACAAGTAATTGAGCGAATCCGTAACTTTTGTTCCAGTTTTGTTTTAATTTCGAGATGTTCCGATATTTCTCCTCTGAATTTTAGCTTGAATTTAGTGTTTCAGTGGTTTTAGGATCGAGACCGTAATCTGTCAGAATTTTGACAGAAACTGAGGTCATTAGTCGTAATCCCTTTTAAAATCCACGAAGGTACAAACTACTTTCTACGTCTGCATAGATAATCTAGAAGCCTCCGTACGGTGCATGGCGGAGGGTGAGCTGTACCACTACTAGTCACTTCGTTTCGTGTGCCACTCGCAAATAGATCAAAGGAGAAACGGCTGTCTATATTTCTCCGTATAAGCTTTAATTTTTCGTATCTTTGTGCACCTCACACAAGATGTATGTCGGTGGCAATAGATTCGTTCGGCTATGAGCTTCAAATTCCAGTTTCGTAAATTTTATCAACATTGTTTCTCGAAAAGAAGGTCGCCTTCCCTCCAGGAATTTCCATTTGAGCTCCCGACAAATCTCCATAACACTAACGTATTGTTCGAACCTACGGTAACAAAAACTAGAAACCTACCTCTGAATTTCTTCGATGTCTTCCTTCCGTCCGACCGACCTGGTACGGATGGCACACACTCGAGCAATACTCAAGAACAGGTCGCACGAGCGTCCTGTATGCAGTCACCTTTACAGGTAATCCACTCTTATCTGAAATTCTCCCAATGAACAGAATTCGACCATTCGCCTTCCCTACTACAGTTCTCATATGCTCGTTCCATCTCATATCGTTTTGCAACGTTACGCCCAGCAGAGCACTAGTTATACTTTAACCAAACATTACAAGTTTAATATTCCTACTCATCGGCATGAACTTACATTTTTTCACATTTTGACATAGCTGCCATTCATCAGACCAAATGGAATTTTTGTCTAAGTCGTCTTGTATCTTCCTACATTCATCAGCAAACAACCGCACATTGCTGCCCACCTTGTCCACCAAATCATTTATGAGAGACAGAGTTAGAGTTACATTTTCAGCAAGTACACCAAGTCCTTTCATCCACACATGTATTTTTTCATCATTACTAACTTTTCTACAGGAACGTGTATACAATGTAGCTAGGTCTACTTTGTCTTCGGATCGATTACCAGAATGCCACTTCTTGTAGGCGATGACATATCGATCGGCGAAATATTCAAGTCCAGGAAGGGAAGCATTTTCACATCGAACGATGGCTATGGTAAACGAACCACTACCAGAGTTTCCGGTAGCAACGTCAAGAGTAAAATTAACCATGCAGCCACGAAAGAATATAGGTCCATTTAGTAGAAGTGCTTGGGCGGTTCCATTTCCTCCAAGTTTATTCTTGAGACCAATAATGTGTTTGTACACAAGCATGCAGTGGTGGCGTTGACGATAAACACGTCGACGAGGCACAGTGCTTCAATGCTGTTGCAGATAGAGCTCAAAGCGGAATGGTTCCGCTGGCGTGCACTGCCCGCTTATATAAAAGACGAGTGACCTTGCTTAAGTAACGCGCTGATGACGGACTTAGACTCTGCAGGCACCAGCAGCAGTGGCTTATCCCGGACGCGCGCTCATCGAAAGCGCGGCACTTGTTTTCGACTTTTTTAAAACTGTTACATCCTTGATCCCCCTGCGAAGACGCGAAGTAGACCTAGCTATGTTTATAGTAATATGCCATTTACATTGTATACACGTTCCTGTAGAAAAGTTACTAAAGATGAAAAATACATGGATGGAAGGACTTGGTGTACTTGCTGAAAATGTAACTGTAACTGGTGATACTTTGTACTATAATTATTAATAAAGTGTGATCGTTGACCACTGTAACCGGGGAGCGTACATCGCGAACCGGGGGCTCAAGGATGCCACAGTTTGAAAAAATTCGGAAACATACTGCCGTGCTGCCCGCTGAGCGCCTAGCGAGTCGGTGACGCAACCCACCCGACATGGCTCGGAGCACCACCAGAGGTGCGCTGCTAGTGCGACTATAGCGCGCGTCCGGGATAAGCCACTCCTGCTGGTGCCCGCAGAGTCCAAATCCGTTATCACCGCGTTACGTAATCAAGGTCACTCGTCTCCTATATAAGCGGGCAGTGAACGCCAGCGGAAACACTCCGCTGTGACCTCTGTCTGTAACAGCATTGAAAACCTATCCCTCGTCGACTTGTGTGTCGCCAACGCCGCCACCGCATGCGTGTGTAGAAACACATTATTAGTCTCGAGAATAAACTCGGAGGAAATGGAACAGCCCAAGCAGCTCTATTAAATGGACCTATATTCTTTCGGTGTCCTGACAGTTGCCACACCGGACATTTGCCACACCAGACATTTGCCACGGTTTTACCTGCTCCAAAGGGTCGGGTTCCTTGTCTCCCTCCCTCCCACCCTCCTCCTCCTCCTCCTCCTCACTCACCCGCTCAGTTTTCTTTCTAAGTTGCTAACGTGACCATCAGTATGGAAGTTATTACAACGAACAAGGGCAGGCCTCCAGCTCATTAGAAAGGTTACGCGTATCTTAAACAGAGGGCATCTAAAGAGGGTGTTCTTACTTGGATGTGCTTACGCCGAAAAGTGGATCATTGCGAGGGAAAGCTGCTTTCGAGGAAAGGAGAAGTTTTGAACGTATTAGAACATCTCTGTGGACCACCTGATGATGCGGCTCTGAAAGTGAGAAAGCAAGTGGAAAGAGCGAAGAGGAGGTCTCCAGAAGAAACTGCACAGTTATTGGAGATATACACGGATGGAATGAGAAATCTACATAATAAAGTTTATGACTTTGTTACAGCGATGCCTAATTCGGAATCTATGAAGAGATCCATACGTCGTCGATGGAGTCAAGAGCGGGGGAACTAACAAGATCCTCTGAACTCTTATGAAATTGATCTTCATGAAGACCTATTAAAATGGGAGATGCCAGTAGTTTTCTTCTGGAAGACGATAGATTAGAGGTGAGGATAATGCTTTTTAGTGGAAGCAAAGGAAAAGAAAATTTTAAAACATGTTCCCATTTTTTTTATGGGTGAACATTTAAGAGATGCAGCAACAGTTTGCACAGATCTGCACCACACACGTATACTTAGGAGGCCCGATTAAAGAAACAAACATTCTTCCTACTGTATTTGCACTGCTCCCTAAGAAGAAGAAAGACACATATGTTCGTCTGTTTCGTCTGATAACAGGCAGTCTCTGAGTGGCGTCCTAAACAAGTAACAGTGGACTTTGAGGCAGCTGCGATATCGGCCATTCGTCAAGTTTTTTCCACAACTGAAATAAATGGATTCTATTTCCATACGAAGAAGAGTTTATGGAGAAGAATTAGAGTGTGCTCCCTGCCGCCGTTGGATAAGCAGCTGCAGCAGCAAGTCGTATAACCCTAGCTTACTTATTTGTTGGATAGTTTAATTAATTTCTTTGCGTGTTTTTGGGTACTTGCATTGTTTAATTCATATATTTCGGGCGTATTATAGTAATTGGCAGTTGTAGCATCCCGCTTTAGTGTTTACTTCGTAGATTCTTATTTAAATTGCGTGTGAGTTTCGTATAGGAGATGCAATTTCGAGTTTTAGTTACTGTAATCGAAAATTCAGCAGATTGTAGCGCAGTCGTTAGGTATTTGTACAGGTTAGTTGATACATTCTTTGCGTGTTCCGCTTGCGTTATCTAGGCACGGACTCGTGTTTCAGTAACTGTTGTTAAACATCGATTAGAATGGACAGGGACTGCGATTGCTGTGTTCGGATGAGGGCTGACTTGGCATCCCTTCGTTCACAGCTGCAATCGGCGCTGACTTCGGTCGCGCAGCTTGAAGCTGTTGCCAATGGGCACCACTGTGGGGAGCCGGACTTGGGTATCACGGGGATGTCAACCTCGTCCCGACTGTCCCCAGATCGGTCTGCCGCTGTGGTTGCCCCGGTTGCTGCCCGCAATGGGGCTGAGCCCTCGCCTGTGGTTGATTGGGAGGTCGTTCCAAGGCGTGGCAGGCAGCGAAAGGCGTCCCCGGAGGCTGATCAGAAAGCTTCCCCGGTGCGTCTGACAAACCGGTTTCAGGCACTGTCTCTGGCTGAGCCAGATGCAGCCGCCTGCCCTGTTTCAGAGGATCATTCTCAGCCTTCAAGGTCCGGGCAATCGCAGAGGGTGGGCTTACTGGTAGTTGGGAGCTCCAATGTTAGGCGCGTAATGGGGCCCCTTAGGGATACGGCGGCTAAGGAGGGGAAGAAATCCAGTGTGCACTCCGTGTGCATTCCGGGAGGAGTCATTCCTGATGTGGAAAGGGTCCTTCCGGATGCCATGAAGAGCACAGGGTGCAGCCAGCTGCAGGTGGTGGCACATGTCGGCACTAATGTCGTGTGTCGCTTTGGATCTGAGGAAATTCTCTCTGGATTCCAGCGGCTATCTGATGTGGTGAAGGCTGCCGGTCTTGCTTACGAGATGAAGGCAGAGCTAACCATCTGCAGCATCGTTGCCAGAACCGACATCGGACCTTTGGTGCAGAGCCGGGTGGAGGGTCTGAATCAGAGGCTCAGACGGTTTGGCGACCGTATTGGCTGCAGATTCCTTGACTTGCGCCATAGGGTGGTGGGGTTTCGGGTTCCGCTGAATAGGTCAGGAGTTCACTACACTCAGCTGGCGGCTACACGGGTAGCGGAAGCTGTGTGGCGCGGACTGGGCGGTTTTTTAGGTTAGAAGGCCTCGGGAAAGTGCGGGATGGGCTGCAATGTCAAAGGGTGCTTGGCAATTACAGGACGTGCTTGGATCAAGGAACAGTCGGAATTATAGTTGTAAATTGTTGTAGTTGCGCTGGAAATGTCCCTGAGCTTCAAGCACTAATAGAAAGCACAGAAGCTGATATCGTTATAGGTACAGAAAGCTGGCTAAAGCCTGAAATAAGTTCTGCAGAAATTTTTACGAAGTCTCAGACGGTGTTCAGGAAAGATAGATTAGGCAGAATTGCTGGTGGAGTGTTTGTGTCTGTCAGTAGTGGTATATCTTGTAGTGAAGTCGAAGTAGATACTCCGTTCGAATTGGTGTGGGTGGAGGTTATACTTAACAGCCGAATTAAGTTAATAATTGGCTCCTTCTACCGACCCCCAGACTCCGATGATACAGTTGCGGAACAGTTCAGAGAAAGTTTGAGTCTCGTAACAAATAAATACCCCACTCATACGGTTATAGTTGGTAGGGACTTCAACCTACCCTCGGTATGTTGGCAAAAATACTTGTTCAAAACCGGTGGTAGGCAGAAAACGTCTTCCGAGATTGTCCTAAATGCATTCTCCGAAAATTATTTCGAGCAGTTAGTCCACGAACCCACGCGAATTGTAAATGGTTGCGAAAACACACTTGACCTCTTGGCCACAAACAATCCAGATCTGATAGAGAGCATCATGACTGATACAGGGATTAGTGATCACAAGGTCATTGTAGCTAGGCTCAATACCATTTCTTCCAAATCCATCAGAAACAAACGCAAAATAATTTTATTTAAAAAAGCGGATAAAGTACCACTAGAAGCCTTCCTAAAAGACAATTTCCATTCCTTCCGAACTGACTATGCGAATGTAGACGAGATGTGGATCAAAATCAAAGATATAGTAGCAACAGCAATTGAGATACTCATACCTCATAAATTGGTAAGAGATGGAACGGATCCCCCGTGGTACACAAAAAAGGTCCGAACGCTGTTGCAGAGGCAACGGAAAAAGCATGCGAAGTTCAGAAGAACGCGAAATCCTGAAGATGGGCTAAAATTTACAGACGCGTGAAATTTGGCACGTACTTCGATGCGAGATGCCTTTAATAGGTTCCACAACGAAACATTGTCTCGAAATTTGGTAGAAAATCCGAAGAAATTCTGGTCGTATGTAAAGTACACAAGCGGCAAGACGCAGTCAATACCTTCGCTGCGCAGTGCCGATGGTACTGTTATCGACGACTGTGGCGCTAAAGCGGAGTTATTGAACGCAGTTTTCCGAAATTCCTTCACCAGGGAAGACGAATGGAATATTCCAGAATTTGGAACACGAACATCTGCTAGCATGAGTTTCTTAGAAGTATATACCTTAGGGGTTGCGAAGCAACTCAAATCGCTTGATACAGGCAAGTCTTCAGGTCCAGATTGTATACCGATTAGGTTCCTTTCAGATTACGCTGATACTATAGCTCCCTACTTAGCACTCATATACAACCGCTCGCTCACCGATAGATCAGTACCTACAGATTGGAAAATTGCGCAGGTCGCACCAGTGTTCAAGAAGGGTAGTAGGAGTAATCCATTTAACTACAGACCTATATCATTGACGTCGGTTTGCAGTAGGGTTTTGGAGCATATACTGTATTCAAACATTATGAATCACCTCGAAGGGAACGATCTATTGTCACGTAATCAGCATGGCTTCAGAAAACATCGCTCTTGTGCAACGCAGCTAGCTCTTTATTCGCACGAAGTAATGGCCGCTATCGACAGGGGATCTCAAGATGATTCCGTATTTCTAGATTTCCGGAAAGCTTTTGACACCGTTCCTCACAAGCGACTTATAATCAAGCTGCGGAGCTATGGGGTATCGTCTCAGTTGTGCGACTGGATTCGTGATTTCCTGTCAGGAAGGCCGCAGTTCGTAGTAATAGACGGCAAATCATCGAGTAAAACGAAAGTGATATCAGGTGTTCCCCAGGGAAGCGTCCTGGGGCCACTACTGTTCCTGATCTATATAAATGACCTGGGTGACAATCTGAGCAGTTCTCTTAGACTGTTCGCAGATGATGCTGTAATTTACCGTCTAGTAAGGTCATCCGAAGACCAGTATCAGCTGCAAAGCGATTTAGAAAAGATTGCTGTATGGTGTGTCAGGTGGCAGTTGACGCTGAATAACGAAAAGTGTGAGATGATCCACATGAGTTCCAAAAGAAATCCGTTGGAATTCGATTACTCGATAAATAGTACAATTCTCAAGGCTGTCAATTCAACTAAGTACCTGGGTGTTAAAATTACGAACAACTTCAATTGGAAGGACCACATAGATAATATTGTCGGGAAGGCGAGCCAAAGGTTGCGTTTCATTGGCAGGGCGCTTAGAAGATGCAACAAGTCGACTAAAGAGACAGCTTACACTACACTCGTTCGTCCTCTGTTAGAATATTGCTGCGCGGTGTGGGATTCTTACCAGGTGGGATTGACGGAGGACATCGAAAGGGTGCAAAAAAGGGCAGCTCGTTTTGTATTATCGCGTTATAGGGGAGAGAGTGTGGCAGATATGATACACGAGTTGGGATGGAAGTCATTACAGCATAGACGTTTTTCGTCGCGGCGAGACCTTTTTACGAAATTTCTGTCACCAACTTTCTCTTCCGAATGCGAAAATACACTCCTGGAAATGGAAAAAAGAACACATTGACACCGGTGTGTCAGACCCACCATACTTGCTCCGGACACTGCGAGAGGGCTGTGCAAGCAATGATCACACACACGGCACAGCGGACACACCAGGAACCGCGGTGTTGGCCGTCGAATGGCGCTAGCTGCGTAGCATTTGTGCACCGCCGCCGTCAGTGTCAGCCAGTTTGCCGTGGCATACGGAGCTCCATCGCAGTCTTTAACACTGGTAGCATGCCGCGACAGCTTGGACGTGAACCGTATGTGCAGTTGACGGACTTTGAGCGAGGGCGTATAGTGGGCATGCGGGAGGCCGGGTGGACGTACCGCCGAATTGCTCAACACGTGGGGCGTGAGGTCTCCACAGTACATCGATGTTGTCGCCAGTGGTCGGCGGAAGGTGCACGTGCCCGTAGACCTGGGACCGGACCGCAGCGACGCACGGATGCACGCCAAGACTGTAGGATCCTACACAGTGCCGTAGGGGACCACACCGCCACTTCCCAGCAAATTAGGGACACTGTTGCTCCTGGGGTATCGACGAGGACCATTCGCAACCGTCTCCATGAAGCTGGGCTACGGTCCCGCACACCGTTAGGCCGTCTTCCGCTCACGCCCTTACATCGTGCAGCCCGCCTCCAGTGGTGTCGCGACAGGCGTGAATGGAGGGACGAATGGAGACGTGTCGTCTTCAGCGATGAGAGTCGCTTCTGCCTTGGTGCCAATGATGGTGGTATGCGTGTTTGGCGCCGTGCAGGTGAGCGCCACAATCAGGACTGCATACGACCAAGGCACTCAGGGCCAACACCCGGCATCATGGTGTGGGGAGCGATCTCCTACACTGCCCGTACACCTCTGGTGATCGTCGATGGGACACTGAATAGTGCACGGTACATCCAAACCGTCATCGAACCCATCGTTCTACCATTCCTAGACCGGCAAGGGAACTTGCTGTTCCAACAGGACAATGCACGTCCGCATGTATCCCGTGCCACCCAACGTGCTCTAGAAGGTGTAAGTCAACTACCCTGGCCAGCAAGATCTCCGGATCTGTCCCCCATTGAGCATGTTTCGGACTGGATGAAGCGTCGTCTCACGAGGTCTGCACGTCCAGCACGAACGCTGGTCCAACTGAGGCGCCAGGTAGAAATGGCATGGCAAGCCGTTCCACAGGACTACATCCAGCATCTCTACTATCGTCTCCATGGGAGAATAGCAGCCTGCATTGCTGCGAAAGGTGGATATACACTGTACTAGTGCCGACATTGTGCATGCTCTGCTGCCTGTGTGTATTTGCCTGTGGTTCTGTCAGTGTGATCATGTGATGTATCTGACCCCAGGAATGTGTCAATAAAGTTTCCCCTTCCTGGGACAATGAATTCACGGTGTTCTTATTTCAATTTCCAGGAGTGTATTTTGTTGAGCCCAACCTACATAGGTAGGAATGATCATCAAAATAAAATAAGAGAAATCAGAGCTCGAACAGAAAGGTTTAGGTGTTCGTTTTTCCCGCTCGCTGTTCGGGAGTGGAATAGTTGAGAGATAGTATGATTGTGGTTCGATGAACCATCTGCCAAGCACTTAAATGTGAATTGCAGAGTAGTCATGTAGATGTAGATGAGTTCTCGGTGTAACTGAGGAGTACCGCGTCAGCATGTGTTTAGCACTGGCAGTGGTAAAACCAAAGGACGTAAGCAATGGATGGATTGAGATTCATGAAGAAGCACTTGATAGCGAAGATCTCTCTCAATGTTTTGACTACTTTCTGGATAACTGGCTAGAGAATGAGGATATCGCAATAGAAATGTGGAACTGTTACGGAAAAAGGCACCGAACGACGAAGGGTGGCACAACAAAATAAATAGTATTATTGGAAACACTCACCCTACAATCAACTATTTGGTGGAGTGCTTGAAAAAGGAAGCAGAGCTCACAAACTGCATGTACGTGACATTGGAAATGAATCATGAAGGTAAGAAGAGGAAAAAGTAGTACATGAAGCTGGACCACAGGATAGAAAGAATCATAAAGAATTATGAATGGACTGGAAACATTAGGCCTTGCCTGAAAGCCATTGCCCATATTCAGAAACAGGACTAAAATACGTTAAAAATAATGTATTAAAAACTATGAAGACCACTGAGTCCTCGCATATTACTGAGATAAAATTATTAAAATATTGAAGCAGCAATATCGGAGCTAATATTAAGTTGTAATTGTAAATAGAGTGTACATTAGTTCAGCGTGTTTAGGCTGATTTTACGCATTCCAGAATGGTAGATGGTTATTTATCATTTTCACGGTCCAAAGCATGTGCAAAGTGTGATGCGAATCAGCCATTAATGCAAAAATTAAAAAGTGTTGCAAGCCTCACAAAAGTGTCCCTATTCCTGTCACATTAAGATAACTTTTCGTCCCTTCCAATATTATGGCCATACTATTAAATAATTGAGTTCTAAAATAATTTTCTGAAGATTCAGAATCGCAACTATCACCTAAAATATCATGGTCTGTTAAACTGATAGTATACGTTTTTGTAAAAGAAAATGGTAACTGAATCTTTGAATTGCACCTAAAATGGACATCCCAAAACTGGTCTGATCCTAAGGTTGACAATTTTGGCACCCCAAATATTTTTTTAAGTTTAGCTGCTAACACTTATAGCAGATGTAAATCTACTTAAGTACATTTAGACATAGTCCTTTAAAAATTAAAATTTCTTACTGAATTGTTGATTATCTTTACACAGGTCAGTAAAAGCAAGGACCTTACTACTGAAAATTAATTGTTACTAAAGAACATCAGAAACAAAAGAATTAGACCTACTTTTCTTATACATAAGAGACTTTTTAAAAAGATATTTGATCATTTCCTCTCACTGACAGTGTAATTTCAGTTGCTTTGCAACACCAGGGATACATTCTACTAAATTATGTTTGCAGCTGTTCTCATTTCGAATTCTGGAATATTTACTTCGTCTTCTTTGGTGAAGTAATTTCGGAAAATGCATTTACTAACTCCACTTTAGTGGCACGGTCATCAGTAACATGACCATCGCTGTCGCGCAGTACAGGTACTTACTGAGCCTTTCCGCTGGTTTGTTTAACATGGGACCAGTATCTCATTTCTAGAGTGAGTTTCGTTGTGGAAACTATTAAAGGTATCTCACATTGAAATCCGCACCAAATTTCGAGCCTCAGTAAAAATTCACCAATATTGGAGATTTGGCGTTCGTCTAAATTATACGTGCCTTTTGCGGTGCTCCTGCAACAGCTTTCTGTCGTGTTTTGTGTACCATGGGGGATCAGTTCCGTCTCTTATTAATTTATTTGGTATATCTCGAGTGCTGTTGAAACTATTTCTTTGTACGTAAGCCACATATGGCCTTCATTTACATAGTTTGGAAGGATAGGAGGCTATCTCTTAGAAAGACGTCACCCGAATTTTTAGCTGCTTTTATAAATAGATATATTTTGCGTTTAGTTTTGGTCAATTTATTTGTGACGGAATTAAGCCTCGCTACGACTGCGTGTTCATGAATCCTTGCATCCGTCGTGATGCTCAGGATTATTTGTGGCTAAGAGGTCCAGTGTGTTGTCGCAACCATTTACAATATGAATGGCCTCGTCAACTAATTGTTAAAAAATAATTAAAAAAGCATTTTGAACTATTACGGAAGTTTGTTTTATATTTACAATAGGGTATGAAAATGAGAGAGAGAGAGAGAGAGAGAGAGAGTGAGAGAGAGAGAAGACATCCGCAGACGTCTTACATTTCCTTGGGGCACTTCTAACGATACCCTTGTCTCTGACGCGACACTGTTTGAAGCATTGTATTAAATGAGAATTGCTCTTTGATACGCTTGATGGACGGCCAGTGGGAGTGCCGACAGCCTAGGGATGTGGCGGGGAGCACGGTGCACCTGCGTTGTGACCTCGGCCTACCTGGCCGCTGCGCGCAGTTGGTGCAATGTTGGCAGTGGCTGTTAGCACCCCCCCCCCCCCCCCTGTCAGCCCCCGCCCCATGCCGCACCTCCCCGCAGGACACAGTGCGGTGTGGGAGGGCACGACGCTCTGTCTGAGTCGTGCTGATCCTACACGACCCTGCCGCACTAGCTTGCTGTCAAGACGCGGCTCCTGTCACATGACCGGCGCCTGCTGCAGCTGACACAGCTCGCCACCCCAGCGGAAAATTTGGGCAGCGTCTCCCTGGTAGCGTCAGAAGCCTGTGGCGAAAGCTGGACCGCGTCAGCCCTGTGGCTACACTGCTCGGAGAGCAGTCCATTGAGGCGCCTCTTTTGTGGATTAAGTTATTTTTATTTTTTATACATGTTTTCTTTCTTATGATTAATAAAGAGGCTAGCATCCTCAGACAGTAAAGGAAAAGAGCAGAGAACTGTAAGTTAACCAGACACATAACGCAGAATATAATAGGCATAAATTGTTTCTTTTGTAAACGTTTAAATGTGACGAAACAATGTAAAGTCATTGATTCCTCTTGCGATTCATATTGAGACTGCTATTCATATGGTTCGTTGATGATTCATGTAAGTGTATTCAAGGTGAAAATATGATTTCACAGCAAAGTATTACCGCCAGTCGTGTGGATTATATTCATACTGTAGACGCCTTGAGTCATGTTTCATATTCAAATGATTATTAAAAGTGAGCTTCCACATTGGGGAGGAATTTTTGGTCGGCTATACAGACAAGTCAGTGAGACAATTTTATCCGCAAAACTATATCTGCTTCTGTTCCAAATTATATGAAAGGAGACCGATAGTTTCTCTGCAGGCGATAGGGTTATTATTCATTTTGTAATTTCAAAGGAATCCCACAAACAGAGGTCACTCGAACTTTGACTTGGAGCGGACTTGTTACGAGAAAAGGCAGTAAGTTTCATCATTCAGTGTATAAGAATACAGTGAGAAAGTATTTATTAGTATTCAAACTCGAGAAACATTTTTACTCCACCTCATTTTAAGATATCCAAAGATAATATTTATACGTAAAACAGGCGTGTGCTTCACACAGAAAATTTACATAACCAAGTAAGATATTTACAGTATCCCATCCTGCAAAATATTTTAGAAGTGAGATAGTTGTATATTTTATTTCAATTTCAGTTCTTCATACGAGCCACAGTCTCAAATTGGTTAACGAACTCGTGACTGAAAATAGGGCCCCATTTCTTTCATTTTTTTTTGTTTTTCCGCCCCCCTCACCCCACTTGACCGGGAATTGCGCTGTCGACGGTATAACATTCCCCTCTCAGCCAAGAGCATTTCTAAAAACGTAACAAAGATGAGATATTATTAACCCGGGATCACTCGCGCCTTTGGCCACGCGATACCTCCTGTGTCAGTTTTTCTAATAAAGATAACTAATACGATTTTTCGTACAAAACTACGTTTATGAAGTAAATTTCTTCATTGTTACCAACACATGATAAATAACTATTACATGAAACATGTATATTCCTCATCATACTTCAATATGCAATGGTTACAAACAGTTTAGCATTACATTCACCACACCTCTCCCTTCGACATAATCGTAGAAAGTGAACTAAGGTGAACTTGGTTCTTGTTTTAGCAAAACGAGTCAGATTCATCTTCTGACGACTTCTTCATTTTTTCAAGATAGTCTACATACACAGCACCGAGGACGGCAGGTAATTCTTCATAACACTTCTGTGGTCAGTCTCGAGCTCTCCGTGGATAAGATGCTGCCGTTCCCTCTGACAGTTCTTGGGTAGTGTACTCTACAATACGGTCAGTTACAGACTCTGTAAAAACAGATTACACCAACCCAGAACCGTTTTCGAATTTTTTGATTTCCTCTTTATACCTGGAAACGGTGTGACAATATGCTCACGAGCACGATTTGATGGAGGAGGATCGTTGCTCAACCATTTTGTTTTCCGTTCGTTTCTTGACACTCATCACCGTTTGTAGAAGTGCGGGGCTACTATTCATGCAGATTCAGAATCGCTGTCAGACTGCTGTGTTGTCGTGTCGATCTGTTCATGCTCAAGTTTTGCATCGGTACCTCCAGACGAGCCAACTATGTGCATATGCTCGCCTGGCGGTTTCTCTAGCCGCATCAATAGGAATTCCCTTGACATGACTTTATGTATGTTCTCATTCTACAGAACATGTCATGTACTCTGTGTACGCAGCAGCTTCATGTATTACTTAAAACCCTATAAGAATACTTACACTGCTCATGAAAGACGTTAACGCATGCAGAATACGTCCAGGAGAAAAAATTAGCCCATTCACAAGTTATTGGCACGAAAAAAAGACTACGAGAGAAACAAGGCAAGGTTTCAGGAATATGAAAGACATTGGCATCAAACAATTCCCGTGTGGTTGAAGATCCAATAATACGCACTACTTCAAACAAAGACGTTGCTACCAGGCTTTACTTCTGACTGACGAAAGGCGGGTCGATTGCAGTTAGAGATAACAAAGAAGCACTGCTGGGCTACACGTAAACATCATTAAAATATTAAAATATTTCGTTAAAAGCATGAATGTCAGAGTTCTTCTCAAGTGAGATAGATCGTGTGTTAAAGGAGAAACTTTACACACTGTTTTAAACACAACGATTACGGTGATTTTGTTGGCATCTACATAAAATGCATTAGGGCTGTTTCCTTTCCTAAATTAAAAATCAAAGGACAGACAGTTGAAAAACGAAAATATATACATTTTAAAAACAAAATGGTGAAATTCCTCTAAAAAATCTGTTTAGTTCCACTTAAAATCTGAAGCACTGCGAGTGAAGGACTTCGGTAGAACAGAATATGTTCTATAGGGTTGAGGGGTGTAGGTAGAAACGATATGGGTTACTTACTGAGGAACTTTGGAGATCACGGTAGGTGTTGGTGTGGATAGTGGGAACAGAGAGATGGGAAAGGGTGAGAGTGAGGAGAATTTTAGTATCTGTATGGTGCAGTGTAGTGGTAACATGACGAAAGGTATAAGAATGGATGGAAAGGGAAAGGAAGGGACGAGCCCTGATACTGAGTGAGGTAGATGCGGAAGAGAGATATTTGATATGAAGAATATACAAAAAGGCAGATCTAATTGTCTCTGAGAGGGAGCTGATTGAAGTTGTGCTGGAATGGGGTATGGAATGTGCACAAGTGTAAGGGTGACATGATGTGTTTGCAAAGGTTCGGCACCATACGTAGATTGTTGATCAGGGGGGAAACAATGAGATTATAGGAATCCAGTTTGCGGACAGTGCGAGAGCAGTGGAGTTATTCGATGCGGTTGAGGACGTGTAGGAATTTGATTCGATGATAGAGGTACCAGTGGGGGAAGATAAAAAGATGCTGAAAGCGATAGAATCCAAGGTGTTCGAGGATTGGGAGGCACTGGTAGAACTTTGGTGGGATGGATATCTGTGCAACATTTCCGCAGCAGACAATGAGTCTCAGCAAGGTTTCAGAAATGTGAAGACTAATGGAGGGGTACAATGCCTCAGTTTAACTGGTTAGTAGTTTTACTCTATTATGGGCTTTCTGCTGGATGGTTAGTAGGTGACATTTCTACTTTAGTTGCTAGTCGGCGGTTAGTTCCAGAAATTTCAGTGTTTTCGTTAACTGGATAGGACGGGCGTACATAGTGAGGTAAAAGTCCTGGAGACAGAAAGTGCAGGTTGTTCATCCTGTAATTATTGCCTGGGTTTTGGAGGGGTTGATCTTGAGAATCCACTGGTTACACCAGGAAGTAACCGACTGAGTTCGATTTGGACGAATCATTTAGATTTTTACAATGTAGCGTAGAAAGCGAGGAATGCGGTGTGATAAGCATACTGAAGAAGGTGGACTGGTGGAGATGATTTGGGTATATCAGCAATGTTGATCAGGAGAGGAGAGAGGACTGATCGTTGCGGCACTCCTGCAGTGGGATGGAAGTGGCAAGAATTGGTATTTGTTAATAGTGACAATGTATAAGCGATTAGACTGGAAGGATGCAATAAGGCGAATATAGTTGACTGGAAGTGCACATGTCTTTAGTTTCAAAGGAGACCGATATAGTCGTAGGCTTTCTCTAGATAGAGGAGGTCAAAAAGAGCTGATTTTTGGAGCTGGTGGGATAGGAAATGGGGGTGGTGCAGGAACTGGTTATCAGAGGAGAAATTGGGGTGGAAGAAACACTAGCTAATGGGAAAGGGGTGATATTGGATTAGGTGATGATGGATGCGTCAGGAGAGGATGGAGTGTAAGACCTTGCTAAACAGAGGTGAGGCAGATAGGGCAGTAGGAGGAGGCATAAGTAGGCGATTTGCACGGTTTGGAGGAAAGTAGAATTCTGGACATTTTCCATAGCTGAGAACAGTAGCCTGTGGAGACGATAGTGATATAAAAGGTTGCAAGGAAATAATTACAAGGTTGACTCGTAAGGAGAGAGGGAAATTTTTGAAGGTTCTATAGGTAACGCAGTCGTGACAGGAAAGTTTTGCATTTTTTGTGGAGTACTTGTTTTATGTCATGTTCTGTTTGTGGTGTGTTGTCCAGGTTTTGGAAGCTGGAGGCGGGGGTGGGACAAGACTGCGTGCAAGGATGACAGGGAACAGGGAGTAATCAAAATCAGGGTTATCACGAACAGAGAAGATGTCGGAGAGAGGGTGCAAAGTGATCAGTATTGATCAGGTTTCCAGGTAAGGGATGAATGCTGGGGAGGGGCAGGTAGAAGGGGATAGTACATTGGCAGTGCGTTTATGGAATGCTTTCCAATACTTGTGAGTAGATGCAGTGTTTTCCAGTACTTGAAAGATTTAATGGGTTGTGTAGCGTTGAGTCTAGTGCATGTCTGGCACCATTCTCGATGTTTCATATACATTGAATAAATTCCTGATATGTCCATGTATTTTCCAGTGGCATGTGTGTGTATCCCAGTCACGACTGTACAAGAAAGAGTGCTACAAGTGAAGGAATTCTTTGGGGAGGGTAGGGGTTGTGGAAGATGGGGGGGAAGGGGGGGCAATGAGGATAAACGGTCTGGTGTGTCATACAGAAGCACACTCCCTAGTACAATGGTGGGTTCTTTCGTTAGCCCCGGAAGGAAATGGCGTGGAACTGTAACACATAAAATATTTGTTCACTTTATAATGGATAGATATGAAGATTTACCTAACTTTGTATAATCGATTTCCACGGGAATGTTATGACTATTACAGCTGTATCCGAATATTGAAATAGTACTTGATAAAGATAAAATTACAACACTTTTCACTTGTATAATGACTGACATAATATTCACATTAAATTCTGCCTAAGACATTTAACACACTGGTTGTCTATCTCCGACAATGCTGCCGTCTTGGCCGTTGACTGAACTGGCCCATGTGTTCTTCTCCTCAGTAGACCATCGATTGCGGCGGCAGAGCGAGGCTCTGTAGGCGTGGCTGTGACGGCGTTTCTCATTCGTCGTAGAGACGTGTAGGAACTATTCTCTTCTGTGGTTAGTTGCGAAGTGCCAACCTCCATTTGGCACCCCGCTCTTCGGTCGACACCACGTTCCTCCCCCAAAAGCTCCACATTGTCGCCGTGTACGACGGATGCACTCGACGACGGCAGGGGGAGGACTGATTGTGATGAGACACTGTGTGTAACTGTAGTCGATGGCAGCTCACTGCCAGCACCTCGGTGTCCACCTTGCAAGTGACCGGGAACATGGAATAAAACCACAGGGTGCACAACGTCACTCAGAGATTCGTACGCTGTGGTCGGTTAAAAAGCAAAGTGATGATCTGGGGCAGTGCGAAGAGCCTGGCCTGGTAATCTATTGACATCTCTCCAGGCTGTGGGGTAGGTGCCACGTCGGTGACTCAGTGTCGGGGATGGGCGTCGACAACCTTGAACATCACAGAAAATGGTGCTGCCCGCGAATGGTCAAGAGACGTAAACGTCATCTGGTGTGGACCCCAGCGACTTGCTGTGTCTGCGGACGAATATTTTGTGGAAGAATCGGCGACATAACTCGAGCATGCCGCAGCTACTTTTGTGGTGCCGGTGCAGCCTATCGGTATCTTGGATCACGTAGGAAGTACTTCTAATAGCTTTTGTAATGACTCCGCCGTTCCAATGCAGTTTGTTTACGAAAACTTCGTAGAAGACTTCATCTTGCAGCTGAAACTTTGCTCTGACGGAATGAAATGTGGCCGCGGAGGCCGATGAAGATGCAACAGGTGTTCTGCAATATGTAAATGAGCAGCAGGACGTCAGAAAAATCATTAATGCTTGCTACCATGTGTGGGAGCAATGTAGTATCGCTACATGACTTCTGAACGTTCTAACGAACCACTCAACTTCACATTTAGACCAAGAGTGAAAAGCTGCAAATGTCAATTAGTATATGCTACTGACAGCACAAAATGTTGGAATTCGGCTGACAAGAATTTTCGTCCATTGTCCACGACAATGACCTCAGAAAGAATCCAGGACAAAAGTGGAAAACAAAGCCGATACCGTACTAGCAGAAGTTGTGCATGTCATAGGGGCAACAACAGGTAACTTGGTATAAGCATCTGCCACAACCACAACGGACCTGTCAAAATACTATAAATGTGTTGACATGGTATGGGCGGGCGTGGTCACTCAAAACAGCATTTAGGCAAAGTCGTATGATATTCCGCACAATCTTGGCAATGAGATGTTGTTTGCTCAATCCAAGCGACGTTTTTCTGACAAGTACAATCTAGTATGGTGAGTTGCCTCGTGCAAACTTCGCCCCAGTGACCTTGGTACACCAACGACAAAACTTCCCTCTGTAGGAAGTGAGCAATCACTAGAAGTGCTTTGTCGTTCTCTGTACTCGCGTGCAACAGCAAAATACGTGATGACGCGGATAATTCGTGCCGATGCGAAAAGTAGCGCCTGTCACTGGTTGGTGAATTTCTTTGAAACTTCATGGCCATCCATGGCAGATGTATTGGTGCAACAAGGGGCCGAAAAACGAGAGGAAAATTTTTAAGGTATACAAAATCCTGTGAATCGATTTGAAAACATAATTACTTGGACGAATAAAACGTTGTCAGTACCGACTAGTAACCGAGAAAATTTAGTGTTCAAATGTAGAACAGTGGGCCTGTAAAACTCATACGGATAATTACAACATACCAGAGCCCAGCAATATAATATTTGAGCTGTTCGTGGTGAGATAGCCTTCAAAGGATTGAAAAATACTGTTACAGGTCAATTCTCTGTCACCTTCCGACCTTGGTGAAACCTTGTAACATCGTGGGCAATGGCGGGTGCCTCTTTCTAAAGGTGACTCCAGTTACACCGCGCTTCGTTTGTTTCCGATGCAAAAGCAATTTTATGAGAGAGCAAAGCTGCGATCCCATAAGAAGATAAATCTGCAACTAACACAACAGCTGCGTCAAAATGAATTGAACATTGGCCACTTAACATTGTGTCCTTAAATTACTGAAATGCGTTGTGGCATTCTTTGGACCACACAAAGGAAGATTTTTTCCATTGTAGCCGGTTGACCGGTGCTGCAGTTTCCGCACCATTATGAGTAAATTTGATATAATATGTGAGCTTCCCCATGACTGATTGGAGCTCCTTAATGTTACACGACGCCGATAGATCGCAACCAAGTGCGATGTAGTTGGATGAGTAACTTGTGCATAAATCACGTGACCTCAATACCGTAATTTAGTTCTCTCTGCATAAAGGATCACTTTTCTTTGTTGCACTTTATGCCAGCTGCAGAAAGAAAGTGAAACGAAGACTAATTTAGCTAAATGTTCAACATGTATCTGACCCGTGACCACAATACAAGACGGGAATTTTGCTGTTCAATGTTCCAGGAACTACTCAAAAATTGTAGGAGTTGAAGCACTACCAAACTGTAGTCTCAAACTAGAACAAACGTAGGTGAGTCTTTATCACAAAATCTTGGTTATACTGTTCGTCCAGTCGTAACCAAACATATATCACACGAATCAGTCATTGAAAAGCATCTGTCCTGTCCCAATCTGTCCAGTTCCTCCAGACGAAGAAGAGAAAAGAGATTTACCACAGTTGGCGAATTTACTGTTGCTTTAAAATCAGCATACAGATGTAAACGACCTAGAGGCTTCTTGAGAATGACCAGGGTCATTCAACTGACTTCCAGAAACAGGTTGAATAATCCCACTGTCTTTCCATCTTTGCTGATCGACTTTTTCACGTATTGCATGAGGGACAGGCGGTGCGTAAAAAATAGCTGATGCGCATTGTCTTTCACTGTAGTGTGGCCTTCGACGTCTTCAACCTTTTACAAACCTGGTTCAGACAATTCTTGTACTTGATACACAAGTCAGAAACATTACTGTGTGGCAGGGACACAATGATTTGGAATACATTGTCTTGTATGCACAGGTTGAACAAATCAATTTAATCTGACCCAGGAATGTTTGCAGTCTGTCTAGAATTGAGTGCACGAAACGAAGCACAATTTGTCACTCCACAAAATGTTGCAACAAACTACGCATGCCAAGGACTAGGATTTCTTGACCGTTGTAGGCCAGCAAAATGGAAGTAGATTGCTGTGGCAGTGGGCTACCGATTTTCTCATTCTGTCATATATGTCTTTATTAATTGGGAAAGAGAAGCACCCATGTTCAGGCGTAATTGTATTGTCTTCAGTTGCCTTTTAACCACACAAGAAATTTGTCCGCCTGCCTGCTTATAGCAGTTCCAGACATCCACGATGGGGATGTGCACTGACTGGCCCAGTGGCCTCACAGTAATGGTTTGCACATAACAGCTTTAGGGTGACCGCAGACTTGTGTAGCGGTGGCTGTTGCCTCCCCCTGGGTTGTCCTGCAAACACACTGTTCGAATGTGACGTTGCCATCCGCAGTGGTAGCATTTTGCATCACAACAATGAAACGTCTTCCGGTCATAATTCGAATAGCAAAGAGGGCAAGACTTCCTCACAGAATTTTGTAGCACACATTGTGTACCGCAAAAGTCGAAGATTTTACTTCTACCCTTACTTTTTATCTGAACCAATTTTTCATTATTTTAACACTGTCATCTACCTTAGATTTAGTGTCTTGTGCACTTTGAATTACAAAAGAAAGGAGCCCCGAACTCAACCCCTATTTAGTATACAATAGTTTGAGATTCCAAAATACACAGAACTGTTTTTACATCAGGATCTGGTAGTTTTGGAAATGACATGTTGGTGATTGTGTCTGGTGAAGTCTGTATGATTGATCAAGCAACATGACATCTCCGTAACTGATACCAGAAGAAAACAAAACTCACAATGCCTTGTTAGCCCTCCGAGTTTGGCAGTTTACTGTTTTAGAGTTTGGGCAGACTGCTGCTTGGGAGGAAAAAATTTAAATCTTGCTGCTGCAACATGGATCTGACGAACAAAATGTTCGTTCAACAGTTGAACAAGGTCATCGTACGTGACTGATTAGGGATTATTGTCTGGACATAGCTTTACACACAGAAGGTAGACGTTGGCTCCCACTGTCGACTAAAGCTAACCATTGCGCTCCATACCTGTAATGTTGTGAGCAGAAAAATGGGCCTCCAGTTGTAGCCAGCATTCCCACCGTACTCCCTACTGACTATGGTGTCATAAATGGTATGCTCCTGTGACGGTTTACTACTTATGTTCATAATCTGGTCCCATGCACTGTCACAGTCCCAAGGAACACCTGGCCCGATCTTGACCACTCATTTGGTTCTTTCTTTTCGTGAAGGTGGTAAATCTACTTGTTTCCACTCATACTCTGGGTCTTAATATACCTAGCACTCGTCTGTGGTGAACAGGATGCTAAAGAATACATATGGACTGACCTGGCACAGCTGGAGCGCTTCTACTACAGCCTCGCTGTAGCGAGCTACTGTTTGACCCTATATATGTGTTTTAAGCGTTGCAGGCATTATGCTATTTTGAAGCTATATGTCGCCTTAGGTTGGAGTGATACATGAATTTTGTTGATAAGTTTGTTGTATTAGGGTCCTCCGTTACTGAATAGTGAGCATGACCGAGAAACACTTTATTATCTAGGTAGATATCCATAAACAATATAGATTAATAACTGGTGAATTAACTGAACCTTTATTCAGCTCTGGAGAAGTCAACCGTGGGGTATACTATGCCGAAGTGATTGCTGGCATTGTGGCTGAAACCCACATATGAGAATTGAATTTTCTCTCAAGTTTGCTGTCCTGTTTCAGCTGGTGCGAAGTTGCTGTATGAATTTTATGTAACCCATAAGAGAAGGATTGTGCAGCAAAAAGTGTTGTAATTTATTTAACAGACAACATTTTTCAATTTAGTCACCACTAAAAACCAAATGAATGATGATGATAGAACGCGGGCGATACAGATCATTTACAGATCTATGATTGCGCAACGTGCCTGGCACCTTTTGCTCCTAGATTAGTTATTTAGAAGGAGATGCTTCACGCGTTGGCAGCTCCTTGGTATCTTACGAAAACTCTGGTAAAAATCAAGTGACTGAGGGAAACAACCTGAGGTTAGCCCATCCTCGAATTAAACCCCTTAGTCAGTGTTCAGACCTTCTGCTATCTACTTCGTTTTGCAGTTGTTCTGACGACGTTCCTCGCACTCAGAAGCGCTCTTGTGCTCTGAACCGATACATTCTGGATTTTGATACGGCTGTAAAGAGCTGCCATAGATAAATGAGAACTAGGTATGCCATCACGGTGAATTTATTGTAAATAATCACAGTGAACTGTACAGAAACACTCTCTGAAGTACAATGCGGTGGCAGAAGTCATGGAATGAGGATGTGCACACCTAATCATGGTGGTAGTGTCGTCTACAGAAAGTATAAAAGGCATTCACTGGCGAAGCCGTCATCCCCACGCAAGTGATTCATGACAAAATGTGATTTTATTGTGACAGCTCGACGGAAATTAACAGAATTTGAATGCGGAATGGTAATTGGAGCTAGAAGCTGGGGACATTCCATTTTGGAAATCATTAGTGAATTCAATGTTCCGAAATCCATAGTGTCAAGAGGGTGCCGAGTAACTATGAGTCAGGCGTTACCACTAACCGTGGACTGAAAGCAACACTGAGTGAAATAACTGCTGAAATCATTATGGGACGTACGCCGAACATATCCGTTAGGACAACGCTCCGAAATGTAGTGTTAATGAGCTATGGCAGCAGGCGACTGACGCGAGTGACTTTGCTAACAGCAAGACACCACCTGCAGCGGCTCTTCTGGGCTCTGACATTGTCGATTCGACCCCAAACGACCGTAAAATAGTGGCGTAGTCAGGTGAGTCCTGATTTAGGATGTTAAGAGCTGTTGGTAGTCTTGAAGTGTGCCACAGATCCCACGAAGCTACGGCACAGTGCGAGCTGGTGGTGGCTTCATAATGGTGTGGGTAGCGTTTACATGGAATGGATTGCACCTTCTGGTCCAACTGAAATGATAATTGACTGGGAATGGATATGTTTGTCTGCCGTGTCCTAACACAGTATTGAGGGAAGACAAGGGGTTTGAGGTCATTGCACAATTTCCGAGAGGTGAGGAGCACTAACAGAAAGACAAAGTCCCAGCGAATATGACTCGCATCAGCGACAAACACTGTCAAATGGAACTTACGAGAGGCGCGGATGTTGGGACTCGACACGAGGCTTGTAACAGAATGCTCATGAAATTCAGGGCTCTCATTAACACTATTTGCAATCAGACTACCTAATACACTGAAGGCTAATTCTAAACATTAGAGACACCAAAGGAGGGAATCGGTTGCAGAACAGAAGTGAGTGTCTGAAACCACGCGGTCAGGTGCTAATAGAAGTAGCGAACAGTAGCAGCACGTTTGGCAGCACACATGTCGGAACGTACCGAGGCTGGCCATGAGTGACACGGAGTCGGCGCCCCAGCGAACTGACTGACAGATCTCTCTATACAAAAATATAGGTTTTTTAAGGAATCGTGGCGGCGCACTATTTCTCCCTTCCTGTAGTGTACCCACCAGTCCACTGACACTTAAGCTTTCCCCTGGCCCACCACATTTAGATTCCTCTCCTCCTCCTGCTCGGTAGTTAGAGATGGTTCAGGAATTTACATTAACGCAATCCAATGTTGGTAGCAGCAGCTTTTAGCTGAAATCTAAACGTCACTACCGTAAAGTGTAAAGCATCCTAACCTGTGTAAACACACTGGCGTTTGAGTTCTCAGGAACAAGTACCAAGCTTGCTGCCAGAGGTGCCTTTCCGTGGCCACCTTCTGCTGTGACATCTTACAACAGCTCTAGACAGTGTTTGGTGTTACCAGTTAATCACTGAAGTGAAACTTTTCCCTTGGAACAGCTCAGCTGCCCGGAGCGTCTGCAATTTACAGAGCTCTAGTGTTACTATATATCTCCGGTAACCTAAGCGCTTCCACTTTTCTTTGCTGTCTGCTTTGTCGCTCTGATTTCCTATCTTTGAGTGACCATAATGGCTTCTAACATCCTTAAGCATGACAACGTGCAAGTCGTTCAGTCCCCAGTACATAACACGGCTGCTTGGAGGTCATTTGGAGCCATTCATGGACCTGATGTTCCCAAAGAACGATGCAATTTTTATGGATAACAATACGCCATGTCACTGGGCCACAGTTCGCGATTGGTTTGAAGAACATTCTGGACAGTTTTAGTGAATGATTTAGCCACCCAGATCGCCCGACATGAATCACATCGAACGTTCATGAGAAATAATCGAGAGGCCAGTTTGTGCACAAAATCCTGGACCGGCAACGCTTTCGCAAGTATTGGCGGCTGTATAGGCAGCATGGCTCATTATTTTCTCAGGGGACGTTCATCGACTTGTTGAGTCCATGCCACGTCGAGTTCCTGCAATACGCTGGGCAAGAGGAGGTAGGACACGATATTAGCTTGTCACATCATTGAACGCTACACAAATTCGTGATCTTCAACTTCTCCCGGCGTATTTCTTGCTCGAACAGTCCACGGGTCTCGTATAGCCGCAATCTCTGTTGATGAGTCCGTGCCTGGTACGAATTTCGATAGCCTCTCTAACAACGCTGTCCCATTATTTAGATGTCTGTGCCATGACCCTGGCGTGTAGGTAGTCCTTTCCGTGATTTTCGCACAAACAGTGCTTTGCGAGTGCCGACTTGCTGGGGTACAGAATTCGAGTGTCTCTCTGTTGTTCTCGGCAACGATCTTCCATGGTGCGCACTGTCTGTCCAATGTAAGTCTTCCTACGCTCATAGGGAATCTGGTATATGCCGGCCTTCCGCAAAGCGAGATCGTCTTTGACGCTTCCCAATAATGCTCGTGTTTTATTGGGCGGGCAAAAGACAGTTCCTACTCGGTGTTTACTCAATATTTGTCCTGTTTTCCCCGATAGTGCACCAGTATACGGTATATAGGCGGTGGCTATCTCTTCCTCCGTGACTTCGTCCATCTCCACACGCTGTACTGTAGAGGTGTGGGCGCTGAGAGCGTCTGATCTGCCATTCCGCGTAACCCATTCCTCTGCGAAGGGTGGTGGCAGCTATTTGCATGCAAATACAAGTCGGTGTGCTTTTTCTTCCTGTATACCCCATGGCCCAAGGGTGCCATCCGCTCTTCTTTTGAGCCGGCTGGAGTGCCCGAGCGGTTCTAGGCGCTACAGATTGGAACCGCGCCACCGCTACGGTCGCCTCGAGCATAGATGTGTGTGATGTCTTTAGGTTAGTTAGGTTTAAGTAGTTCTAAGTTGCAGGGGACTGATGACCTCAGCAGTTAAGTGCCATAGTGATCAGAGCCATTTGAACCAATCTCCTTTTGACCATGGCGTCCAGGAATGGTAAACTTCCTTCTGCTTCGGTCTCCATAGTGAATTTGATGTTCGGATGTATGGAAGTCAAGTGTGAAAGGAAGTATAGGAACTTGTCCCTTCCATGGAGCCACACCACGAACGTGTCATCAACCTAACGTTTCGATTTGGATGACGCCAAAGCTTCCTCCTCGAAATACTCCATACAGAAATTCACGACCACAGGCGAAATTGTCCTCCCCATTGCACCTCCTTCTGTTTGGTCCTAGTATTCTCCAATAAACAGAAAATACGTGGAGGTCAGAACGTGCATGAAAAGGTCGGTCGTCTTCTCGTCAAATTTCTGTGCAACGAGCTCAGCTGGCTCTCGAAGAGGCACCCTGGTGAATAACGGGACAACGTCAAAACTGACCAGGATATCTGTCTTTCAGCTTGAAGTTCTCGAGATGTTTTACGAAACCCATAGAACTCCGATCGTGATGAGGGCTTTTACCCACGTAAGGGCATAGCAGTTCTTTTAGGTATTTTCCCAGTAAATATGTAGGTGTCCCAATGTTGCTGACGATTGGACGTAACGGCACCCCTTCTTTGTGGACTTTAGGGAGTCCTTAAAGTCTTGGCGATACAGGTCCTTGAGGTGTCAATTTCTGGGCGACACCCTCTGGTACATTCGCGTCCTTGAGAAGAGCCCTACTCTTGTTCTCCACTTTCTTTGTGGCGTCAGCGTTGATCTTCCTGTAAGACTCGTCACTTAGCAGGCACTGCATCTTCTCAATGTGGTCCTTGCGGGAAATGACAACTGCAGCAACAATGGACGGCAGTACATCCGTGGACAGTTCGAACTGCACAAGTTTGTTTGTTAACTAGGTTGTTCCTGTTTATGACTGTTTACTAGTTTATCCCATTTTACGGTTACCAATAAATCGTTGCTAATAACTTCGCTGAACTCAACTTGTCCCCATGTCAATGACTTTTGAAGACATTAGTGCGTACGGGGGATGGTCTGCGTAAGCATTTTTGACTTTAGGACAGAAGTCCGAATCACAGCCAGCTGTGTCGCGTTTCGCACACACCGAAGGCAGCAGTCCTGGGCACGGGAATGCTCTGTATTGGCGGCCACGCTCCTCTAACAACGAACGGCACCAGCTGGCTGGCCCGGCAGACTGCTGCTCGGGGCGCGACGCCCCCAGGTGTAGCCGCCCGGCGCGCACGCAATCCGCATAACAACGAGCGGAATAAGTTCCCATTTCGGCACGCAAAACTTTTCGGCACACACCTGCAGTCGGTGCAGAGTAACGCCTGCACTAGAATTGATACGCGCCCGCTGACAGCGCGGAATTAATTTTCTAACAAATTGCGACTGTTTCTTGTCACTTCTTAAACAACATCGACGACGTCATGCTAACTTGGTAATCGTAGTTTACCTCCTAGCATAACCTATGGGACTTCAAAATCCATCTACATGAATACTCTGAAATTCATACCAAAATGATATTCAGACCGTTCATTAGAACCCCTTTCAGACTGTTTCTCGGCCGTTCCACTCTTGAATTGCACATTGGAAAAATGTTCACCGAAATCATACCTCTTCCCTTCTCTTGTTTTATCACGATGATTATTTCTGCCTATGTAGGTGGAAGTCGACAAAATATGTTGGCATTCGGAGGAGAAAATTTTTGATTGAAATTTCGTATAAAAACCTCGCCACAACGAAAAAAGCCTCTATTTTAAGGATTGCATCTGCAACTCTGTGATCATATCCGTAACACTGTCTCTCCTATTTCGCGATATTACAAAGTGAGCTGCCGTTCTTTGAACTTTCTCGTTGTCTTCCGGCAATCCTATGTGATAAGGATGCTCTATATGGCGCAGCAATACTCTAGAAGAGAACGGACATGCGTATTGTAGACGATCTTTTTACTAGATTTTTTTGGATGTTCGGAGTGTATTGCCAGTACGCAGCCTTTGCTTCTCGTTTCCCACAATGTTTTCCTGTGTGATGCAATTTAAATTTTTGTAGTAGTAATCTCAAAGTATTTAGCCCAGTCGAAAACCTACAAATTTGCATGTTTTATTGTGTTTCTCCTGTTGAGATAAACACTTGCAAAACGCATACAGTAATTACAGGACGAAACAGCTTCCATCCTCCTAACTAATTATACACCTCCGATCAACACGACAGGCCAGTAATGTGGAAGTTCCACCTACTAACAGTCCAAAAGAAAACTCACAATAGACTAAAACTAGTAACTGGCCGAACAGGAAGACTGCACCCCTTCAATGTACTCCAGATCTACAATCCCTTTACTCACTCCTATATCATTTTTGCATCTACTCCGCCCAATTTCTATCGTTCCGTCAAACCCTTGTCCATCTCGAGCTAAGCTCTGCTTTCCACGTCCGTTTACCTTCTGTTACATGGATCCATTACCATCTCATCGAATCCGCACCTCTCGTCACTCATACGGAAATGCTCTGTACACCCTACAGTATCCGTAAACCTGATTAAGGCAATCCTATTTTCTTCTCCAATTTTGAACCCCGTTACGTTGCCGCGTCTTTACCGGCGCATCTCATCAGTTCTACACCTACACGCAACCCGTATCTTCTCCTATCGGAACTACAACCTACTCTACCACCGAGACAATGAAATTCGCCTAGACATTCATCCATTGTGTCAGAACTCTTCTCCATTTGTCCCACACCACACGGGGGTCCCCGACGCCTTTTCCCTCTTCATCTTTCCCTATCAATGTGCTCGTTACACTATGGACCTCCACACATCCCAATCTCTTACTCTCCTACCGCTTTTCTGTCTTCCCACTAGCCTGCCCAACACCTATACTCATGCCAAAATTCACAACCTATTGTTCCCCGGCAGATATACCCGTACCAACACCTTACAAACCAACCGAATATCTAACATTTCCTTTCAATGAATATTTTATCCCAATCCAAGTTCTTCAACTTAACTGAAGTGCAACACATAATTTTGCTGCTCTTTTTTATTATTTTCATTATACCTGACAATTTGTGTGTCTACACTGAAAACAACCAAAATCAACAGTTTAATTTCATATAAATAGAATCAACGAAATTCATCTTTTTATCAATTTAAAAAAAATGTGAATATTATCATTATTACGATGTACAGCAGAGCTGCAAGTCTTCGAGAAATATTGTCAGTATAGCAAGCCCATGTTAGCTAATTTACCAGCCCAGATCAGGAAGTCATCTAGATTGTTGTCCCAGCAGCTACTGGAAGGCTGCAGCCCTTTTCAGCAATCATACGTTTTTCTGGCCTCTTCACAACTACTTTTCTGACGTGATTACACCTACTGTTTGGCAGTCTGTGTAGGAACGTGCCTCAGAGCTCTATCCATTCTCCACCATTGCCCGTCCTAAACACTGGCTCTGCACCTCCTCTTTCTCTCTGCTTGATTCAGCAAGTGGAAGACATCGTTTTCCTGGCCCTACACCATATCCAGAAATCCCAACGATCGAATCAACTCCACCTCAACCAATTTATGTCCTGGTATAACCTTTGCTCTACAAAATCAATCCTTTCAAGATGTAACCTATAACTATAGCGCCACCCCAATTACTTGGTGATGGTCTGTTACAATCGTCCTCTCCGATTAACTAACACATTTAAATAGCCCTGGCTAACACTGCGTCGTAAGCTAACTAGAAAACCGCATCTGCTCCATCCATCAAACAGTCCACAAGAGATTAAAACTACTGTGAAACCGAACACGAGGACCGTAACGCTTCGCTGGACGCCACTCAAAGTAAGTCTTTGTGTGAGTAATACCCTGCCATGTCAATGTCACCTCCATTTCTGCACGACCAATTTTTTAACACTTGTTCCAAACTGTCGAACTCCGTGCACGCATCCTCGCCTACATTATCATCTGCCGGCCATCATCTACCACTACGATTCTCTAAGAACCTAAAAATTTCCTGTCTCTCCTTTTTCACAATGAATGCGCTTTCTGCAAACTTGACGCAAACCACATTGTCTCATCTCGGATTGCACCAACGCATCTACCCAACCCGGCACTCCCTCCACTCCCTGACTCAACGAAACGTTCACGCTTTCAGTACGTGATCGCAAAATTCTTCCAGAGATCTGCCCCCGCCTCCCATTCCCCCACCACCCACCTATAACAGGATACTTATCTTCTTCTGAATGTCAGAATTCTTCTTTAACCTCCCAACCCTGTCCACTTCCGCACTTTCCACATACACTTTTGAAACTGTTTGTTCGGCGTCCTCCTGCCCTACTCTGCCATTCTTTCATACCACATTACATGTAAAACACTCTTCCCACACACATCTCTCCTCATCTTCTCCTTATTCTATGTAACATGAGCACAGATTTGCTTTAAAAGAAGGAAACAAGAGTTTACTTAAATTCTTCTGAGTTTAGTAGACTGTTTTAATACCTTTAGATATATTTCAAATTTTTTAACATTTTTAGAGAACTATAAAAATATATAAATGCTCTCGGACTCAGAGCTTCAATGTATTACTGCCACTGGCATAATAATGAAGGACAAATAATGTTACTGTTCACAGACTGACAACGATTACTCAGTGATCTGGTTGAATGAATCATTTTTTCCAGCTTAAACTACTGTGTACAGACAATTCTAAATGGTTCTCAGTTCTATTTGTTTGCAGTGAGTGGTCACCAGTAGCAATGCCAAATTATTACTAATTTTTATTTCAGTTTCGACTTTTTGAACCATGCTCCGATAATTTTTTATAGTTCTGTACTTCGTAACAGTTTTCAACAAACAGCCTCTGGATATCATGTATCATGTGGTTATTTCCACCTATACTCCACGACCAACATTACAATCTATGGCGGAAGGTAGCTCCGGTTGCGCCATGGACTTCCGTTGTTATCCACTAGATAATTTATATACAAATGCGCCGTTCAAGAAGTAATGCAACACATTTTTTTCTGAAAGCAGGTCGGTTTTATTTATGATTCCAGTATTCCATGTCATTCTACACCCTTTTTGATACAGACCCCATATTTCACATGATCTCCGTGCATTGCGACGGCCTCACGCCCCCTCGCTAGGAGGGCCCGTATGCTCGCGTCTTACCGCACAGCTGCACTGGTCGAGGTCGGAGCCAGCGCCTTGCTGCGTCAGTATCCGCCCAGTATTCCACGGACTCCTTCCCGCAGAGTGCATCTTTCATTGGGCCGAACAGATGGAAGTCAGAAGGTGCCACATTGCGGCTATAGGGTGGATGAGAAAGAACTGTGCAGTGAAGTTTCGTGAGATCTTCTCGGGGGCGCAGATTTTTGTGAGGCCTTGCGTTGTCATGAGAAAGATAAGATCGTTTGCAGTTATGTGCCAACGAACGCGCTTAAATGTTTTCTTCTGTATATTCTGAGGGCCAGCCGGCACGTGTGAGACCGGACACCCGCGCACGACCTTGTCTCTATGACGAAAGATGCCTCGCGCAACGACTCACCTTGGCACTCTTCATTGCCAGGTCTCCGTAGAAATTCCACAATTGCCTTTGAATATCAGCGATGGTCTGGTTTTCGACCAGAGGAAACTCAGTGACACCCCTCTGATTTGAACTCACCTCCTGTGCAGACGCCATATTGAATATACGTATATCACTGCCACCTATCCTAACTTCATCAACGTACAGGGGCTATTAAGAAATTTGTTAGATTGATTACTGAATGCTACTCTTCTCATAAAGAGAGGCGACCCTATCGTAGTGAAAGGTATGTGCTGAGATTCGATCAGGATAGAGCCAGTGAAAAATGTCGGTAGTTCCCAACCGCAAGGTTTGACGAGTAGTACATCTTCGAGTAGTAAGATCTTTGACAAATAACAGAGCTAGGTGCACGCAGTAAAAGTTTGAGTAGTGGTGAGGAGATGCTCAGAGACAGCAGACGTGTTTCGAGTCGGAGCTAGATACCTGCAGGAGGCAGCCGGGTCGTGACAGCATCAAAGTAAGAATTGGCGCTACGCACATAATAAGCTATATATTGAGCGAAACTCGGCACATACCTGGGGAAACGAGAAAGAATAATTAGTAAAATGGGTTTTCTTTGGTTAAATAATGTCTAAAAGCTACATAGAAATCCCATTGTTGATGCAATAAGCGTTTTGTGAAACTTTCTCGTAAATCCATGCTATAGAAGCTTTTTTTTAGTTTTTCACGTGTGCCTTAAAAGTTTGAACAATAAATATTTTTTAGATAAAATTGGAGTTTCATCTCACACCTTATGTCGTTCTCCGCATCCTGTGCTTGCATTGAAAAAGGTACATTAAAGTAGAGTTCCCATGAGTAAAGCCAATAATTTCATTTTTCAGATTAAAATAATCTATATGCCATTGCACAGTTGGCAAATTATTCAGATCAGGCCAGAATTTTTTATTAAGTAACAAACAGGGCCAAAATGAGTAAAGTTATCTAGAATGAAAATTTTATGCCATTGCACTACGGCTGAGTTGTATATATGTTTTATTATCGGCTAAACGGGAAGGAGTGCACGAGCTAAGTCCACAGACGCAGTCAGATGCAGGTTGGTGACTTTCATTTATTTTTACCACTAAACTTTCATGCAGTCAGATGTGTATTTTGAGTATTAATTTTCCAACAATATTTTCATGCAGTCAGATAAAGTTCAGTTCAGTTAAATATGCAGTCAGATGCAAGTTTTATTAAAGACTAAAGCAGTCACATGCAGTTCAGTCTAGTTTAAAAAGAGAATTATTATTAACAACACTTTCAGTTGTTCTATGGTGAACTCATATAAGTTTTACATTTGTCGATTTTGTTCCTTGAAGAACAACGTGCATCAGCAAGCACGTCCTGAGTGCAATGAAAAAGCTATCCCGACACTTGCTGGGCTCGTTTCTGTTCACTAAACGATATTGTGGCGCATTATCGACTTCATTCCAAAGGTCGTGAAAGAAAACAGCATCCTGAAGGATTACTGTTAAGTACGAAGCCGTCCGTGCAATCGAGCATACGAATTCGAACGACTAGTAAGCAGTTAGGAGGTCAAGATTGACGGCACAAACAGGTGGCCTGCCATCTACATTTTTCCGAATCGCGTGAACAAACAGAGCATTATGTTTCTGTAACACTCCTGCTCGCCTAGCAGTCATGCGTGACCAAAAATGGAATGACGACATAAAACAAACTGAAGGAAAACCAGATGCCAGACTGAGATTCATTGGAAGAATCTTAAGGAAATGTAACCCAACCACGGAAGAAGTGCTTGAAAAAAACTCGTTCGACCGGTTCCTGGGTATTTCTTATCAGTCCACGACCCTTACCAGGTTGTATTGATGTAAGAGGTAGAGGAGTTCCAACGAAGAGCAGGACCTTTCGTCAGGGTGCCGTTTAATAAACGTGAGAGCGTTACGTAAACTGCAGTGACAGACATAACAAGAGAGGCATTGTAGATCACGGAAGGATTTAGTATACTGACATTTCGAGAGTATGTGTTCCAGGAAGGTTCGGACCATGTACTATGGCCTCCAGCATACGTCTCGAGAAACGACCATGACGATAGAATCAGCGGAATGAGAGCTCATAAGAAGACTTAGGGACATCGTTCTTTCCAGTCCATCCGGGAATGGAACAGGGAAGGCTGAAGTGGACGCACGTCACGCGACTCTTCTACAGCACCGACTACTCCTGGTAGCTTGCTACATACAACCTCTGCTCGCTTCGTTATCTGCCGTGTATTTACACCTACGTGAGCTACAGTCTTCTAAACACACCAAAATTTTTAATTATTTAAATTACTAGTGATGATATTTTTAACATCATTCCATTTCTTGTTGTAATTCTTGAAGTTGCCCATGCTAATCTTGGTAAACAAAAATTTACTCCCGGATCGACAAAGAACAATTTGTTTATTAATAGACATGTAATATTGTGTCCCGCTGGGACGGCGTTTGGTAGTATGGTAGAAAAACAGATTTAAAAACACATACACGGGTAAAAGATTAATATAGTTGTATACTTAACGTGGTACAATGCTTTCCCTTAATATAATTTCTCTGAAATCTAGATAAGAGCCTGAAGTATGTACAAGCATTGCTACTAGTAAGTCCTGCATGAACTCTGATGACTGCCTGATAACAAACAGAAGTCTGTTACACTTGTACTTCCAACCATACCTCAACTAAGCTGATTGCGGAAGTACGCTGAAGGCTCTGGAGATCCGAACACTGGAGGCGGGAGGCTGTCCGTGGCGGCCTGGCCTCCTACCGC
The DNA here is from genome assembly GCF_023897955.1 of Schistocerca gregaria. Lineage (NCBI taxonomy): Eukaryota > Metazoa > Arthropoda > Insecta > Orthoptera > Acrididae > Schistocerca > Schistocerca gregaria. Next base: position 117,774,918 of record NC_064922.1, read on the forward strand.
CGTGGAGGGCGGCGTTGGTAGCACCGACCAAGGGGCCGTGTCCCTCAAGCGTCTGGTAGTTGGAGGAACCTGCGTAACCGTTACTGCCAAGTTCGTATAGAGGGATGATTCCTCCTGGGTGGTACCGACTACTAATAATGTCACACATATAACTGAATTATGATTTCGAAACAGTTTATTTATACACAAGACAAAAAGTCACAATATGTTCGGTTAGTTGAGAGATTTATCTTGTTCAACCCCTCAAACACTCGAGTCAAGTTTAAATTTGTTGTCTGAGACATTCTTACTGAAAAGTTTGATGTCCAGAAGGTCCATTGTCTATGATGGTTTTCTGGAACATAACACAACAGTCAACCGTGATACACTACAGTCCAGGACATCAGGGCTCTGTCAGGCCAAGTCGCACAATGGCGAAGGCATGGATATCTTGTGGCTTGTGGTTGGCTCCATTCCCACGTAGGAGGCAGGTGGCGAACAGCCTGACAAATCTTTGTGTCTGTGTTTTGTCTCATGCCAGCGCCACAGTTCAGCGCCCGTCTGACTTCCAGCATGGCTTTAAAGATTACTGAAAATGGGAGTGTTTATGTATCTCAATGATTGTCGGCATGTATGATTGATGCCTGTAATATGTTACAGCCTAAACTGTCTTTTGTATGTCGCCCTAACCGCCGTCTGCTTCACGTCTGCTGAGCAGCGAGCTACCTTAATTTAAGTATTAACTGTATTTTTCTTACTTGACACTTCTTCTTCCAAGTGTTTTTGCTTTTAGGAAGCTTTAGTTGTCGAGTGCTATTAATAGTGTTCCATAGATTTCGTGTTAGCTTTCAATACAGTGAGAGAGAGTCCATTTAGTCAGCCATAGTGCCAGTAGTGTTAGTGTCGCCCTAACCGCCGTCTGCTTCACGTCTGCTCTGCAGCGAGCTACCTTAATTTAAATATTAACTGTATTTATCTTACTTGATACTTCTTCTTCCGTGTGTTTTTGCTTTTAGGAAGCTTTACTTGTCGAGTGCTGTTAATAGTGCTCCATAGATTTCGTGTTAGTTTTGAATACAGTCAGAGAGAGTCCCTTTAGTCAGCCACAGTGAGAGTAGTGCTAGTGTTTGTTTTCAATACAGTCCAGAGACAGGTAGTGCTATTTTCACTGTTTTCTACAAGAAGTGGTTAGCAATCACAGTTTAGTCAATAATCAGCCGCCTTTAGTGAATTAGCAGTCTAGTTAAAAGTTGATTAAGTCTCTTCAGTAAATTGATTCCTTAGGATGGATAGGATGTGTGACTGCTGTGTACGGACGCAGGAGGAGCTGGCCACTCTTCGCGAACAGCTGAGCGTGTTGATGGCCGCGGTCAGCCTTTTTCAGGCTGCTGCCTCGGAGTGTAGCGGCAGTGGGGAGTCTGGTGCGTCGCAAGGTACACCCCAGGTGTTACATGCTTCACCCACTGTCCCTGCTGTCGAGACATCTTCGCGGGTACAGGGCGCGGTTGGGCCACCCTCTCCCCAAGAGGAGTGGCGGGTTTAGCGGCGTTCGCGGCGCACGAGGCGGAGGGTCAATGTGGAGGCTGGCCGTGTGGCGTCACCCGCTCTGCCTGTGAGTGGACATGTGGCCGCTCCTTCAGCAAGGTCCGAGCAGGCACACGGGGGGAGGGGTTTATTAGTTATTGGGAGCTCCAACGTTAGGCGGGTGATGGGGCCCCTTAGGGAAATAGCGGAAAGGTCGGGGAGGAAGGTCAGTGTTCACTCTGTCTGCTTGCCGGGGGGTCTCATCCGAGATGTGGAGGAGGCCCTACCGGCGGCGATAGAAGGCACTGGGTGCACCCGACTGCAAATTGTTGCTCATGTCGGCACCAATGACTCCTGCCGTCTGGGTTCAGAGGTCATCCTCAGTTCGTATAGATGGTTGACGGAATTGGTGAAGGCGGAAAGCCTCGCTCGCGGGGTGGAATCAGAGCTAACTATTTGTAGTATCGTTCCCAGAACCGATCGCGGTCCTCTGGTTTGGAGCCGAGTGGAAGGCTTAAACCAGAGGCTCAGACGATTCTGTGGAGAGCTGGGGTGCAAATTTCTCGACCTCCGCTATCGGGTGGAGAAATGTATGGTCCAACTAAAAAGGTCAGGCGTGCACTACACGCCGGAAGCGGCTACAAGGGTAGTGCACATGGGGTTTTTTAGGTTAGAGAATTCCCTCCCTAGGCCCGACAAGACGCCTCCTGAGACGCGTCAAGGTAGGAGTAGGCAAAATGCAACAGGGATTGACAATATTAATGTGTTAATAGTAAACTCCAGGAGCGTCTATAGAAAGGTCCCAGAACTGCTCTCATTAATAAACGGTCACAACTCCCATACAGTACTAGGGACGGAAAGTTGGCCGAAACCAGACGTAAACAGTAATGAAATCCTAAACTCAGATTGGAATGTATACCGCAGAGATAGGCTGGACAGTGAAGGGGGAGGGGTGTTCATAGCGATAAGAAGTGCAATAGTATCGAAGGAAATCGACGGAGATCCGAACTGTGAAATGATTTGGGTGAAGGTCACGATTAAAGCAGGCTCAGACATGGTAATTGGATGTCTCGATAGGCCCCCGGGCTCAGCAGCTGTTGTTACTGAGCACCTGAAGAATAATTTGGAAAATATTTCGAGTAGATTTCCCCACCATGTTATAGCTCTGGGTGGAGATTTTAATTTGCCGAATATAGACTGGGAGACTCAAACGTTCATAACAGGCGACAGGGAAAAAGAATCCAGTGAAATTTTTTTAAGTGCTTTATCTGAAAACTATCTTGAGCAGTTAAACAGAGAACCGACTCGTGGCGATAACATATTAGACCTTCTGGTGACAAACAGACTCGAACTATTTGAATCAGTTAATGCAGAACAGGGAATCAGCGATCATAAAGCGGTTATTGCATCGATGATTTCAGCCGTAAATAGAAATATTAATAAAGGTAGGGAGATTTTTCTGTTTAGCAAAAGTGACAAAAAGCAGATTTCAGAGTACTTCATGGCTCAACACAAAAGTTTTGTCTTAAGTACAGATAGTGTTGTGGATCAGTGGACAAAGTTCAAAACCATCGTACAATATGCGTTAGATGGTAAGAGATGGAAAAGTGCCACCATGGTACAAAAACCGAGTTAGAAAACTGCTGCGGAAGCAAAGGGTACTTCACAGCAAACATAAACATAGCCAAAGCCTTGCAGACAAACAAAAATTACGCGAAGCGAAATGTAGTGTGAGGAGGGCTATGCGAGAGGCGTTCAATGAATTCGAAAGTAAAGTTCTGTGTACAGATTGGCAGAAAATCCTAAGAAATTTTGGTCCTATGTCAAAGCGGTAGGTGGATCAAAACAAAGTGTCCAGACACTCTGTGACCAAAATGGTACTGAAACAGAAGATGACAGTCTAAAGGCCGAAATACTAAATGTCTTCTTCCAAAGTTATTTCACAGAGGAAGACTGCACTGTAGTTCCTCCTCTAGATTGTCGCACAGATGACAAAATGGTAGGTATCGAAATAGCCGACAGATGGATAGAGAAACAATGAAAATCGCTCAGAAGAGGAAAGGCCGCTGGACCTGATGGGATACCAGATCGATTTTACACAGAGTACGCGAAGGAACTTGCCCCCTTCTTGCAGCGGTGTACCGTAGGTCTCTAGAACAGTGAAGCGATCCAAGGGATTGGAAAAGGGCACAGGTCATCCCCGATTTCAAGAAGAGACGTCGAACAAATGTGCAGAACTATAGACCTATATCTCTAACGTCGATCAGTTGTAGAATTTTGGAACACGTATTATGTTCGAGTATAATGACTTTTCTGGAGACTAGAAATCTACTCTGTAGGAATCAGCATGGGTTTCGAAAGAGACGGTCGTGTGAAACCCAGCTCGCGCTATTCGTCCACGAGACTCAGAGGGCCATAGATACGGGTTCACAGGTAGATGCCGTGTTTCTTGACTTCCGCAAGGCGTTTGACACAGTTCCTCACAGTCGTTTAATGAACAAAGTAAGAGCATACGGACTATCAGACCAATTGTGTGATTGGATTGAGGAGTTCCTAGATAACAGAACGCAGCATGTCATTCTCAATGGAGAGAAGTCTTCCGAAGTAAGAGTGATTTCAGGTGTGCCGCAGGGGAGTGTCATATGACCGTTTCTATTCACAATATACATAAATGACCTGGTGGATGACATAGGAAGTTCACTGAGGCTTTTTGTACATGATGCTGTGGTGTATCGATAGATTGCAACAATGATCTGTAGCGAATTGATGCATGGTGCAGGGAATGGCAATTGGATCTCAATGTAGACAAGTGTAATGTGCTGCGAATACATAGAAAGATAGATCCCTTATCATTTAGCTACAAAATAGCAGGTCAGCAACTGTAAGCAGTTAATTCGATAAATTATCTGGGATTACGCATTCGGAGTGATTTAAATTGGAATGATCATATTAAGTTGATCGTCGGTAAAGCAGATGCCAGACTGAGATTCATTGGAAGAATCCTAAGGAAATGCAATCCGAAAACAAAGGAAGTAGGTTAGAGTACGCTTGTTCGCCCACTGCTTGAATACTGCTCAACAGTGTGGGATCCGTACCAGATAGGGTTGGTAGAAGAGATAGAGGAGATCCAACGGAGAGCAGCGCGCTTCGTTACAGGATCATTTAGTAATCGCGAAAGCGTCACGTAGATGATAGATAAACTCCAGTGGAAGACTCTGCAAGAGAGACGCTCAGTAGCTCGGTATGGGGTTTTGTTAAAGTTTCGAGAACATACCTTCACCGAAGAGTCAAGCGGTATATTGCTCCCTCCTACGTATATCTCGCGAAGAGACCATGAGGATAAAATCAGAGAGATTAGAGCCCACACAGAAGCATACCGACAATCCTTCTTTCCACGAACAATACGAGACTGGAATAGAAGGGGATCCGATAGAGGTACTCAGGGTACCCCCCACCACACACCGTCAGGTGGCTTGTGGAGTATGGATGTAGATGTAGATGTAGATGTGTGGGTGTACGTCTTTTATCTGAAGCGTTTATCTGAAGCGTTGGGGTAATGTGTACCTAATTAATTAACGAGTCGGTGGGGCGAAGCGGATGCCTTCTCATACAGATTTTCCGACTACTTTTTGTATGTGAAGATGCACGGTTCCCGTAACAGGCCGCTAATGTGTGCGTTTGGCGTTCATCGGTCGGCGTCTCAGATAGTCTGAAGGACTTCGCTTTGGAAACACGACTGTTCGTTCAAGAGAACTGGCTCTCGTAGGCCGTAGCTCCGGTGCATACAAGAGCGTTGGCAGGTTAACACTGTTGTAAATCCTTAACTTGCTGTCTGTCGATAACCTCCCAACCCTCCACGTGCGGAAGCAATGAAACCCTTGCTTCTCTCCCTGTTGTACTACTTAGCGTACGTCAGGCACCTATCTCGCTGTGAGCCCACGTACAGCGCCGAGTCACTCCTGTCCAACAATGTGCCAGCAACAGAGATTTCTTTCTCTGAGGCAGCTGTCTTCTGCATGAAGATGACTGCGACGCTGTCTTATGGGTTTTTCTTAACTTTCGAGCTGTTGCACCATTTGGTGATAGTGCCGAGGTACTGTATCCCTGAAATTTTTGGGCTATGAAGATTAGGATGCTATAGCTTTTATACACCACCGTATCGTCTGTGTAGTGGACAGTTTCATCACCCTCAAATTTTGGCTCATCGTTGGTGTAGAGCATGTAAAGTATAGGGACCAAAACCGACCCATGTGGGACCCCAGCCAAAACATTCCTGATGGTACTAACATGTCTTCCGCACCTAACAGAGTGTCGCCTCCGCACTAGGAACGAGACAATCATACTGACCATGTGTCTAACGGAGGTCATATGTCAATTAAGTTATAATGCCAGACTTCGTTGTATGCTTTCTTGATGTCGGGAAGGAGCGCTCCTGCACTGTCTTTCCTCCCTCGCCCTTCATGTGTATCCCACCAGACGCGGGAATTAATGGTTGTTGACATGTTCTGGTTGGAATACAAATTTCTCAAGGATGACTGTTCCGCTGTTGTTCAGAAATTGAGTGAGAGCTTTCTGCAAAAGAGACTCCAGTACTTTCCCTAGAAAGCACTTTGGGGTATGACGAGATTCTTGTTCTGTTTGGGTTGGGTTCTAGCGTGAACATATTTGGAGAAAGCATGGAAGTAAGTCAGCGAGAGGTACTGGTTGTAGATTCGAGTGAGGTAGGTGACTGCAGAAACAGGTGTGTGTTTTAGGTAGAGGATGCTGACCGTGTCAGGACCCAATGATTTATTGTTCCCTAGAATCAAGCCTAGTGCGGTTGGAAATAGGTGTGGGCGATCTTTTTGGCCTATTGTCTCTCAGCTGAGTCACTCGTTCGACTGTTTCTCTCTCCTGCTCTTCACTTTCGTCATATTCGATGATGCGATGATGTGATTTCGGAATTGTGACTCCAACGATGTCGCCATTACTACCGTTTTTTCCTCTTCTGCCTGAACTAATAAAGTTTCATCTCAGAGATACCTGTCTACCAGGGTGTAGCCTTTTGCGCCGGACGATGTGGCCGAGAGGTTCTAGGCGATTCACTCTGGAACCGCGCGACCGCTAGGGTCGCAGGTTCGAATCCTACCTCGGGCATGTATGTGTGTGTGATGTCCTTAGGTTAGTTAGGTTTAAGTAGTTCTAAGTTCTAAGGGACTGATGACCTCAGATGTTGCCCCATAGTGCTCAGAGCCATTTGAACATTTGTAGCCATTTGCGCTTTCACGATCTCCCATACACTGTTCACGTTTTGTTCCTCAACTCTGAGTTTTTCTCCTCGGCAGAGGCCTCTGTTCTCTTGCTTTTTTTCACCTGGCATTCAACCGCCTAAGAAAGTGACACTCGGCGGGATTGCGGTAACTCTGCCAATCTCTTCTCGCTGGCCGCTGCGTAACGATCTGGTCCCAGGTGACAGCGGACATGTCCCTTGCACCAGTTTCGGTGGTTATCCAGCTGCTTGTCTCTCAAGATCATGTCTGGAGGACAGTTGTAAATAACTCGAGTGCGGAGCTCACCTCTCTCTCGTTCCGCATTTGCAGTGTGTCATCCAAGTGGTACCCTGTCTGCCATTAGTATATGTTTTGCAAAAACAGACATAATGTCTTTTGGGACAACAGCAATCAGTGAAATTATAATGTTACTTAAAAACCGTCTTGATTGCAAATATTTTTATTCATATGACCGGTTTCGGTTCATTCAGAACCATCTTCAGATCTGATATTTCAGTTACCGGAGTAACCCGTCCAAATCCAGCAGTTTTCACATGCTGTGACTTAGCATGTGAAAACTGCTGAATTTGGACGGGTTACTCCTGTAACTGAAATATCAGATCTGAAGATGGTTCTGAATGAACCGAAACCGGTCATATGAATAAAAATATTTGCAATCAAGACGGTTTTTAAGTAACATTAGTATATGTTACGTTTGCCATGCTCCTGCCTGGGTCTTTAATACCTTCCACAAAGACTTGGCTGTAATCTATGTCAGGTTTATGATGGAAAGCTGTGGCTGCAGTTCTCCAAGTCAGGTATTTGGATGGGAAGATAACTATGATGTCCAACCTGAGTTGGCTCCACCAGAGCGATTACTCTCAAGGAGGGATCACCCCCTACAAAACCCCTCAGTCCCCTCCCGCTTGCGTTAATCGATTTGCAAACTCGGTCAGTGAGTTTGGCATTAAAGTCCCCTGTTCCTATTATACGCTCGAAGTTGCCTGTGTATAGCCTGAAGGTCCTGCGCTGTGATGCAGCTATAGGGGGGAAAGGGACTACATGATTACCTATTTTAAAATATATACCAGCAGCCTCGACCGTGACGACATTTGGCATATTGATTGTTCGGTGGCAAATTTTCCACCTTCACAAGGTCGGCCACCCCGCTGACAAGGCGGTAATGAACGAGCCTATCCGTCCAGCTGACAGATCAGTTGCGGACTTTTAATCGATCGGTTGGTGACAGATGCGTCTCCGCAATTCAGGCAACATCTATAGCTTTCCAGTCTATGAACGCAACTTTGTTTTTGTAAGAAATTCCATTGGAATAAAATTTAAGATTGAGAGATTTCTGCGTCTAAGGGCCATCAAGACGTGACATCAAGACTTTTGCAATTACCATCACCTTTGTGAATTTAGGGGATTCTGCTCTGACCACTGTCTTCCTGATTTTCTTGACAATGGTGTCAATGTTAAGCCCAGCAATCGTTATTTCTTTCAGTTCGCGCATGAAGCTAGCGAGTTCGGCCCTCTGTCCTAACGTCTCCTCGGATGCTGATAGAGTGGGCTGTGGGATAGCTCTGGCCGTGGTGCTGCCAATATCTGCCGCTGGCTGGTGGTGGGGGGTGGTGGGCATGAAACCGCCTTCAGCGCTGCTGAAGGGGACTCCTCTGCAGTAGAATGTTTGGGAAAGGCGGCGGGGTGAGGAGCACTCACGCATTCCGTGTGGTCGAAGCTCAGGACACCAGACAGTAACGCACCACACTCGAGAAGTCGCGCTCGGGACTCTCGTAGCGCATCAGCAGCATGGGTTGGCAGTACGAACTGTACCGAGGTCCGCCAAGGGCTGCAACTGGCTACCCATGTCTGTCACGTGGACGGATAGCGATTGGTGGCTACCTCGTTAAATATCTGGGCAACGGCAGACCGTTTTCTTCATTGGGCCGAGTCGTGTACAGTCCCCAGTTACCGGCGAATCTACGACCTGCAGTGTTCGTCCGTCGTCTCCAAGACACAGGCTCCATAGGACAGCTCTGGACTCTATATAGGTATCACTCAGAGGCACTGGAACAAGATTTTAAAATACTAAAGGACTGGAAATAATTTAATGCGTCTAAGAATCATCATTTGATTATCTCCTAATATTTAATAAATATCATTTGATTACTGGTTGTTGGGAATCTACGCCGTCCTCCTACACTCCCAACATTTTTTCTAGGCCGTAATGGTGCGAACCGATCCGGTCCATTTTAAACTCTGATTGTTAGTGCGTTTCGTGGGCAGATGTAGCAGTAGCAGCGGGATCTGCTTTCTTCTGGCTCTGGTTTCGCACCAGTTTCTGATATGCCTCGCAACCTCGGTGGTTGGCCATGCGTTTCCCCTTGCGGGTTAAAGAAATGCGGCCGACAATCCTCTTATCCTTACACAATTTCTTCAGATGTGCACTGTTAGATACTACACATCGTGGCTTCAAAGTACAGTCCTGCCTGGTATGGTTGTACCTCTGACAGCAGTGGCATTGTCCAGGATCTACAAACTTATTGTATTTATCTATCCTGGCCCAGAGATCTAGAATAAACCGCACTTTAAATACTTGATGGGCTTCGTTGTTGTTCACGGCCGGGGCGAAAAAGTTTGGTTCTTTCTTATGACAGTCTTTCTCATCCTCTTGCGGAGCTGGTTTTGTGGACTGATGATCACTGCTCACTGAAAACCCCTCAGAAATCAGTTCATCCTTTATTTCGCCGGCTTCGGCGTTGGTTAGAAGGTCTCTCTCTCTCTCTCTCTCTCTCTCTCTCTCTCTCTCTCTCTTCCTCACACACACACACACACACACACACACACACACACACACATACACACACCTTCCACCTCCTTGTATTCTAGGGCAGGAAACGAGTTAGTCTGCACATTCGCTACCACTTATTGTACCTTATCTGACCCCCCTGTGTCTTTCTAGCTTTCGTCGATGATCAGCTTTCGCTTGTCATGTGAACTGTCTTCTTCCTCTCGCACCGACACTAACCTCGTCCTGTCGGTGTTAACTGTCGTTTGGGTGATTGCTGCTCTGCTCTGGATACGTGCACTCTGGTGATTATTGCAGCTGCCTGTGGCTGAGGACTCCCTACTTGATTTCGTCGAAGTCAGTTAAGCGTAACTCGTGCCACCGTGTGGTACTGGTTTATGTGTGGCTCGCACGTCCCTAATTAAACGGCAGATATCCGCAACAGAGCTGGTGCTACTCCTCGGCAATCGCGCGTCTTTACGCATTGCAAAGCATTCTTATTAGAAAATGTCCCAACACCTTTTGGGGAGCAGGGAGGATGCCCGCCCCGCGGCGGCACGAAAAGAAAAGGTAGCGAGAAAGGCGACTCCATAAGGACCACTTCAGTTCACAGTTCCCGTCCACAGCCTTCGCAGTCGCCAGTAAACCGACAAGCGGTAAGCCGACGTTCGCAAAACGTCAATCTGACTTGTGCAAACACGAAAACTTTGACACAGAGCAATATAAAATCACAAAAACCTATCTACATATACATAGATACTCCGCCAACCACCGTACGGTGCATAGCGGAGGTACCTCGTTCCGCTACTAGTCGTTCCTCCTCCTATTCCACTCGCAAACAGAGCGAGGGGGAAACGACTGTCTAATAGCCTCCCTACCAGACCTAAATGTCTTGCATCTTGGCTTCGCGGTTCTTACGCGGTATGTACCTTGGCGGCAGCAGAATCGTTCTGCAGTCTATCTTCAATGCCGATTCTCTCAATTTGCGTTGCAGCGACTTGCGGAAACAGCAGTTTCTTCCTTCCAGGGATTCACATTTGAGTTCACGAAGCATCCCCGTAGTACCTGCGTGCTGATCCAACCTGCCGGTACAAGCTGCAACGCGGTATCAAATGGAATTCGCATGCCAAGCTGGTAGTAGGGAACGTGAACGCTCGATTTAGTTTCATTAGCAAATTTTCGGAACTGTAACTTATCCATAAAGAATACGACGTACAGAAGTTTGTGTGATCCATTCTTGAGTACATTTAGAGTGTTACCACTGAATCTGAGGGGGAGGAGGGGGGAGGGGTGGTGGGATGTTTTGCTTGTGAGGATACTGAGTAAAGTAAGTTCTTGTCTTAAATCTTTACCCTACATATTCATCTTTACAGTTAACAGTGGTACACAATTCTTGACGAAAAATGTATTTCCTAACAGTTTCCTCTATACCTTTCACTCGCGTAGTGTATTGCCTCTTTAAGGCAAGCATGGATGTCGAATTCGCGACCTTGTTAGTAAAAAGTTTGAAAGTTCAACGACGGTTATGTGTTTTTGACTGAGCGCTCAGTACTAAACAGTTGACCAATATGAGTAATTTGAAGCTCGCTATTACAACTGCCTAGCGCACCACGAGGGACGTTTCTAAGGTCGCGGGAAGCAAGTCACAAAATTGTCTAAAAATATCAAAACTTCGGGAAAATTTCTTTTCTCTTGTTCTCAACATTTACAGAACCACATCATTTATTTCCGAAATCAAGTAACATCATTTTACTTGAACATCTAAACGTAGCTCCTTACTCTACTGGAGCTTCATTAATTGCGGATACGAGACGAGCGCGCGCAAACTCCTCTTCCCTTCATAACGCACGAACGTTCTCTATTCTGATAGACAACAACACGCTGTGACGAATCAGTTTCATAGTTTTCCAAAAATCTGCTTCCTAGTACTTTTTACACCAATCATTTCCGAACTTATTATTCTCCAAATTGTAAATAAACTGAAAGTTACATCATCTTTACTTGTCTTAAGGACAGGCGTTTATCTAGAATACGTCCATATAATGCTACGAATGATAGCTTTTTTGGAAAACTGAGTTCTGCAACTAAAAACGTTTAACTTGCTATAGGATTGCTTTAATAATATTGTAGGTTGCAAATGACTTTAGTGAAAACTGCCTTAGCTGAACTTATTATGTCAATGTTAATATAATTCTGAAGCGACGCCTTGTATGTATCATGTTTCATAATTCTTACTCAGTTAATGAATATCTCAAAAATGCATTTCAAGTATCGTAATAACGAAACAGAAGACGGAGCCTTCCCATAGCTATACCAAAAGCATCAGGAACACTCACTGTTTGCTTTATTCAATACTATGTGCCACGTTATTAATATACAAGTTGAACAGCAACCCTCTCAACACTCTTCGATGGGGCATGCCTCAATTTACTTCTGCTTCTCCGTCCAAGGTAACAAGCCGCGTTCTCCCTACCAAGAAATCACCAAACCAGTCACAAATTTCTTTAAGTACTCCTTTATGATCGTATTTCGTTCATGTGGTACGGAGTCCATTGTTTATCTCAAGTACAACTAATAATTGAAGATGTTAGTTGAGAAGGTCTTTATATCATGAATTTATTGGTTAAGGGAAATCAAATGCGAAACTGTGAAACAGGTGGAAGTAAGAGAGCGACGTTCGGCCATTGCGTTCTTGTATATTGCTCAGTAACTGCGATGACGCCAGTTCTCGTTGGCTGCGGCCTCGTACAACGCAAAAATCTAACTTTAATCAGCGCGAGAAATGTTTCAACTAACTTTTTCCTCGAGAGAGAATAGAACGAATAATTACTCTGAAACTTGGAGCCGCTTTTAAGCTTTTGTTCTCTGTTCAAGTGAAACCAGAACAATGCTATACCTTATTATAAGCTGTTGCTGGAGACTGGTGAAAGTTTCTTCAGCATCCGCATTGCGTGTGTGCGGAATAATAGCTGGGCACCCATGTTTACTCTTACTTTGACCATTTTTGTGTAGTGCGTATAGCACGGAAAGCAAAATGCGTTTAACGAAGTCGGTTTGGTGCAATCGTATAACAAATGTCGTTACTATTTATTTTTGTGCTAGTATCCATTTTCAAGCTTTCATACTTAAGCATTATGCAATATGTTGTCTGTGACGTGGCACACTATGGAAAAGTCATTTCATAGCCACACCATATATTACTTTATCACAAGACTTCCACGGTTCCACGTAAATACTCAGCAAGGGGAAGTTTTGTGATTCACGCTTTTTATCACGTGCTTTTATGGTTCTAGGACGTTTTCGTTGTGTAGTCTAATATAAATGAATTTTTGCACGCATGGAATGACTTTTCGATAATATTCCACGCCACATACCACAAATTTCATAATGCTTCTGTGTACGTCGCACAGTGACCAAATGCCCGCTACGGACAGTGTTTTGCTTTACAAAAATTTTTTGTAGTCTGTTGTTCACATACGAACAAAATTTTCAAATATGTATCTCTGTAACCTCCCCACAAAATAATTTCCGTAACCTCTCAACAGTAAGAAATATAATTATTTATAGCTTTCAGCGTAACCTCTCACAGATAAATTCCGTAACCTACCAATAATACAATGCGACTAATCTCTCAATAAAATTGCGACTAACTTATAACCTTTCAAGATTCTCTTACAACTTACATGTCGCAGGCAGCACGTGAGCAATCCATCGAAATTACATCAGCTCCAGTGCGCTAGCAACAAATTCTGTAATCATGGACCTCTTACATCTCAGTTTGAGGTACGCCTTTTGTGACTTCTTGCGAAAAAGGTGTCTGCTTGTTGGTTGGTAAATGTACTACTTTTGTTGGAACTTCTAAATTGGTGACTGTAAAAATATTAGAAAATGGCTTTTATTTTTGTATGAACTTTCGTTGGATAGTGGAACTGTGGTTTTCACATTGTTACAACTGTATAAAATTTGATCACAGCAAATAGAGCCACATTACATATAGCTGTGACGTACTCATTTAATATTTCCTCTGTTTCTACTGCACCTCGTTGTAAGCGGTAGGTCTCTTTAATTTTGGTTTCTATGCTAGACTGTTACTGAATTTAAAAATATTTATATCAGTGCTAATGTTTAATAGGTTGTGGTCCACGTCCTTACGGCGCCGGGGTAATCTGGAGTATCAGGTGACCGTGTTTACGTCCCACATTCGTTCTATCTGGAAGGACATGAAATGGAAGCTGTAGGTGCTAACGCAGTGTGAGATGGTTGTAGCTTATCGCCCATGGCATCTCATTCAACCGAAACTTTCAGAAAGAATCAAATAAAACCAAAGTGTTGCGCCAACACCGTTTCTAGAGAACTTCATAGCCAGTGGTCAGACGGTCCAACATGCTCGCTGTGACGGAGTGACGCTGAGGCAGCACAGTGCAGGGCGCCGGCCCGTCGCAGTGACCAGTGGAGCTGCCTCACCCTGCGCAGCCCCGGGTCTACCACATTTCCCAAATGGGACAAAAACTTTATAGTGACGCCCCTCCCCCAGCGAGCATTTGAGATAGGTCAAAAAATTTTAAAAAAATATTTTTTTTCAAAATTATGTTTATTTTGTAGCACACATCTTCCTATGCTTCCCTTCAAAAAGTTCAAAATTAATACTGGATGGGATTATATCTGACCGGGAGAGCGAGAACTCTTCAGAAAATTTGCACTCGTCATTGCCTAGTAGCTAATAACTCTCTTTTGTGTGACATAAAATTAAATATAGGAAACATGAAACAAGTAAAGACAAGAGAGAAGCAAGACAATACACATTTCGTCAATCCATAGGTCTCAACACTTTTTCTCTCTCTGACCCTGCTACAGCTTTATACGTCATGCTTTCTTTCCTGCGATAGTATTCCCACGCGAAAAATAAAAATGTCTTTGTCTAATACTGAAAAAGCAGATAATGCGGATAGTACCGAAGACTGGTATGGTTTGTCGATTACGTATATTTTGTCACTGTCTGCTACATAAAACAAAATACGCCTTTCTAATATTGTAGCAATTGTGACACACGCCAAATAAGCTGGACTGTTTTGGCACAAATGGTCACTTTTATCTAGATCATTTACATAAACATGACGATAGAATGTAATTCACATAGGCCTACTATAAGCAAAAAGTTTTATGTTGGAAATAGTCTCATGTCTCATCCATATCTTCCAGTATCTCAAGCTTGAGATGGAGAAGCAGCAGTAGCACGAAATTTTTATATTAATTTGGAATCGCCATATTTTTCCCTGTTATTTGCGTGTTGTGCTCGTTTCTTCTCCTTCTTCGTTCGAAGGAATACTCTTGTCATCACTAATTCTGTAACTATTCCTGCCACTGTCAAAACATATTCCTTGGTGAACAGTAACCCGCGTTTACTCTCCGGTAAGGCGGTAAAACGTGTCCGTACAACGCTTTTCCACGCTATTCCGAGAACAGAATTATGCAGCTGCTAACCGGGAACTGTACAACTGTTCCTTAGAACTGTAGCGACCTGAAAAAATATTTCTGTCGAAATTTCCTTTTCTTGGGTACACCGAGAAGATAATATACAGTCTTTCTTACCTCTTAGTCGTTTATTACCACTCTGGTAGTCTGAATCTACGGACTGCGATAGTAATTATAACAAGGCTTATCGTTGCACACCGAGTCAACCACATAAACGAACGCAGATTAGCGTTTACCCCTTCCAGTTTATTCGGCTCAGCCCGTGTAGCCTTGTTGCCTTTTGTCTGCGAGAAGTTTTTTATTTCTAGATGCGACGGGGATTCCCCTGACAGAGACATTACATACACCATGCACGCATTAAATCATCAACTTATGATTCGTTCAGAAATTAAAACGTGTTCAGAAATGTTCAAAAACCAACAGGGATGCGTTTCAAAATCATATGAACAACGTACGTTGGGTGCTAGGTGCTTTGAGAAACAACGTTTTCTTCTTCAAGATCATGAATTTGACGCCCCCTGATATTGCCGCCCAGGGCAGATATCCCGGTTCGCCCTCTCCTATATCCGGGCCTGCAAACTGGGCAGAGGTGATACAAACACTCGCCGCCCGTATCCAGCAGTACCTGCCTTCGATCGCTGCCCGCGTCGAGAACTACACCGCACCAGCTCTATGTGGATCACCCTGCCGCGTGTACAATTGGCTGCCGCCTATGCTGGCTGGTCCTACATTTGGTACTGCCTGTGTCTGAACGGGCGCCCTGCGGCTGGGGTATCCATCAGCTGTCGTCGACGGACTGCTGGGATCCTGGGTTCGCAGCCAGCACGTGCGCGCGCCTCGCACCTCGTCTTCTGCCAGAGTTGCTGAACGTGCCTCTCTGCCAAAGGAGCAGAGGAGAGCCTGACTCAGCCACGTGGCACGTGCCCGCTGCCGCTCGCTGCCCGGTGTTCTGGCGCCAACTGAAGCCAAACACGCCGCCGTATGTTCTGTTGAGGCGGGCTCTGCCGGCATCGAGGCGCCGCCTTCAGCTACAGGGCGGCTTCTTGCTAAATAAAGTACGGTGCTGACATCAATGCAGTTCTGCTTCCGTGGTCGCCGGTGAACTTGATTTTGGACCCGATTACTTACCCGCTTCTTTCAGTCGGCGCCTAACATTGCCAGTGTTCAATGGAGACAGTTGTGGACCGTGACAACTGGTGTCAGAACTAGGCGATGAAAATGTACGACGTCATGAGTCAGCACACAGCATCGCGATGACAGTAGCTCAGTGAAGACAAACCGTTTCATTCACCTTTCAAGCATGTGAGATGTAATGACGCTATACGTAGAATGGAGAGCAAGATTTAAAGCGTGTCATCCAGACTCCGCATTAGGATACAGTACGAATTCTTACTGAATAAAGCATGTCGTTGACATCACAGCATTTCGGTTTCCACCCAAACCGTGCTCACCATCCCGAGTCGGCACCCAGGCATTTAACAGAGTCAACTGACAATGCACCGTTACGGCACTAGAACGTTTGGGTTAAAACTAGCAGTCGAGATCGCAAAAATATTTGTTTATTTGCCGGTTTCGGCTAATGTTAAAGCCATATTCAGAATTTCTGCCCCCCAAGACTGGTGCTAGTGAATCCTCGGTTTTCTCGTACACTCACTCGTGGTATCACGAGAAAACCGAGAAGCCGCCAGCACCAGTCTTGGGAGGCAGAAGTTCTGAATATGGAGTTAACATTAGCCGAAACCGATAAATAAACAAACATTTTTGTGATCTCGACTGTTGGCTTTACATACATTACCAGGTCGCTGTGCTCCATACACGACTTAGTTTAAATTTATGTAACGTCTGTAAACGGGGAAAGGGAATTAAAATTCAAGACGAAGAAATAAAAAAACTCTTAATACTTGATTAAATGTAATTCGTAAGAAAAAATAAAAAGTTATATTTTGTAACTAGTAATGAACTCCTGCACAGTAAATATAATGAAATACACCCTATTTCATGAAATTGTTGGAAATAGTTCCTTCTCTTGTTTCGACACAAATGGACTTAACACTTCCTACACATGAATTTCTATCTGTCCTTTACAGTTTGGTCGTTTACAGCTTTGTAGTGTGTCTGTAGCTGAGGTCAATAACCGACTGCATCACACCGGGTAGACTTAACTGAAGCCGGCATATTTGTACCCCGATGCTTTTTGCGTAGTATTTATGCTTCTATACTTACTGGAGGCCTATCTCTATTTTTGTCATGTCTCTTCCCTGCATGCAGAGTGGCTTTGCTATTCTGGATTTGAAGTCTAGTAGATTATTTTGTTTATTACACGGGCTATGAAATCTCCATCTGCATTTTGTGCAGCATAACATATCACGGGTCCATCACTAACAAAACAAAAGCTTCAGACTCTCAGCAGTTCATAGCAATTTACGTGTCGCAATAAAAGTGAAATGTAATCAGTCCAAACAGTGATGACTGCGCATGCTCACATGGACTGAAGTACGTATACGTAAATAAACAATACAATTGGTGAGTGAAGTATTCTGGAACTACAAATCAACGGAAAAAATGGTTCAAATGGCTCTGAACACCATGGGAATCAACTTCTAAGGTCATTAGTCCCCTATAACGTAGAACTAGTTAAACCTAACCAACCTAAGGACATCACACACATCCATGCCCGTGGCAGGATTCGAACCTGCGACCGCAGCGGTTTCGCGGTTCTAGACTGCAGCGCCTAGAACCGCACGGCCATTTCGGCCGGCGAATCGACGGAAATGTTTGTTTTAATTTCACTGTATTACATCTCTTCAATAAACGTCTAGTGACTCGTATTTTACACAAACAGTACTTTCGAATTCACTTGCATGTGCAACTAGTTTATTACACCAAACTGTGTCTTGTATAAAATGTATTCATGATTGAGAATGTGAAAACCATCGGTTGCAAATGGAATGACAACGAAACTTTGTATCAGACAGTGAGTCGAACCCACATTTTCCGCTTATGGAAGACGTCCGCCTTACCATTTGGCTATCCGTGCACGACTCACGGTCTCAACCCATATGTCGCCAACCATGTGCCAACAACCGGTACTGGCACATCCATTAGGTATATTCCCATACATGCGAGACATTTTACTTTACAGTCGCTTGCACGGTGTCGGAGAATAAATACGATAATGCAGTGTCTGTGGCATTCCGAATACGGTGCGAAGTTGCTTTGGACACGCAATGAAGTTTTCATCGTATTCGGAGTAACACAGGTACTGGAATACCGAATTTATCCGCCGAACCGCATGCACGTCTAATTGCATCGTATTCCGAATGACGAAGGCACTTTAGTACTGTAAAAGTGACTTAAATTAGGTCACAGACACTATATAACAAACGACAAATTTTCAGAACTGAACTCACCTCTGTATCCAGCTGTGAAAATCCAGAGAAGGACGATAATTTCTCGTTTGTGATTGTGTGTGTGTGTTTGTGTGTTTGTGTGATAAGCAAAGACGAGAATATCAAGTCACTCTGGAAGTACCTAAAACGCCCAGGAGACGGAAACACGTATCAGAGATGTTGGCAGCTTCGTGTAGAATCTGTATCTAGTGTCACTGATACTTGAAACAATTAACCTTCCATTTATTAGCGTCTTCGCAACGCACGACTTACGCTGTAATTGTCAGAGATGGTAAGGGACTCGAAATATTATCTTTCTTGTTGCGGCCATTTCTTGCAGCAGTGCTGTATAAACTTACAAGCTTACAACAGAAAGGAAAATTCCTTTAGCATTCTGCACATAAATTTTTCGTGTTATTTACGCAGCCAGACACGTTTTAACGCGATATCTTAAGTGGGCGTTCCGGAACATTACATCGTTTTTCGCTCTCACATGATAGCTACAGATTTAAAAAAAAAAACTTTCATCAAAGTTTTTATAGTAATATGGAAAGTTACTTACACTAAAACATCTAATTCATTACTTGAGAACCATTCGGCTTTCCCTCATGTAAAAAATCGATTGAAGCCGCCTCCTTTTTGTGCAGTCACTGTAGTTTCGTAACATAACATTTCGCCTGCCAATTTCGGTGTCTAACGGGTCACTGTGTAAAGCATTTAGTCTTGGGTTAAGACAGAAAATGATGTTTGATGAAGTTTAACCTGGAAATCTGCGTTGTATAAACATTAATTCCAGATTATATCGCCTCTAGGGCAGATCATATTTGACTGGTGGAAGTTCACGTTTCAAAGTCGGTTTTAGCAGTAATTGTCAGTTATAGTGCAGTAGTATGACGAAACATTACTTTTGTTATTAATAGATATGAAATAATAAAAAGTTGTTATCAACAACAACAACTGATCAAAATCTGACTACATCACTCCCACGCCGCTGATGTTCGAAATACTTCTTTTCGATCTTGTAGCTTAGGTTAAGGGAAAATAACCAGCTACCCTGTGTAAGCAATTATTAATCTCGTAAGGATTCTTGGGAGACGACTCCTAATTTGTTTGATTCGTTCAAAGGCATTTTATAGTAGCTTAGCAGCAGAGGAACATTGGAAAATTCGAAATATTTGCAGTGAACAGCTAAGTATGGAAATTTTATCAGAAGCAATACCGATTCAAAATTTGTTGTATATGTTCTTTCTCGGCTCGAGTAGCAGTAACTATACAATTCGTGTTGAAATTTTTACTACGGAGCACGTCCTTAAACTGTTGTGATAAATGCACTCGTGTTGATGACTAGAGCATAAGTAAGCATTTAGTAATATAAAGTAACCGTATTACAGGCCATCAAACGTTACGGTGCCTCAGAGACGACAATAACCATCGAATTGTCTGCGGCGAGGCCAGCGATGTTTGGCGTTTCGTCCGCCAGATGCTGGCGTTCATCACACGCACGACTCCTGACAGAATCTCAGCACAAAAATACTTCTTTTCCCGCCGGACACGGATTAACTCCCCGGGCGAAGACCCAGTCAATCACGCTCTCAACTACCTAGCCCACGCTTTCTGGCAATATCTTTACGACCGACATTGTGTCGTTGTCAAGAAAAGTAGATACGAACAATATGTTTCGACATTCATCCGGAGTGCTACCGCAACCCCCACCTCTCTGCTGGATCATCCATGCTACGAGCAGTTAATATACGTCCCTCTCTTTTTCATACGGATCCGACCATGTCAATGGCTATTCACACACACTTGTGAGAAGATGTGTATCCATCATCTATTGATGTGTCGCCACCTACCGAGTTTTCTCCTGCTGATGCCGAAGGCGATCGGGAATCTGTTTGAGGACATTTTGGTGAGTTGGAGATGGATTTTAAAGAATTCAAGAAATTAAAAAAATGGAAAATCTTCCTTGCATCCTCCTTTCCTGTTTTGTACAGTTTATTGGGGTCTTTAATGACAGGGGCCAGCTCCTGAAGTGGAGGTGGTTTTTGGGGGCTGTTGCTTATATTTACGGATAAAGTGGCGGTGGCACTTCCTTGAATCCTCCTTTCCTGTTTTGTACAGTTTATTGGGGTCTTTAATGACAGGGGCCAGCTCCTGAAGTGAAGGTGGTTTTTGGGGGCTGTTGCTTAAATTTACGGATAAAGTGGCGGTGGCATTAACTTCTCCTTTTTTTGTAGAGTAAGGTACATTCAGGAATGTGAGGAACCATTGAAACAGAAAAAGCAATTGATGGATAACTGAAAGAGATGCTAAAAATAGGTTGCATCATGGACCTTGCTGCACAAGAACTCGTCTACAAATCCAGGTAAAGTATCGGGTTTTTACTCATTTGTTAAACATAATTATAACAACAGTATCCCGCCATTCCATTCGATACAACTGAAGCCATACCGTACTCTCAGTTATCCGAGCGTTATGGACACTGTAGCGTAAAATTCTGTGTGCAACAACCATATGCTATGTGAATTACACTATTTCCTTCGCTTTACTTGACGGATAACTAAGTATTCGGATGTGTCCACTGGCAGCGACGACGACGAAGACATCCAGAGAGCTCCCCGCGCGTTCCGTGAAAGGGCGACCCCACTCTTGGTTTTGAAGAATCACTTGAGCTGAGGTTCCGTTTCGAGGAAAGTATTGTAGAGCAGTTGGAACTAAGGCTCAGAGGCAACCTGACGAAACCAACCAAAAGAAGCCAGCCACTGGCTCTAACGTGCATGTTGCTGTTAACCGTAAGACCTAACGCAATAAGAACATTTCAAGTGATGGATGGCCTGTAGTGTGCCCTTGGCTCTGCGTTGCTCAAACGAAAATCTTACTACATTCGTTGCTGCATTGGCATCTGCTGGGAAACGTGCACCTAGACATGTTGACAAAATGGACTAGGCTACCGCACAAAACTGAAACGATATGTCGTTTTATTCCAAAAACATTAATTATGAAAGAATGTTTACATTTTTCTGCTTCCCTTGTAGATTACGTTGTGAGGAAGACAAACCAAAGAGTCGGCAAAACACTTAGAAAAGATCCAACATATCTACTACAGAGACTGTGCACATCACACTTACCCGTCTCCTTTTGCAGTATTTCTTTGTGGTAGGGGACTCTTACGAGGCAGGATTGGCGGAGGACATCAAAAAGTTCAAAGAAGGGAAGCTTGTTTTGTATTATCTTGAAAGAAGGGAAAAGGTATCACGGATATGATATGGTGTGGTTGCCCAGAAAGTAATGCTACGAATGCGAAACGTTTCTTATGTATTATCTGAAGTCTCCTAACTGGGCACGCTAAATTTTCGTCACTTCCGGCAGATAGCGTAGCTGCATGACAGTTTCAAAATGGCGTCTTTAGGTGATGTACGTTACAAGCAACGGGCCGTCATAGAATTTCTCACTGCAGAGAGAATAACAGTGGGGCGTATTCACATACACTTGTGCAAAGTCCGTGTTGCATCTGCTGTCGACAAAAGTACAGATAGTCGATGGGCGCGGAGGGTGAGGTCATCAGAAGGCGGTTCGGCGGAGCTCCACGATTTGCAGACCATCCACGGCTGTCACACCTGACATGTTCCAGAGAGCTGATGTTCTCATTCAAGAGGACAGACACACTACGACTCTGCAGTTGGCGCTGCATCTGTCAGTCAGCAAAGGAAGTTCACACAGTGAAGCACTGGCTCCGCCACCAGGACAATGATAGGTACCGACAGGGCAGACACGCCCATGTTTCACGCTGCAGGAAGGCCGTAGAACGGGATGGAGATTACGTGGGAAAATAGGGTGTGTAGGTAAATCACCATTTTTTCGTGTGTGTTATTCTTATTACGTTCAATAAAAAATTGTTGAAGAAAAAAACCCGGTGCATTACTTTCTGAGCAACCCTAGTACAACAGTGGGGTTCTTTGTTGGGGTAAGATCTTTTCATGATATTTTAATCACCAAAACAAAATATAAAAACATTTTGTTGAGGTCATTTTTCTTACGTGGTATCGTAGTGTGGAACCGTCGCGAAATAATCAAAATGGATTTGTAAACTCTTTGCCAAGAACAATAAAGTTTTTAATTCGGCTACTCATCATTATCTTTGTTTCACTTTTATGGATGTTCATCTTACAACTTCTTTTGAAGACACTATCTATTCAAATTATATTCCAAGTAAAAAAAGTACTGTATAACCACACGTGCGTCACGTCTAAATCATTTTACAATTTTCTTTGATCTTTTGATGACTTACCATGTGGTAAACTACATCATCATCTGCATACATTAAGAAAATCCGATCTAGAAACATCTGAATTTTAGCTGAGTAGATCTATCGCTAATGAAGAGATGCTAAATCGAATTTGTGGAATAAAGAATCGCTTGTGGCACAAACTAACTAAAAGAAGAGCTTGAGTGATAGCTCACATCCTGAGGCATCAAGAAATAAAGGAAGTTCGTGTGAGGAGGAGGGAGGGAGGGAGGAAGCACTATTGAACACGGGGAGCAAAGCTTGATAATAGGACGTAAAATCAAGTGGTAGAGGTTTGCAATAGTTATCGAGGGATGAGGAAGCTTACACAGGTGTGACTTCTGTGAGGAGCTGCAGCACACCCGATGTACTATTCGTGGGATAAGCCTATAAGCTGATCAGCAATTTGCTCTTTCTCAACGTGCCTGTATAGCGTATAAAACCGCCTTCTAGCGTACGATAAGTTAGGTAAAATACGAGCCGAAACAAATGTACCTATCGGCATAAAGACCGATGGTGATCTACAACGGGTTAGCCTGAGTGTGGTTTTTTGGGCATTTTTTAACGCTCTCTGAGTTCCCCGACCTCCGCCTCAGAAAATACGATACACAAACACATACGCATGACTACAGACAGATCATGCATATGACTTTCCCTCGTATTATTTGACGACTGTGGCGGTATAAAACTTATCCTGGCATAACAAATGCTGGTCATTAATGAAACTCTATAAAGACACACCATATCCACCACAGAACTATCATTAGGAAGAAAACGAAGAAGAACAAGAGAGAGAGAGAGAGAGAGAGAGAGAGAGAGAGAGAGAGAGAGAGAGGGAGAGAGACCAATGCACGATCTGCTCAGTTTAGCAGCATCCACACTTTTTTGATTCTGTCTCGCACCAGCTGATTATTTCACTATTTAGTAACACTTGTCACTTTGTATGTGGCGTTTTGCCTCAAATGATACGCTCTTATTTCTAGATTGCCACCCTCAACGCTTACTCAGGTAAAGTTCTAAAATTTCAGCTGAGCGCTGGCCTTTCCACTTTCCAGCCGTGATGCTCTACATCTTGGTTTCGCAATAGGGAATCTGTCGCTTGTTTGTTCGTTTTCCTGTTATTTATTCTGCAACGACTTGGTGGTGATAGTTCACTACCATGTTTTGCTTTACATGTAGTTCACCTGAAAAACTACTGCAATTTATTAGAGTGTATACTGTATTCAGATTAACAGATTATGACCATGATGTCTCAACTAAAATCACCAACGGAAACACGAAACCAAGTATTATTAAGTTGCAGATATTAGCGAGACTGGCTGTACCTATCTAACTATGTAACAAACTTACTACCTACGCGGTTCATCTTTGACCGCCGGTCAAACAGTCATTGTATATTTTCAGACAGTGTTCGCTGCCCATGTAACTACTGTACTGATGTTCATCCTGTGGCTCAATTGTTTATGGCTGGAAAAAATGTTTTCTACATGTCTGACATGCATTTCGTTGATTTTGTACGTATCTACACGCTGAGACACCTAGTTCAGTAGATCTTGTCGATGACTTCACTTAACAAAGCATAATTGTACGGAACATATAGGTAGAATTATTTGGATCATTTTTAATTTGACACAGGAATGGCATACTGATGTTAAATTTTGGTCCATCTCAATGCTATGCATTTTTGAAGAGCTTAATATTCCCCGTTGACAGTCAATGGCGAATATGATATCACTTAAGAATTTTACATGACTGAACATTCACCATGAGAAGTTTCTACGCATCTGTGCAAAACTTTTTTCAGTGTTGTAGCTGATAATGTCTGAAGGCCGAAATCATTACTGTACAAAATAAAGAAGTTTACACAGATAACTGGGGAAATACCATTCAGATATTATTAGATGACCGTGTGCCTAAAATATGAAGAGATGTCATACTACATATCACAGTACAAAGTTATGAAAAGTATGTACGTTACATATATGTAAAATTACTTTATTTGTCAGAGTTGGATGGTATAATAATGTGAACAAAAATGATCAGTGGCAATATATGATCTGTTTCATGGAATTACATATCTACGTGTTATGCTGTACACAAGGCGACAATCCATTCAACCGCCACACTACCACCTGGTGGATGCTCGTGGTGGTCGCTGTGTCTGTCACCGGTTGGTGGTGAACATTAACACTTGTAATCGGCGAAACATTGTTATGTTTACTTCTGTACATAACACTTTTATGTTTGACATTCTGATGTGTAGTGATCTTCATGGTAATGGGAAGTGCGCATGCAGTGTGAAGCGAGTTGCATCGCTGATGCACAAAATGTTATTAAAATTTTAAAGGAAATGTATTTTATAATCCTATGGGTTATGTGAGAAGACAGTTTACGTAGTTGCAATATCGATTGTAAAATGTTTTCGTATAACCTTCGTTTCATGCAATGATAACAGCGTAGTGCTGTCGATACAGGTCATCCAATAAAATGTTTGCTATCTTGGCTTTCTTTAGTTATCACTTATCCCATGTGTTCATAGTTTAAGCTCAACGTGCCGAGTAAATGAAATTGATTTTATGGAGGTGTCTAGTAGACCTATTGCTATTTCAAGTGTAGGTAAATCAGTCCAGCAGCTAAGAATATTACTAGTATTACATCTCACGGAGAAGAGACCTTCAAATCTGAACCCTAAGCAGCTAAAAAACTGCTGTGTCTGAAAAATTTCAAGGTAACGCTGAGTGGAAATCATTGTACATTTTCATGTTGAAATCAAAATTAATCTAACAATGGCTGTTTATAATTCATTTCTAACTACAATTTTTAAAATATAACCCCATCCTGACGAGCCATCAATGTCGGAGTATTGGATTAGATTGGATTTGATTGTTTGGGGGAAGAGACCATACAGCGAGGTCATCGGTCTCATCGGATTAGGGAAGGACGGAGAAGGAAGTCGGCCGTGCCCTTTCAGAGGAACCATCCCGGCATTTGCCTATCGTAATTTAGGGAAATCACGGAAGACCTAAATCAGGATGGCTGGACGCGGGATTGATCCGTCGTCCTTCCGAATGCAAGTCCAGTGTGCTAGCCACTGCGCCACCTCGCTCGGTGTCGGAGCAATACGCCGGTTCATCAGTGCAAAACCGATTCGTGAGAACAATATACTATTCTTTATCGCGTACAATAATTGACAAACGACACCGTGGATAAATCTCACCAATCAACTTCGGCACATATTTTAAATTTCGCTGGAATATTTTCAGATCTTTAAATTTCATTATTACAATTACAGATTCAGAAATTACGGCTCACACTACACTTCTTTTACAGAGGCACGATATTAATCAAAGATTCTTTCTTCGTTCCACTGTAGAAGCAATACACATTAAAAGAACATTCTTTCAAACCTTAATTAAGCTGTGAAATACACTCCTGGAAATTGAAATAAGAACACCGTGAATTCATTGTCCCAGGAAGGGGAAACTTTATTGACACATTCCTGGGGTCAGATACATCACATGATCACACTGACAGAACCATAGGCACATAGACACAGGCAACAGAGCATGCACAATGTCGGCACTAGTACAGTGTGTATCCATCTTTCGCAGCAATGCAGGCTGCTATTCTCCCATGGAGACGATCGTAGATATGCTGATTGTAGTCCTGTGGGACGGCTTGCCATGCCATTTCCACCTGGCGCCTCAGTTGGACCAGCGTTCGTGCTGCACGTGCACACCGCGTGAGACGACGCTTCATCCAGTCCGAAACATGCTCAACGGGGGACAGATCCGGAGATCTTGCTGGCCAGGGTAGTTGACTTACACCTTCTAGAGCACGTTGGGTGGCACGGAATATATGCGGACGTGCATTGTCCTGTTGGAACAGCAAGTTCCCTTGCCGGTCTAGGAATGGTAGAACGATGGGTTCGATGACGGTTTGGATGTACCGTGCACTATTCAGTGTCCCCTCGACGATCACCAGAGGTGTACGGCCAGTGTAGGAGATCGCTTCCCACACCATGATGCCGGGTGTTGGCCCTGTGTGCCTCGGTCGTATGCAGTCCTGATTGTGGCGCTCACCTGCACGGTGCCAAACACGCATACGACCATCATTGGCACCAAGGCAGAAGCGACTCTCATCGCTGAAGACGACACGTCTCCATTCGTCCCTCCATTCACGCCTGTCGCGACACCAATGGAGGCGGGCTGCACGATGTTGGGGCGTGAGCGGAAGATGGCCTAACGGTGTGCGGGACCGTAGCCCAGCTTCATGGAGACGGTTGCGAATGGTCCTCGCCGATACCCCAGGAGTAACAGTGTTCCTAATTTGCTGGGAAATGGCGGTGCGATCCCCTACGGCACTGCGTAGGATCCTACGGTCTTGGCGTGCATCCGTGGGTCGCTGCGGTCCGGTCCCAGGTCGACGGGCACGTGCACCTTCCGCCGACCATTGGCGACAACATCGATGTACTGTGGAGACCTCACGCCCCACGTGTTGAGCAATTCGGCGGTACTTCCACCCGGCTTCCCGCATGCCCACTATACGCCCTCGCTCAAAGTCCGTCAACTGCACATACGGTTCACGTCCACGCTGTCGCGGCATGCTACCAGTGTTAAAGACTGCGATGGAACTCCGTATGCCACGGCAAACTGGCTGACACTGACGGCGGCGGTGCACAAATGCTGCGCAGCTAGCGCCATTCGACGGCCAACACCGCGGTTCCTGGTGTGTCCGCTGTGCCGTGCGTGTGATCATTGCTTGTACAGCCCTCTCGCAGTGTCCGGAGCAAGTATGGTGGGTCTGACACACCGGTGTCAATGTGTTCTTTTTTCCATTTCCAGGAGTGTAGTTCCACAGAAGTGTCACCATTTCTATCGTATGAAAGACAATTCTTTCTTTACAAAACATCATGTAGATTAATAACAGCATACACTTTGAGTGTAAATGAAAACCTCCATAACTATTTGGCACCAGTATATTCAAGCGTCTGCTCTCACTTCCAATATGTGTTGTTTGCACCGTATCTACTTCCGAATACGTAATTTTACACTTAGTTGTAGGTCATTTTTACCGGGACGGCACTCCTGACGTGGTGTAACATGTCATTAAAAGGGCGTGATCTGTGTTAAACCATCGTATTGAATTTGACGGTACATCGTACCAACTAATTCAGTGCGTCGTTGTAGTCCCTATTGTGTTCGGATTTAATTCTCAAGTTCTTCACTTGCATAATTATTGAAACAGTTCATGTAGTCCGGGAATGCGACATACGATTTCCCAGCTGGTAATGTTTGGGATGTGATTTATACTTTCAGTGTTCTCGTGATGAAATCCTGATTGGTTCTTCTTGCCAAGGTATACTTTCACACGTACGCTTCAATGTTGCAGCTCGTATTAGATTGCTTCACAAATTCGCATCGCACGTCATAGATACGCTTCCGGGATTGTTCGTCACTACATTAAAGACAACTACAGGAATGGCACACAAAGAACTTGGACATACAAACACTTAACATTCATACTGAGGTGACATTTTACGTTTACAATAATCACTGGAGTTATCTTCTGATTGTATTCTTGTGAGAACTTTAAATTACACTGTCATTTGCTGCATATGCACTGAAAGGTTTTTGCCATAAACTGGCTAGTCCACTGCCGCAAATCACGTGCCGTGCTGGAACCGAGATCGACACAAAGTAAAGGACCGAGCACAGAATGATCATCAACAGAACATGCAGAGTTCCATTTCAAATCCAGGTCCAGATAAACGAGTTGACAGTTGCATTCGATTATCAGGGGAACAGAAATTTCAACGGCGAGATACGAACTCCAGACCGACGCGTTTGCCGCCACCCTGGAGGTTCAAGTGCCGCAAGCCGTACTATCGGCTGCACACGCACACACACACACACACACACACACACACACACACACACATTCTTTTCTTTCTTTCTTGAAGCATGCTGCTCCGTGGGTGGTATGTATGTGAAGGTTGGATGAGGATGTCTTACAGGGCAGAAGGTTGACTATGTTGTCCAATATGGATAATGTTATGATCCCCTCAGTATTACAGTTAAATACTGAGGGATTAATCTGTTTCCAGCATGATGAATCTCACACATATCTCATCTGTGTTTTGCAAAACGAAATGAGATTTCTCACCATGGCTGGCCATCACCTGCACCAGGCGTCCGCCCTGTTAGATGGGTATGTGCCGAAACGAAACGGACCCTAGACCGTGTGTGAAAAGTGACCTGACCCCGCTCCAAAAACTGGAGGTGACCTTTGGAACGTCACCATAGGAGGAAACTGGCTAAAGATGACAGATTTATTACTCCCCTCTTAGGTTGCCATCCTCGTAGATTGTGTACGGTCATTGCCATGACCAGTTGAGTGCCGTAAAAATCTTATTAAGAACTGTGAACTGTTCGTTCTTTTACTTTCGTGTTTTCTATAGATTAAGCAAATGAGAGGAGTAAAATAATTTTTTTTTGCAGAAAGTGAGGTTCGACCCTAACCGTGCAGATGACTACATGCCTGTCAGTGTTCGAGTACGCCAGCAACCAGTTTCCCTTTTCAATTAAAAACATTTAATTACATTTTAGGATACAGATACAGCTATTATTACTTAAAAATTTTACAGACGTAAGAAAGCCATAGAGCCAGATACGTCTTGTGTAAACAGGGCCACAATAGATGTACCCCAGGCTCTACGATCAAATAATTGAGCCCCACACTGTATACTTATTTTGCTACTAGGCTAATAAACGTGTTTTAAGAAGAGCAATCGATTACATAGCTTAATGCTTTAAATGTACTTCTCACTATTTTCAAGACCACGTAAAAAGTGTGGCATCCCTACATAGTACACGATTATCCAAAGAAAAAAAAAGATGGATTTAGTAGTCAGAAATAACACAGTAAATTGCACGTACATTCAATCAGAAAATGACTTCCCAGATGAAATCTGATAACCGTCACACAATTACCTAACATTTACAGCCAGTAACGAATCTGTCACGTTAAAGGAGAAAGTGTGCATGCAGTTCAGGTATACGCTAGCGTTCCATTCCATTCAGGGCGTAACACAAAGCCATCGTAACATTATTCGTATAACTTTTCTTTTTTACATTAAAACTTTTTTTACGTTTGAGAACACACAGACAGCTAGTAGTGCATACAGCTTTCACAAATACACACATAAAAAAAAGTTTTGCATCATCTCGGTTCCGAGAATTCCGGAACTGTACAGAAAATTGGAATAGAGATCAACATAAACATCACTTCCCTTTTCATGGCATGTTGTATCAACATAAAGTGAGACCTTCAGAGGTAATGGTCCAGATTGCTGTACACACCTGTATCACTAATACCCAGTAGCACGACCTGTTGCATTGACGCACGCCCGTATTCGTCGTGGCATACTGCTCACAAGTTTATGAAGGCACTATTGGTCCAGATTGTCTCACTCCTCAATGTCGATTCGGCGTAGATCACTCAGACTGATTGGTGGGTCACGTCGTCCATAAACAGTCCTTTTCAATCTATCCCAGGCATGTTCGATAAGTTGTCGAGGATGCCGTTATCCTGAAGGACACTATTCACAAGATGTGCACGGTGGAGGCTCAAATTGTCGTTCATGAAGACGAATGCATCGCCAATATGCTGCCAATATGGTTCCATTATCGGTTGAAGGATGGTATTCACGTATCTTACAGCCGTTACGCCGCCTTCCATGACCAGCAGCGGCTGACGTAGGCCCCACATAATGCAACCCCAAAACAGCGGGGAACCTCCACCTTTTTGCATTCGCTGGACGGTGTGTCTATGGCGTTCAGCCTGACCGGGTTGCCTCCAAACAGGTCTCCGACAATTGTCTGGTTGAAGGCATATGCAACACTCATCGGTGAAGAGAATATGATGCTAATCATGAGCCGTCCATTCGAAATGTTGCTGGGCCCATCTGTACCGCTCTGCATGGTGTCGTGGGGGGAGTGAAGTTGCGCGTCATGCAGCCTATTGGGCACAGTTTGAGTCGTAGCACGACGTCCTGTGGATGTACGAAAAGCATTATTCAACATAGTGGTGGCGTTGCTGTCAGTATTCCTCCGGGCCATAATCTGTACGTAGCGGTCATTCACTGCAGTAGTAGCCCTTGGGCGGCCTGAGCGAGGCATATCATCGGCAGTTCATGTCTCTCTGTATCTCATCCATGTCCGAACAACATCTCTGGTTCACTCCGAGACACTTGGAGCCCATCCTGGCACAAAGTAGCGATCAAACCGCGGTATTGACCGTCTAGGCATGTTAGAACTACAGACAACACGAGCCGTATACCGCCTTCCTGATGGAATCACCTGAACTCATCGGCTGTCATGCATGGTTGTTCACATCTTTGGGCGAGTTTAGTGACATCTCTGAACAGTCAAAGGGACTGTGTGTGTAATACAATATCCACAGTCAACGTCTATCATCAGGAGTTCTGGGAACCAGGGTGATGAAAAACTTTTTTTAATATGTGTACAAAAAAAGACTAGAGTAACGGGTGAAGTACTTACGTGAAGGTCTCTTATGAAATCAGGACCACAGAAATGTACCTTAGGCCTACAGTTGCGTATCTTGCAATATATTTGTTTGGTCACTAAGGAAATAAATATTGTTAAAGAAAGTCTCTTATTCTTACCCGTAACCGCATTCAAACAGTGGGGCAGTGGGTTGTAAACTACTGCCAAACAAAATAAGCACAGGGGTACACTTAATTCATGTTAGAATGAACAAAAAATGCACTTAATTCGAATTATTAGACCTCTTATAGAAAAATAAAATTGAAAAAGTGCAGGTTTAGTAGTCAGGAACAACAAAACAATGTTTACTTCCTCTCAATCACAAAATGGCTGCTTCAATTCTCCCATTTTCTTTCACCAATGGAGAGTCAAATAGGAAAGGTGGTCCGTATTCTAGGAATTCATTTTTGTTCCATTTCTCTCGGAGAATAAAACAAGCTGTTTCAATATCATTGACATTATGCAAGTCAAGACAAACATTTTTATAGGTATCGCTAATATACTTTTGACGGTATTGTAAATCTGAATACCCGAAAACACAGAGTAACGAAGCTAGTCTTCATCTGGTGGATCCGGTAGTTCGAGGGCCCAGGATACGATTTTTTCTCGCCAGTCCTTTGTTGCAGTTCATTAAATTCCTTTTCATGCAACAAGGAGATTCGCGTGATATCATTGCCCTTCGTTTCCCTTGTATGTTTCTTGATAGTAGAGACTGGAGTTTGGATTTCTCTTCTGTGCTTCTTCGCTGCTTTCCGTGTCTGTATGCAACTAAGTACTACTGTTGGTCCTTGCTTTCGCCAGAAATATGGTGAAGACTGTCGCATTGTAGAATAGGTATCGGTGGATCGGTAGCGCGTATATTTTTCATGGCTGCTACCAGCCTGGTGCCTTCATCGGACAGACAAATGGCCAGCCAGAACTTTATGATCACCTACCTTCTGTCGATATAATCCAGTCTAGGCTGTAGCAGAGTCACCTGGCGAGGAATGACTGCTAGTCAGACGCACGTACAGTGCGTGTAGTATCACTGAGCGAGCTGTCGGTGAAGAATGGGGAAGGAACGCCATCTGAGTTTGACCGAGGGCATATTGTGATGGTTGGGAGGCTCGGCACGAGCATTTTGAAAACTGCACGACTTGTGATCGAGGTGTGCTGTGATGAGTGTCTTCAACAGATGGCGAATGCCACGTCCAGCAGTCGTGTGGTTGGCCGGCCACCTCTCATTACAGATGTTGGACGTCGTAGGCTGCCTGACCGTTAAAACAGGATATATGGCAAACTACTGCGAAACTACCAACAGACTTTAATGCTGGACAGAGCACAGGTGTCCGAACACTACTAACGACGACCCATCTGTCTGCCAATGTTAGAACCGCGACAGCGTCAACTGCTACTGAAAGGGGCACGCGACTCTCGTGCTCTGGACGTTGGCGCAGTGGCTGAGCTTTGCATGGTCTGGTGAATCGCGATACGTTCATCATGCAGACGGGAGGCTGCGTATCCGTCGTGTTCCAGGGGAACAGCTAGTTGGCAACTGTACTGCGGGACGGAGAAAAGCTGGCGGCGGCTCCGTTATACTCTGGCAACATTCACATGGGCATCTATGGTTCTAGTGGAGCTCGTGCAAAGCACCATGACGGGCAAAGAGTATCACACACTGATTGAGGAGAACGTACACCCTTTCATGACTATCGTGTTTTGCGACATCAGTAGTCTTTTTCAACCAGATAATGCAACATGTCACAAGGCCGAGAGTGTGATGGAACTGCTCTAGGAAGACAGTGGTAAGCTCCAATTTATGAACTGGTCCACCAACTCATCAGATCTGAACCCTATCGAACACATTTGGGATGTGATTTAACGTGGCGTTAGAGCCCAACGCCCCCCTCCTCAGTACCTATGGGAATTGGGTGACTTGTTTAGGCTAACGTGGTGCTCACTCCCTCCAGCGATCTACCAACGCCTCATCGCTTACATGCCACGACGCGTCGCTGCTGTTATCCGTGCAAAAGGCGGAACTCTTCCACTTCCGGAGGCGCATTCTGATGTTCCTGTTGCCTTAAACTGGCAGAGCCGATGAGAGCAGTTTCGTCTATTACTTTATTTAGCTTGCTTGATATTCCACTCTCCATCCCAGTCCCTTGTTCTGCGGAGGTAATTTCACCATCATTCGCTGCCATCTCCGCATTCTCCTCCACTTCAAGAGTCTCATTCCGGTGTTTCTCATCAAGCGTGCATCAGTGACACCGCTGCCACCTTTGTCGATTGAGTTACTAGTGTTGTACCATTTATTGCTCTCCTTTCGGTTCTGCTGATGGTTCCAGATGGATTCCGTAAGTTCCTAATTCACAAGGTATACCCATGAAGTCATTTTACTGATAGATGTGATGTTGGGGTGCTTCTGACAGTTTTTCCGCTCTTGAGCCAAACTCAGGGTTTCCCAATCTCAGGGCTTCAACTGCATTTTACAATTCTGTAATCCCAAGGTTGATCAGATCATCTTACCTGTTTGTGGAAGATCCGTGCTGATTATTAGTTGAATTTTACTCACAATTGCAAATGTCCTTAATTTTTATCACTAGTGCTCTACACTCTGTAATCTGCTTGGCTCGTGAGTTACATGGCGGGCAGGTCAAATTTCAGCTGGCGCCACTTTGTGCTATCAAGCGTTCTTACATTTCAGAGACATTAAGTGTAGCAAGACATACAGAAGACGTAAGGATTAATTAGAGGTGCATTTGCACGTCATGCGACAACAGTTACCATCGCCCTGTATGGATCAGTTGCGGATAGGTAGAGGAGGGGAGAAGGAGAGGTAGGAATGATAATAGAAATGTAATACTGATTTGAATTGGAATATGTGAGGAAGAGAATCGGAAAATTTTGGGTTTAGTACAAATATAGTAGAAATCCGTAACATGTTTTCTCACCATTGAACGAAATGAAGTAGGGCAGCAAACAAATCGAAATGTTGACAACTTGACACAGAAATACTGTAAAATACATGCCACTGTAACTCTAAAGGAAAATGACGAGAGTTAGGTAACGTTTATACTCCTGGAATCAAGTATCGACAACCATTCTGAGGAGACACTTTGATATTACATTTTCCTCTGCCGGAATGTTATGCGCTCTTTCTGCAGTAGCCTATGTATTTCTTCATCTCTCGGAATATCTTTCAGAGATTTGAAAGACGGCTACAAACGCTTATAGCTTTGACAACACGTTTCCGTGGCAGAGAATGAAGATCTCTCCTGACGTCACCCGTCTGACGCTATCGGATTCCTGAGACCCCTTTTGTGCTGTCAGTAAAATACCTGTTACGAAACGCGCAGGTCGTGGGCGTCTCTTCTTTATGCCCGCTTCTCATTCGCATTTTTCCTTTTCTGTCAAATCTGACTTCATTATTTCTAACATAGGTACACTGTAAAAACTGCCCGTATCCCATGGTACGCAAGAATACGCATCTAGAAAACACTTTGAATGTCATATTATACATATTATAATTATTAATCCATCGACCGCGTTGTCTCACAACGATGATGAACTTACGAGTATCGAATGCTGGAATCTCCCAACTCTCTCGTTTTTAGAAACTGTCCGCCTAGCTACACGATGTCACTTTAACTGCATTTCACCACTTCCTTAAATTTAAGCCGACGGCATCCCACACGAGAAAAGAAGGATAGAAACAGATGCTGCCAGCAGCGTAAAGTAGGACATATTCCCAACCGAGCATGCAGTACAAGACACCTAATGTCCATCACAATGGTGCTCATTCATTACAATTGCTTCCTCACTCATTTCCACAGCACACGCTTCTTAGATTCCACACCTTGTACTTGTGAAAAACATCGAAAGTTTTAATAAGTCTTTATGAGTGAGTTCTACCCGCTCTCCCCTCAACCGTACTCCACTTGCTATTAATTAACAAAAACTCATTAATTACTTTGAGCCTCATAGTGCTCAGAGACATTTGAACCATTTGATTACTTTGAGCCACTGTCACATGTGTGACTCGTTCAGGTAAGGGAAGACAGTCGCCAGATTAATGTCACTCGACGCTTGCGAAACAAGAGGGACACACACTCTTTATACAGGGTGAGTCACCTAACATTACCGCTGGATATATTTCGTACACCACATCAAAGACTGACGAAGATTAATGTCACTCGACGCTTGCGAAACAAGAGGGACACACACTCTTTATACAGGGTGAGTCACCTAACATTACCGCTGGATATATTTCGTACACCACATCAAAGACTGACGAATCGATTCCACATACCGAAAATGAGGAGAGGGGCTAGTGTAAATGGTTAATTCAAACCATCATTTGCTGCACACAATTGCAATATCTGGCGTAATGAATGTCGTACACGCCGCAGTACATCAGGTGCAATGTCGCCGCAGGGTGCCACAATACGTTGTTTCGTACCCTCTGGGGTTGTAGGCACCTTATGGTACACATTCTCCTTTAACGTACCCCACAGAAAGAAGTCCACAGGTGTAAGATCAGGAGAACAGGCTGGCCAATTTATGCGTCCTGCACGTCCTATGAAACGCCCGTCGTATATCCTGTCAAGGGTCAGCCTAGTGTTAGTTGCGGAATGTGCAGGTGCACTATCATGCTGATACCACATACGTCGACGCGTTTCCAGTGGGACATTTTCGAGCAACGTTGGCAGATCATTCCGTAGAAACGCGATGTATGTTGCAGCTGTTTGGGCCCCTGCAATGAAGTGAGGATCGATGAGGTGGTCGCCGATGATTCCACACCATACATTTACAGTCCACGGTCGCTGTCGCTCTACCTGTCTGAGCCAGAGAGGATTGTCCGCGGACCAGTAATGTATGTTCCCTAGATTCACTGCCCCGTGGTTTGTGAAGCCCGCTTCATCGGTAAACAGGTAGAACTGCAACGCATTCTCTGTTAATGCCCATTGGCAGAATTTCACTCGATGATTAAAGTCATCACCATGTAATTGCTGATGTAGCGACAGATGAAACGGGTGGAAGTGGTGACGATGCAGTATGCGAATGACACTACTTTGACTCAGTCCACCGGCTCTCGCAATGTCCCGAGTACTCATGTGTGGGTTCATGGCAACAGCAGCTAACACACTAACTGCACCCGCTTCTCTGGTGACGGGCCTGTTACGGACCCGTTTGGGTGCTACGACCATACCTGTTGCATACAGTTAGCGGTAGATGTTTTACAATGTGCGGCATGTTGGATGCTCTCTGTCCAGGTACGGTTCTATATACGCCCTGCAGGTTTCAGCTGCATTTCGTCGACACTCACCATAGATGAGTATCATCTCCGCCTTTTCAGAGTTCGAATACACCATGGTCACAGTTCCTACAACACTACACTATCACAGACTTCTGGTAACACGGTGTACTACAGTTGGTTTGCGTGCGGAGACGAATGCAGAATAACAATAGCAGCAAGCGCTACATGCGGACACTGCGACAGCTAGACCAAACCACAACAGTGCACTACAGCCACACTCGAAAACACGGTCGTCATCGTAAACATTTCCCTGCAGATGCTGCTCGCCGACCGTGGCCCGTGTTTATTACAACACGCAACTGAACGTCGGAGGTTTCAAGCGTCAACTTTAGGTTACAATAGCTCCGGATGTAATTAACATTTTACAATGCAACGAACAGCACTGATTAATTATTTGTTTATGTTTTCAGATTTGCTAACAAAACTAACGGGGTAACAGTTTAAAAAACGTAGGTGTGTGTTAAAAAACATACTTCCGTGCATTTTTGTATGGTTTGTATTAAACAATTACACTAGCCCCTCTCCTCACGTTCGGTCTGTGGAATCGCTTTGTCAGTCTTTGATGTGGTTTACGAAATATATCTAGCGGTAACGTTAGGTGACTCACCCTGTATATACTAAGTGGTATCTGTTCTTTCGGACATGTCCGAA
Source organism: Schistocerca gregaria (assembly GCF_023897955.1). Taxonomy (NCBI): domain Eukaryota; kingdom Metazoa; phylum Arthropoda; class Insecta; order Orthoptera; family Acrididae; genus Schistocerca; species Schistocerca gregaria. Next base: position 117,812,118 of record NC_064922.1, read on the forward strand.
TGAACAGATACCATCTTAGTAAATATATAGTTAAGGCTCACCGGCCACTTGACCATCTCCTTCTTCTGTGCGAATGCACAAACAGTGCCGAACTCTTACTGGAATCGGCAACGCGCCGCGAGTAATGAGTATAATGGGCGGGGGCACTACGAATGTAGAGCGGGACAATACGTTGAGAATGTGGGTATCGTGGGAAGCGTGGCAGAGATACATCCCTGCAGTCGCGCTATCCTCTGTGTCCTCGGTGGCTCAGATGGATACAGCGCCTGCCATGTAAGCAGGAGACCCGGGTTCGAGTCCCGGTCGGGGCACACATTTTCATCTGTCCCCGTTGACGTATATCAACGCCTGTAAGCAGCTAAGGGTGTTCATTTCATTGTAATCACACTCTTCCCTACTGATATCCACCGGATCAAGGGCATCAGACTGAGCTTACTTCGTGTGACCATTGATCGATTCCAGAGAGCAAGAGGAGGGAGGAGAGCAGCACTTTATCATTTTGGGCTGATCAAGGAAAGGAATTTGTAAACACATGGAGTCTGGTAAAAGTTTGGTTAATTCTTAATGAATTGCGTATGAGTAAGCTATGATGGAAAGAAAACGCATAGAATTCCACAGAATGAGAGAGAAATTAAAGGAAGAACTGAGTCAGGATTTTGTTACTCATGGAGAGTGTACATACATATTTCAACAATGACCGCGGTTAATTAATAGTAGTTCATTCATTCTGTAATATTTCTGGCTTTGCAGACTCAATACAGGTACAAGGAACTCTTCTTAGAGCAATTGAGAAGGCAGCAGTGGCAAGTTGACGTAATGTGGTGTGCGCATATGGTTTTTTCGCCATGGGTATCTTGAGAAAGATCGCTTAAATTGTGGTCCTTCTCCGCAACTGGCTGCTGCATTCGGAAGTTGCGCGTCAAAATGATAATCTTCTGTTATTAATAATATAAAAACAAAACAGCGTATTTATTTGCATCTCAAATTAAAGCATCTCCCAGTAACGTGCTACCATTCCATTATTTCACGAGTATTAATATCAGAATAATAAACATCTGCAAAACGAAAAGACAGACGAAACATTTCGGAGATCTTGCGATCGCGCCTAACTTGGATTGCGGGCTGTAAGATAGGAGCTGGTTCGGCAGCTCGGAAGGCAGACATGTTGTCTGCCGTGGTTGGTGTCAGGTTAAGAGTTTATTAGGAATTTTTTGGTTATGTGTCATGTAATTGAAAACAGTTTGATGATAATTACTAACATATGATTTTATTGTTTTGGAAGTGTGAATATTTGACATTATTTGTGACGCAAAGTGGATTATAATCGTCTAGTTTTTCGTCTTCTCCTAATAGAAAGCTAGTGACATCCAGTAAAAAGAAACTAATTTGAAATTTAATTATTTATAAAATACCAGTTCCTTGTTAAGAGTTTATTACAGCTCCAAGATAACGGATTCATGACTTACGTGTTTTTTTTATATTTTTTTTACCCCTGCGCAGGGAACAACATCTATAGAAGCCTGCAGATAGGTTAAAATTAACTTAGGCATTCCACTCATGGTGGTGGAAGCAAATGGGCACCTCTCGTGTCCTGCAATATTAGTACAAATGAGTTCAGTGACACGTCATCGCTAGCCGGAGTGGCCGAGCGGTTCTAGGCCCTACAGTTAGAACGGCGGGACCGCTACGGTCAAACGTTCAAATCCTGCCTCGGGCATGGATGTGTGTGATGTCCTTAGGTTAGTTAGGTTTAAGTAGTTCTGAGTTCTAGGGGACTGATGACCTCAGAAGTTAAGTCCCATAATGCTCAGAGTCATTTGAGCCATTTGACACGTCATCTGTGGTAACAAAGAAGAGGAATGAAGGAGAGAAACTTTCAGAGTAACGGATTTACACTACCCTCATTACACAAACACACACACACACAGTTTGTACTAGTTACGTTGCCTATGTCACTCATTGAAGTAAGGGATTGAGACACGGTCGCCAGATTGGTGTCACTTGACGCTTACGCCACAATACGAAGAATACACTCCCACAGGGTTCTGTACTTGCACCTGATCTTTTCAGTCTCAGAAGTGCGTGCACTTTGGAATCTGGCGTGCGTCGATGGTGTCGTTGTGATGGAAACACTGTGGATAGGTGATTACTGAAAGTTATAGTTACGATTTATCTCAAAAGCCGCGCGGGCTTATCCGATCTGTCTGAGGCGCTGCAGTCATGAACTGTGCGGTTGGTCCCGTAGGAGGTTCGTGTCCTAACTCGGGCATGGGTGTGTGTGTGTTTGTCCTTAGGATAATTTAGTTTGAGTAGTGTGTAAGCTTAGCGACTGATGACCTTAGCAGTTAAGTCCCATAAAATTTCACACACATTTGAACATTTTGATTCTCAACATTTCAAGCAGACAAAAAGGACATTTTGCCTTACACTATGAGCTAACCACCAGTTCCTTGTTTTCATTCAGTGTATGGCCGCACGACGGGAATAACAGACTTTGAACGCGGAATAATAGTTGGAGCCAGACGCATTAGAAATTCCACTTCGGAAATTGTCAGGGAAATAAAATTCAAAGGTCTAAATGTATGGACAATCAGATACATCGATACTTCCGTAACTGGAGCCATCCATATCTGGATTCCGTGAAATCGTTTTGGGGTGTTTTCTTCGAAGACTTAACAACAAGATTAAACATGCACTACGTTGTACCTGTGTCAACTCTCTCGCTCAGTCTGTTGACTATTTGACACCTACAGCCATTATTACGTGATATTCCCTCATTGGCCCTCGCCCAGAGATGCGATGAATATTTCCAGCTTCTCTTAGGAGCCGATGAAATCTGAAGACTACACTCCCACAGGGCTCTATGCTTGTGCCAATTATTTTTAACCTGCCGTTACTCCTCATTTTGAAATCAGGAAATTCATTTAGACTGATGAGTATCGCAAATGGCGAATCCCAATCTGCTCAAGTGAAGTAGAATGCCTTTGCTTCTGTAACAGATAGGTCAACTCTCAGTTGCAAATCTAAAACCATTTGGGTGTTATGTCACATAGATCCTTGACCTACCGATGACACTAGACTAATTCTACAGCCAGATCTTGCACCAGGTGTGCTGCACAGCAAGGGGACCATCAGCTGTATTGCTCCGCTTCTCAGCATTGGTATGTATAGCACTGAAAAGTACTCTGCTCCCATGTGGATGAACGGGTACTACACGAGCAGGCTCGCCACCCGATTCAATACAGGAATAACTCAGAGCCACAGACTTCGTCGACTTACTGGGTCTCAACTCCAAGCTGTATCTCTCTACCTGAACTCAGAAAGTAAAACGATTTGTTACTTTAGTGCATGAAGATATTAGGCAACTCTAAGCGTCCCATTTATATGTCTGGTTCCACATGGGACAGGCTATAACCCCAAAACAATCAACAACAAAGACTTTTTGGCGAAGTATTAGGTACACGCAATAAACAGGAGCAAATATGGGCTCAGCAGGCAGCGAATAAACTTCAAACGGATTTAGAGACCTGCGCTAAACCAGCAAGTTTTGATTTGTCTAGACTTGCATAGAAGACTACGAATACATTTTGCACAAACTGGACTGTGAAACGATTTTGCCTTTGAAGTGGAGGAAAGTGGCTCACCTGTCTTGCAATTCAGGTGAGATAACCTAAATAATACAACATAGTGTACAGTAGTATACTTTAACATCATATCCAAGAAATGTTAAGGATTTCGTAGCACTGGCTTCACGTCCTTTTTGCCGGATACAATAATTAAATTTAATATTACAAGTGCCGCTTCAGTTGACTACTGAATCATGTATGGGAGATATTTGCCCAGCGTTTTATCTGTTTTTGGTAGGCATCATATCTGTAACAATGTGTTTTCTCACATGTGCAAAGTAAGTGAATAATGAATGAAACTGGTTTATCACCGCAGATCGCAAGCATGTTCTGCACTTGTGCAAAATATTTAGTGAGCAGATAAAAGATAAGGTACACTGTAAATCTTATTGTGTACCATCACCAGCAGCACGTCGTTTCCTAAAATGGCAAGAGACGCTGCAGCAACGCTCGTCTCTTTAAAAAACTATAGGTAAGATACTGAAATAGTAGGAAACCTGCCACTCCAAGGAATGAATATTTGGTGTATGACGAATGCGAGAGACTCGAATAGAAGTAGTTTATCCCTTCGACTACCAAAGTTTAGTTTGCCTATGAATTGTGGTGAGCTGGTTAAAAGAAGAGCTCGTCACTTCACTGAACAGTTCTCTTCTTCTACTTTTGTCCATTAAGTATATTGACAGCAATGCTGCAAATAAGTATGGGGAAGCTGTGGAGCGGGAAGAACGGCGCAAATTTTAGTCCGTATGGCAGAGGAATGCCACGCTATTCGCCAGACTGCTGTGAGAGGCACGGTACTCACTGAAAGCACGTATGCTGCTTTCGGCACTGCGTGGTCGCGTCTTGCCAACTGCGGAACATGTTTCCCGTTGGCTCGTGCAAAGCAACAGGCGCGGGTGGTTCCTTTAGGTCACACCCGATTGGGTCATAAAAGGTAAAGGACGCGATCGCACGTACAAGTAGGTGGGAAAAAGGCCCGTATTGCCTGTGCGAAGTACAAATGATATTTATTCTCCATGCAGGTTGATTAATTTCACACACTGATGTAACATCTCGCGGAAGGGGCTGATTCTTATTCGCCTCCCCTTTCTCATCTTCGCACTGCCACGTACTTTCCTTGCATCAGAATTATATTCGATTTTGTAAGGGATTATAGCCCGAACTTAGTACAGATCGTCTTTTCATATGGATAACTTCCGCGACACCGTCTATTTGTACTATACTTACCTTCTTTTTCCTGACGGAGAGAATGGTAGAGAGACAGCGTGGTTCATTGAACCCTCTGCCAGACACTTTATTGTGAATAGCAGAGTAATCACGTAGATGTAGATGTAGCAGTTCTTTTTATGCATAGTCAAAGTTTCATCAAGCTGTTACTTGGCAATGACACATCATGAGAAAGTGTTTTTCGTCCTCAAGTTTTCCACACGAATGTATATTCCGTTGTTGATAACTATATCTGTATCTAAGTCTGTACTCTTCATGTCACTGTTAAGTTCGTGGCAGAAGGTAGTTCTTTCCTCACCATTATGTTTAACTTTCTTCCCATTTCATCCACAGATAGGGGCATGGGAATATTAAGTGTATGCCTATTTACTAGTTGTGTACACAGCCTGAAGGAGAAGTGAAGGACATATAAGACACGGATGGATGTCAAGGTAGCATCATACAATTACACACCATCGACATGCATACAGATGACTACAATAACAGTTTTCTGTGACAAGTGTGACTAAAGTAAGTTAGTGTTGTTCATGGTAAGTGTTGTTACCAGACTTGGTTAGTCATATAAGATGAGTGAACGGCGTCACATGTTGAGTGATCACTGTCTAGGACCCGCAGAGAGAGCATACTCGTGTGAGATAGCGTTATCAGCATCTAACAGTGTTTCAAATGGTGCTTATTATGGATCTCCATTTGGCCAGATGATCGCAACTTGCAATGCCCAGTTTTGTGATGCAATTGGATGTGAAAGTTTCCTGATGTTGGATGACATGGGAACGTTAACACGTATACTTGTCGTCAATGTTCTGGCCGATCTCTAAAGGCAGCTGTTGTATGTCATCCAACGTGTTGCTGCGACCTGTTATCAACCATTACGTCTTTATTCATGTGCTAACAATTTGTTTCAATTGTCGAATGTGGACCTACGTAGTACTTTAAGTGTAGTCAGCATGGTTTGCGCAATAAACACCAAAACCGTCACTCCGAAAAAATGCATGCTACTACAACTTTTCATGTTCCCATGACGCCGTTCTTTAACAATGAAGCGTTTAAGTACTTTGCTTCCTCTCGGCCTACCTGCGATGTGTCAGATGGGTAATTGCACTGAACTATGACTGCAATGAACACAAGTATTTGTTTAGTGGGAGAAAATGTGCATGTTTCGTTGAGTCAGAAATACCACTGTAGGACAGTGGAGCAGAATAAACGCGAACCGACCAATAACTCTAAAGGAATTATTACGTCATTTTATTTGGAGGAGCTATGAAATTCATAAGCATGAAGCCTCGGCCGTGACATGGCCCTTCCATAGAGCACTGCTGGTACGCACAGCCTCCGGCCACGAGCTCCACTCCAGACGGCTAATGGCAGTGAAATGTGAATCTTTAGGAGAGTCAACAATTCGACCACTCATTCATTCATTCATTCATTCGTTCATCCAATTCCGTAGATTAAGTCAAGAAATGAGTCTTCAGGAATGTGAAATAAGTTAAGGACACATCGACAAATGAAAGAATATGCTACAAACAATTTTCTGCTTGATGCTACTCACGCTAATGACAGTTAATTTGTATTACGTGAATTGGAAAGGGAGATGGTATTTTCAAATCACCTGCTGACTGCTCGGCTATACTGTTAGCTTTTGCTGTCTCTTATTCACAGTCTAACACTTAGCTCATACTTTTATATTTTTCAAAGCGTATTGAACTGTATATGCTGCGTGCTGTATACAGTACATTACTACTAATCATGAGGATTTAAAATAATCGTTGATGCTTGTCATGCATCACAGGCAGTCAAATGAAAACGAGACAGATGGAAAAAAGTAAGCAAGCTGTTTATTATTTCAAAAGTAATCACTCTAACTACTAATAAATTTATCCCACTGTAACAAGACGTACGATGCTGGCAAGCATCGTACCCAGGCGTGAACCTCTTCGTCTGGATCAAATCGACGGCCGAGAAGGTCTTCAGGGCTCCAAAAATACGGAAATCGCATGGGGAGGCATCGGGACTGTATGCGGTATGCGTCGGGCGTCTCAACGAAACTTCTCGAAACAACAATGGTGACATGTGAAAACGGCGTATTGCCTCTCAGTGCGATAAACATGTTAACTCTTATGGCGATTACTTTTAGAACAGTGAACAACTTACTTGCTTTTTTCCTGTCTGTCTCGTTATCAATTGACTGCCACTGATAGCTGACACAACTTTACAGTCCTCGAATTTACACTGAGGTGACAAAAGTCGTGGGTTAGCGATAGGCACATGCACAGACTGCAGTAGTATCGCACCCACGAGGTATGTAAGGGTGATGAATTTACGGACTTATTATTTGTACTCGGATGATTCATGTGAAAAGGTTTGCAGCGTGATTTTGACAGCACCACGGGAATTAACAGACTTTGAACGCGGAAAGGTAGTTGGAACTAGACGACTGGTACGTTCCATTTCGGAACCCGTTAAGGAATTCAATATTGTGAGATACAAAGCGTCAAGGCTGTGCCAAGAATACAGAATTTTAGGCACTACGTCTCACAATGAACAACACAGTGGGCGACGGCCTCATTTAACGACCGTGAGCAGTGGCATCTGGGTAGAGTTGTCGTGAAAACCGACACGCAGCACTTGGTAAAATAACCACAGAAATGAAAGTGGGACGAACGACGACGTATTCGTTAGGAAATTGCAACGAAATTTGGCGGTATTGGGCTATGGCAGCAGACGGTATATGCGAGTGCCTTTGCTAACAGCACGACATCGCTTGCAGCGCCTCTCCTGGGCTCCTGACCACACAGGTTGGGCTCCAGACGGCGGTAAAACTGTGACCTCATCACATGAGTACCGATTTCAGTTGCTAAGACCTGACGGTAATGTTAGAGTTCGGCGCAGACCCTACGAAGCTGTGGTCCCAAGTTGCGAAAAAGGCGCTGTACAAGCTGGCGGTGTCTCCGTAATGGCACGGACTGTGCTCACGTGGAATGGACTGCGTCTTCTGGTCTAGCGAACAGATCACTGACTGGAAACTGCTATGTTTGTTACTTGGAAATCATTTTCAGCCATTCATGGGCTTCGTGGTACCTAAGAGTGCACCATCTACTGGACCAGAATGTTCCTCGATTGGTTTGAAGAACGTTCTGGATAATTCAAACGAATGTTTTGGCCCTCCAGATCGGCAGACATGAATTGCATCGAACATTTATAGACAATAATCGAGAGATAAGTTCGTGCACAAAATACTGCACTCGCAATGCTGTCTCAATAATGGACGACTACAGAGGCGGCATAGCTGAGTATTTCAGCAGCGACTTCCACCGACCTGTTGAGTACATGCCACGTCGAGCTGGTTGATCACGCCGGGCAACAGGGCGTCCTACACAATATCAGGAGGTATTCCATGACATGTCACTTCAGTGTAAATACGCCAACAAATTGTAGAACGAGTGGCTAAAGAGGAATGATTTTTTTTTTTTTATTTGATGTTCCCCATTTCTTGTGTATGTGAGACATGAGCTTGTTGAATATCTTCGTACCAGGATACAAAACTTCATTCTTAACCTGAGAAGAAGGACCTAAATGTACTCGAAAGCTATTTTTGTGTTTCGTATGGTGACTGTGTACTTCAGAGTTCAGCTGAAACTTATTTTTACTGCCAGCAAAGAAAAGAAAAGGAAAAAAAGAGAAAAGAATCATTATGGAGTAAATCTGTTGGGGAACAAGTACAAGGATTTTAATACCCATAAGAATACATCTGAGAACAGTTTGTGCGTTATACAACTGATCGTCAAGATATACAAAGGATAAGGCTTGCAGAAATGTATGGCTTTTCCATGTCCTCTGCACACCGAGTCTACCGAATAATTTTTCTATATTCATCAGACTTGTCGCACTACTTCTGTGCTTTTTCGTGGGCCACACTTAACACTCAACGAATGGTGAATCCCAAGGGAAAAAACATTTGTGGTCGACACATTCAGGTTGCTCAGAGCGTAACTCGTTCTGTGAGAAATCTGTTCCGCAAAGATTATTTCCCTTCGGCGTTTATAATTTGTGTGGTCGTCCTGTGTATGTCACTTTCCCAGCTTCACCACTTACTCGATGAGATTCGTAGAAATCCCACGGACTCTAACGACTGAGACAGTACGCAGTGTCCGAACAGGAAGGTGTTTCTCGTTAATTAAATATACGCTGTACACTGCTTCATCAAACGTGATGGATTCTCTCTCGGACAATACGAGCCCTGCGCATTACGACGAAACGTAGAAAACCTTTCGACGTCCATCAGCTTAATAAATCACGCTCCAAACTGCACAATGCTACGTGCATATTTTAGCGCCATTGGAGGTCTCGAGCTGAGGTACGTGTTGTGATGGAGCATTATTGAATTAGCTAATGTTGAGGCCGTACAGGGCACGCTAACCAGGATACTCGGCTTCGAAATAAAGTGAAATAAATCTTTAAAGTCTGATTCCAAATGTCGGATATGCGTAGTGCCCGTTAGAACAGCACGTATGTAATTAAGGTGTATATTTTCCCATTGTAGCATATCTAATGCAAGGACTTGAGATTTGCGTTTCTTCTATTACAAATTCCTACATTGGGGTGACAAAAGTCATGCGATAGCGGTATTCACGTATACAGATGGCAGTAGTATCGAGTGCAGGAGGTAAAACATGGCAGTGCATTGGTGGAGCTGTCATTTGTAGTCAGGTGATTCACGTGAAAAGTTTTCCGACATGATTATGGGCGCACGAGGGGAATTAAGAGTTTGAATGCGGAATGGTAGCTGGAGCGAGCCGCATAGAACGTACGGAATTCAATATTTCGAGATCCACAGCGTCAAGACTGTGCCAGGAGCACCCAGTGTCAGGCATTACCTCCCACCACCGACAACGCAGTGGCCGGCAATCTTCACTTAGCGAGCGAGAGCGGCGGCGTTTGTGTAGAGTTGTCAGTTCTGATAGGCAAGCAGCAGGACATGACATAACCGCAGAAATCAACGTAAGACGTACGACTAGCTAATCCATTAGGACAGAGTGCCGAGATTTGGCGATAATGGGCTGTGGGAGCAGGCGACCGACGCGAGTGCGGTTCCTAACAGCACGGCATCACCTGCAGCGCCTCTCCTGGGGGCCTGACCGTATCTTTTGGATCCTAGCCGACCGTAGTACCGCCACGAATCCAAGCTCCAAAGTTGTCAACAAGGCACCGTGCAGGCTGGTGGTGGCTCTATAATGGCGTGGGCTTTGTTTACATGGAATGTAAACAGATTACTGAGCGGAAGTTGTTACGTTTGGACAATAATTGCGGAATTGCTATCGATGACAATGCGCTATGTTTCTGCGATTTGTTTTAAAAACTTTCTGGACAACTTGAGCGAATGTTTTGATCACCCATATCGCCCGACATAGATTCTACCGAACATGTACGGGGCATAATCGAGAAGTCAATTCGTGAACAAAATCCTGCACCGGCAACACTTTCGCAACTATGGACGGCTTATAGAGGCATCATGACTCAGTTTTACTGCAGGGAACTTCCAAGAACTCTTTTTACTTACTAAGATGGTATCTGTTGTTTCGGAAATGTCCGAAAGAACAGATACCATCGGTGACCATGCAGCTCGTTAGAATGAAATTACAATGAAATGAACACCCTTAGGTGCTTACAGGCACTAATCAGTATAATGGGCGGGGGCTGTTTTCGCTGCTAATCTATAGTCGTTGCTAACCTATCTTCTGTCAGTGTAATTTTCTTACCAGTCGCGCTTCATTACACTTTAGCGTTTACATGAGCTACACACTTCTTGTGTGTCTCTTCTGTGCTTTTATCAACTGCAATCATGATTCATCTGCCACAGTCTTCCAGTCCGACATGGTCACGATCTCTGGGGATGAGCGGCAGCCGATGTCGTGCTGTTAGCAAAGGCACTGGCGTCGGTCGTCTGCTGCCATAGCCCTCTGACGCCGGGCTTCGCCACGCTGTCCTAATGGATACGTAAATCGTACGCCCCACATTGATTTCTGCGGTTACTTCACTTGCTTGTCTGTTAGCACTGCCAACTCTATGCAAAACGCTGCTGCTTTCTGCCTTTAAGTGAAGCCTCTCGGCCACTGCGTTGTCCGTGGTGAGCGGAAATGCCTGGAATGTGATATTCTCCACACACTCTTGACGCTGTGGATTTCGGAATATTGGACTTCCTAACGATTTTCGGAATGGAATATTCTACGCGTCTAGCTCCAACTGCCGTTCCATGTTCAGAGTTTCTTAACTCCCGTCCTGCGGCGATAAAAGGGTCGGAAACCATGTAACATGCATCACCTGAGTCCAAATGACATTTCCGCAAATGCCCTGTCCTTTTTCACTTTTTATACGCCATACTGTCGCCATTTCAATATGTGCATATCGCAATTCCATGACATGTCAGTTGAGTGTAATTACCATTTCTTGAACGCTAAATATAATGCCATCTTGAACACCTTTCAAGATGCAAACACTCACTCATCACGATCACCAGTGCAGGCAAATAGTGTTAGTATTCACACACACGTCACGTCAAGGTGTACAGGACCCGGGAAAACAGTGTCTACAAGACAGTGAAAAATTCATGCGCCCCCCCCCCCCCCCCCCCCCCCCCCACGCCGCACCTCCTCTCTTCACACCACGAACAGCCTTTTCCCCCGTGAGCCATCGGTCTCGGGCGAGGACAGGGCAACTCTATGTTGTGGGGTCTGCCGCTCAGTCGACGACTGTGGGACGCATACGTCCCGACGTCTCCCACGAGAGTGCAGCAGACAAACAACTCCGCGGCGCCTTCCGGGGCGACGCCGCGCCCCCACCAGGTAGCCATGCAGCCACGTGTGACGTACACGGTAGCTCAACTCACTCCTCAGCGTTTTCCCAGTGTTACGCTCTCGTTTCTACATACAGGTTGGTTCACCTGCCCCTAGCGATGAGTATTATGCAACCCACAAAACCTTCAAATACTATACGCGAGATTTTCACATTCTTTCGTTCACTGCATGAAAACTATTACTTCTACAGGAATTATGATTACTACGCTTTTGTAAGAAATTTAATGAATATGTTTTCGCTAGAAGGCGTAATTTTCGAATTATTCAAGAAAAACGCACAAAAGTGACGTTGGAAAAAGTTATTTTCAATAAATCAAAAACCGTGACCTCCAGAGAAAACATATCCCAGTACAAAATTTAACAACATTAGATCTCCTACAAAACAGTTTGGTTCAGATTTCTTCTGTACGACTAACAATGTGCATGTAGCAAGTGAGAGAATATGAAAATCTCACGTGTGGTTTTTGAAGGCATTGTGGGTTGCATAAAACCCATCAGTAGCGGTATGACCCTGCATGTATGCTACATTACAATGCTGAGCCGTGGTAAAAATTGCTGTTTTGAAGAGCGCGCCGCAGCGCGTAGAGTGAAGCAGTCGCCCTCCGTTTCTGGCGGTGGCGGTGATCCAGGTTTGGTGTCTCCCTCTGGTGGAAGAGGTGAAAGGTTGCCTGTTCACGTGAATTTAAGGGGCACTATGAGCTCACCAGAAAGTCAGACTGGGGTCAGTCTCTCGTCCCCATCTTGTAGTCTGGCTCTCGTGCGCATTTCTTAGGCAGTTTGTGTCTGTCTGTCGGCCGGAGTGCTAGTATATCTGTCGTTCGGATCAGCCTTTAAATTCGGCAAAATAAGTGTATTTCCACTCCGCCAGTAAGAGAACTCAGTGAGTGGTCGCCCGGTCGGGGCTTAGTTCATGCAACTGAGTTTGCGCGTTAGGCCGCCAGTCTGTTCGAGTTTGCTCAGGCAATGGTCGTTGGCTGTTGGATCGATCGGTTGGTCGATCGCGCACTGAGACACAAGATGACTTGTCCGTCATGATTGTCGACGGATTGTGAGGTCGCCAAGTGAGTCCAGTGGGCCGCGCCGTATAGCGAGGGGTAGTGGCTTCGCGGTCTACACGACAGCAACAGGAGTCAACCCACGACATCAGTCTGGCCGGCGCGAGCTGCGACGCCGTGAGACGAGAGATCGGCGCGCCTCCCTGCGTCCGTTGAAGCGTCTGGCAGCTGACGCTTCGTGAGAGCGATTTCGGGGTGCTGCGCCAGGTCTTCTCGAGAAATCGCAGTTTATTGGAAGTTAAGTGATTGGTGATATGTTGTGTGATTTACACTTGTGAAATTCTACTTGTTTTCGTGGTCAGTCTCTCGTCCACATTGGTTAGGCAGTTAGTGTCTGTCTGTCGTTTGGAGCTGCCTCTGTCATGTTTGTCGGATTTGGTGTTAACGAATTTATTGCTTGGAGTGTAACGGCCAAATTCCTGAAATATGTTTTGATTTTGCATATTATCTTGAGAGGCGTTTTACTGTAGAACAACTTGACTTGTTTGGCCAACCTTGTAGAATTTTATATAAGATTTCATTTAATGGGCTTTTATTTAAGTGATCATTTTAGTATATACAGTTGCCACCCTTTCACCGTAAGACTTTTCTTAGAAGTTAAAACCAAGTGGCACCCTCGGTGGTAAAGTTAATATTTTAATTTTTAGTGTTTTGCACCATTCCCATCCCTCCTACGGGGGTGCATGGTTTGTGCGTTTGTGTAAATAGTTAAAACTTTTAGTTTAAAGTTCTCTGGTGTGTTGCAGACTTGCAACAGTGTAGTCTTTCAGAGTCTGTTGTGAGCGGTCGTAACTACGGCCGTGTGAAAAGGGAGCGGCAAGGTTCTCTGCCCGAAACCTCATACAGTCAAAACTTGTTTCTTTCTGCCTCTTAATAAATTCTAACTTGATATTTAGAGGATGCTGTCTGATTGTAATTTTAAAACCGTTTCTTTTAAAAAATGCTTGTAGGCGCTATTCAAGTGAATGAAATTCCCATTTGCTAAAAGGAATTTGGTTATGATTTCATCAGTTACTCCATGGCAACTACTTCCAAGCTTACATAGTGTAATTAAATGTGTTAATGTTCGTGATGAATCGCTAGTAAATAAAATAAATTCTTAAGAATATTCTTTGAAAAATAAATCGCGGTTCAAATGTCTTACAGAGAGAAAGGGGACATTTATGTGAGGGATTGTTTATTAATATCTGTCCGACAGATGTGTAATTAAAGAAAAGCTAGATGTCATACACAGGAAAAGTAAGGAATCCTTTCATGATTAAAGAAGTAATTGCATAAACATCGAAAGCTCTGATGGTAAGCCAGTATTAACAAAGAAGAGAAGCTCGAATGTAGAAGGAACATATAGAAAGCCTATGCAATGAGGACAAACTTGAAGACATTATTGTAGACATAGAAGACAAAGTAGACGAAGATGCGAGGCATGATGTCATAGTGCTAGAAGTCTTTGACTGAGCAGTGAATGAATGACCTAACACGAAATAATGTATCTGGAGTAGGCGACACTCTTTCAGAATTATTAGGATCCATGAAGAGCTAACCTTGACAGCTCTACTCCACCTGACACGCCGCATATACAAGTTGGAAATGACAGCTGTTAACGACGTGCACAAATGTGTGTGGGACTCTTGCCGTCTGTGAAGCAAGGAAGTAGACACACACTGGCCTTCAAAAGCCGCCTAAGCACGTGCGCTGCGCGAGATTGTGGCTCAAATTCTCCTTGAATGTTAAGAATCGCGTGTTCTTGTGTTTACAAGATGAAAATTGAAGTTTGTGTTAATTTTATCTCAAAATATTGTGAATTTTAACCATATAAAACTGACAGTGTGTTTTACGTTCTTACTGCGAAAGTACCTTTCTCGTAAGGGTTATGTTTAAATCGAGTTCTAAACATAATTAGTTTTTGCATCACGTTTCTTTCATTATCCTCACGGGAAAGTTTAAATTCATTATGTTAAAGCCGATAGCGTAAGAGGATACAGAAAATCTCGTGCACTGGGCACTGAGTTTATTTCCCGGGTTGATAGGCATCAAATGTTCGTCTTGACTTCCCCGATACCACTGTGGTACGTGCTAAACAGTTATCGTACTCGCCCTGTTTAAGACAAGCGGTACAGCCTCATATTTCAAGAGTAGTGTAGGATCTCCAATGCCAAAATAGGCAGGGGCTGATATTTATGAATATTATGGAATTATCCGTTCATTAAGTCATGGTTGCAATAGACTGCCATGAATTATTTACGGAAGAATGGGCAAACTTCGGGGAAAGCTCAGTTTGGGTTTCGGAAAAATGTAGGACCAACTGAGGCAGCACCGACACTACGGCTTTATCTTAGAAGACA
The DNA here is from genome assembly GCF_023897955.1 of Schistocerca gregaria. NCBI lineage: Eukaryota > Metazoa > Arthropoda > Insecta > Orthoptera > Acrididae > Schistocerca > Schistocerca gregaria. The sequence continues at coordinate 117,827,219 of NC_064922.1, forward strand.
GTGTGAAGAAATGTAACTTTACGCTAATAGTATTTGCAGATGCCGAAACTGAAACTAGCAGGGGCAGATAGCTCGGCAGTATGCCTACAGAATCCAATTGTCAAAGGGCATGCAAAGAAAGCAGCAGTTGAGAAGGAAGTGATAAAGAATCGTACCAATTTCGCATGGACCTTCAATCAGCAGATTCAAGAAGCAGTGAAGGAAACCAAATAAGAGGCTGGAATGGGAATCAGAGTTCAAGAAGAGGAAATAAAAAAAAAACGAAGTTTGCTAATTGAACTGTAAGTACGTCAGAGAATTAAGGACTTGGGATGTTAGTTGAACGGAAAGGATTGTGTTGTAAAATAAATTTCAAAGAGACTTGTACAACAGGAACAATGTGTAGTCGAATTTAACCGTATAACGCTGAAGGAAATATATTAGGAAATGAAACACTAGACGTAGTAGATGTGTTTTGCTATGTGGGCACAAAGAAGCAGATGATTGTCGACGCAGAATGGTATTAAAATGCAAACTGGTAATAGGAAGGGAAGTGATTCCGAAAAATTAGAAATGTTTCACAATCCATTATAAATTTAAACGTTCGAAAGTCTTTTCTGGAAGTATATGTCGGGAGCAGTGCCTTATATGGAGCTGAAACGTCGACGATAAACAGCACGCAAAAGAAGTAATGATGAAGATTTGGTTAGAAGATACAATGACCAATGAAGTGTGGTAGTGAATCGAATAGGGGAGAAAGTTTCGTGGGTCAAATTCACGAAAACAAGCAATCGGTTTATGGGACGTATGATCTAGACTGAAGAGTCATTTACGTTGATGATAAAGAGAAATGTGTATCGAGGGGGGTGGGAGATGAGGGGATAACAATTGCATATAATGAGCAAGACGACTACAGTTTGCGGTTTAAGTGGGTATAAATTGTGTTTACGCAGATATGAAGAGTATTGGACAGGATAGATTAGCTTAGAAATACTCATCCAATCAGCCACACGACCACAACAACAAACAGATTGGCGTTAGAGTTTTATTCTTTACTATGGCTCGAAACACACATTACTTAAGAGTGGTTAAATAGTGCTGCTATAAAACTCAAGTCTTAAGTGCGACAACAATAATATCCTGGCAATGAGATCGCTGTCTGATCCGTTCTTTCATTTCTTCCTCATTAGTTTATATTAGTATTTTCTGATTTTCCTTTACAGATATCATCATGAATTTGCCACATTCCCACCAACTTTCGCGCAAACCTTCGACTACTGCGGACTTAGGTCTAAACACTGAGGCAAGTTGCAGATGAACTCAATGTAGGTTTATTGCAAATTATCTACCAGTATGTTGAACATTGCGCTAGACTAATTCCAGCTATCGGGAAGAGGGATCGAAAATTTCATTTTAATTAAAGTGCAATCTCTAAACAATTTCCTTTCTTCTAACTGATCCTTGACTTCAAAAATATTATGGTACTCGTGGGACCTGCTTAATGCAACACACTTCGTTTGCTGCATCCAAACTATTTTCAGCGAGGTTCCGAAAGAGGCACTTCATAGTCATGTTACAGAATTGGTCTATTCATTTGGCAACAAACCGGCATCTTCACAATTGTTTGAGACACATAGTTGCCCAGATGATTGCTACTGTTAGTGCGCGTTAGCTGCAACCTTGCAATCGCATCTGACTGGCGTGAATCTGCTCATGTGATGCAACGTTTCATTGCACGATAGATTCACAGACATACGTTGCTGATAGATCTTCACCATCAGTGAAACATTGTGCACTTGTGACATGCACCAGAGCCAGAATTCGACAGACAAGCACCATCTCCAAGCTACAGGTTACGCAAACACACGGCCTAAATTACAGTTTACTGGGTAGCTACACATTTACGCATAATCGCGAAATTTTGAACTGGTTGCCAAATAAATCGAGATAGAGAGAATTATGAGTCCACTGATGATGGCGTAATCTCTCTAAAATAAGTTCGAATATAACAAACACAGACTTTAGCATCAAGAGACAGATTAACAACAACTAGAGGAATCAGAGAAATTGACACAGTTCACTACGATGTCACCGTAATGCAGATACATAGCATTTTCACACGTAAAGGTGCTGCGGTCCATCTGCGTGACCAGTAAAAACTGAAGAACTGTGCGTTTGGCAGTAGTAAGGCAGTCAACAGTTTAGAAACAGAAACAATTTGGGAAAGCCTACTTGGTCGAACAGCGATGAGGCATCTTCTATCTATGGAACTGAGATACAGGCTAGCCGCAGACTGAAGAGAAACTCAGGCAGAGATGCCGAAGGAAACAGAAGCAGTGGTTTGTGTGTATCTGCTTTAATTGAGTGCCCCGTTTATTAATACAGTAGGCTTTGGTAACATTCCTCCTGGGCATTGCATAAATATTAATGAAGATATGAATAGGCATGCGACGGTAGGGGTTAGGACTATAGTGGGATAATCCAACAGTCTCCACCCAAATATTTCGCACTACAAAACAATGCTTTTCTATCAAACAAAACAATATTAAGCAACAGTAGCCTTACTAACAAAATATAGAAGTAAATCCACTGCACTCATTTTCATTTTGATAATATTTTATTAATATCGTAAAACAAACAACAAGATGAAATGGTTGTAAGAAGTTCTAATTTTTGTTTCGTTAAAATAAAGTGATTTCATGCCACTTCGATTTCACTAAAAGGTGGTCTGAAGGATAACCACAACTATTGGCCTATTTCGCCGATGACAGTATGTTGTGAAGTGTTTTATTGACCTTTTCGATACATAAAGTTATCTCTGTTCTTGTTAACGTGAATTTCATACGCAGAGATCTTGCGAAACTAATTTCTCTCGCTGCTCCCATGAGAGGAGGAGTTGACAGTGGAACCCCTGTTGTTGATCTTTTTCCCTGACTTCCGCGTTGAACCTACTTTCGCACTATCATCTACTAAATAAAATACGACCTTCTGTAACGCTGCACCACCATCGAACTCTTCCCAGCAAACAGAACTTAGCACGTCGTTGTTAACACAGAGATATCTCCGGACGTGAAAACATGTTCATGCGTGCCCAGGGTCATGTTAGGGAGCCATTCCTCTTCATGTTATATAGAAACATACCATTTTGCATGATGGCGAAGGTCTAATGAAGCTGTTCGCACAATGAGACTGAATAAAGAGAAGTCGTAACGCCAGAAAATTGCAGTGAAGTATGGGAATGTCTACAAATGGTCGAAGTTTGGAGTAAATACTAGCTGTTGGTCCTTATCATAAACGACTGTAACTTCTTTTTCCTCTCCTTTTCCAGTAACTAGGGGTCCCCATTCGTAATCGTGTGGCGTGTTCTATTCCGTTTTTAGGCATTGTCTTCATTAAGGCTTAGTTCCTCATATCACTTTTGATGTTCGTCAACCAGCTGGTTTGATAGTCATCCTCTGCCTCTCCCCCATTTGTAACCATAAAGAGGCACTGTTTAACGATACGGACATCAGGCCTTCGTGTTGCGTCCAGACCGTTTCCGACTTACGTGGGCGACTTTAAAACTATCTCCTATGAATTCATTGCGAACTTTACCTTTTAGTGGTTCTCCTCCACACTCCCTCTCCCCCTCCTCCCGCGTCCTCGTCGCGCAGTTTGCCTTTCAACGGCGTTGCCCTTCCAGACCCCCCACCTCCAAGTCATAACATGAGCATTTGTGTTGTATGGAGCTCCTGTTCGTCAGTCTTTAACTATGCCCAGATTTCACTGCCATTCAGTAGCGTTGCTCATGTCGGCGCAGAGGAGCCCACAGGCGTCAAAATCGGAGCTAGGTTATTTCATCATGATGAACTAGGGGCCAGTTGACAACAAACCGTAAAAAAATTAATTCAAAAATTTGTAAAAACGAAATATAATTCACTGCACAAAAATATTATAAAAACTTCTTCAATCTGTAATTAACTAGACTTCTACGTAATCAGCGAAACAATACCAAATTACCACAAAAAAACTAGTCGTAGTCATGGAAGAAGCCAGAAAAATTCAAGAGAGACCCTATGGAAGTGTACTACACTCCTGGAAATTGAAATAAGAACACCGTGAATTCATTGTACCAGGAAGGGGAAACTTTATTGACACATTCCTGGGGTCAGATACATCACATGATCACACTGACAGAACCACAGGCACATAGACACAGGCTACAGAGCACGCACAATGTCGGCACTAGTACAGTGTATATCCACCTTTCGCAGCAATGCAGGCTGCTATTCTCCCATGGACACGATCGTAGAGATGCTGGATGTAGTCCTGTGGAACGGCTTGCCATGCCATTTCCACCTGGCGCCTCAGTTGGACCAGCGTTCGTGCTGGACGTGCAGACCGCGTGAGACGACGCTTCATCCAGTCCCAAACATGCTCAATGGGGGACAGATCCGGAGATCTTGCTGGCCAGGGTAGTTGACTTACACCTTCTAGAGCACGTTGGGTGGCACGGGATACATGCGGACGTGCATTGTCTTGTTGGAACAGCAAGTTCCCTTGCCGGTCTAGGAATGGTAGAACGATGGGTTCGATGACGGTTTGGATGTACCGTGCACTATTCAGTGTCCCCTCGACGATCACCAGAGGTGTACGGCCAGTGTAGGAGATCGCTCCCCACACCACGATGCCGGGTGTTGGCCCTGTGTGCCTCGGTCGTATGCAGTCCTGATTGTGGCGCTCACCTGCACGGCGCCAAACACGCATACGACCATCATTGGCACCAAGGCAGAAGCGACTCTCATCGCTGAAGACGACACGTCTCCATTCGTCCCTCCATTCACGCCTGTCGCGACACCACTGGAGGCAGGCTGCACGATGTTGGGGCGTGAGCGGAAGACGGCCTAACGGTGTGCGGAACCGTAGCCCAGCTTCATGGAGACGGTTGCGAATGGTCCTCGCTGATACCCCAGGAGCAACAGTGTCCCTAATTTGCTGGGAAGTGGCGGTGCGGTCCCCTACGGCACTGCGTAGGATCCTAAGGTCTTGGCGTGCATCCGTGCGTCGCTGCCGTCCGGTCCCAGATCGACGGGCACGTGCACCTTCCGCCGACCACTGGCGACAACATCGATGTACTGTGGAGACCTCACGCCCCACGTGTTGAGCAATTCGGCGGTACGTCCACCCGGCCTCCCGCATGCCCACTATACGCCCTCGCTCAAAGTCCGTCAACTGCACATACGGTTCACGTCCACGCTGTCGCGGCATGCTACCAGTGTTAAAGACTGCGATGGAGCTCCGTATGCCACGGCAAACGGGCTGACACACACGGCGGCGGTGCACAAATGCTGCGCAGCTAGCGCCATTCGACGGCCAGCACCGCGGTTCCTGGTGTGTCCGCTGTGCCGTGCGTGTGATCATTGCTTGTACAGCCCTCTCGCAGTGTCCGGAGCAAGTATGGTGGGTCTGACACACCGGTGTCAATGTGTTCTTTTTTCCATTTCGAGGAGTGTAGTAATTCACTCAGGAACACGTAGTCCTGTTGCAGTGGGTTTTTGAGTTTTACCCGGTGCCCTAACAATATTGAATTAATAGACGAGGGACAGTAAATGCAAAGATATGTGGCGCATTTTTGCGATAGGGTCCTTTAGTAAGCGGTGGAGCGTCATGGAAATTTTCATCCAACTCCAGTGGCAGACCAGCACGACGAGGTTACTGGCAAATTCTGAAAATGTCAGTTGTAGGTGCAGTCGGTCACCGTAATACTTTCTCCAGCAGATATCTCGCCAACGATAGCCATTCTCCCAGCGCACTACTCGTGAGTGGTATATAAAAAGGGCATGTGTATGTGTGTGAATGGTAGAGTACAGAAAGTACTCGCACCCATAATGTAGTACCCGGAGTATAGATGTAACTAGAGTCGGATGACAACTGTTTAAAAATTTACTTTCGCAGTACAATCCACAATGTCCGTGGTCGGTGACTGGAAGTCCTGTGCATTGCCTGCACACGATGTTAAACAAAACATCTGAACTGCAAGCCAAGTCGAACATTTTTGACCTTGCATACTCCATGGATTTTGCTAGTGCCATTATCTGTTTCCCTCGTACATCGAAGCGAAGCGAAGCTCCTGGTTCATTTTCAAGTGGTGTTTTTTTGTACTCATGCTGGTGCGTTCTAGATCTATATTTTCTCTCATCCGTTGTACATAACTAACACTATCAATAACTTGTGCATCATGTCTAGTGCTGGTTGTTTGGACTTGAGCCTCTCAGATGTGTCACACAGGATATATTCATGAAGCTCTGAAATTTTCAGTATCCTCTTGTGCCCATAAAACAAGGTGTCTTGGTATCCGAGTTCAAGTTGAGAGATATGGCACAGAGTTCGGAGTCACTTAGTTACTACAGTTTTCTGACAGCCTGTGGTCGTACATATTATCATATTCTGTGGGATTTCTTTCTGTTTAGTTTCACAGGAGCTCAATATGTAATTAACTTTGGCTTAAATTGTGTTTATAGAATGTTTGTTGTACCAACTGATATATATAATGCTGGATTTCTTCTATTTTATTACTTTTACTAATTTTATTCATATCCCACGGTTATACTTTTATTTATTCGAGTAAAAAACTCTTAAATACAATACAACCCTAAAACAACAATCTAATATTCATGACAGAGTGTTTCACACTTTCGGAGTCCAATGTTCACCAACCATAACAGGACGGTTATTCTCTGTAAACAAGTGTTGCCTGTTACTGGGTTCGTTCAGATTACTGCATACAAAAAATTTGCCAGAGTGCTGCCAAAACACCATCACTGATACTCCACTTCACTTTAGACTTTCACCTTGTAATCCCTATTCTCATTCTGTTTACGGACTTTCAGCTTCTGGACTGGAGACGGCAACCTGATGGTAGCTTCTCTTTTGTTGTCCATAATCCTCCAGGAGGCATGTTCTCCACAGCTGGGTTCAGCTGGATTCTGCTGAAGTTAGAATTGGGACTATTGTTGGAACGAATCTTTTCCTTGATATCAGTTACGAAGGGTAAACATGAGTTCGAAACAATGGATACCTTTGAGCTGTTAAACTTACTTCTTTTCAATCACAACTGTCTTCTTGCATCTTGAATTGATACTCCCACGAGTGAAAAAATCTCGATGAGTGTAGTTGGTCTTAGGCACCCCGTAACAAATGCAGTCTGTTTTATGAAAATCCACATTAACATGATTAGCATGTGCAGAGCCCCTCCACACAATATGTCTCTTTGAAGATTGCAAACCAGTTGGGTGTACCCTGGGCAGCATTTAGGGCAAATCAGCGGCTGAATTTTCCATCACCAAAGACATTACACTGGACAGATGTACTAATGACGCCACAACGCAGATGGATTACTCTTTTCCCTTGTTGTTGTAGGTGTTGTTGTGGTCTTCAGTCAGTTTTCCCCCAGACTTCCGTCCACTACTAAACCATCAGAGTGTGTCCTCCCAACTGATCCCTCCTTCTAGACAGGTTATGCCACCAATTTCTTTGCTCCTCACTAATTCTATTCATTACATTGTTATTAGTTACATGATCTACTCATCAAATCTTCGGTATTATTCTGTAACATCACATTTCTAAACCTTCTATTCCCTTCTTGTCTAAAGTGTTTATCATCCATGTTTCACTTCCACACATGGCTGCACTCCACACAAATAATTTCAGAAAGGACTTCGTGACACTCAAATCTATACTCGATGTTAACGAACTTAACTTCTTCATAAACATTTTTTCTTGCCATTGTCTTTCTAGATATCAAATTCTCTCTACTTCTTCTATTATCAGTTATTTTGCTGTCCAAATAACAACAATTATCTACTACTATTAAAGGGACTTGCCTCCTAATCTAACTCCTTTAGCATCATCTGATTTAATTCAGCTACATTCTATTATCGTTTTGTTTTGATGATCTTCATCTCCTACACTCCTTTCAAGATTCTGACCACTACGTTCAACTGCTCTTGCATATCCTTTGCTGTCTCTTACAGAACTACAATGACATAAGAACACCTCAAAGCTTGTATTTCTTCTTCTGAACTTTAATTCCTACACGAAACTTTCCTTCTGTGTCCTTTATTGCTTGTTCAGTGTACAAATTGTATAATATAGGTGATAGGCTACAATCCTGTCTCACTCCCTTCTTAACCACTGCTTGCCTTTCTTGCAGCTCGACTGATTACTGCCATCTGGTTTCTGTACAAATTGTAAATACCCTTTCGCTCTCTGTATTTTTTCCCTTACCACTTTCAGAATCCGAAAGAGAGTATTCCAGTCAACATTGTCAAAAGCTTTCTTTATGTCTACAAATGATATAAACATTGGTTTGCCTTCCCTTAATATATCTCCTAAAGTCGTAGGGTCAGTATTTCTTAACGTGTTCCAACATTTCTACGAAAACCAAACTGATCTTTCCCAGAGGTCGGCTTCTACCACTTTTTCCATTCGTTTGTAAAGAATTCGTGTTAGTATTTTTCTGTAAGTCTCCAAATGTTATAAATGTAGATTTGCATTTCCGCAACCTCTCTTCAAAGAGAAGTCATATGGGCAGTACTGCCTCCCGTGTTTCTATATTTCTATATTCTCCGGAATTCAAACTTGTTTTCTTTAAGTCGGCTTCTGCCAGTTTCTCAGTTCTTCTGTAGAGAATTCGTGTCAGTATTTTACAACCACCTTTTATTAAACTGGTAGTTTCATAATATTCACACCTGACGGCAACTGCTTTCTTTAGAATTTTAATTATTATATTCTTCTTGACGTCTGATGGTGTTTCGCGTGTCTCATACACCTTGCTGACCAGATGGGATAGTTTTGTCATGGCTGACTATCAGTATTACTAACGGAATGCTATCTACTCCCGCGTTCTTGTTTCGACGCAGGTCTTTCAGTAATCTATCCAATTCTTCTCGCCCATACCCTACACAGGAATACAAGTTTATATGACAACTTCGCAGATATACTCCCATCTCATTTACATCTACGTCCTCTTTCATTTTTACCCTCAAACACATCTCCCTTTTGTAGAACCTCCACTTACTCCTTCAAGCTTTCAGCTTCGCCTTCCTTGCCTAGGACTAGTATTCCATTTAAGATCTTGATATTCATACAGATGGTTCTCTTTTCTCCAAAGGCCTCTTTAATATTTCTGGAGGCAGTATTTATTCATTCCCCTATTGATATATGATTCTAAAACCGTACGTTTGTCTTCTATCCGTCTTGATTAATCATTTTGCAGTTTCCGCCAAACACATTTTTAGACTTTGTATTCTCTTTCCCCTGCTTGATTTACTGAAATTTTGTATTTTATTATTTCATGAATTAAACTGAATATCTCTCGAGTTACAAAAGGATTTCGGCTGTACCTAGTCTTTTTAGCCGGCGGTGGCGGCCGAGTGCTTCTAGGCACTTTAGTCTGGAACCGCGCGACCGCTACGGTCGAAGGTTCGAATCGTGCCTTGGGCATGGATGTGTGTGACGTCCTTAGGTTGGTTAAGTTTAAGTAGTTCTAAGTTCTAGGGGACTGATGACCTCAGATGTTAAGTCCTATAGTGCTCATAGCTATTTGAACAATTTTTAGACTTTTTACCCATTTGATCCTCTGCTGCCTTTACTACTAGCCAGGTCCCATCTACTTTTTTGCAATCTCTTCAGTTTTAATCTCAGTTCATAACCAATAAACTGTGCTCACAGTCCACACCTGCCCCTGGAAATGTCTTTCAGTTTTAAACCTGGTTCTGAAATCTCAGTCTTACCAATACGTAACCAGTCTAGAACCTTCCGGTGTCGCTCAGGTCTCTTCCACGTATACAACCTTCTTTCACGCTTCTCAAGTATGAGCGATGATTAAATTATGCTCTGTGCAAAATCCTACCAGGCAGCTTCCTCTGTCGTTTCTTTTCCCCAGTCCATATCCACATACTATCTTTTCTTCTCTTCGTTTTCCTAATATCGTCGAAGACTAAAAAATTTCCCATCTCCCTTCACTTTCCGAATGATTTCTCTTATCTAATCAGACATTTCTTCAATCTCTTCGTCGTGTGCGGCGCTCGTTGTCATATAAACTTGTATTCCTGTGTAGGTTATGGGCTTTGTGTCTGTCTTGGCTACAGTAATGCATACACTATGCTGTAGCCTAACCGTGCTCCTATTTTCTTATACATCATTAAACCATTCCTGGATTGCCCATATTTGTTTATGTATTTATAACCATGCATTCACCGGATCAGAAGTCCTGTTCCTCCTGCCACCAAACGCTTATGTCCTACTGTAGCTTTAACATAACCAATTCCGTTTTCAAATTTTCTAACCTACCTGCTCGATTAAGGTATCTGACATTCCACGCTTCGATTGTTAGAACGCCAGTTTTGTTTCTCCTGATAACGACATGCTCCCCGCCTAGAGATCCAAATGGGTGATTGTTTTACCTCCGGAATACTTTACCCAAGGGGATTCCATCATTTAACCCACAGTAGAGCTTGATGCCCTCGGGAGAAGTTACGGTTGTCGTTACCCCTTCTTTCAGCAGTTCACAGTATTAGCATAGAAGGCCGTTTTGGTTGATATTGCAAGGCCAGATCAGTTAACCATCCAGACTGTTGCCCTGCAACTACTGAAAGGCTTCTGTGCCTCTTCAGGAACTAGAAGTTTGTCTGACATTTCCCTTTAATTCTAAATAAATACTCTGCGTAAAGACCTTAACCTGTTATTAGAGAACTGTAGGAGTCTCTCCTTTATATTTGGCAAGAAGTAATATCGTACCCATTTCTCTTGCCAAGAATCCATAATATGCTTTCTGGCGGAGACATATAGTCTTCCGCATTCTGAACTATTTCAGTTACTTAGTGTGGCCAGGTTTTCGTCATCTAGTGGACGTATCACCTACCTTTAACATGTAAATCGCAACTAGCAATGCATCTGGCCAACGCAGAAGAACTGCATGGTGCACTCGCAGCCTAGCCTGTTTGTCCTTCTTCAGCACCATTACCATGTAGTTTGTTTTTTAAATTATTTTTTGTTACTTAATGAGATCTAGAAAAGTTAGTCAGACAAAAAACGACACACCACGAAGAAATCATCTGAATGGGTGGAAATCGATAGTTGTGATGTACATGCACAGAGTGAGTTGATTATAATTTCAGAAAAATGGGATGATTTATTGCAAAGAATGAGCTTCACAAATTAAGGAGGTCAGTGACGAACTGGTCCACCTCTGGCCCTTATGCGAACGGCTACTCGCCTTAGTATTGATGGACAGACATATTGTGTGATACCGTGTTTAAATCTTCAAACTGGCGCGTTAGATCGTGAACATCCCGAGCTGGTTGGTGGGTTCTGCCCATAATGCTTCTAATGTTCTGAGGTGGGGAGAGATCAGGCGACCTTGTTGATAAAAGGCAAGGTTTGGCAAGCACGAAGAGAAGCAGCAGAAACTTTCGCCTTGTGAGGACGGACATTATCTGGCTGAAATATATGCTCGACATGCTTTGCCATGAATGATAACTAAACTTGGCATAGAATATCGACGACGTAACGCTGTGCTGTAAGGAAGTCGGTGATGACAACCAAAGGGTCCTGGTAAGAAATGAAGTGGCGTCCCAGACCACAATCCTGGTAGGCAGCAGTCAGACTGGTATCCAACCACCGTCCAGGGCGTCTCGAGACACGACTCCGCCGATCGTTGGAGGTCAGTTCGAAGTGGGATTCATGACTGATGGCATTTCTACTCCAGTCAATGAGACTCCAGGGCGAATATGCCCGATACCACAGCAGTCGGGCTTGTTGGTGTACAGAGGTCAATGGTAGTCAATGCAAGGGGTGCTATCTCAACCCTCTGTGAGTCTCCTATTAATGATTCTGGTGGTCACTGAAGCAGTAGTTGCTCGTCGGATCGATGATAATTCACATTCTGCCGTCTATCTAGGTGGACGGCTTCCTTCCAAACGCTGTTCTCGACCTCGTTCACACGTTCATCCGAACATTATCGTCTGAAATATTATACACTCTTACTTGCGAATACGAACAACCATGAGCTGTGTAAGGGGATGACAATGAAAATTTGTGCATGACCGCGACTTGAACCCGACTTTGAGCGACCGGTCACCTTAACGACTTTGGGTATACATGCACAATTCACAGCCAGATCCAAACTTCTGTATGTGGTCGTTCGGGCGTCACAACCTGCAGTCCTACACGCGTTATGTAATTCCCTTCAGGGGCGGACATGTTAACTGGAAATCGCTGCCCAGTGTCGGCGGATAAATGAGATATCAATATCGTATCTGCGTATATTGTTCACGTGCCTGTCTGCAAGACAGTCACTGTCCTACTCAGTATATGCAAAGATATTCACGAGGACCTTACACTCGGATATCGTCAAGGTACCTGTTTACTAACTTCCCAATTGTTGTTGTTGTTGTTGTTGTTGTCTTCAGTCCTGAGACTGGTTTGATGCAGCTCTCCATGCCACTCTATCCTGTGCAAGCCTCTTCATCTTCCAGTACCTACTGCAACCTACATCCTTCTGAATCTGCTTAAGCTATTCATCTCTTGGTCTCCCTCTACGATTTTTACCGTCCACGGTGCCCTCCAATGATAAATTTGTGATCCCTTGATGCCTAAGAACATGTCCTACCAACCGATCCCTTCTTCTAGCCAAGTTGTGTTACAAACTTCTCTTCTCCCCAGTCCTATTCAATGCCTCCTCGTCAGTTATGTGATCTACCCATCTAATCTTCAGCTTCTTCTCTAGCACCACATTTCGAAAGCTTCTATTCTCTTCTTGTCCAAACTAGTTATCGTCAATGTTTCACTTCCATACATTGCTACACTCCATACAAATACTTTCAGAAACGACTTCCTGATACATAAATCTATATTCGATGTTAACAAATTTCTCTTCTTCATAAACGCTTTTCTTGCCATTGCCAGTCTACATTTTATATCCTCTCTACTTCGAACATTATCAGTTATTTTGCTCCCCAAATAGCAAAACTCCTTTACTACTTTAAGTGTCTCATTTCCTAATCTAATTCCCTCAGCATCACCCGAATTAATTTGACTACATTCCATTATCCTCGTTTTGCTTTTGTTGATGTTCATCTTATATCCTCCTTTCAAGACACTGACCACTCCGTTCAACTGCTCTTCCAAGTCCTTTCCCGTCTCTGACAGAATTACAATGTCATCGGCGAACCTCAAAGTTTTTACTTCTTCTCCATGAATATTAATACCTACACTAGATTTTTCTTTTGTTTCCTTTACTGCTTGCTCAATATACAGATTGAATAACATCGGGGAGAGGCTACAACCCTGTCTCACTCCCTTCCCAACCACTGCTTCCCTTTCATGCCCCTCGACTCTTATTACTGCCATCTGGTTTCTGTACAAATTGTAAATAGCCTTTCGCTCCCTGTATTTTACCCCTGCCACCTTCAGAATTTGAAGGAGAGTATTCCAGTCAACATTGTCAAAATATTTCTCTAAGTCTACAAATGCTAGAAACGTAGGTTTGCCTTTCCTTAATCTTTCTTTTAAGATAAGTCGTAAGGTCAGTATTGCCTCACGTGTTCCAAAATTTCTACGGAATCCAAACTGATCCTCCCCGAGGTCCGCATCTACCAGTTTTTCCATTCGTCTGTAAAGAATTCGCGTTAGTATTTTGCAGCTGTGACTTATTAAACTGATAGTTCGGTAATTTTCACATCTGTCAGCATGTGCTTCCTTTGGGATTGGAATTATTATATTCTTCTTGAAGTCTAAGGGTATTTCGCCTGTCTCATACATCTTCCTCACCAGATGGTAGTTTTGTCAGCACTGGCTCTCCCAAGGCCGTCAGTAGCTCTAATGGAATGTTGTCTGCTCCTGGGGCCTAGTTTCGACTCAGGTCTTTCAGTACTCTGTCAAACTCTTCACGCAGTATCTTATCTCCTATTTCGTCTTCATCTACATCCTCTTCCATTTCCATAATATTGTCCTCAAGTACATCGCCCTTGTATAAACCTTCTATATACTCCTTCCACCTTTCTGCCTTCCCTTCTTTGCTTAGAAGTGGGTTGCCATCTGAGCTCTTGATATTTGTACACGTGGTTCTCTTCTCTCCAAAGGTCTCTTAATTTTCCTGTAGGCAGTATCTATCTTACCCCTAGTGAGATAAGCTTCTACATCCTTACATTTGTCCTCTAGCCATCCCTGCTTAGCCATTTTGCACTTCCTGTCAATCTCATTTTTGAGACGTTTGTATTCCTTTTTGCCTGCTTCATTTACTGCATTTTTATGTTTTCTCCTTTCATCAATTAAATTCAATATTTCTTCTGTTACCCAAGGATTTCTAGCAGCCCTCGTCTTTTTACCTACTTTATCCTCTGCTGCCTTCACTACTTCATCCCTCAGAGCTACACATTCTTCTTCTACTGTGTTTCTTTCCCCCATTCCTGTCAATTGCTCCTTTATGCTCTCCTTGGAACTCTGTACAACCTCTGGTTCTTTCAGCTTATCCAGATCCCATGTCCTTAAATTCCCACTTTTTGGCAGTTTCTTCAGTTTTAACCTACAGGTCATAACCAATAGATTGTGGTCAGAGTCCACATCTGCCCCTGGAAATGTCCTACAATTTAAAACCTGATTCCTAAATCTCTGTCTTACCATTATATAATCTATCTGATACCTTTTAGTATCTCCAGGATTCTTCCATGTTTACAACCTTCTTTTATGATTCTTGAACCAAGTGTTACCTATGATTAAGTTATGCTCTGTGCAAAATTCTACCAGACGGCTTCCTCTTTCATTTCTTAGCCCCAATCCATAATCACCTACTATGTTTCCTTCTCTCCCTTTTCCTACTGACGTATTCCAGTCACCCATGACTATTAAATTTTCGTCTCCCTTCACTACCTGAATAATTTCTGCCCAGCTGCGCCGTAAAACTCCGCCGAAGTGTGACGTAATCATCCATCCGCTGACAAAGTTAACAGTTTGGCATTTCCCCTAGATACCTGCATGAATATCAATCTGCGTCAAATTCTCCTAAGTCCCTTGCGGTGCGTCCTGTTTTTTCGGTATTAGAGTTTATTTATGCCTCTCAGTAGAACAGTCCATCGCTTCGTTCGGCCACAAGGTGCCCACTTTGGTACTGTGCATTCCCTCGAGGAACAGCTCTTGCCACTGAATGTCTCGGTATTTTCCGACCTACTTCTGAAAATGGAGTCGATGGTGGAGATAACTGGGAAACGAAGATTCTCTGTGTACGGCGGCCTCGTACGTGTCACGGCCCGCCTTGAACCTCCTCCGCTCCAGTCCCACGGTGTCCGGCGCACCACCACACATAGTCTGAAATGGCTGACCTGTAACGACTTTGTTCCTGAGACAATTAGAAAATGATGGCAAAGAATGTGTGACCACATCGTCAACGTATTACGCCACTTTCCTGTAACTTAGAGGCTCAGCTCGTTTATATTTTTGCAATGATACTAGATCATACGACTAAACGTCTATTTATTGGTGAAATGTAATATTTAATGTACAGACAATTTCCACGTTTTACATGCTGTGAATTTTTCTGGATTAATTTAGTGTTTTTTTTTTTATTTTCTTCTGTACTATACAAATGTCAAATTCAGATCAGAAAGAGCTCATGTCATAATTGCTCCATAAATGCAGTGTTACTCAGTCACTTTTTGTCTGTTATTGGAAGATAGTAACTGTTCTCCAAAGAACGGATACCATTGATGACCGTGCAGCTTCTCTATAATAAAAGATAATTAACTGAAACCCTCAGCTGCCGACAATGTTTGTTGCTATACCTCGAGATGGACAGCTGAAAATATGTGCCCCGACCAGGACTCGAACCCAGGATCTCCAGCTTAGGTACATTACGTGCGTAGATTGTGGACAGTTGGGAATGTGGGTCTCACGGGAAGCGTGCAAGTGTTAAAAGTACCTGGAGTTCCGCTATTCACCTGTGTCCTCGGTGGCTCAGATGGACAGCCGGCACGGTAGCTCAGCAAGTTTGGTCAGAGAGCTGGTTGTCCTCTGTAATAAAAAACTGAGTGGAAGGATCAACATACGAACTTTACCGGATGTCAAGTGACGTTCACAACGACCAAACACAACGATCAAAAACGAACAAAATGCAAAAAAAAAAAGGATAGATAGAGCGTCAGCGATGTAAGCAGCAAATCCCTGGTTCGAGTCCCGGTCGGGGCAAACATTTTCAGCTGTCCCCATCGAGGTATATCAACAGCATGTGTCGGCAGCTGTGTGTTTCAATTAATTATCATTTATTTTGTCTATTATGACGTCCTATGTGTTTCCTGTCGTGTTATAACAAAGCCGTGGTCTATGAACACACGTTCCCCTCACGGCCACCAAAGTTCAAACTGCGTTACAAAACGTGAAACAACACGAGACGAATAGATCGTGAAACAAACAGTGAACTGCTCGGAAACATAAAGGAGCAAATAAACAATGGACAAACAAAACAATGAAAAACTCGTTAACTTATTGATAAGTTCACTACATTAGATGACAAACACGTCCCTATAAAGCAAACAATTTCGACGGAAATTGCTTTACACAACATGAAAAGCAATAACGAGAATTTATTTTGAGGCGGTGGGCAATAACGGTATCGCCTTTATCACAATCAAGGATGTTCTGGCTACAGTAGTACCAGTTTCGGCAGACATTTAATACGATGCATCTCACTTATCGAAAAGCAGCGGAGTTCGAAACATTCCTACGAACGAAAACGTACAATCACGTTTTGATCACCGCCCAATTTGCCTCCTACCTACTGTATCCATCACTCAGGAATGTGTCTTCTTGCAATCAACTCGCTGAACACTTATGTAAATTTATCTTGTGTGACAGATATAAGTCCAGTTTTCGTAAACACTAAAGCACAAATCCTGGACTACTTAAGGTAACTGATGACCTGAAATGTATCAGACAACCGTAAGACCATAATATTGAACTCACTGGGTTTTGTTAACATATTTGATTACGACATCTATGACGCGTTGTTCAGATAGTGTGGTGAAGTGGTTTGAAAGCGGCGTAAGAAACAACAAAGCAATATGTTCTTTTTGCAAATGAAGAATCGTCTGTGAATGATTTTCATAAGTGCAGCAGGGTGGAATCCTAAACGCACTATTATTCTTGATTTCGTCGATATTTTCCTGCAAAAATCATTTCTATGCTGAAGGACTACAGCTTTACTAAAGTTCCAGACATCCTTATCGCCTTAGTCCATGTTAACGACGATCTTTGTTCAGTGGTCAAACGGACGCAAAAACTAGGACAAATTTACTGAAAAGAATTCCAACTTACCTTTAGTATGCCCTTAAGAAATAATTAGTTCAGAATTCCTCCACCGCTTTCACCCTTGTCACCTCGACGCTGTCCCAATATCAAGCAACAAGACGGTGAATACGGTGGCGTAACATTGGATGTTTATCTCGGTTGGGCAGAGAATAGTGTCACCACGTACGGAAGGAATTCCTTTTGCTTCTGTGCCGTCGAGAAGTTTTCATATACTGACAACATAGTGACTTGTACGTTGTTGCTATCAGCGGCACTCCAAGGTAGCAAATCACAGACAAAATCCAGAGAGCAGGCAAAAGTGATAGGGTTTAGGTTACCTTATATAAATAGTAACACTAGAGCGCTGTAAACTGCAGACGCTCTGGGCGGCTGTCCCAGGGAAGAAGTTTCACTTCAGAGAATTAACTGACAACTCCATCCATCGCCTTGACGTTGTTGCAAGACTTCACTGTAGAAGTTGGCCAATAAAAGGCACGTCTTAGCAGAGAACTGCAACTTCAGCAGGTTTAAGCAGGTTAGACCGGTACTACATAAGCTGCCGCCCACAGAACGACGAAGGGCGGGGATTAAGTGCTGTGAAACACTGTTGTTGCTGACCATGATAGGAGTGGCAGTGACGTGTAGCTTTCACCTGAAAGCTGTTGATGCCAAACTTGGAGTTTATTAATGTAAAATCCAGAAGCATCTCTTCCTACCGAGCAGGAGTAGGGGAGGAATCTAAATGTTGCTGGAGGTGCAGAACGACTATCCAGATTAGCCGAAGCTTGTTAAGAGGAGTGGTACGCCCCAGTGGTTCTTTCAAAACCCATTTCTCGTGTTCAAGCGGATTTCTCAGACAGATTGCTGGGGCATCGACTCCGTATCGCTCGTGGTCAGCCTCGGTAATCTACGATATGTCTGTTTTCCTCACTTGGAATGTTGCTCTCAAGGTTGTACTTAATGTGCTGTTAGTGTTCGTTACTTCTGTTAGGATCGGACCTGTGGCTTCAGACAGTGTCTTCCATTGTGCAACCAGTTGTCTTCTATGTTTTTTTCTAATGCTTAGAACTAGTCTTCAGTGTAGTACACTAATGGCCATTAATTTTTGCTACACTAAGAAGAAATGCAGATGATAAACGGGTATTTTTGGACAAGTATATTATACTAGAACTGACATGTGATTTAATTTTCACGCAATTTGGGTGGATAGATCCTGAGAAATCAGAACCCAGAACAACCAACTCTGCCCGTAATAACGGCCCTGATACGCCTGGGCATTGAGTCAAACAGAGCTTGGATGGCGTGTACAGGTACAGCTGCCCAATGAGCTTCAACG
Source organism: Schistocerca gregaria (assembly GCF_023897955.1). Taxonomy (NCBI): domain Eukaryota; kingdom Metazoa; phylum Arthropoda; class Insecta; order Orthoptera; family Acrididae; genus Schistocerca; species Schistocerca gregaria. Next base: position 117,845,853 of record NC_064922.1, read on the forward strand.
CGATACTACAGTTCATCAAGGGTAGTGATTGGCGTATTGTGACGAGCCAGTTGCTCGGCCACAATTGACCAGACGTTTTCAATTGGTGAGAGATCTGAAGAATGTGCTGGCCAGAGCAGCATTCGAACATTTTCTGTATCCAGAAAGGCCCGTACAGGACCTGCAACATGCGGTCGCGCATTATGCTGCTGAAATGTAGGGTTTCGCAGGGTTCGAACGAAGGGTAGAGCCTCGGGTCGTAGCACATCTGAAATGTAACGTCCACTGTTCAAAGTGCCTCAATGCGCACAAGAAAAAAAATTACGTTCTGCCATTCGTGGACCCAGGTTCGTTGTTGAGTACACCAACGGCGGCGCTCCTGTCTGTGATGCAGCGTCAAGGGTAACCGCAGCCATGGTCTCCTAGCTGATAGTCCATGCTGCTGCAAACGTCGTCGAACTGTTCGTGCAGATGATTGTTGTCTTTGAAACGTCCCCATCTGTTGACTCAGGGATCGAGACGTGGCTGCACGATCCGTTACAGCCGTGCAGATAAGATGCCTGTCATCTCGACTGCTAGTGATACGAGGCCGTTGGGATCCAGCACGGCGTTCCGTATTACCCTCCTGAACCCACCGATTCCATATTCTGCTAACAGTCATTGCATACGATAAACCGCAATCGCGATAGGCTACAATCCGACCTTTATCAAAGTCGGAAAAGTGATGGTACGCACTTCTCTTCCTTACACGAGGCATCACAATAACATCCCATCAGGCAACGCCGGTCAACTGTTGCTTTTGTATGAGAAATTGGTTGGAAACTTTCCTCGTTTCAGCACGTTGTAGGTGTCGCCACCGGCGCCAACCTTGTGTGAATGCTTTGAAAAGCTAATCATTTGCATATCATAGCATCTTATTCCTGCCGGTTAAATTTCGCGTTTGTAGCACGTCATCTTCGTGGTGTAGTAATTTTAATGGCCAATAGTGTAGTTAGCTGATCGCATCTAAATAGTGTTAATCAGACCACTGAACTCCATGAGTCTCCTGCTGCAAGCATCCTGTCGAGTCCTAGAATGCGCGTCTTTCGTAGGTGCCAAGTGACAGTGTTTGGCGCTGATCTAAGTCATCAGCTTGGCTTCACTTCTGCATTTACTCCTCACCGCCAGGCAATTGCAGTCTGATCTCTAACACTCTGTCGTCCCTCTATCCTGTGTCAATATACGAAATGATTTGAAACATATGTTTGTGTAATCTCTCATTCTGCCGAACTCCCACTATTGCGATGCGACGTAATCCGTCATAACACTCATACCGAAAACACGATGTATGTTCCGCAAATAGTGTCTTCGGGCCCCTGTAGGGTCCGCGACGTCTAAAACTGAAATTTTTGCTAATAAAATTGAATTCACAGCTGTATTGTAACCAGTTTTTCAGGTACTAAAAAGAAAGCAGTTAGAAATTATGCCTACGTTTGTAAATATAACTGTTTTCCTACTTCACTAAGTTTCTGCCCAGAAGCTGGTCAATCATTATGTAGGACTACTTCAAGTGAGAGAAATTTCTTCTTTGCTAGGGCACTGCTTAAAAGCAGTCGTACATTAACTGCACAACGCTTCGGGATTTCATGGATTACATCATTAAGTGGCAGCAAACTCCCGCCATTATCTCCTATTCCAGCTTTAAAAAAAAATTAATGTTGCTCATTCCCATGCGTATAAACGTCAAGATTCATCACCACCCTCAATTCTAGGATTTCTAAAAAACAGTAAGGAAAACCTTCCAAAATATATTCCTGGCTGCGAGTAATTCTTGACAAATTCGGTGCGGTTAATTTAAATCTGTCTTGCAAGATATATCGCTATAGAGAAATAAGAAAGGTGCTTCCATTCAGTCAATCTGTGAAGAGATTACAAATATCTGAACAACAAACACCCATCATTGGTTTTTAACCGCTTCCTTTGCAGCAAAGGTAAGAACAATTCAGAAGCAATAATACTGCACTGCTGATTGCTGTGTTGTAGTTGGCGCAAAATTTTTCTCTTTCTTTAATTTTTCATGAGTGAAAAATTAAAAATAAGAAACAATCAAAAGAGGGACATGCGGTATTGTTAAGCAACAGACAAAAACTACACTATATTGTTCTTTTTTCAGTAGCAAGATTGTTGTGATTAGACAAGAAAAACAAGGTTGAACTGCCCTTCACCTTTTCAAGTTTATATCCCCGCTTACAGTTTTAAAACCTGGGTTTTCGAAGGTAGATACAATAATACACTGTGTCACATGCATTTTCTTGTCAGTGTGACTGGAGTGAAATTCCTCCAGCCCAAACAATGGCGTTAGGCATGTTTCACCCCCTTCATCATTCCATCAAGCAACAAGTGAGGGGATAAAGTTTTACTTGGGAAAACAGATACCAGAGCCAGTCACACATGTCACGTGTTCACAGTATGGCACATAGTTCGTGAACAGGCAGGGATAAACAGCAGATGAACATACACAGATTTGTCATCAGCCATTCGTTTTCTGAGCTGCTCAATGTTCTCAATGGGGCGATATTTGCTAAGTTCGCAATGGATCGATGGTTGCAATCGTCTGCATCGAAACGAGACACTGTTGGTGATGTTATGCCTGGCAATTCTTCTAAAAGTGAGTCTTCATATACTCGAGATACTGCAAGTGAACTTGAAGGAAGAAGAGAAAACTACTCAGGTATTGTGATGACAATGTTCGTTATGGATTTACACACGTCCGCAATGACGACAACCAGCACCGACAGTGCGTCTTGTGTTATGACGTACTGACAAACGAAAGCGTGAAACCAGTTAATGTTCGAAGACATTTGGGGAAGAAACATGAATGACACCTTGGCAAGTAGATACATTATTTTATAAACAAACTCAGGGAGCTGAAACACAATAAAAGTGCAATATCAAAGACTGCGATTGTAGGTAATACTAACGCGAAAGCTGCATTAGCATCATGCCATGTTCATTGCTAATTGCTAAATCTGCGAAACGTCACAGAGTTGCGCGAAGTTTAATCCTACCAGGAAATGATGGCAAGTGATGGAGCTGCTAAGGAAATGAACTTCTTTCCCATTTCCAACGATAAAGTTAAAAGAAGAATTGACAGTGTATCTTCCAATGTGAAAAACCGATTAATTTCAAAAATTCAACGTATCCCATTGCTCCTTACAGCTTGATGAAAGTGCTGACAGACGGAGTCCGTTTTGAGTGTAAAAAGACGATTTGCGAAAATATTTTGTTATGTACGAAGATTTTTCGAACAAAGGCAGAAGATGTATTTTGTGACCTTAACGAGTTCATGATAACCAACGATATTATGTGGGATAAATGTGTAGCTGTCACTGCGGACGGAGCATGTTCTTTTATAGGTTTGAAGACAGGCCTAACAACTCGGGTGAAAGCTTTAGCACCGAAATTAGCGTGCACACATTGCTTCATACACAAAGAAGTTATAGCAGCGAGAAAAATACTTAGGATTTTAAATGTTTTCTAAAAGAAGTATACGGAACTCGTTAATTTCATTGAATCACTTCCTCTAAATTCCAGTCCTTTCACAGTTTTGTGAAAAGAGCTTGTCAGTGAACACACTAAACTTTTCTTAGAAACTGAATCGGGTTGGTTGTGAAGAGCGAAGGTTGTTTTGGGCTGCCTGGTTATGTGTGCTTCTTTCATTTAGACAAGCGACGTTGTTTTCACGAGAGAAATTGTGTAATTTTTCATAGGTTGTATAAAGTGGCCTATGTGTTGGCTATTTTCTCCTTTCTCAACGAACTTAAGTTGGGCCTTCAAGAAAGAAGTGTTAATACGTTCCCGATTTAGAGTACAGTTGAAGCCACAAGCAAGGCACTGCAACTGTGACCAGCACGAGTACAAGATAATAACTTTCACCATGGCCAATGCTAAAGGCCTTCATTCATTCCTCAAACACTTTGACACTTGGGAGCATTAGCTCCAAGTTTTAGAGAATATTTCCCTGTCTCACAACCTGATATTTGTTGGATTGAAAATCCCTTCACCAATATAGAAATCCATGACATGTAAGGTATGAATCTCTCTGACACAGAACAAGAACAGCTATTGAAACTATTCTGCGATACTTCATGGAAAAGTGTTTTCAAAGAATCTGAATTGAGTAATTTTTGTTCCGTGTGTGCTGTGAGTACAAAAAGTGGTCTGAAAAGGCACTGCGTCATTTGATGTCTTTCCCTCTCTTTTATGTGAGCAGACGATTTTTACTCTTTCCAGTATTAAAACCTTAAAGCGAAATCATATAAATGTGTAGTCGGACCTAATATTGATAGTGACGAGTTCTATTCCAGATAGTAACAGAATTATGGAAAAACACGAAGAGCTTCATTCCTCACATTAGTGGCACCTCATCTGAGAACACTGTTTGTCAAGTGGATTTGCCTACAAACATCCATTTTCAGTTACTGTACTTACTGCACTGCACTGTACTGCATTACTGCGTTTTCTGTTTTTCTGGATTACTGTACTGTTACCATATTACTGTAAGTTTCTTCATTTGCAACAGTAATTTCGTTCACTGGGCGATAATCATGAATCTTTGGAATAAATTACTATTTCACTATTTTCCTTGACCTTTTTCTTGTCACTGGTAATTCTTTGATTAATACAATGTGAAATTTCAGACAGCATTGCAAAGGGTCCGCAGATCACTTCACCAATAAACAGAGGGTCCGCGGTTTCGGAAGTTTGAGAACCACTGCTCTAGACTGCTAGAACTAACAATGAATTCTCGTGTGTGTTATTCCGAAACAACCCATTATTTTACGACTTCAGTGTTTCATACACCCGCCAACGGCATTGTCACCGTGGTAATACCGGTTCCCGTCACCTAATTTAAGCGCTGTCGAACTTGACTAGCATTTGGGTGGGTAACCATAGAGTCCACCGAGCGCTGTTTGCAAGCGTGTTGCACTTAACCCTTGTCAGGCCGACTGAGGAGCTAATTGACTGAGAATGAGCGGCTCCAGTCACAAAAACTGACAATGGCCGGTAGAGCGATGTGCTGACCACATGCCCTCTGTATCCGCATCCAATAACACCTGTCGTCTGAGGATGAGACGGCTGTCGGTCGGTACTATTGGCCTGTCAGGATGGAGTTTAGTTTAGTGTTTCATACACCCCGTTGGAATGGTATCGGTTAGATAATCTATGTATCTGTCACACGCTGTGTTAGTTCATCGGCTCCTTAATGCGGCCGACCTAAGTGGCCGAGCGGTTCTAGGCGCTACAGTCTGAAGCCACACGATCGCTACGGTAGCAGGTTCGAATCCTGCCTCGGGCATGGATGTGTGTGATGTCCTTATGCTAGGTTTAAGTAGTTCTAGGTTATAGGGGACTGATGACCTCAGAAGTTAAGTACCATAGAGCTTAGAGCCATTTGAACCATTTTTTGAAACTTAATGTGGATGCCTCCAGTGCCTCGCATCAGTGGTTAAATACCTGTCATCGTACACTCCTGGAAATGGAAAAAAGAACACATTGACACCGGTGTGTCAGACCCACCATACTTGCTCCGGACACTGCGAGAGGGCTGTACAAGCAATATCACACGCACGGCACAGCGGACACACCAGGAACCGCGGTGTTGGCCGTCGAATGGCGCTAGCTGCGCAGCATTTGTGCACCGCCGCCGTCAGTGTCAGCCAGTTTGCCGTGGCATACGGAGCTCCATTGCAGTCTTTAACACTGGTAGCATGCCGCGACAGCGTGGACGTGAACCGTATGTGCAGTTGACGGACTTTGAGCGAGGGCGTATAGTGGGCATGCGGGAGGCCGGGTGGACGTACCGCCGAATTGCTCGACACGTGGGGCGTGAGGTCTCCACAGTACATCGATGTTGTCGCCAGTGGTCGGCGGAAGGTGCACGTGCCCGTCGACCTGGGACCGGACCGCAGCGACGCACGGATGCACGCCAAGACCGTAGGATCCTACGCAGTGCCGTAGGGGACCGCACCGCCACTTCCCAGAAAATTAGGGACACTCTTGCTCCTGGGGTATCGGCGAGGACCATTCGCAACCGTCTCCATGAAGCTGGGCTACGGTTCCGCACACCGTTAGGCCGTCTTCCGCTCACGCCCCAACATCGTGTAGCCCGCCTCCAGTGGTGTCGCGACAGGCGTGAATGGAGGGACGAATGGAGACGTGTCGTCTCACCGATGAGAGTCGCTTCTGCCTTGGTGCCAATGATGGTCGTATGCGTGTTTGGCGCCGTGCAGGTGAGCGCCACAATCAGGACTGCATACGACCGAGGCACACAGGGCCAACACCCAGCATCATGGTGTGGGGAGCGATCTCCTACACTGGCCGTACACCTCTGGTGATCGTCGAGGGGACACTGAATAGTGCATGGTAAATCCAAACCGTCATCGAACCCATCGTTCTACCATTCCTAGACCGGCAAGGGAACTTGCTATTCCAACAGGACAATGCACGTCCGCATGTATCCCGTGCCACCCAACGTGCTCTAGAAGGTGTAAGTCAACTACCCTGGCTAGCAAGATCTCCGGATCTGTCCCCCATTGAGCATGTTTGGGACTGGATGAAGCGTCGTCTCACGCGATCTGCACGTCCAGCACGAACGCTGGTCCAACTGAGGCGCCAGGTGGAAATGGCATGGCAAGCCATTCCACAGGACTACATCCAGCATCTCTACGATCGTCTCCATGGGAGAATAGCAGCCTACATTGCTGCGAAAGGTGGATATACACTGTACTAGTGCCGACATTGTGCATGCTCTGTTGCCTGTGTCTATGTACCTGTGGTTCTGTCAGTGTGATCATGTGATGTGTCTGACCCCAGGAATGTGTCAATAAAGTTTCCCCTTCCTGGTACAATGAATTCACGGTGTTCTTATTTCAATTTCCAGGAGTGTATTATAACCTCAAGGCCATGTCTCACGTATCTAGTATCTTAGCTCTGCTTTTGCATAAAATACAAACATTCGCTAACTTTTGCTGCTACCCGTCCATGCAACGAACTAGTTTGCACTTTGCACATAGTTCTGTGTCCCTGTGTTTGAGACAAAGCTCAAGCACTTCCTTCCTTAAGCCATGTAACTTTGCCCTTTAGAATCAATGTACGTGATATGGCCAGCTTCTCTCTGCCGAACAGTGAATCAAATGCCACCATCTCTTAGTTAGGCGCGTCCTCTTTCTTTTCTCAAATAGTGACGCCATTTCCTTTCTTGTCTCTTCATTACTTGTGTTCTGCCACGCTCTTTCTCTCCATCAGACTCCTTCCCTTCCTTAAGCCCACTGCATTGTGTTTCTTTTATTAATTTTCTTTAACTAACACAAACAGAGATTCCTATACTATTGCTACTACAGTTTCCATTATTTACACTCAAAGAAACTGGTACACGTGTCTAATATCGTGTAGGGCCCCGCGAACACACTGAAGTGCCGCAGCACGGCGTGGCATGGACTAGACTAAAGTCTGAAGTAGTGCTGGAGGGAAATGACACCATGAATCCAGCAGGGCTCTCCCTAACTCCGTAAGAGTAGGAGGGGGAGTAGATCTCTTCTGAACAGTACGTTGCAAGGTATTCCACATATGCTCAATAATGTTCGTATCTGGGCAGTTTGGTGGCCAGTGGAAGTATTTAAACTCATAAGAGTGCTCCTGGAGCCACTCTGTAGCAATTCTGGAGCATGTGGTGTCATACTGTCCTGCTGGAATTGCCGAAGTCCGTCAGAATGCACAACAGACATGAATGGATGCAGGTGATTCGACAGGATGCTTACGCATGTGTCTCCTGTCGGAGTCGTATCTAGACATATCAGGGGTCCCATACCACTCCAACTGCACACGCTCGACACCATTACGGAGCCTCCATGATCTTGAACAGTCCGTTGCTGACATACAGGGTATATGGATACACTTCTGTCCCCTCGATGCAATTTGAAACGAGACTGGTTTGACCAGGCAACATGCTTCCAGTCATCAGCAGTCCAATGCCTGTGTTAACGGGCCCAGCGAGGCGTAAAGTTTTGTGTTGTGCTGTCATCAAGGGTACACGAGTCGGCCTTTGGTTCTGAAAGGCAATATCGATTACGTTACGCGGAATGGTTCGCACGGTGACACTTGTTGATGGACCAGCTTTGAAGTCTGTAGCAATTTGCGGAACGGTTTCTCGTCTGTCACGTTGAACGATTTTCTTCAGCTGTCGTCGGAACCGTTCTTGCAGGATCTTTTTCCGGCCGCAGCGATGTCGGGGATTTGATGTTTTACCGGATTCCTGATATTCACGGTACACTCGCGAAATGGTTGTACGGAAAAACCCCCCACCTCAATTTCTACCTCGGAGAAGCTGTCACCACCGCTCGTGGACCGACTGTTACATTTAAATCTTGATAACCTGTCACTGTAGTAGCAGTAACCGATCCAACAACTGCGCGAGACACTTATTGTCTTATATAGGCATTGCCGATCGCATAGCCGTATCTGCTGTTTACATATCTCTGTATTTGAATACGCAAGTCTGTACCAGTTTCTTTGACGCTTAAGAGTACATCACAATTATTTTAGTTTTTTTATCTCATATTAAATGCAAGATGTCATGTATGTCCTGTGTGGTAATGAACATAATGTGAAACATATAGAATGTCTGGTTAGATTATGAAACGTCCCCTCATAAAAATTTTAAATGACTGTGCTTAAACTGACACACAATATTTTTAGCCCAACGCAATCTAACTTTCAAAAATCCCAACAAAAGAATGGCCCTGACTAACAATAACCTATATCTTTCATGAATGGCTTACCTCACAAAAATCTTCGTTACTCAAACTACTGCAATACAGGGTGCGCCAATACTGCCAACTGAATAAAGGATTCTAACTACTGATAGGCATAGTTAGCAAATAAAAGATTTTGATAAATAAGAAACAATGTGTTTACCTTAATAGTGTTCAAAAGTCATATATCAGTTCATGATATCCAGTATTACAAATGTACTCTTTCTGGCGCGCACAGGTCCACATCGTCCGCTTTTAAAATTCTGCCATCTCTCTCCCCACATCCACCACTGCTGGTGGCTCACCTCCCACTGCGCAACGCTACGTGCTGTTAACAGCCAACTTCCCAACACTACAATAGCAAATTCCAACAATGCAAACCAGCCACCGGCTGCACACAGCACAGTCAGTGATTTTTATATAGTGCGCTACATGGCGTTACCAACATAAAAACCTAAACAGCTTGCTGACAAGATATAAGAGAAGATGTAGTTGCTGTAATCTTTGAGGCTAATTATATGATTTTGGTAAGTCGTTTACGTATATTGAAAACATCAGACATGTTATTACCATCCCTGGGGCACATTCGATGATACTTACAGCTCCGTTGAACATTTGACGTCCATTAGTCAAATATTCCATCAACCGGTCACGTCGAGCGATTACACTCTGTATTATCGTATACTGGTCAGTACCTGACGATGTGGTGCTTTGTACTTTAAACACTGCATTCGCGGTGTTGGCAGTACTCAGAGCTCACTCGGAAACGAATGCACGCACAATACACTGCTAGAAGCAAAAGAAGAGTACCAACAATATTTTTATGAAGGGAAGTTGTTGAAAGTATTTCGAAACTAAAGTGAACTCAAAAGATACAAATGCATCAAAAAGGAATGCCGATTACCGAAAATCCGGAAATAAGTGAAACATGAGAGTGAAACAAAGGTTTCTCGACTAGAAGCTCTACTATAAACGAGGGAGATGCTTGTTAACTACAAAACACGTATAAGGGAGCAATAAACGATCAAACGGGGATGTGTCGAAAGTGAGTGGCTGTGGAATGGTACAAGATAACTGAGACGATACTTTTAGCTGGTGTGATGAGTTGCAGCTAGCTCTGAAAGTAGAAAAATTTAAAATAATGTGGCTGAGTTGGAAATACAAATCCGTACTGTTCGAATACAGCATTAGTAGTGTCCTGGGTGACACAGGCACGTCGTTTAAATATCTGGGCGTAACGCTGCATCGCGGTATTAATTGGAAGGAGCATTTGAGAACCGTCGTAGGGACGGCGAATGGTTGACTTAGGTTGTTGGGGAATTTTAGGAAAGTCTTTGTGGTTCATGTGCAGAGGATACCGCGTATGGGACGCGAGTGCCACCTGTTCTTGAGTACAACTTGTGTCTGGGATCCGCTCCATGTCGGATAGACGAAGATATCGAAAGAGTTCAGAGTCGGGCTGCTAGATTTGTTGTCGATGGGTTCGAACAAGAAGAAAGTGATAAGCAGAAGCTTCGGAAATGCAAATAGGAATCCCTGGCGGGAAAGTTAAGTTCTTTTCGGGTAACAATATTCAGAACATTTAGAGAACCGGCATTTGAAGCTGACTGCAGAACGATTCTACTGCCGCCAACATTCTCTTCGCGTAAGGACCATGAAGGTAAGATACGAGAAACTTGTGAGTGGAGCAGGAACGGAAACGACCGGTACTGGTGCGGGGCCCCCTCCGCCGCGCACAGTACTGTAGTTTGCGGAGTGGAAGTAAACTTCACACTGCGTTTATAACCAAACGTTGTTTTGAGTCCACAAGAATCAAAATAATGCAGTGCATAATGATTTCAACTATTACGGAATTAACAACGATCATTCTTTGTGAACGAAAGAGAAAAACGTCTTGTGTAACTCTCTTTAAGTGCAATATACTTAAGAGAGGAAAAAAAAATAAATCTCGGAAAACCTCATCATTTACGTTATACACAAATTTAATACTATTCCTGTTGCATAAATTGGGTAAGGAAGTAAGCGGACCGTGCCATACACATGATTCTTCACAGGAACCAGATGTCCCAAGCGAGCACTTTCCTATCTGCTACTACTCGTTAGCGTACAACGGACATGCCTAGTGAGGTATGGCAAGAATGCGGGAACTTACACCACAAAGGAAACCACGTAGTGATCCAGATGATATGGGTCATGTAATGTGTAAATGACATGATTATCCCTATTTTCGAAAATGTTTGGTGCAACGGTTTTAATATTCACTTATTCCAGACAACGCACATTTACAGTTGTGCTCTTCAAGCATCCTAACGGTGCGTAGCGGAGGGTGCTTCTTGTGCCGCTACATTTGTCCCCTTTCCCTATTCCATTCAGGAATGGTGCGTCGTAATAGTGACTTTCGGTAAGCCACTGTATTAGTTCTAATTTCCTTGATTTTTTCGTAGGGTTCATTCCACGAGATGCATGTGCGATCAAGTAATTACCCGGTTCTTCTATCCGAGATGCACAGTCCCCTTCTTGTAGCATCTGTTAGCGGCATTTACTGAGCATTCCCGTAACGCTGTCGCGCTGACTAAAAGATTACCTGACGGAACGCGCCATTCTTCACTGGATCTTCCCTATCCGTTTTATTAACAAGCCCCGTAGGCGTCCCAGCAATTAAGCAATACACAAGAATTGGTTTCAGAAGTGTTTTGCGAGAAAATTATCTCCAAGATGAATTACATAAACTTGAGATTTCCCATTGAAATATCAGCCTATCATCCGTTTTTCCAAAAATTAAATTTACGAAGTAACATTTAGCATCGCTCTGTAGGGTTGGTGCTCAATATTTTGCGGTTGTTACTGTTTTCAGTAATGTATCGCAGTTTATGTAAAGTGAAAAGTAGTAATTCTTTTAGGCTCAGTATACGAAATACAGTCAGTGTATTTCTTTTTATTTACTGATAATTACTGGTGCCCTAAGCCCATACTGCAATGCGCTGCATTGTTCTGATATTGCTGCCTTCTTATAGACAAGAGCATCGTCCGTGGATACCCTCAAGGAGATTTCTACGTTGTCCTCTAGATCACTTACATGCACTGTAAACGGTAACATCCTTTAACTGTCCCTTTGAGTACTCCAGCAATTACGTCTACGTTTGTAGGTCTCGTTAGGAACAACGAGTTGAGTTCAATCTTCTAGGACGTTCTGAGTCCTGTGACTATTTTGTTCAGTAAATGTCGGTGCGAAACCGTACCGAATGCCTTCCGGGAATATAGCAATACGGCATGAAACTACGTACGTCTGCTCAGCATATAACACGTCCTGCGTTAACTGAAGATTGTAGGCAGCATTATGGAAGACCGCTGCCAAGGTGACTTGTGAGTAGGTGAACATTTACGTATCGCACTAGACCAGTCAACTCCTTAATAACAAACTGACGGTTTTCGTCTTTTAAATGACGTATAAATGTGAAAGACTGCGGTCGTCAATTTAAGTCCTCGTGACAATTACTGAGTGAAAATTTAAAATTGTTTACATTAGGAAAGCCTTTAATATCTAATAACCAGATTGAATTTAGCTGCCATTAAGTATTAGTGGACAGGACGCAACATTTACGTACACAGTCCTCCTGCAGTCTTTTTCAAAAAACAAATTCCTTCTGCACGTGAATTACTATAATATCGCTGGTAGTGGAACCTCTCTGATATCTTCTCCGTGTTGATGTGTATTCCTTGCTCTGGTTGAAATACAACTTTGTTTTGTATGTTATGTGTTGTCCTAATTTCGTGGAAGTTGCTGAAGTGACGTCGAGTAGAAAGATTTGCACCAGGCAGCCGAACAATTTGCCAGTAATACCATACGACGATTTCATTTTATTAAAATCCTCTTCTGTGTAAACTGTTGATGTTTCACAAAATTTGGAGCAGAAACACGGTAAGTAAATCAGGGACATTACATCACGATGTATCGAAGATAATTACACTCTGACGCAGACACTTGGACCGAATTAATCTCGGTGGAACGTCACGCCGAATATCCAAGTGGTAAATTGTAATGCTTGCTTAGTGAGGCACAGAATGCACAAGGAATGTTTGCTTCTAATTTAGTAGCTCTTGCAATAATTCTGTACTTACGGAATACCTGAGCCCCACCTATTGCCAAGTAGATGCTACCGCGGTGAATGTATCACACGTAATGTAAAATGTTCTAAATTATCGCCAATTTCCAAGTAGCACAGCGATTGTCGGTTAGTTCTCTGACATTGGCGACACTTGGCCCTCTCTGTTGCCGGAATAAAAGAATCAAAGACGAACTAGGTTGTCCGTGCATTACTTAGCAGATGCTTCCAACTGAAACTCAACAAAAATGTTTCAAATGTCTCTGAGTACTATTGGACTTAACACCTGAGGTTATCAGTCCCCTAGCACGTAGAACTACGTAAACCTAACTAACCTAAGGACATCACACACATCCATGCCTGAGGCGGGATTCGAATCTGCGACCGTAGCGGTTGCGCGGTTCCAGACTGAAGCGCCTAGAACCTACGGCCACACCGGCTGGCTGAAACTCATCACACCACAATTGATAAACGCAATTTCTTTCAAAATTAGGATGTAAATTAACTGCACTTTCAATCGGTACATTTGACGTTTCCACACAAAAGAGCGACACTTAACACACTCGAGTACTTTTGCAGTCCTGAATGTGGGCAGAAAGTTTTCCAAGAGGACCCAACATTCAAAACTAACGATTTCTTTTTTTTTTTTTTTTTTTTGCACGACTTGTTCGGTGATTTTTAAAATTAAATTTGCACGGTGTATACTAAACACTTTCTGTTTCAAGTAATCGATAGTTGCGTCTTAATAGTTCTTATTACGAGATTTTTCGCCGGTTGTGAATTATTTGACATTAGAAATGTACTACCTACTAATTACACATGAAAATTTGTACCGGGGAGCCGGCTGAAGTGGCAGAGCGGTTCTAGGCGCTACAGTCTGGAATCGCGTGACCGCTACGGTCACAGGTTCGAACCCTGCCTCGGGCATGGATGTGTGTGATGTCCTTAGGTTAGTTAGGTTTAGGGACTGGTGACCTCAGAAGTTAAGTCTCATGATGCTCAGAGCCATTTGAACCATTCTTTTGTGCCGGGGACTCGAACCTGGATACCCCTCTTATCAGAACCAGTCATCCTGGCTACTTCGGTTATCTGTGCACATTCTTGCTACGGTCGCAGGTTCAAATCCTGCTTCTGGCATGGTTGTGTGTGATGTCATGAGGTTAGGTTTAAGTAGTTCTAAGTCTAGGGGACTGATTACCTCAGATGTTAGGTCCCATAGTGCTTAGACCCATTTGAACCATTTTGTGCACGATCCACGGAGCGATGCAAACCTCCATATGCCGCAATGTCTACAACACCTAATGGCAGGAATAATATTCGGATTCGCGTAATAGGAAGCGTGAGACAACAATAAGTTCAGAGTTATTACTATCGTCCTTTTTGCCCGTCTGGGTACTTAGTACACAGTTCAGTTTTTACAGTGTCTGCATGCATTTCTAACAGGAACAGACACATCCAAAAATAAAGTATTAATGATTTTTAAACTCAAGTGGTAAGTATTCTTCATAAATACATGCAATCTCTATCACTTATCAACGTTAAAACAGATCCCACTTGTTCCACTTAACAAACTGAAATCATATTTTCCATAGATTAAATCTAGTACATCCACGACTTGGAACACATACCTGAAAATACTCACAATTGATGTTCTGTTCATATACCAGTGATGTTAATTTGACCCCGAAAATTGAAAATTCAAAGTATTCAAAGTACCAAAAAGTTTGCAAATTGGAAAATCCTGTTGTTATTAACAGAAACAGCAGAAATTTCACTGATTAATATACTCCCTTAAAGTGGAACAACAGATAAAAACTTTCAGAGCGCTTCGTTTGCTTACAAAACTTCACCTCACATTATATTACAAATTTAGTTAATTATATTCATTTTAGGCTTGGAATAGACGCTGAAATCCGCGTTTCACGTTGTTGGAATGGTCCCTTTCTGTAACTTGATAACGGCTGTACTCAGAGGAGCAGAATTTATTTTGTCAATGTTCTGTAAATATTAACATTCGTAATGACTCCCAGAATGCACAGAAACCACCGCCACGTAAAGAAAATGTCGTGATTCCCTTGATCAGACTAATGACCCTACAAACCCAGATTATATAGTCATTGCTAAAGCCACAACATTTCCGTTCGCAGTCGGTAAAGTTAGATCCACGGCGTAGTACAATCACAGATCATTTCAACCTATAATTGAGAATTTGGTAATTAATGGTAAGTCTGTACCCAGGATTCCAGGAACGGGTCAGTGCCCCTCTTGTACTCGCGCCCTCTGTGTTTCCAGGATATTCTGTTAAAGAAATCAGACACTCACTGTCGGACTGATAATGTTAAAGGTTGCTGTAACGTCACTTGTTGGCGCACATGTTTAATTGCTTTTCTCTATAGCGCTGTTTGCTATGATTTATATTTTTAATCTCTGCTGTGAATGAGAAGCAAAACGCTGTCTCTTCTGTTCTCCAGGGGAGAGGGCGCTTAACAATATTTAGTCGATTTCTCAGTCATTTCATTTTCATGCAAAGTATTTTTCTTTCTCCATGAATAAAGCTTATCGTCGTCGCCACTGATACTACAGAACTCTTTATGATATTCGTTTTGCTTTCTTGCTAATGTTCTTCTTGTGAAACAACGATTTACTACTCCCAGCTTCATGTATCCGAACGTGCTTACACAGTCTCTACTGATACCTAAATCGTATCTCCAGATACTAGCTGCGATTACCGATGATAAATAGCCTTTTAGTTGCCGTTTTGTGTAAAAACAGTCTGGTGTTTACATTTCAAAATATCTCCACGGATATGAAATTGCTTTGTTGTTTTAGTTGTCTATCACATGTTCCCTTAATCCCTAAGCCACTGGTCCATGCCGACGGCTAGTATCGTAGCTTGCACATTTTAATTGTTCTGTACGACCAAATACAAAATTTACTTGAAGATGATGAATCTGAGCCGGCCGCTGTGGAAGAGCTGTACTAGGCGCTTCAGTCCGGAACAGCACTGGTGCTACGGTCGTAGGTTCGAATCCTGCCTCGGGCATGGATATGTGTGATGTTCTTAGGTTAGCTAGGTTTAAGTAGTTATAAGTTTAGGGGACTGATGGCCTAAGATTCTTGTCCCATAGAGCTTAGTGCCATTTGGAACATTTTAGGAATCTGAGGCCAACACTGACGACTGTCTGCAGTACGCAGATACTTACAAGCGAATTATTGGCGGTACTAACGGCCTGTCACCTGGAACAGGTCCATGGTACAGTAATAGCCTTCTTACTCGCATTTCGACATCAGTACCAACCCACCTGACTTATGTAGTATGAACTAAGCTGCCAACCATAAGTCCAGCTTATTTTCTGGCAATATACAAGCTCGGTTTCTCGTGGAAAACAATCCAGCGGTGACAAAGGTAAATAGTCCCGTGTTTCTCCATCGTATTTAGATGGGGAAACTAACAACCTGCTTTATGACATTTCGGCCACTGCAAGTTATAATGCGCCCGCTGGTTTTCCTAATGACGAATCTAAGTTAACAATGTGCCTTACGGACTTTGTGACGGTGATACTGCCAGCTACTACAGGCTACGTGGTGCCTTGGTACTGTCACACCGTGGTTCGTACAACATACACCATAGTTTTTAGATATCTGAAAAGCGTGGCCGCATGTGGTGAATTTAAATTTGTACCTCGATACGGCAATTTTTAACCTACTACACGTATACGGGAAGTAATTAACATTTCACAAAGCCTTTGCTCCTTAAAAAGGGGAAAAAGCTGACTGTTTTATACAGATTTAATCGGGCACTCACAAATACCTACACAAGCAATTAAAGAAAATCGGTAGGTATGAAATAATAATGAACAGTTACTTCAAAACACTTAACGCAAATGTGTGTGGCTCGTCCTCATGCATTGCTGATATTCAGAATCGGAGCAAATTGAAAAGTGATAAGAATGAATTTTAATTTACTTCGCATTTTCATATTGATGAATCTACAGGTACGAAAATCAATTAAACTATTTGCCTTGTAGTTTTACCCTATTCAAGGAATTGCTGATCACTCATCTGTGTGACTCGTCCAGAAGAGACGCACTGGGGCCAACCGTAAACAAGCAGACTTAGTAGTGTGTGAGTCTAGGGACCGATGACCTCAGCAGTTTGGTCCCATAGGAACTTACCACAACTTTACAGCTTTTCTCGGGTGACAATGAATAATGAGTTTGGGATAGTCAGTCGGGTTAACGGTTTGGTTGACGGTGCAGATTGTTTCAAAATATAACTTTCATTCCTAAACGGTTGTTTAGGTGGAGAAATAATTGTGTAAAGAGTCGAACATCAGTTAGATTACGTCTCGATGCCTCACATCTGCAGGGTGCAACAAATCGTGGGCTCACATTTCTCCCCACTTTGTGCGAAAAGGCTCTCCGTTCACATCCCATGCGTCCACATCTATTGAGGCAACCCCACAGCTTTAAATTAGCGACCAGCTAGACCCATATGACGGTTGGATTCCTATCTCCCGTTACCAGTACTGCATGTGCCATTAATAGTATCAATGTACGACACAAACAAACATATTCTGCTAATCATTAATTAACGCAAGCGATATACTCTGCCTTACGGTTGCTGAATACTTTGCTAATGCTATATTAGTCGGCAGGATATGCAGGGTGGCTACAAGTAAACTTTAGCTACCTGAGAGGGCCTTCATGAGAAACGAGTGATCGTAGGACAGTGAAACATTGCGGAAACATTTTTAAGGGCATGCGGAAGAGAAATAACGAATAAACTGTTGAAAGAAATAAATTTCAAATTTCACATGAGGGGTAACATTTATTACTTACGTACCACACACTGGCGGATGATGATGAACGACTTGTGGGGCGACCAATTGCGCGGTTATCAACGCCCATACATATTTCCAATCTCTACACAGTTTAATATGGCCACTTTCACAAATGATGGAATGATGAGGACAACACACGCACACACGCACGCACGCACACACACACACACACACACACACACACACACACACACACACACACACACACACAGTCCCCCGGCGGAGAAAATCCCCAACCCGCCCGGCAATCGAACCCGAGACCCCATGATCCAGAGGCAACAGCACTAGCCAGTAGACCACGAGCTGCGGACACACTGAAGGCAAAAATCTTAACACTCAGAAAGAGTTGTACGACATGAACGAAAGTTGGTAGGCCTGTTTCTACATCTAAAATATAATCTATTCAAATTTCATGCCAATTGCATATGGGTAGCCCTAGTAGCGCCACTATGAGGAAGCAAATCAGGTTTCATTTAAATACTCGTATTCACCGTAACGGTCAGAAGCGTTAGTTACCTTTCAGATTGGACGTAGCAAGTTGACCAAAATCAATAATGCCTTTAAGGCGATGAAGATGCCACAAACCGTACCTCACAGTCTAAACAGGGTCGTGTAACAGGGCTACGGGAACTTAGATATTCCTTCCGCGATACTGCAGAAAGACTTGGCAGGAATGTAGTCACTGGACATCATTACTCTTAGCGGTGGTTACGAGAATGTACGGTCGGAAAAAGACCAGACCCCACACAGCCACGTGGCACTGCCTGAACAGAAGATCATAGTGTTCGGTGTGTATCTCCAGCGCATCGTACTGCATCTGCAGCAGCAATATGAGCATAGGTTACCACCACAGTGCGACAACGAACTGTTACAAATCGGTTACTTCAAGGAGAACTCTGAGCCGGGTGCCCTGTAGCCTGCATACCAACGACGCCGAACTACTACCATTTGCGATTTCAGTGGTGTCAAGTAAGAGCTCATTGGAGGGAAGTGTGCAATTCTGTTTTATTTTATGATGAAAGCCGGTTCTGCCTAGGTGCCGTGGGCTGACCTGATGGTGCGCCCGTATCCAGCCTGTCTGCATGCTAGGCACACTGGACCTACGCTTTGACTTATGGTCTGCAGTGCAATTTCGTATGACAGCAGGAACACTCTTGGTTATCCCACGCCGCCTGATTGCAAATGTGAATTTCAGTTTTGTTACGTCTGCTACACACAGCCCCTGCCAGGCAGACTACACTCAAGACAGTCATGTGTACCATATAACATACACAAGTACTTACGAGCGCAACCAAGAGGAAAACAATTCTTCAAAACAAATAGAACTTGCTAGAGACTAATGCGAACCATTTTCTGCCTCACAGATACAGGGAAAGTGGGGGTACTCCACCGGCCTCCGGCAGCTTTATAGGGCCATTGCAGCAGCAGTACAGCCAGTTCCTCGCCGAGCTAGGACCAGCTCCGACGGACCTCACTGACGCTCTTGATGAATGGTCGTCTACAAGTTATTTGTTTTGTGTGTATATAGTGATTGTTCGAAAAGTGTAGTTCAGTTTCAATAAACGACATTATACTGAGTGTTCTATAATACTGAGTATTCTCCAGTAGAGAAAAAGGTTTGCATTAGTCTCTAGCAAGTTCTGTTTGTTTTAGAATTGTTTCCTCTTGGTTGCGCCTGCAAGTGCTGGTGTATGTTATATGGTACACAGGGGTGTCTTGAGTGTAGTCTGTCTGGCAGGGGCCGTCTGTGGCAGACGTAAAAAGTTTGGTGATTCAACCTGCTGTGCTGCCATGCACGAACAGCCTTCCAGAGGTTGTTTTCTAATAGGATAACACACGTCCACATACCGCTGTTGTAACCCAACATGCTCTGCGGAGTATCGACATGTTGCCTTGGCCTGATCGAGCAGGAGATTTGTCTCCATCCAACATATATGGGACATCGTCGGGCGACAACTCCACAATCATCTACAAACAGCATTAACCGTCTCTGTATTGAGCGACCAAGTGCAACAGCCATGGACTGCCATCGCAGAAACTGACATCCGGCACCTGTGCAACACAAAGCATGCACATTTGCCTGTTTACATTCAACATTCTGGCTGTTACACCGGATGTTAATGTTCCAGCATTCCATATTTGCAATGGCCAATCTCGCGCTAACATGTGATCTTCCAATGTTAATCACTTAAATGTGTTATTTAGACAAATGTATACCAGAAATGCTAGCCGGCCGGAGTGGCCGTGCGGTTCTAGGCGCTACAGTCTGGAGCCGAGCGACCGCTACGGTCGCAGGTTCAAATCCTGCGGCGGGCATGGATGTGTGTGATGTCCTTAGGTTAGTTAGGTTTAAGTAGTTCTAAGCTCTAGGGGACTGGTGACCTCAGAAGTTAAGTGTCATAATGCTCAGAGCCATTTGAACCATTTTGAACCAGAAATGCTTTGCTTACATTAATTATTTTTTGGGATTTGCGACTTGTTTTCCGTCAGTGTACTTACGTTTGAGGCTACAGATGTTGCTCAATGTAACGAACACTTGCATCCAAGACAGCTTGCAACCGCACTAAAGGTTGTTCTATTGCTGCCTGAAATAATGGTGGACCATGATGTTCAAGTATCATGACAGCTTGTAATCGCTGGTACAGTACTCGTTAAAGGCTGTGCTATAGTAAGTGAGCGGGATTTACCTTATGAGAAAGGATTTTCACATAGATATCGACCGTGTGTACTTGAAGGGTGGCAAATCAGACTTACATCCACTCTGTAATGACAATGACCCGTCAAGTAAGTTCGAAATGCAATTACACGTCAGGATGGATCAAGAGCAACCCAGAAGATGCTACTAATGTGATAATAATACGTTCGCCAGCCTAATTAGGCATTAACTGAGTTTCTTCCCTGTACAAGTTGGTATATATACATGCAAAACAACAAGTTGTAACAGTGCATAATATAAAAGAATTTTAGAACCAGAAAATCTATGGAACTGATAGTTCCACATTCTGTACTGGTATGGAAAATCATGAATACATAACACTACACTATAATGTTTACTGCAAAACCTTATACTGTCTATTAATCTAATTAAAATCGGGCATAGGTTAACCTAGAAACTGTACTTTCGTGCTACCCACAAAGTGTCAATTTTGATCAAGATAAAACACTGATAAATTTTGACTTTTATACTGACTTTAACTTTTGCTGGTCAAACCGATTTAGAACACTGCAGAATTCAAATGAATGAGGGGGGCACCCAGAAATTGTTATGGTCGCTGTATTTAAAAAAAATTATTACTGAATTTATTATTCATTCAAGATTTCCAGTATATAAGTTACTACTCTTTTCATTTTATTTACTGCTCATTTAGATGCCTTTAAATCTGTATCGAAATTATAAACTTCATTATTATGTCAATAATAAAGTTATCTTTCGATTTCGTTAGACCTTCACTATTCATTTACTGCTTCATTAACAAAACATTTCTTTAAACACGATTCTAAGATAGCTCATTCTACAAATAATTATTATTAACACAACTTTTAATTTTCATTTCGGTACACATGGATTGCACAACGTTTGGAAAGGACCCTCTCTAGGTTATTTGTGAGGATAATTAAATAATGGAAAACTTCTGGTAAAATTTAGGTTATTGTTGCACCAAACAAACACAGTTCACTCACTGATTGATACGAATGCAGCATAAAAAGTTTCAACCTGCTAGTATCGATGCGGCGGTTGGCGAGCTGCAAGACGGCGAGGCACAGAGCACACATACAACCACAGCTATGGGTCTTGACGTATCGGCACTTAGTTCTTCTTAGCGTCGCCATACTTTTCCTTTTAGTGCCTATGGAACTTTGCCATGCTGTGTGGGCGTTGGAACAGCGTACCCGGGGCTTACTGAAGGTGTGTCTTCCAGGAGATCCTCCTCGCTCCAGAAGGTGCTGCTCAAACCAGAGCCAAACTCCAATGACTACTGTGCCCGTTGTGCCGTGCAGTGCCCCGCGCGCAATTTCCCGCGCTCGCCTCCCATCCACCTTTTACCGCTCTCTGACAGACCGGGTATTCTACATATCCTAACACATTGCCTACGTATGGACCAGACGCACAGTTACAATTTTAAACATCTTACAACAGTTTCAACTTTTGTTACATTTCATTTCTATTACAATCTTACCTGGCATTTGACATAAACATTAATATTCACATAGAAACGTATTTACTGTTTTCTCAACATAATGGCATGAAACAAAAAGAAATGAAATCAAAACATCAATTACACAAGTTTATCGTAAATCAGAAGAAAGGAAGTACTTCTGTGTACAATAGTACAGAGTCGTTGTTGTTACAAGCTCACACAAGCTTGAAGAAACCTGTTGCTTACAGGCTGCTCAGCCATGGCTACTACTACTTCATGGCTACTACTACTTCAATAATTTGTGGTGCAGTTCGTCGTCGATCTTTTCCGGGAGCAGCTCCCCAATCGCCAGTTAATTCGAAATTCCGAATCATGTTCTTCTACCTCTGTGTGAAAAGAGGACCTCCCCGTTTTCATTTTATACGTCGATACTCGCGAAGAGTAGCAGTAGCTGCTTTATTGCTGGTTTGGGAAAACAGCTTTACGGGTACAGCCCTGGTCATGCTGTCCAAGCCCACGTTGACCGTCTCCAACCGTAATGCACACTGATACCTGTGCTTCAGCTCTCCCCCCCCCCCCCCCCCTTTAATAATACCGGCGCCTAACGCCAAGTCATGGCACTAACACTACTAACAAAGCAGACACTGCAGCGCCGAGTTTCAGCGTCATTCCCATTAAGATAGAGAACTCGATAATGAGTAAATACACATTCTTAATCACGTAGAATGTTTTTGTGTCCAGCTATTGATTGTGTATGAAGTGTTTTGCCACTGAAGGTGAAGCTGGTTGTAGCAACTTACAAATTAAACTGACGTACAGAACATACGGTTGTTTCCAAGGAATACGAGTGTGCTAATTAAGCACATTATTGCTGACACATGTCTCTTTCCGTCTCGTAAAGGAAAAATGTGATTCTCGTGAGTTAGAGAAAGGAAATTAATAGAAAACTAAGGTCAATCTAGTGTTTGTTTTCCTCCAGTTCGCACAAAATCTTTTATCCCACATTAATGGACATTTTAAAAGCAAGCAATGACCTGAAAACCTAATCATGACTCAACTGCGGTGGTGCGTTTACACCGAGGCTGAAAGCGGTTGTGGAAGCCGAAATCTGGTGACCAATAGCGCATTTAAAGAATCGACGTTGGAGTGCTTACGTGGCCGACCAGAAGAGGAATTCCGAAATCAGATAACGGAAAGCCTGCATGGGGAGCCCAAGTAAACGTAGTGATACACAGCTTACAGTGTACCGCTACAACGTCAGTGGTTGACAGTAACTTCTCTGGTCTAACGTCTAATTAGGTAAAATATATTATGATGAGCAGTCGCAGACAGATTTCTGCAGCGATAACCGAGCGCATGTTTATCGCTGACGGAGGATTATCATTCCTTCGGTTTTGCGCTCAGATGAAGACCAAATGAGCTCGTTCCTGCATCAGCTGTGGCAATTTTCTGCTAGATGGAAAAGTTCGAACGTTTTGGTTTCCATCTTCGCCCAACGACGTGACTACATTATAACTGCCAATCATGTAGCAATATGCGGCTTCGGGCAACACACGAAGCGCATTCGGAAATGAGTTCCTCACTGTGCAACTCAATCCATACATGGAGACATAACCACAGTATCACCCCATCCCTTACGACGAGCATTGCCATCGTGTAACAAATTACGGTAATAAATTACACTTTAGCAAATTACATTCACGGAAGTCGAAAATTATTCCTCAGTGACTTGGTCATATTTCAGTATCTACAAGGATACGAATTTTCTTATGGAATGTAGCAGACAACAATATGCAATAACGATCAACGACCATCCGTGGTTCTTTGGAAGTATTCATTTACAGATTAATTAAAGATGGGTCCATTTTTTGCAAGTGCACAAATTACTGTTTTGCTTTAACAACGAAATATGTGACGACACAGTTGTGGCATCCTCAGTGGGATTTTTCTTTTATTTTTCTGGAATACATTATTTTTAGGTTATGGAATGGGTCACATTGGACTATGTTGTTCTTTTAATTATATATGCACTTTACCTTTTGTTTTTCATTGTGTGTGTCATATGGCTGCCAGTCTAAGTCAGACGCAGGTCTAAATTAGTAGTCCCTCACCACGTCATCTACAAACACTATCGTCTGCATTGCACTTTCATTTATGTGTGGCGTTTGAGATTTCTGTTCCGGTAAAAAATCGTTGTGTATATACCCGTTTTTGGTCATTCAATTGCAGTGTCCGGCTAATTCTAAGCTGTGGCTGATTTATATTTGTGTACAAAGCGTGTTTATAGTGTTCTTGTGTAATTGGACTGAACTGTGGATGTCGACAAAAATTTAGTGAAGTTTACATATGGAGAAACATTTGCTGTCGTCTGTTATTCATGGATTGTATTTCGTATTTTAACGGTGTTTACACACGCCTTTTTCGCCTGCTAATTTGTTAATACTGCGTCTTTTAATGTTGCTGTGACTTTGACACAAATATGGCTGCAAAAATCTAAGTTTCTGCTGCACTTCAGTGTTGTTCGGTCACTGATGACTTGACTTTTTGCCCCGCGTGATAGGTTTTTCGATGTGGTAATTTTATTGTATTGTTAAAAATTCGTACAGATGATTACTGTGGCTTAGGATTAGAAGGTCTGTTTCTACGCCACTGAGTTGGAGGTTATTTTTAATGAGGTACTCTGCTGATGTGGAATGAGTGCTGCTGCTTTTTAGGACAAGTCACTTAGGATATTTAAGAGCCCACAAAAGTGCTATAACACTTTCTATATTAACTGAACACCTCATCAAAAGCCACCACTAACCCAGTGGCACGGATCCAGACCACCAAATCCTAAGACGCTTTAATTCACTGGACAATTCTGTAACAAAAGAATGAAACAACCCATCGAAAGAGGTATCACACAGGGCAAAATTATGAGCAATATCCAACAGCACTTTGTAGCAACACACGAAACGAGCTATTAGACTTTTTTTTTTGTCATCTGTCTACTGACTGGTTTGATGCGGCCCGCCACGAATTCCTTTCCTGTGCTAACCTCTACTTCTCAAAGTAGCACTTGCAACCAACGTCATCAATTATTTGCTTGACGTATTCCAATCTCTGTCTTCCTCTACCATTTTTGCCCTTTACAGCTCCCTCTAGTACCATGGAAGTCATTCCCTCATGTCTTAGCAGATGTCCTATCATCCTGTCCCTTCTCCTTATCAGTGTTTTCCACATATTACTTTCCTCTCCGATTCTGCGTAGAACCTCCTCATTCCTTACCTTATCAGTCCACCTAATATTCAACATTCGTCTATAGCACCACATCCCAAATGCTTCGATTCTCTTCTGTTCCGGTTTTCCCACAGTCCATGTTTCACTACCATACAATGCTGTACTCCAGACGTACCTCCTCGGAAATTTCTTCCTCAAATTAAGGCCGGTATTTGATATTAGTAGACTTCTCTTGGCCAGAAATGCCTTTTTTGCCCTAGCGAGTCTGCTTTTGATGTCCTCCTTGCTCCGTCCGTCATTGGCTATTTTACTGCCTAGGTAGCAGAATTCCTTAACTTCATTGACTTCGTGACCATCAATCCTGATGTTACGTTTCTCGCTGTTCTCATTTCTACTACTTCTCATTACCTTCCTCTTTCTCCTATTTACTCTCAAACCATACTGTGTACTCATTAGACTGTTCATTCCGTTCAGCAGATCATTTAATTCTTCTTCACTTTCACTCAGGATAGCAATGTCATCAGCGAATCGTATCATTGATATCCTTTCACCTTGTATTTTAATTCCACTCCTGAACCTTTCTTTTATTTCCATCATTGCTTCCTCGATGTACAGATTGAAGAGTAGGGGCGAAAGGCGACAGCCTTGTCTTACACCCTTCTTAATACGAGCACTTCGTTCTCGTTCGTCCACTCTTATTATTCCCTCTTGGTTGTTGTACATATTCTATATGACCCGTCTCTCCCTATAGGTTACCCCTACGTTTTTCAGAATCTCGAACAGCTTGCACCATTTTATATTGTCGAACGCTTTTCCCAGGTCGACAAATCGTATGAACGTGTCTTGATTTTTCTTTAGCCTTGCTTCTATTATTAGCCGTAACCTCAGAATTGCCTCTCCCGTGAATTTACTTTTCCTAAAGCCAAACTGATCGTCACCTAGCGCATTCTCAATTTTCCTTTCCATTCTTCTGTATATTATTCTAGTAAGCAGCTTCGATGCATGAGCTGTTAAGCTGATTGTGCGATAATTCTCGCACTTGTCAGCTCTTGCTGTCTTCGGAATTGTGTGGATGATGCTTTTCCGAAAGTCAGATGGTATGTCGCCAGACTCATACATTCTACACACCAACGTGAATAGTCGTTTTGTGGCCACTTCCCCTAATGATTTTAGAAATTCTGATGGAATGTTATCTATCCCTTCTGCCTTATTTGACCGTAAGTCCTCCAAAGCTCTTTTAAATTCCGATTCTAATACTGGATTCCCTATCTCTTCTAAATCGACTCCTGTTTCTTCTTCTATCACATCAGACAAATCTTCACCCTCATAGAGGCTTTCAATGTATTCTTTCCACCTATCTGCTCTCTCTTCTGCATTTAACAGTGGAATTCCCGTTGCACTCTTAATGTTACTACCGTTTCTTTTAATGTCACCAAAGGTTGTTTTGACTTTCCTCTATGCTGAGTCTGTCTCTCCGACAATCGTATCTTTTTCGATTCCTTCACATTTTTCCTGCAGCCATTTCGTCTTATCTTCCCTGCACATCCTATTTATTTCATTCCTCAGCGACTTGTATTTCTGTACTCCTGATTTTCCCGGAACTTGTTTGTGCTTCCTCCTTTCATCAATCAGCTGCAATATTTCTTCTGTTACCCATGGTTTCTTCGCAGCTACCTTCTTTGTACCTATGTTTTCCGTCCCAACTTCTATGATGGCCCTTTTTAGAGACGTCCATTCCTCTTCAACTGTAATGCCTACTGCGCTATTCCTTATTGCTGTATCTATAGCGGTAGAGAACTTTAAACGTATCTCGTCATTCCTTAGAACTTCCGTATCCCACTTCTTAGCGTATTGATTCTTCCTGACTAATGTCTTGAACTCCAGCCTACTCTTCATCACTACTATATTGTGATCTGAGTCTATATCTGCTCCTGGGTACGCCTTACAATCCAGTATCTGATTTCGGAATCTCTGTCTGACCATGATGTAATCTAATTGAAATCTTCCCGTATCTCCCGGCCTTTTCCAAGCATACCTCCTGCTCTTGTGATTCTTGAACAGGGTATTCGCTATTACTAGCTGAAACTTGTTACAGAACTCAATTAGTCTTTCTCCTCTTTCATTCCTTGTCCCAAGCCCATATTCTCCTGTAACCTTTTCTTCTACTCCCTCCCCTACAACTGCATTCCAGTCACCCATGACTATTATATTTTCGTCCCCCTTTACATACTGCATTACCCTTTCAATATCCTCACACTTTCTCTATCTGTTCATCTTCAGCTTGCGACGTAGGCATGTATACCTGAACTATAGTTGTCGGTGTTGGTCTGCTGTCGATTCTGATTAGAACAACCCGGTCACTGAACTGTTCAGCCGGGCGCGGTGGTCTCGCGGTTCTAGGCGCGCAGTCGGGAACCGTGTGACTGCTACGGTCGCAGGTTCGAATCCTGCCTCGGGCATGGATGTGTGTGATGTCCTTAGGTTAGTTAGGTTTAAGTAGTTCTAAGTTCTAGGGGACTGATGACCACAGCAGTTGAGTCCCATAGTGCTCAGAGCCATTTTTGAACTGTTCACAGTAACACACCCTCTGCCCTACCTTCCTATTCATAACGAATCCTACACCTGTTATACCATTTTCTGCTGCTGTTGGTATTACCCGATACTCATCTGACCAGAAATCCTTGTCTTCCTTCCACTTCACTTCACTGACCCTTACTATATCCAGATTGAGCCTTTGCATTTCCCTTTTCAGATTTTCTAGTTTCCCTACCACGTTCAAGCTTCTGACATTCGACGCCCGGACTCGTAGAACATTATCCTTTCGTTGATTTTTCAATCTTTTTCTCATTGTAACCTCCCCCTTGGCAGTTCCCTCCCGGAGATCCGAATGGGGGACTATTCCGGAATCTGTTGCCAATGAAGAGATCATCATGACACTTCTTCAACTACAGGCCACATGTCCTGTGGATACACGTTACGTGTCTTTAATGCAGTGGTTTCCATTGCCTTCTGCATCCTCATGTCGTGCATCATTGCTGATTCTTCCACCTTTTAGGCACAATTTCCCACCCCTAGGACAAGAGAGTGCCCTGAACCTCTATCCGCTCCTCCGCCCTCTTTGACAAGGCCGTTGGGAGAATGAGGCTGACTTCTTATGCCGGAAGTCTTCGGCCGCCAATGCTGATTATTTATCAAAATTTAGGCAGTGGCTTGGATCGAACCCGGGATCTAAGACGTTTTGATTATGAATCAAAGACGCTACC
Organism: Schistocerca gregaria; assembly: GCF_023897955.1. Classification (NCBI taxonomy): domain Eukaryota; kingdom Metazoa; phylum Arthropoda; class Insecta; order Orthoptera; family Acrididae; genus Schistocerca; species Schistocerca gregaria. The sequence continues at coordinate 117,874,191 of NC_064922.1, forward strand.
CCTTTTTTTTAATCTCATTTTATTCGTTGTACTTCTTTGCAATTGTTCGTGGCGGACGTCCTCTGACGTCCATTGAAGTTCGTAATTGATCCAGTCACTCAGGTTTTTTTTATTACAGAGGGCAGCTAAGCCTCTACCGAACACGCTGAGCTACCGTGCTGGCTAACTATTCGAGCCCCTAGACCACGGGTACACATCGCTATTAGAAAACACGAAGGAAAAAAAAGATTTAAAAAACCACACACACACACACACACACACACACACACAAGCAAACTCACGCACACAGAATGGAAACAAACGGAACAGATCAAAATTCGCGGACGCCAAACCAAAGTAAGGAAATGAACCAATCACAGTCGGAAGCGCATCTGAAACGTAAATGAGTGTCGAAACCACAGAAACATAACAAGACGCAGTATTCACAAATGATCTGTAGAAAACGTGTTTAAACACTGTCAAAGCCCGAAATATAATCCATGAATAACAAACTACGTCAAATAGTTCTCCGCAATGCAGCTTCACAAAATTTTTTACACTTGTCCACAGGTCAGTGCAACTGCATAATAAGGCTAAAAACAAGCTTGGCACTCACATACAAATCAGCCACAGCACAAGACTAGCAAAATGCTGCCACAGACTGGTATGTATCACGGTCCTTACCGGAACATATAATAAAGGTTAGATACAAAGAACATTCTATGCTGACTAACATGCCTCACATTTTCGAATGATATGATGCGCCAATTCAGACCTGTGCCTGATATCGAGTGGCAGCCATAGGACACACACAATGTAAAACGAAACGGAAAGTGCACATATAATTTATGTAACAACAAAGTCCGATGTAACATATTTCATAACCTAAATATCAGAAACATAATCTCTATGTATGTATTTCAGAAAAGTAAAAGAAAAATCTCACTGAGAATGCCAGAACTATGGTGAAACCTGTTTTAGTGTTAAAGTAAGATAAAAATTTGTGTATTTGCAAAAAGGTGGACCCATCCTTAGTTGTTCATCTACATCTATCTGGCTACTCTGCAAATGACACTCAGCTGCCTGGCAGAGGGTTCATCGAACCACCTTCACAATAATTTCTATTATTCTACTCTTTAACAGCGCGCATAAAACTAACAGCTATATCTTCCCCATAGAGCTCTGATCTCCCTCGTTTTTTATGATGATCTTTTCTCACTGTGTTGGTGGGCTTCAACGAAGTGTTTACGCACTCGAAGGAGGAAGCTGGTGATTGGAATTTCATGAGAAAATCCGAACGCAACGCCTTCGTTTTGATGATGTCCACCCCAAATCCTGTACAAATCAGTGGCACTGTCACCTCTATTTCTCGACAACAGAAAACCTGCTGCCCTTCTTTGATATTTCTCGGTGTTCCCCGTTAATCCTACCTCGTAAGAAATCCAGACCGTGCAGCAGTACTCTAAAAGTGGACGGACAAGCATAGTGTAGGCAGTCTCTTAGTAGATCTGTTGCATCTTCTAAATGTTCAGCCAATAAATCGCAGTCTTTGGTTCGCCTTCCTCGCAACATTTTTCTATGTCTTTTTTCCAATTTAAGTAGTTCGTAATTTTAACTCCTAGGTATTTAGATGAATTTACGGCTTTTAGTGTCGACTGATTTATCGTGTAACCGAAGTTTAACGGATTGCTTTCAGCTTTCAGCACTCATGTTGACCAATTTTTGCACCATACAGGTATCTATTCTAAATCGATTTGCAATTCGTTTTGATGCAAACAACCTAAGACAGCTGCTCACATAAGAAACAGAAGAGGCCCTATAACACTACCTTGGTGAACGCCTGAAATCACCTCTGTTTTACTGGATGACTGTCCGTCAGTTATTAAGAGAAGTGACCTCTCTGATAGGAAACCACGAATCCAGTGTTTAACTCAGACGGTATTCCGTAAGTACGCGATATGATTACAAGCCGCTTGTGAGGTACATTGTCAAAAGACTTCTGGAAATCAATTTTTCGAAGCACGGTAACTGAACTAAAATATATAATTCAAATATGATAACATTTATTTACCATCTGACTATACGGCATTCCCCGGTAACTAATTTTCGGGCCAGCACGAATCTGCCTGGCTGATTAACAAAGAGAGGCTGTGTGGTATCCCTCGTAGGCCTGGCATTTAATCAGTTTTCCACGTCTGATTGTGTGGATACTTGGTTCGCACTAACTTCCACAATTCGCAAAAAATTCTGTAAAATTTTGCCCTTTCACATGGGATAAGATTATCTTCAGACATATGGGAGACAGAACTTGGGAGGAAGAGTGACGACAGGTAGGGTATGTGGCCATCCACTTCTACTAATAGTGCCAAATCCAGATTAAAATGCACTCCCCAAGAAGGTACGGGATAAGGCCAGAAAAAAGATGAAAGAAGATATACGTAAAAATTTATGACGTGCGTGTTTTTACCGTGATTAACGTGAACGAATATTTGTGGTGCTCTTACTGTTTTCCTGTAGCTAGCTAACGAGAGGTCGGAGGAACATAAAACCATCTTACTCGTATGCAAAACAAACATTTTACAAAGATTTTATGTAGCTGTTCCGTCTAAAAGGAGCACATTGGTCACAAGTAGTGAACGAATAAAAGAGGGTCGTAACACAGTAGTATCGCCAAACTTCGCTTCGATCGTTACTTGACAGGTACCTTGGAGCGGGCCCTAACTTCTTTTGCTGACATCCGCGCGCGGCTGCCTGTCCGGCAGGAACGCACGAGGTCTGCCAGGTCAGCAGCCCAAGGCATGCCACTAAAAATGTATGTCCTGCAGCTGGACTTCCATGTCCGTCAAAAGGTACGATAAAATATCGTTCTCCAGAGATATTCCAGGACCGTAGACGACAACCGTACAATTACATCATCAGTAACGAGAAGTTACTTCAAGGCAGTTGACATCTAGATTGTGGAGTCCAAAGGAACGCCGGGTTCTATCAAAGCGAACAAAAATGATTATACATTAATTATTGTATGCCAAGTGGACGTAACCGTTAGTTAGACGCAGAGCACAATTCTTCATCGAGTAGTTTTGTTTCATAACCCAAACGGTCGTTTTTTTTTCTAGTGACGGTATTATATTATCTGGGGACCGTGCACTATTGGTCAGTTGCTGCTCTTCGTTTCTTCCTCTTATGGGAATAGTACATCCCGTAATGACGTTGAAGGTTACTTGATCATCAACTTTTTTAACTTCATTTGTTGGATTGTAATATTTATAATTTACAATAGTTGAGGATATACGGTTATATGCTTATTGAAGTAATTTCTTTTTCATTAGTATTCTGAATGGCTTTATGCTACCTGCCATGAGTTCCTCTCCCATGTCAGCCTTCATCTCAGAGTAGCAGTTGCAACGTACGTCCTCAACTATTTGCTCGAATCTTTCTAATCTCTGTCTACCTGTACAGTTTTTAACTTCTACAGCTCTCTCCAGCACCAAGGATGTCATTCCCTGCTATCTTGGCCCCTCTCGTCAGTGTTTTCCGTAGATTGCTTTCCGACTAGGCGAAGATCCCCATTTCTTACCTTGTGTTGTGTACATAGTTCCGCGTAGTCAACGTGTACACAACTTTCCCACTAGAGCGCGCCCCACTATGCACACCAGCGCAGGCGCAGCGCTCGTCCGTCTCCGCACTACAAGATGGCGCTGCCTTAGAGACGGACCAAATTCTGCTTCCGCCGAACCCCGTATTAATATGTAACGCAGCCAATGAGATTGCTGCTAATGTAGAACCTTCTCTCCTCACAGATCACACTCGCGCAGTGATACATGAACGCTCAAGGCATTATAACGAGTCTACAGACCTCCGATTAGACAATCTGCATTTGTCTGCACCAGTCTTTACCACTTTGCATTAGTCTGTACCAGTCTGTACGAGTTCTACATTTGTCTATGCCAAGTTTCAGTCTGCACCTAACAAGATCACCATATTCCTGTACATAGCCATGAAGATAAATATCTAGACACTTTTGTCAAGTATCAGAGATATATGTGAGAATAAGATTAACTTACCAATACCAAAGGAACTTCAGATTGTCAATTGTAAATAGCATCCAGAATCAAGTAATTTTTATGCTTGTTATTATTTTGATAAACGTGTGTGAAAATTAATCAAGTTCTGTTGAAAGGTGGTCACCGTCAATCTGCTACTCTAAGTGTGCAGGTGGCATTTCTATCGTCTGACCTAACAGCATAAGATAAACACGCTACGATAAGACCACGAGACATATTGCTGACACTCGCCTACTTCGTTAGAGCGACAAGTCAAATAATCTGATGGCGTGTGTACTTATGGTCTTACAGTATGCACACCACACCTTGAATGTCCTCCCAGTTTTCCGTATGCTTCTGTTGCACCACATCTCCAACGCTTCGATTCTCTCCCGTTTCTGTTTTCCCACAGCTCATGTTTCACTACCATACAACGCTGTGCTTCAAACGTACATCCTCAGTAATTTCTTCCTCGTATTGAAGTGTGATACCAGTAACTATTTCGTCCAGGAGTGCGCTTTTTGCCGGTGATAGTCCTATGCCCTCCTTGTTCCGGTCGTCATCGGTTATTTTGCTGCCTGGGTATCAGGATTCCTTAACTTCGTGAGCCCCAATTACGATGTTGAGTTACTCTCTGTTCTCATTTATGCTGCATCTCATTACGGTAATCGTACCACACATGAAATCGAAAAAATCCAGTAAGGTGTATCACACCGGCTATTGTGACCGGAACACGTCGTAGATAGAAAAAAACTCCCAATGAGACAAATAACGCCAACTACTTTGCGAAGCATAACAAATATAAATACACTACTGCCCATTAAAATTACTACACCAAGGAGAAATGCAGGTGATAAACGGGTATTTAGTGGACAAATATATTACACTAGAACTGACATGTGATTACATTTTCACACAATTTGGGTGCATAGATCCTGAGAAATCGGTACCCAGAACAACCACCTCTGACCCTAATAACGGTCTTGATACGCCTAAGCATTGAGTCAAACAGAGCTTCGATGGAACGTACAAGTACAGCTGCCCATGCAGGTTCAACACGATACCACAGTTCGTCAAGAGATGTGATTGGCGTATTGTGACGAGCCAGACGCTCAGCCACCATTGACGAGACGTTATGAATTCGTGAGATATCTGGAGAATGTGCTGGCCAGGGCAGCAGTTGAACATTTTCTGAATCCAGAAGGGCCCGTAGAGGACCTGCAACATGCGGTCGTGCATTACCCTGCTGGAATGTAGGGTTTCGCAGGGATCGAATGAAGGGTAGAGCCACGGATCGTAACACGTCTGAAATGTAACGTCCACTGTTCAAAGTGCCGTCAATGCGAACAAGAGGTGACCGAGACGTGTAACCAATGGCAACCCATATCCTCGCGTCGGGTGATACGCCAGTATCGCTATGACGAATACATGCTTCCAATGTGCGTTCACTGCGATGTCGCGAAACACGGATGACGCTGTAAATAGAACCTGGATTCATCCGAAGAAACGACGTTCTGCCATTCGTGCACCCACGTTCGTCGTTGAGTACAGCATCGCAGGCGCTGCTGACTGTGATGCAGCGTCAAGGGTAACCGCAGCCATGGTCTCCGAGCTGATAGTCCATGCTGCTGCAAACGTCGTCGAGCTGTTCTTGCAGATGGTTGTTGTCTTGCAAACGTCCGCATCTGTTGACTCAGGGATCGGGACGTGGCTGCACGATCCGTTACAGCCATGCAGATAAGATGCCTGTCATCGCGACTGCTAGTGACACGAGGCCGTTGGGATCCAGCACGAGGTTCCGTATTACCCTCCTCAACCCACTGATTCCATATTCTGCTAACAGTCATTGGATCTCGACCAACGCGAGCAGCGATGTCGCGATACGATAAAGCACTATCGCGATAGGCTACAATCCGACCTTTATCAAAGTCGGAAACGTGATGGTACGCATTTTTCCTCCTTACACGAGGAATCACAACAACGTTTCACCAGGCAACGCAGGTCAACTGCTGTTTGCGTATGAAAAATCAGTTGGAAACTTTCCTCGTTTCAGCACGTTGTAGGTGTCGCCACCGGCGCCAACCTTGTGTGAATGCTCTGAAAAGCTAATCATTTGCATATCACAGCATCTTCTACCTGTCGGTTAAATTTCGCTTCTGCAGGACGTCATCTTCGTGGTGTAGCAATTTTAATGGGCAGTAGTGTACATTACAATAGCTACATCGGCTGCCGTTGTATAACATTTGGAAAACACAAGAAGAACCTTTGAATGTTCAATGCACTGCTACTGTTCTAAACTTTCCTTATTCGATTACACTTGTTAATTAGGTGTCCCTGATGACCTGATGAAGGAAAATCACTGTGCGTCATATGCTAATGTCTATCTGCGGACGGGCCGCCAGCTGCCCTGTTCTCCGGTATCCCCAGTAGTTTGTAACCAAGTCCGTAGGCCAGGGTACTCACACACCAAAATCAACGAAGAGATGGCTCGGGTATACCGGCTGGCTGTTATCGAGGGGAGAGTAGGTGATTGTGGTCCCAGATCGGATCTAGACTGTGTCTCGGTTCAGCTGCTGAGTGCGATACATTCGGTGGCTGGGCCAAACTAGTTCGGCGGCTGCGACCCAACACCGGTTATTGTGGGAAGGTTCAGTAACGGAAACCAAACTGGCTATCAGTCACAGGAGTCGGACAGGAAAGGCTTGTTGGCTTGACTGTGGTGCACGCCTGAAGTTCATGGTCGCTGAAATCATGATCCATCCGAACTCACTTCTTTCTGATGGAACTCTCCGACACGAAAATTGTAATGTCTACGTATTTTACCTTTGTTATGAGTCATTGAAAGACCATTTATTTGGATATCAAGAGAAGCTTAGCACGATGGTATATCAAATTTGCTCATCTGATATTTCGTTGCTAACATTAACTCCAACCGCCTCTATATGGTGTGGGATGATTTTGGGCAAGTAACAAGAATTGATTAGAGTTCACAGTAACCCTGAAAGTAGTACATAATATTGTCCCTTTAGTTTGGTGTGTTACATGAAGTGGGATACCAGTGTGACTAAATGGGAAGATTACGTTTTGCACGCCCGCAAAGAAAATCACGTCCTAAATGCTGCTGAAGTAAGATCGTTTTGTGGGTACATCTGCTTGGGTCGAGTTGTCGTCTAAAATCCCTCCCTGTGCAGTACCACCTGCTAGATTTCAATGCTGATCTCCCACTGTATATTACTGAAAGAATAAGTCGTAAAATTTAACATGAATATATCTAGAACAGGACTCCATAGAACAGACAACTTCGAAAGGGGTACTGATGTCAACGACGCGCTACAGTATAATGGTGACGTGTTAAACGATGAGATGAATCACAGATCAGCATAACGTCTGATACGCAACGTCGTGTTACTTGTGCACTGGGCTGCAGAAGTGCGTGTAGTAAGTCAGAGAAGCTGTAGAGGGGTATGCGGTGTTGTGTAGACCTTTACATTCAGCAAGTATTTGTTCTTTGGTTGATGACATATGCCAAAGTGCAAATGAATTAGAGAGGTGAATGTAACAACGTGCAGTACTGCCCGCACCACTACTCCCCCCCACCCCCCCCCCCCCCCCCACTTCCCCGCTCTCAATCCCCTTTCCCTTACTCTCATGAGCGTGATACTTTGTGGGGTGGGCTGCGCGAGACATCGAGACGGTTATGGAGCCATTCAACCTTCGTTCATGACATTCAGGAAGTGTCGACGCACTTGGGTCCGAGGTGCGCAGGTTCGATGGAATTGCAGATGTTTGGAATGTGTTAGACGTCAGTTGTGTGATGGTGGACCGGTGACTGGTGGATGGGGGAGCTGTGGATTAGGAGGGGGGGGGGCACAAGGACAAAAGTACTCTTAGGCCTTTTTTTTATTTCTTCGTATTAATGGCGTGTAGTGCCCTGGTCTCGAGAGCCTATCACTAGATTTAAAAACAAACGTGCGAATTCGTAAGATACTAAGACTCCGATTTTGTTGCACAAAAACATTCCTCAGTAAATGAAATCCGACCCGAACTTTTACGCTATGTGCTGTAGTGACCTGGAACTTTCTCAGCCGGACGTTGGGGCCGAGCGGTTCTAGGCGCTTCAGTCCCGAACCACGCTGCTGTTACGTCGCTGGTTTGAATCCTGCCGCGGGCATGGATGTGTGTGATGTCCTTAGGTCAGTTAGGTTTAAGTAGTTCTAAGTCTAGGGGACTGATAACCTCAGATGTTACCTCCCATAGTGCTTAGAGCCATTTAAACCATTTGAACTTTCTCGAAGTGTAACGGAAAAAGGAAAGGGTTAATTAACATAAGCCTAACCAATATATCTTTTACTTCTAATTTTACATGCACTCTGTATGCTACAACACTGAGTAAATTGGAATGGGCACTTTTGGTAGCTAAACATCGACATTTTCATCGCAGCAAAAAAAGGTGCCTTGAAGTTACACTGCTGCGCGCTCGCGTCCTCACACACACACACACACACACACACACACACACATACACACCTTACACTGAGGTGACATAAATCATGAGATAGAAATGTTCACATATATAGATGGTGCTAGAATCATTTAATAGGCATTGCATTGGCGGAGATTTTATTTATACTCAAGTGATTGATGTGGAAAAGTTTCAAACGTGATTATAGCCGCACGACGGAAATTAACGGACTTTGAAAATGGCATGGCATTGAGACGCATGGGACATATCATTTCGAAAATCTTTGGACAATTCAATATTCCGAGATCCTCAGTGGCAAGAGTGTGCTGAGAATACCAAATTTCAGGCATTACCTTTCACCATGGTCAACACAATGGCCGACGGCCTTCACTGAATGACAGAGACCAGTGGCGTTTGCGTTGAGTTGTCAGTGCTAGCAGGCAAACAACACTGCGTTAAATATCACAGAAATCAGTATGGGACGTATCACGAATGTATACGTGAAGTCAGTGCGGCCAAATTTGGCGTTATTGGTCTATGGCAGCAGACGACCGACGCGAATGACTTTGTTAACAGCAGGAGATCGCCTGCAGCGCCTCTCCTGGGTTAGTCACCAAATCGGTGGGACCCTAGATTTGAAAATCGTAGCTCCGTCAGTCCCGCTTTCAGTTGGTTAGAGCTGATTGTAGGGTTCAAGTGTGGTGCAGACCCCAGGCAGCTACGGACCCAAGACGCCAACAAGGCATCGTGCAATCTGTTGGTGGCTCCACAATGGTGTGGGCTGTGTTTACGGGGAATGCACTGGATCCTCTGGTTGAACCGATAACTGGCTGGAGCTGGTTACGGACTGCTACTTTGAGACGATTTGCATTAATGGATTTTGTTATTTGTCCACCTAGATCACCACACGTGTATCCCGTCGAACATTTCTAGGACATAATCGAGAGGTCAGTTCGTGAACAAATCCCGAACCGGTAACTCATTCACAATTTTGGACGGCTATAGAGACAGAACGGATCAATATTTCTGCATGGGACTTATAACGTCTTGTTGAGGTCATGCGACGTCGAGTTGCTACACTACGCCGGGCAAAACGAGGTACGGCACGATATTGGGGGGTATCCCAAGACTTCCGTCACGTCAGTATTTTATCCGAAAATTGCAATGAAAAATAATACTGCTGAAGGAAGATACTTGACTTCCTTCTGGAAATGTAATGAGACTGAATGCAATTGTCTTGCGAACCAAGTTCTCAAGGGAGTAAAAGTGAGAATTTAAACAGAGATCGGAGGAGTGGGAAATAACTTCGGAACAATCATATGTTATGTGAAAACAGTGTTCACATATTATGCAGAAATGAGTACACAGCCACCAGTCTTACATACAGATTGCCTTCAACGGACGAGGTGATTTTGCATCAACGCACATTCACAAAACCAGAAAAGGCATTTTGTACTCACAGTAACAGTCATAATAAAATGAGATGACAAAACTCGCGGGACACCTGCTCGAATCGCGTCGACCTCCTTTTGTCCGGAGTAGTGCAGCAGCTCCCCGTGGGACGGACTCAAAAAGTCGCTGCAAGTCCATTGCAGAAATACTGAGCCATGCTACGTCTATGTTGTTGTTGTTGGTTTGATGCAGCTGTCCATCCTACTCTATCCTGTGGAAGCTTCTTCATCTGCCAGTACCTACTGCAACCTACATCCTTCTCAGTCTGTTTACTGTATTCATCTCTTGGTCTCCCTCTACGATTTTTACCCTCCACACTGCCCTTCAATACTAAATTGGTGATACCTTGATGCCTCAGAATATGCCCTATCAACCCTTCTTCTAATCAAGTTGTGCCACAAATTTCTCTCCTCTCCAATTCTGTTCAATACCTCCTCATTAGTTATATGATCTACCCATCTAACCTTCAGCATTCTTCTGTAGCACGACCTTTCTAAAGCTTCTATTCTCTTATTGTCTAAACTATTTATCGTCCACGTTTCACTTCCATGCATGGCTACACCCCATAGAAATACAGTCAGAAACGACTTCCTGACACTTAAATTTATAGTCGATGTTAACAAATTTCTCTTCTTCAGAAATTCTTTCCTTGCCATTGCCAGTCTACATTTTATATGTTCTCTACTTCGACCATCATCAGTTATTTTGCTCCACATCTAACAAAACTCATTTACTACTTTAAGCGTCTCATTTCCTAATCTAATCCCCGCAGCATCATCCGATTTAATTCGACCATATTCTATTATTCTCGTTTGCTTTTGTTCAAAAAGTGTGTGAAATCTTATGGGACTTGACTGCGAAGGTATCAGTCCCTAAGCTTACACACTACTTAACATAAATTATCCTAAGGACAAACACGCCCATGCCCAAGGGAGGACTCGAACCTCCACCGCGGCCAGCCGCACAGTCCATGACTGCAGCGCCTTAGACCGCTCGGCTAATCAAATAGGTTCAAATGGCTCTGAGCACTATGGGACTTAACTTCTGAGGTCATCAGTCCCCTAGAACTTAGAACTACTTAAACCTAACTAACCTAAGGACATCGCACACATCCACGTCAGAGGCAGGATTCGAACCTGCGACCGTAGCAGTCGCGCTGTTCCTGACTTTAGCGCCTAGAACAGCTCGGCCACTCAGGCCGGCGCTCGGCTAATCCCGTGCGACTTTTTGTTGATGTTTATCTTATACCCTCCTTTCAAGACACAGTCCATTCTGTTCAGAGGCTCTCTTCCAGATCCTTTGCTGTCTCTGACAGAATTACAATATCATCAGCGTACCTCAAAGTTTTTATTTCTTCTCCCTGGATATTATTTCCTACTCCAATTTTCTCTTTTGTTTCCTTTACTGCTTGCTCAGTATACAGATTGAATAACATCGGGGTGAGACTACAAACCTGTCTCACTCCCTTCCCAATCACTGCTTCCCTTTCATGTCCCTCAACTCTTATAACTGCCATCTTTTATCTGTACAAAATGTAAATAGCCTTTCGCTCCCTGTATTTTACCCCTGCCACCTTTAGAATTTGAAAGAGAGTATTCCAATCAACATTGTCAAAAGCTTTCTCTAAGTCTACAAATGCTAGAAACGTAGGTTTGCCTTTCCTTAACCTATTTTCTAAGATAATTCGTAGGGTCAGTATTGCCTCACGTGCTCCTACATTTCTACGGAATTCAAACTGATCTTCCCATATAGCCGTCCATAATGGCCGAAATATTGCCGGTGCACGATTTGTGCACAAACCCTTCTTCCCTATTACGTCCTAAAAATGATGTAACGGGATTCGTGGCTGGCGATGTGGTAGGACAAATAATTCGCTCGAGTCGTCCAGAATTTTTTGCGAATAGGTGACATGTCTCATTTGCCCACGTCCAATTCAGTTAGCTCCGACGCAAGACACTCATAACCACACAGAACGCTATTTTGGCCCTGAATGACTCTTGCAAAGTATTCAGGAAATTGCGCAGGTCCGGCGGGGTCAAACGCAACAGAGTGACCTGCAGACTTGGCCAGCATCTGCATCTAGCAGACGGAAGACTGACTACAAGTTCTTTGAGGCATGAAAGAGAGCATCACCAACAGCAAAACAGCGATAATGGAATGTAGTTGAACAAAAATCAGGCAATGCTAAGGAAAATAGATTAGGAAACGAGACATTTAGCGTACTACATGAGTTTTGCTATTTGGACAACAAAAATGATGACCGAAGTACAGATGATATAAAAAGTACACTGGCAATTGTAAGAAAATCATTTCTGAAGAATAGAAATTTGTTAACATCGATTATAGTTTGAAGTATAATGAAGTCTTCTCTGAAACCATTTGTATGGAGAATAGCCATGTATCGAAGTGAAACATGGAAAACTAAAAGTTAGACAAGAAGAGAATAGAAGCTTTTAAAATGGGGTGCTAGAGAGGAGTGCTAACGATTAGATGGGTAGATGAAGTGACTAATGAAGATGTACTGAATAGAATCGGGAAGAAAAGAGATTTGCGGCACAACGTGAGTAGAAGGGGGGGTTCGATTGACTGGACATATTCTAAGATGTCAACGGATCAACAGATCACCAGTTTAGTACTGGAGGGAAGTGTGTGTGTGAGAGAGGGAGGGGGGGGGGGGGTAGAAATTGTAAGTGGAATCCAAGAGATGAACACAGTAAGCAGATTCAGGAGGATGTAGGTTGCAGTAGCTATTCGGAGATCAAGTTGTTTGCACGGCCTGGAGTAGCATGGAGAGATGCATCAAATCCAGCGTTTAGATTGAATCAAGACCACGACAAAATCATGAATAAGTAGTATGAAAGACGCATATATGAGTCGGATTTCAAGCTTAGAGTCATCGATAATTTCCACATATTAACAATAGTCATTTATAAGAACAATCTGTGTGCCATTACGTACAAATTCTATTAACAATATTACTGCTACAACTCAAGATAAAATTAAATTTATTGATAAAGTAAGTATTATAATTTTAATAATTTGCAGTGAAGTTAGTTCTATGTATGCACTATAGTGTGTATTCCATTCTGTCTGTGTAGCTGGAGTGATTTCCTTCAGGGGGTCTTGTATTGTGGGCCCTCCCTGGTTCACTACTGTTCCTGCCTACATGTACGTCTGCGTCTATAATCTGTAAACCACAGTGAGGTCCATGGCAGAGGGTACGTCTCACCGTACAATTTGTTAGGATTTTTCTTGTTCCATCACGTATGGAGCGCGGTAAGAATGATTGATCGAATGCCTCTGTGCGTGAAGTAATTATCCTAATCCTATCCTCAGGATCCCTACGTGAGTGATACGTAGCGGGTTGTAGTATATTTCTAGAGTAATCATTTAAACCTGCTTCTTGAAACGTTGTTAGGTTATTCTCGGGATAGTTTACGGCTATTTTCAAGAGCCTTTCAGTTCAGTTCCTTCAGTGTCTCTATGACACCCCCATGGATTTAACAAACCTGTGACTATTAGTGCTACCCTTCCCTGTATACGTTTAATATCTCCTATTAGTACCGTCTGGTGCGGAACCCACGAACTTTAACAATATTCTAGAACGGGTCGAAAGAGTGGCCGAGTGATCTGTAAGCCGTCTCCTTTGCACATTGATCCCATCCAAGTCTACCACCTGCTTCACCCACGACTGTAGCTGTGTGAATCTTTGTATTTCATATCCCTACCTAGTGTTGCACCCAGTCATTTCTATGAGTAGACCGAATCCAACAGTGACTCATTGATGCAACGTTTTTTAATTTTTTTGAAGTGAAAAATTTTATATTTCTGTACATTTAAAGCAACTTGTCAATATCTGCACCACGTTGAAACGTATCAAGATCTGACTAAATATTTATGCAACTTCTTTCAGATAGTAGTTTATTATAGGTAATTGCGTAATCTGCAGAGAGTCTACTATCAATATTATCTACTAAATCATTAACAAACAACATGAATAGCAACGGTCTCAACACACTTCCGTGCTCCGTGATATCTACAGCAAAAAATACCACTTACTTGCAGGCTCTACATTTTGAAGAGCCTCATTATAAAATAACGAGTATAGTGTTGAGACTTGTGACAAGTTTATAAAACCTGGGACTTGTATTTCCTGGTGGGCTGGTAGCGCATTAGGGGCATTTGCACCCCATCGTGCTCAATTGTTTTTTCGTTCTGTCCGTTGTGGCTTTTATGATGGTACGTTTCTATATTATACACCTCATATCATTTTCGTCTCCGCATAGAACTGCTAGTCCCATTTGATGCACATGTTTAAAACAACCATGAAAAAATTTCATACGTGCTATGCTTGTATAAAATTATCAGGAGGTCGTTTGATTGGTATACATATGTGTTGACGCTATCTCTGTGTGTATTTTGATGTATTTTTTATTCTTAGTTCCTTCTCCATTCTTCGCCCTAATCCACCCCCATCGTCCTTCTACGTCGTACTAGGGAAACAGTGTGCCTAAGTTCGTCTTTGTTAGCCAGTTGCTCAGACTGTTCGTTGCCGCGGATGCCAGTGTGGATTTTGATCCACATTAATGTAACTTCTTTGTGCACATTTTACAGCTGCTGACTCGTAGCATTATGTCATAGGCGACTTTCTGGTTTTGCTGTGCAAAATATTTTATCAGGATCGTGACTGAATCCTATGAGTAGGTTAAGATATTGTTACGCTTCATAAGGTTCGCTGCTCACGTAAGTGTTTCGAAAATGGTTACTAGCTTTGCAGCCGTAGTAGATACTTCCACAGGTAATTTGTATGATACCCAAGCTGGCGGTGTCTGGTCTGTAATGCACGTCCTGTGCATTGGCCCCGGTGGTATATATCGCTTTCTCGCCAGCAGTCATCTGTCCTAATATTTGCTGTATTGCCTTACCGCGATGTGTAGATCGCCCACTTGTTAGTCGGGTATTCTTCAGACCATTACGACCCGACTGGTCAGCGTCGGAATGGAGCATTACTTATTGCACATGCAAACCGCCAGCGGTACGCTGTAGATGAACAAGGCCTTGTAAATATTCCCCTCACGAGAGCACCACCAACTGGCCGTAAGTTGCCCCGCTGGCATTCCTGATACAAAACGTCATATCGGTTTGAAAGTACTCTTGTCTTGCCGACACTGTATCTGTTGTGGTTGGCAGGAGAGCCAACCTCCTATTTCTAAAGGAGGCCGAAATGCACGCGTCTCAGCTCACGCAGGCTGGCGTGAGGTCTGGAACATGACAAGGGAATTAGAATTGAGGAAAACGGACGTAGCTGGTGGAATACTTAACTTTAATCCATTAATGACGAACGGTGCTCTTGACGGTACATGATTCACAATATCAATAGTAACTGATAATGGCGCATTGCTAGGCCGTAGGAAATTACGTAGCTGAAGGCTATGCTAACTATCGTCTCGGCAAATGAGAGCGTAGAAGTCAGTGAACCATCGCTAGCAAAGTCGGCTGTACAACTGACCGAGTGCTAGGAAGTCTCTCTAGACCTGTCGTGTGGCGGTGCTCGGTCTACAATCACTGATAGTGGCGACACGCGGGTCCGACGTATACTACCGGACCGCGGCCGATTTAAAGGCTACCACCTAGCAAGTGTGGTGTCTGGCGGTGACACCACAGTATCACAAAATGTACCTGTGTTATACGGGACACAAACTTTTGTCTCCACAACCTGCTCAGGAATTGCGTTCTGTATTACACATCGTGATGGAAACAAGGAAGCTGTGAGTGATGTCTCACTGCTGGGGCCAGTGTAATATTGTACCACAGTTGGTACTACAACATCATTTACACTTCTTCGATGCTCAGCTGCTTTCCTGACGAAGATGAAAGTAGGCATTGTATAAATTTTCATAGAGAATTAGGATGACGAGAGTACCGAGAATCTTTGATGAAACAAATTCATCGCGAAATACTTCGAGACTGTATTGGTGAGAAATTTCCGTAAGTCCATAAAACTCTAAATCAAGAAAATTTAAATGTTGGCCCTTATAATAAAATGATTTTATTACGTCAAATAAATTACCTAAGTCTTCAGCTTATAGCCTCGTAGGTTCGTCACACACACAAAAAAAATTGTAATTTCCATCGACGCTTCTTTTCTTATTTCAAACTGTGAATCTAATCACATATTTTGAAATATTTTTCTATCTGATACAGTCGGTTCACAGAAGCTTTTGGCAATACTAAACCATTAGCAGCAATTAATTTAATGTTTAATTGTTGACTAGTTTCTTTCTCCCTTTTTAATATGATTGCACTATCGAGTACTTTCATCTATCTGGGAAAATGACCGCCCAGCAAAAATATACAGGTGTCAGACGACAATATTATTATACTTGATATTTCACCATAACTGTGTGGCTCTTTACTCATCAATGTTGTAACAGTTAATTCAGTTTCTTTTATCTTTCTACACTTAGCTGCATGTTACAAAACTGTCTGGAAAAGAGCTTTTAGGATATTTGCATACTTACCTATATATTAAAATCCTTCCCCAATGTTATCTAATTCAGGGGCAGAAATTCTTGAACATTGATGCATCCACACCCAGAATGTTACGTTGTCTACGTCAGACCTGTTCACAGCTGCTGGCAAATATCTTGCACGAGTCAGAATGTATTAGGAGATTGTACTTCATGTTTAGTCCTTGAATTACATTTTCATGTTGTTCTTGTGTACTTCTCCGGTTATTTATCCCAAAAATGTCATCGTCCCGAAGTTCAGATCTCGTTTCGTGAAGGACGAACGCAGCAAATAACCTACTTGATTTCGTTGACTTAATAGTTCACGGAAGATCTGCTGGATCTAATTGTTATTATGACAACGTACGAGTCGTCGCCAATGTTGACTGGTGGCCAATGCTAAATAGGAACATTTAAATCACAGCAGCTTTGTCAGTAACGTCGATAAGGTGCTGGCTACAAGGTTTGGATCTGCAACGACTAAAATAATTAGAAGCCGTTGGTAAAAAATTATATATAATCACCTAACTAGTAGTACAGAATTCTTCTTCGCTGCATACCTATAATTATAAATAGATAGCTATTGAGGCCTCACTTAGGCCATACATTACTAAGCGCCTTGTTAGAGGTTACATCCTATCAGCTGAAGGCTATGCTACTTTACTACTTGACATCCCTAGCAAGAGTGGACAAGAGCTCGATGGAAACTTGATACAAGCCGCGGAGCGGCGCTGGTCGCGACTCGCCAGTCCAACTATACTGATACGGACCGCGGTCGATAACTGAAACCCCTAACAAGTGTGGTATCGGACGTTGATACCACACTAATAACTCTTTGGAACTTAAGCATTTGCTTACATAGTTTATTTCTCCTACTTTTATGAAAATAACGAAAGCAAATAGGTCCTGATCTACAATTACGTGCTGACAAATTCAGTCCTCTGTTGCGAAAGAAGTAACAAACTGCGAACTGTACTGGAAATTTGTCAGGGTAATTCAACATTGCTCCTGAATGGTGACGTTTAATTTGTTTATGGTAGGTGGCCTCTAACAACCGGATGAAAGTGTCCTTCGCATCCGATAGTTACACAGGTACGAGTATACGGTTGTCGGTTTGGTGTGTAAACACAATTTCGTATGCCCACCAAGCCACAAACGCTCCTCAGCAATACATCAAACGCTGAAATGGTAATTCCGGTCGTAATTCCTATTCCGCCCACAGCTGGCCTTCGCATTCCACAACTGCGGTCCATTAGAAGCAGTGCATGACACTAGCATTCCGTGGGCTGCTTCACTGACAATCCCACTGCTGTGTAGTCCACATGATAATGGAATATTCTTAAATTAGGGCTTCCGACCCCTTACACTACGTGCACGAATATTTGAATATTAATGACAGATTTTCTTTCGAGTAAGGTAATTTGTGCGAGTTCTCTGCATAAGTTAACGAGAGGTCATCAACTACAGAGGGAAGATGTATGTTCGACGACGTTTCGCAGAAGAAAAATGGAAAATGGCAAAAGATCAATCTGGGCTACACTTATTTTGTGCAACACTGAGCATTTTTCCCGTATTACGTCAATAACTCACTCTGTAGCGCTAAAATATTTTCTCCCTGGTCCAAGAAACGGTGCTTCAGAGCGTAGTTTTGGTTGTTGCTGTTAATATCTGAACGGTGATTCTGTGAATGTCTGCACAGTATGCATTAATGAAAAATAGCGGCAACAAGAAACATGAAATAATGAATCAATTACGGAACGACCACCAAAGTTCCCAAGTGTTGTAAAATGAACATAATTCTTTGTCTACAACATTGTGCGTAGAATTAACAATGTATGCTCATCATAAGACGACTTTGTAATCTATCCATAGCACTGAACTAGGAATTAAACAAGTATGTTTTGTAGGAAGGTAAATTAAGGCGATAATGTTAGACCTGCTAACTTCACACGGAAATGCATCAAAATGTAGATAATGTTCGGGGGATCATAAAAAAGGTAGATTTATTTCGTCCCTAATTTATGTATCGTGAATGAAAATAAGTAAACAGTAAATCACTTCTGATAGATAGATAACTAGTTTAATGCACGGCACTGCCCGGGTATGTTTTTATTCCAGTTGCATGAATGCATCTCTGCCTATCCCCCCCTCCCCTGCCCATTTCTTCCTCTTCCATTAATCTGCCCATTTCCCCTCCCACTCTCACTCTTCATCCCCTCCTCCCTCATATCTGAGTCCAAATTCTCTGTTCCCATCTCTGTCTGTCGATATGTTCTTTCTCCTTTCTCTCACTCCCGCCCGTAATTGGCTGAAAATGTTCCAAGTATTCAAAGGAGCTTTTTACACGCTTCTTTGCCCACATACGCACATGTCACATACAAGTAACCTATTTCACGCATATTTGTAGACATATTTCTCCTGTATCTCTAGAAAATTCCGCCCTGCAGTTTCGTTTTCACGTAGCTCAATGTTTATGACGTCGTGTCTCTTAAACTGTGTGTCGTATGGTGATATAATTTTTGCAGGTAAATCCAGTGGTACGTGTAGACATTGCGGAATGTGCTGCGAATGGAGATACCCGACAACCCACACTGGAGAGACACATCTTAGATCTCATAATTATTAACAGAACAAAACTTTTTTAGAGTCATCAGCTGGAGAGGGATTAGCAACCTATGATGTTATTAACAGGAACGGTGGCCACCTAGGCCAAAAAGAAAGCGCTAGGAGAGTTGACAGAGAATCATTAGCAACCTACGTAAAGGAAAAACTGACAACATTTAGTTTCGACCTGACAATCACAAAACAAAAGTGGTAAAAATTTAATTTAAAAATGCTATAAACAATGAGTCCGATAAGTACGTTTTAACTAAAATACTAACACATGATGAAGACCCATCTTGTTTAAATCGTGCCATGCGCCAATCATTACGAATACACATACTATTTCGTTCATACTACAAAACAGACAACAGAGATACTGACAGATGAAGGTTAATAGCAACTTGTGCAGCCTTATGAAAGACCAAGCGCGACTCTATCACAATTTACGCAGCTATACCCTGGCGAAAAATCGATCACTGCAAACATCATCTACCGGCAGATGGTCGCTGTATCACAAATCAACAGACATCAGTTTTTGAATACTGGCCCCATTTTTGAACGGTACCGAGGTTGGAGTGTTCCTGCACGTTGGTCAGCGTCGGTCAGGGGGCCTGAAGAAGACATAGTATGTAGCCGAAATTGGTATCCCAATAAAATAACAGTTTGTAAATTTAGACGACTGAAAAGTGATTGATTTGACGTTCTGTTAAGGTTTAATGTCCCGTCGAACTCAAAGTTATTAAAGTCGGAGCACAAGCTCAGACTGGATCAACGATGCGGAAGGAAATTCGCCATGCCCTAGCAAAAGAACCAGCCTGGCATTCACGTGGAGCTATTTAAAGATATCACAAGGAACCTAAGTCGGATTGGTCGGACGCTGATTTGAACCGTCGTCCTCCCGAATGCGACTCCAGTTTACTAATCACTACTTCAATGTGAGGTATGGATGTATATGTACATGTATGAGTAACCAGTCTTCTGTCACCTCACGTCTGAAGAGCCACATATCATATGCTGCCTACGGAAAGTTTAGGTTGTAGCAGAAAGGCCGCACCGTACAAGAATCATGCTAAAAACTTCTTACCGATCGACGCGAGTAAATGAATGCGTGCCTCAAGGAAGCATGCACAGCACACAAAGTGGCATGACCGTGTGTCGTGTTGCACGAGGCACAGTGGATAGCTAGTGTGACCAGGACCCTTAACGCCGCAAAGTGTTCCCCGCACACTTGGACCCTATTCGCCTCCACCGTACCGCTGTACCACCGGCGTGCTGCCTTTCACGGGGCTACGGCATCGACAGCTGCGTCCTACCGCGAGAAGAAAGCGGCTGCCTAAAGGTTGTCTTTTGAAGTAGGCCACAGCCAATCACGAGACACCTGCTGCCCCATGAACGGCCCTAACCACCGTTTTGTAGCTGCACAAATACGCACGAGTAGTTAAAATGAGTAGTAACAGGACAACATGAATTATTGAGAATTATAAAATGAGACACAAAAAGAAATCTGAGTTTTGCTTTTTTCGGTACCAAAACCTAAATAAATAACTTGCTTACTCAAGGCATGCTACCGCGGGATCGTACTCCCGCAACTGTTCAGTACTGAAGAAGTAGGATAATTTTTTTTTATTCGCCCATCTGAGTTGCATTTGACATAAAATGCAGCTGTAATGGGTACCTGTTTGGGGCTGATACACCTATTTTTAAACCACACTAAAATTACCAAGTACATATAACTGATATCCAGAGTGAGATGATGCAATAAATACTGGGAACAGCAGGAATGTGTCTCTACAAAAGGAAGTTGTTAACATCTATACATATTACAAATTAAAGTCCGACATGTCTCTTGAACTTTTAAGCGGAGGTAAACATTTTATATCCGCTTGTCCCACCTGATGGCTTAGCACAAATAGAATACTTTTCAAAAATATGTTACGTTAAGAATTCTTCGAAAATGTCTCGAAGTTTCAGGCTCGATTTACCGTTGAAATACAACGTAAGAGTGTTTACCGTCTCAGTTAACAGACACTCTAGACATGAACATCAGTACACTATTCATTATAAATTTCAACACATGTTTTCTTGGGACTTCGAATTCGCAAGTAACATTTACAATCTGAATGATAATTCCTTAGTGAAAGGATCTCCGGTAAAATACTATGAGTTTCAAAATATAGACAACTTTTTCATAAGATAGTATCTTCTTTTTCTTCTCTATTAGTCAAGGAGAAATAAGAAAATGGGACTCTACATCGTATTACAGTACTCTGTATAATTTTGATGAAGTGTCGAATAGAAGCCCTTAAGGAACCCATTTTGAATTGCACTCATAATATAGCCTCCTGAATAAAGTCGCTGAAGAATATCGCAAACGCAGCAGAACAGTTTATAATATTGCGATATGTTGCGCTTGCCACGTTTGCCTGTCTGTAAATGTATGCTGGTCTCAGAAACTACTGTGATGTTTTTGACAAGGTGTTCACTAATATACTAATTCACGAGAAAGATGTGTGTGTGTAGTTTACTAGAGAACCCTTCCTTTGTCCATTTCTTCCTCCGGTTGCGCCCCAAACCATCTCTCTCTCTCTCTCTCTCTCTCTCTCTCTCTCTCTCTCTCTCTCTCTCTCTCACTCTCTCTGTCTCTGCCCCCCATTGAGCCTTGTTAATTGTTATTGCAAATTCATATTCGCAGATTCTTCAATAGTATTATAAATACTATAAGCCGTACAAACAAGTTTCCCGTTTGTGTGAATGGCTGCAAGAAAGGAAGGAAAACGCAAATTTTCAGAGTCGTTTGTCTTGCTCGGTTATAACACAAAATTTTTACACTCCGGTTCAAGAAATGTATATAGCCCATGCCAGTCTGAATGTTAGAGTACTGTGTAAAAATTTGAAGAAAACTGATACAGAACTTTTCCTGTATCTCTAAGAATGTTGATTAGAGTGACGTAAAACTGGAATAAATTGGTCAATTACTTTTTGAGATTTTTGGAACGTTTCCGCTTTATATTTATGTGATATATGCATTAGAAGTATATAGAGCATGCCCATCCGAATGTCATTGGAGTATATTGTAAAAATTTGAAGTAAATCTGTCAAGAACTTTTCAAAATTATTCTTAACAGCCTTAACCCTTTATACAGTACTTAAATATTTGTAAATTATACATATTAAGAAGTATATAGCCTACTTCCATCGGAATGTTCATTAGAATAGCACGTAAAATATGAAGTCAGTGGGACATGTAGTTTTCGAAATTTTTGGTGACAACGATAAATAGCGACTTGTCTTTACATAACAGTACAGATTACCGCTACGCCAGAAGCGGGTCACTGATCTAATGTAGACTTAAGTGTTAGAAAGTAGTGTGTGGATCAAAGCGGGAAAAATTAATTTATAGTACAACGTCACTGAAATAAGGAGTCTGCTGATAGGGCACATCCTGCGACATCAAGGACTAGTCAGTTTGACCATGTAGCAAAGTGTGAGAGATATGGTTTGTAGGCAATCAAGGCTCGAATGCAGGAGCAGGTCGCAATGGATGAGAGTTGCAGTAGTTATGCAGAGATGAGAAGAACTGCGCAGATAACTTGCAGAGCTGCTTCAGTTCACGCTTCAGACAGACGACTCCAACTTCGAGATATAGACGGTACGTGTTTTTCATTTCTTCAAATGCTTCCGTGACTAAGTGTTCGGCAGCGTTGACCTCAGGAGCTACGCAAATTTACACGTAAAAGTGAATGAATTCTGACAACAAATTTTTTGAGATCGAATAATGTTTTTTCTGTTATTGTTTTTGTTAAGACTTGAAAGGTGGATCTTGTACAGAACAAAAGCGGAGTGCACCACGAAGCAGGTCATACAACCGGCAATCCGCAGCCTAGTAAACACCATATTGGCAGACTGATCCGTGACAAGTTTCCTGCCGCGGCGAGCCAGAGGCGAGTTTTGCTGCGCTGGGCTGCCGGCTCTGCAGCGGCTCAGTTGGACAGTGGGTGTAACGAGCCGAAGCGGCCACCTCCGATCCGAGGCTACGGGAAGCCGCGTTTCGCCGTCACCCGCCAGCAGTCGGCTACAGCGCACGAGCACAGAGTTCTACGGCACAGTCCGCGCCTGAGGAAAGAAGACTTAGGTGGTGGCTTTTCATCACGCACTGTTGTATTTGACCAGATAATTCATTCGATGCTGCATCACACATGAAATCGGAAAATTTTTAACCAGCACCCCGTTCAGGCTCTGAAGGCCCAAGCGATGTCGACCGGCCACCGTATCATCCTCTGTCAGCTCTGTTACTTGGCGTCATGCGGATGCAGTACGGAGGGTACGTGGTCAGCACACCGTTCTTTCTGATTCTCCAGACCTTGGAGCCGCTGTCTCTCATGTAGTACCTCAACGGGCACAAAGACCAGTGTTTCACAACGGAAAAATCCTTGGTCGTACTGGGAATGCAGGTAACAGCTTCCGCATGGCAACCATCT
The DNA here is from genome assembly GCF_023897955.1 of Schistocerca gregaria. Lineage (NCBI taxonomy): Eukaryota > Metazoa > Arthropoda > Insecta > Orthoptera > Acrididae > Schistocerca > Schistocerca gregaria. The sequence continues at coordinate 117,897,718 of NC_064922.1, forward strand.
ACGGTGACCATTCAGCTACAGCGGCGGACAAGTGACACAGACACATGTTTGTTTTTCAACGTAGTCACCATATTTCTGTAAACAACACCGGAACACACTACGAACCGTTTAGTTCATCTACGGCAGAAGTCCATTCCCTGGTCTCGGGGGTTTTCGAGAAACACTTTGTAAATTTAATCGATGGCAAATCTTTTTCACCAGCTGTTCTTTCGGCTTTCCAAGAAGATGCACTGCGGCCTTTGTCAAGTTGTAGGCACCTTTTCTCTACTGCTGCACGTGGCATTGCATTTTATCCATATGCTGTCAGAGTTTCACAGTGACTGCAGGCAATTTAGTCCCTTTCCTTAGGAGAATCGTACTGCCCTGCATACTTCAAATCTGGAGTACATATCCAGTTACTGTGCCATTTCAGTTCCACAATGTGAGGCACCTGTTACCAGAGCCTTAACGTGTGTGTGTGTGTGTGTGTGTGTGTGTGTGTGTGTGTGTGTGTGTGTGTGTGCAGGAAACCCAGAACAAGCACTCTCTCCTCACAATGAACCACTCTTATTGCGCAATGGTCGTAGCGCGGGACGATGAGTGTAACTTACACGTGAGGTGCACTGCACTACTGGCCGACAAGCGTTTAAGGGAATGGAAATCTGCAGTAAGTGTGAATTTTTGTACTTATAATTGAGCAGTTTATGTACGAGAACACGATATCCATGCCGCGAGTGTAATATGCAGTGGATTCAGTTGCTCCCATTAAGTTAAGGTAACCAAACTGAGTTTAAGTCGCCTTTCATATGGAAATTCCGATCGCTGTGCAGTGCTGCAGGTGATGTAGAACAGGTACCATGGTCCTGTGTCGCCCTCAGCTCTGATCTAAGTCAAGTGAAGTGACGTCCCAGTCTCTTGTACTGACTCAGTACAGTAAGACTTGACTTTGAGACGAAACAGAAAAGCATTAAAGAACTCTCGTGTTTGGATGCGTCCATCACTACACCTAAATGCAATGCCTAATTTCTACGTTCATTAACGTGCAGTGTCCTATGTCTACAAGGAACGGTGTACAACTGAGAGCCATTGTACATAATTTAAGAACAGTGTTCGCTAAAAATACCCTAACCGACAAAGGCAAAAGGCGAGTGTCATTAATTGTCAATGACAGTCGGTCTTAAACCCAACACACCTTAATGCAGTCAATAGATACAGGTCTAGCTCAAGCAGTTTCCGAAAGAAAATTACGAAGTGAACGCCACAAATGTGCATTTGGAGACGGTAACTGGTCGGAAGGACAGATTTACCGAACAGAAAAGTCAAAATAACCACCGCGTTAAAAATTTAAAGCAGTGTTAACAACAATAACAGAGCAATGGGAATTCCATTGTTAAAAGAAGAGGGGAGAGCAGATACGCTATTTAAAAGCGCTTTGGAAGATATGCGATCAGACAAGGCAGAATGAGCAGGTAACATTCCATCGGAAGTTTAAAACCATTGGGGGACTGACAACCAAATGGCTGCTGAAGTTTGTATGCAGAGTCTATGAGTGTGGGCGCAACATCGGACTGTTGGAAAAATATCGCATAAATTTCCAATGGTAGCAAGACCAGATAAAAGAGAGAACTATCGCATGATCATCTTAACAGCTCATGCATCCAAGTTGCTCACAAGAATCACACAAAGAAGAATAGAAACAATAACTGAGAATCTGTTAGAAGTCGATCAGTTTGGCTTTCGGAAAGGTAAAAGGCACCAAAGAGGCAACTCTGACGGTGCGGTTAGTAATGGAAACAAGCATGAAGAAAAAGGCACGTTCATAGCATTTGTCGACCCGGAAAAAGCGTTCGAGAATGTAAAATGGTGCAAGATGTTCGAAGAATAGGAGTAAACTATAGGGGAACACGGGTGACATGAAATATATACAAGAACCAACAGAATTTAATAATACTGTAAAACCAAGAACAAATTTCTCGGATTAAATAAGCTTTAAGGCAGGGATGCAGTCTTTCGCCTGTACTGTTCAGGCTATATATCGGAGAAGCAATCACGAAGAGAAAAGAAAAGAGTGGGATAAAAATTCAGAGTGAAAGGATATCAGTAATAAGATTCGCTGATGGCATTGCTATTCTCAGTGAAAGTGAAGAATTACAGGATGTGATTTGAATGATCAGTGTAATGAGCACGGAATACGTGCTGATATTGATCCGAAGAAAGAGTTAACTAATGAGAAGTAGCAGAACTGAAAATGACGAGAAGTTAAACATCAGTATTGGTGATTACTAAGCAGACGACGTTAAGGGATTCTGCTACCTTGAAAGCAAAATAAACTACGACTGAAGAAGAAAGGAGTTCTTGAAAAGCAGAATACAACAGCCAGAGAGGGCATTCCTGGTCATATGAAGTTACAAGTATCAAACATATGCCTCAGGTTAAGGAATAAATATCAGAGAATGTACATTTTTAGCACAGCACTGTACTTTAGTGAATCGTGGACTGTGGGAAATCCGGAACAGAAGAGAATCAAACCGTTTGAGGTGTGGTAGTGCAGGAGGAGTTTGAAAATTAGATGGTCGATAAGGTAGGGAATGGGAAGGTTCTCCGCACAATCAGTGAGAAAAGTAATATGTGGGTAACTATAACAAGAAGGAACGATAGGCCGTAATGAATGTATCAGGGAATAACTTCAATGGTACTAGAGGGAGATGTAGAGGTTTTAAGACTGTAGAGGAAGACAGAGATTCGAATACGTCCAACAACTGATGAGGAATGGTGAAGCTCTGAAATGAAAAGATTGTCGCAGGAGAGGAATTCGTGGCGGGCAGCATCAAAATAGTCAGACAAGTACTGGCAGAAGGCAACTGTAGGAGGAGCGGAGCTTTTGGCACTGTACCTCACACGCGGCATGTAGTGAAACTGCGTGCTTCTGAAATGTTGTTTCACTTATGTGACTGGATTAGTGATTTCCTGTCAGAGGTCACAATTCGTAGTAACTGACCGAATGTCTTCGAGTAAACCAGAAGTGATTTCAGGCGTTCCTCAAGGTACTGTTATGGCCCTCATTTGCTCTTTATTTATATAAACGATGCCACAGGCAATCTGAGCACCCGTCTTAGGTTGCTTGCAGATGATGCTGTAGTTTACCATCCAGTAAGGTCATCAGAAGATCAAAACAAATTTCATAAAGATTTGGAAAAGATATCCGTATGGTGCGAAAATTGGCAATTCATCTTGAATAACGAAAAGTGTGAGGTCATGCAAAGGTGTGCTAAAAGGAATCCCTTATAAGAGAAATCAGAGCTCGCACGGAAAGATATACGTGTTCGTTTTTTCACATGCTGTTCGGGAGCGGAATAATAGAGAATTATTGTGAAGGTGGTTCGATGAATCTTCTGCCAGGAATGTGAGTATGATTGGCAGAGCATCTTTGTAGATGTGGATGGGCGCTAAACGTGTGGAAGGTGCAGTGCTGGCCAGAGATGATTCTGTGACATTTTGTGACTCGAGCCCACTCCTCCAGGTTGACGTGGGCATGAATAAAGATGTTCAGTTCCAGATTCCTCGGTGACCACGTGCTGGCCTTCCTTTTACATCTTCATGACGACTATACTGTGGACGCTACCTTGTCCCAAGGTGACAACAGCCCCATTCACAGAGTTGCATGAATACGTTCCCTATCGCAAATCCACTGGGCCCCTCAATCGCAAGTTCCTACTGCCATCGAAAATGTATTCGACTGTGTCGAACATTGGGTGAAACATAGAAAGCAACATCCTCACCATTTGATAGCTCCACGGGAGTTAATAATCAATGAGTGACTTCAGCTGGATATGACACAGCTGAAAATTTTGTGGAATCCCTTCCTCGCCAAACTGAAGACATTATCACTGCTAGAAGTGGTGTTAACCGGTATTTGCGTCATGCCTCCTGAGGATGATTCACTTTGTACCTGGTGTGTTTACTTCACAATTTCTAAAAAAGATTCTGCTATTACTATAGCCTGATGGTTAGTCTTAGTCGACCACAATATTATTGCACGTGGGAGTGAGGAGGCTTCGGTAGACCTTCTGTGAGTTACACGAGGACAGATTGGACCACTTGACAGTACATGCGTAGTTGTCTTTAAATGGAACAAATGAGTTTTCCTTAATCACCGCTGTACTTGTTTTCTGTAACGTCACCACATGTTTCCGATAATGGCCACCGGAAGCCATGTGCAATAATATCGTGGTCGGGTAGCAGCGGTCTTTTCACATTGCACTGGAGTTTTATCTGTTGTGGAATTTCCTAGTACACTTAATCTACGTTTTGGACTGGAAACCCCACCCTACCCCTTTGGCCCGATCTAGTAGATGGGCCCTGCTTGTCTTGCGCCGACCAATCTAGCACGCGTATGAATCGTATGTGAGGGTTTCGTAGGAAAGATTGCAAATGCTCATTCCATTTGTGTGAACGGAATAATCATAACTCACTGTAACATTTTAGAAATATAAGAAATGATTTTCTCATGTCTTTATGTTCTTGGAAATTGCTGTAAATAAGTAACTGGATATATGACAACTAATTACCTGGTTTGTAACCTTCGTCCTAATAAGGAGAAAGGTAATGTCTAGAAAATTATTATTGGGATACTTCGGTAGTGCATTTGCTCTCGATGAAAAGGGAATACAATGTTACTTTGGTTGTTCATTAAAAGATATTACATTACTATGCATCCGATAACTTGTTTTATACATTACCATTCTTCGAAACTAGAAGAGTATTTATAAACAATGAAGTCAGTGGCTGATAAATTGGGAACTACGTACCAGGTGGTTACTTTTGAAGGCCGATGTGTACTGACAGGTGTCTCCTAGTATCTTTTACATTTTTCTGCCAGTTGTCCGCCTCCATAGCGCAGCGGTAGCATTACGGCCTACCATAGAATGGGGCCCGGGTTCAATTCCCGGCAGGGGACTGGGAATTCTATGTCCTTTGTCATCATTTTCTCATCATCATTGACATGCAAGTCGCCGGAGAGGCGCAACTAAAAAGACTTGCAGTACGGCTGCCAAGCCCCGAAGGGGATATCCCGACCAATAAACGCCACACAATCATTTCATTTTATCTGCCACTTTAAATCAATAGTTATGAAGGACCCTATGTTCGAAAACAGAATATCGAAAATTTACATCCGTTACTGCTCGCAACTCTGGAAGTTTCCTTAAAGCATGTTTGACATTGCCAGCCCTAACTCATAGATGAACAGATTGCTTTATGCTTTTAACGAAGAAATTACACTATAATGAAGAACTGTTTCCTGCTCCTCTTGACTCATTTGTACTTTAGTATGCTTACACACAAACCGAATGTCTAAACGGGGCTCGCTTTTACTGAGGGTCGTAATGGTTGTCGGAAGCAGGGGGGAGGGTGCGGGGGGGGGGGGGGGGGAGGGGCTGATGAGTGATACGGTCCTTTGTGCTCCGTTATGCATCAGCGCTGTCACGGCTGGGTGAACACATGCTACTCGACCGGCGGGCACTGATGGGCCACCACAGCAGGCTCCAGCATTCAGAAGGCCAGCCGCACGCTACGGTATGTAGGCAGCAATCACCCTGCGCACGGAAGCGGGAATTTCCCCATCACTCACCCTGGCCGCAGCAATCTGGTCTCCGAAGACTGAAATGCTGTGTCTTGATATCTAGAGTCGAAACACTGACTGGCCAGATATGAAGCACTTGCGAGTTTGTCATTCAACAGCAAGTAAACTATGGGCAGATAGATTTGTCTGGTCAATATCTTAGTACATTAACGTTTCCTGGGAACAAACTAAACCCCGAATAATCTTCATTGATTGCAGTGTGCAGTTTAAGACAGAAAAAAAACTACGCACCAGGAATAAATTATTCGAATGGGACGGAAATCTTTATCTGAAGTTCATGTACAGACAAACGTATGATAACAATTTTAAAAAATAGGATGATTAATTCAAGGTAGTGGGCTTCGCAAATTAAAGAGATCAATAACGCGTTGGTCCACCTCTGGGTCCCGTGCAGGCAGTCATTCGGCTCGTAATTGACCGACAGAGTTATTGGGTCTCCTCTTGGGGCTAACGTGCCAAATTCTGTTCAGTTGGTGCGTTAAGACTAAATGCAAACGTTCTCAATTCGGGGGAAATTCGGCGATCTTATTACCCAAGATAGGATTTGGCAGGTACAAAGACAAGCAATAGAGACTGCCTAGTGTGGGTCTGGATTATCTTGCTGAAATGTAATCCCAGGATGGCTTGTCACGATGGGCAACAAAACGGGGTGGAGAATATCTTGGACGTACCGCTCTGCTGTAAGGGTACCGTGGATGACAACGAAAACAGCCCTGTTACGGAAAGAAACGGCATCCCAGACCATCAGTGGTGGTTGTCGGGCCATATGAGGAGAACATTCAGGTCGATACTCCACCGCTGTCTGGGGTGTTTCCAGACACGTCTTCGCTTTCATGTTGACGGATCAAATCCACATCCCGCCTCCTCATTTATGTTCCTGTGGTATATCTAAACCACAAGAAAACTGCAGCGATGGTGCTACAGAAAAGGAGTTACTCTCCCCCATCCGAGTTTTTGCTTCATCTGTAATTATCTCATCGTCGACACAAAGTTGGACTATAATTTTCTCCCGTCATATCGTATACTTCCTTCTGACTACCATACACATTTTTTTAGGAATATGGGATTTTACCTGGCCTCATATAGCGTAACGCGCAACATGTTAGCTTGCAGCGTAGGAAGATGACCCAAACTGAAACGAATCTGAGTGGCGCATTAAAGACCGAGGTTTTCATCAGCCAGCCTGAGTGTGGTTTCCCGCGCTCGCTGCGGCAAAGGGTGGGCTGGTCGAAAATTTCAGCCTCGGAAAATAATATACACAGACAGTTAAAATACGACCCCCTCCATAACACGATTGCAGTAACGGAGAGGCCATCCGGCCGCAGAGTTGATTAAAATAAATCTCCAAATTTTTGGTACAGTGGGCCACTTACTAAACGGCACTGATGCTGAGAAGACGAAAAAATCATTGAATTTTACGAAGCCACTTTTTCTCTCCCGTCTGTGGGTCTGGTTAAAAGCAGCTGAAAAGTGTTTTCTCTTCGACTGATTTAAGTTTCATACTGCTTATCAAGAGCGTTTCCTCGAATTACAGCATTTAAAATTTAGAGAATATTCGAAAAGTCATCGAAACGAGAGCAAATATTTAGTTGCTGAGAATGTACTCCTTCTTATGGACGGTTACAGAAAATCCATGGGGAAGTAGTATCTATACCACTTGTTTAATTCACGCGGCGACCCCCGTCGGAGGTTCGAGTCCTCCCTCAGGCGTGGGTGTGTGCGTGTTGTCCTTAGCGTAAGTTAGTTTAAGTAGTGTGTAAGCCTAAGGACCGATGACCTCAGAAGTTTGGTCCCGTAGCACTTACCACAAATCTCCAAATTTTTAATTACGTAATGCTTCCGTAGACTCCCCCTGCTGTCGCTTTCTTTCTTTACCTCTGAAACGTTTTGCAGATTGATGCTGAAATTATGGTGTTTGGCGTGTAGGCTAAGTCATTGCCTTACCGTGTATTGTCCTAAGAGCATGTCCTTCGGTATCGACATGCCAAAGTAACAAATATATTATCCGCGATTAAGTTTTTGCTCGCAGACATTCTGAAGCATTTCATTTGTACCGTCGTTATGTGTTACTGTCATTCATAAAAAAAAAAAACGTTCTCTACAGAGGACGTGGAACCTACGAAACTCTTTAACAGAACTTGTCATCACGGTCTGCTATGTTTGTTATGTATAACAACAGTGTATTGTATTTAAACGACCACATATTTACCTTGCATTATATGTGTCGTCTTTATAGACTGGGAAGTCGATTTATAAATGATTCCTTTATTCCAGAAGCTGTTAAAACGTGCTAAAGAAAATTGTTTTGATGAGCGCTGTTGCATTGCGGATCGACATTTTAGTATCTGGGGGTGTACAATGACTACAACTCATATGATAAATTGTTAAATGATAAAAAACCAGTCACCTACCACTGTTTTTCATTATTCGTGATGTCAGATGAATTTCGGAATTAAAATTCCATTTTAATTGCTACATTCTGATTTTTCATGTTTAGTGATCAAGTCAGCTGTTATCCTTATGGGGCATGGACGTTAAATGAAGGTTGCAGAGCACTCTTTTGTAAATACGAATTTATAATAATTATTTTGGTTGAGTCGTTAACATTTGTCTTCTGAATGAGTGTAAGACCAATGATGTTGCCTTGATATATTTTTAACTCAAAATATTACAGGGCTTAATTATATTCTCGCTACTCGTCATTCATGCTAGGTAACGTTAATTCCTGTATTTTTTCGTTTTAATAACTTTTAATAACTTAATTTGTGCAGCCAGATGAAATTAAACATTGCAGATGGAATGTAAGGGGATTAGGGCGAGCTCTTGTCGTATCAGAGAGTGGGGAAAGAGCTCACCTGTTTGACGGGCAGATATGTAGAATAATGTACACTGCGGAACTCGCAAATTGCCTTTAATAGAGGATTACTTCAGCAAATTTTGACCTATATGGAAACACTGCAAGTACATTACAATCCCTTGGGAACAGCCCATGTAGCGTAACTCATGCAAGAAGAGGAAAATAAACAGAGAGAATTAAATGAGAAGAGGAGAAGGGTGGCAGAAAGTGGTTGTCTGTGAGTGTTAACTGGCTATGATTTGTGTGACACGTTTTACGAACAACTGATATAGTGAACTTCCGTTGGCCAACGCATAATCAACTGACCTGCAGCAGTCGAGTGTTGAGAAGAAAGATGTCTTGTACAATTTTCGAATAAGCTTGCCCTAGCGTGCCTCTGTTGCACATCTATTGCAGATTTCAGTTCTCTTTGTTGTGACTATCACCTCTTTGTGAAGATGAAGACAATTTTCCTACACCGTTCAATTCCTTGACCGTTTTCAAGAAAATTAAACATAAAGAAAATCATCTATGACGTGGTATAGTCATCCATCAATAGCAGTTAGTTGGCTCAGGCACTATTTGTCCGTAAGCCTTACGACATGTGTTGCTGGTTCTTGTAATGACACCATCTACGTGACTAATAGCGTGCAGTACCGTATTCAAATAATATTAGAGCAATTTATCTTTGTGGATTTCATTTCACTATGCCCTCGTTTACCTAAAACTGTATTTGCGATATTTCTGAGCCACGACGAAACCTAATGATGAATTTTTGCTCTAATTCAGTTAAATTGACATTCAGCGGATACTGTATCACAAATACATTCGATTCGTCGTCGAGCAAGCCAGTCTAGCAAACCAACTACATTTCCCTCCTACTGCGACAACTTTAATTTTTAAGGATTATCAGCCTCCGGTATATGAGGTTCAGCACGTCTTCCTCTCCTTTACGAATTTCTATTTCAGAATAGCATTTACAGCAAACGTCCTCGATTATTTATTGGATATATTCGAATCTCAGTCTTCCCCTGTAGCTTTTGCCCTCTACGGCTTCCTCTAATACGATGAAAGCTATTCTCTGTTGTCTTAAAATATATCCTATCTTCTTCCCCCTTCTACAAGCCACTTTTTCCACGTATTTGTTTCTCCGTCGATACCCTAAAGAAACTCATTTCTCACCTTGTGAATCCCCTTCATTTTCGATATTCTTCTGTTGCACCACATATCAATCCCTAAGCTTCATTTCTCGTTTTCCCACAGTGCATTATTCACTTCATTACAGTTCTGTGCTCCAGACAGTCTCTGAAATTTTTACGTAGAATTAAGCGCTATGTCTGATACCAGTAGCGAGTAATGCCTTCCTTGCCATTGCTTATCTACTTGTTACAGCCTCCTAGCTTCGACCGTTATATGCTACTTCTCTTCCAAGATGGAAGAATTAACTCACTTTGTCACTTTTTCTCTTTGTCTAGTTCGTGATTTTCCAATTTTGATGTTAAATGTACCGCTAGTCTCTTTTTTTACCTCTTCATTACATCCGTTTCTATTTGCTTTCCTCTCAATCTATATTCTGTGCTCATTAGGCCGTTCATTCGATTCTTGCAATCCATTCTCACTTTTACAGCGTATGTCAGTGTCATTAGCCTATCTTATCGTTGACATTTCACGCTGATGTTTAAACCTGTCCCTGAATGGAGCTATCCTGGGTTTGCGGAAATAGCATGGGTGGAGTCCCATGGGTGGAGTACCATTGGAGACTGAGCACAAGTTCCTACAAGACATAGAAGGAAATAAGTCGTGTCATTTATATTTCCCTTAAGCTATTTAGGGAATCCACGGAAAACCTAAGTCAGGATGACAAGAAGCGGTATATGAATCCAGTTTCTCTTGACTGCAAGACCAGGAGCTTATTCACTGCACCACCCCACTTCTTCGTTCATTTTACCATTGATGAAAACTACCAGGGAGAGCCCACACCAGGAGAAAGTCTCAGACCCTCATACCAACTCCACTTAATTTCACTGTCTCTGCAACACCTGTGGGTACACAAGCACGAAAAGCGATGTTTAAAACCATGTATAGCATTGTTGGTACAAGATTCTGTCTTGAGCTCGCAGCTACGTTTTCACAGCATGAATTACGCTCATCATTATCTTCAAAGTGTATACTACGCAGGTAATTCGTAAGTGCCCAAACCGAAGGAAGTCTGAGGTTCTGAGACTCCTGTGTGGGCGTCCATTGTGTTGGAGCAACATTTACTTTGGATTCTTTTCGGACCATACGTGTCAGAAACAGTTGTTTAGTTTGTTCGGATTTTTCACATACGCCACTGAAGTAAGCGGTGACGCTTTTGGTAAGACATCCACGAGTATGACACCATCGCTGCCCGAAGAGGCTGTCGTCAGCACTTTACCGGCTGAAAAGACTGAATTCCTATCTTTCTGGTGATTAGGGTAGCACCACTCCAGTGAGCTTTCTTGTTTCCAGCTCAAAGTAATGCACTGATTTCGTCAGTTGTAACGATATGTAACAGGAAGGCCTCAACACTTGTCTCACAGTGCTTTTCTTTGAATATTATGGTCTGTTGCGACCATTCGCAAAACGATCTTGAGCACACCCTTGAATATCCAGCAGTCTCAGTCACTGCACACGCACCTGTAAAGCTCACCTACAGCTACAGCCTCAATTTTGAGTTGTGATGAGCCTGTGTGCACGAATAATGGCATCCGCAAGATGTACCATGTATTTCCAAAAGGACGTTCCGGACATGGCCGACTATGGAGGGCTGTTTCTGTTGTTTCTCTCATTTTAAATCTCTCCACCTATCACCGGAGTGTACTTCTATCAACTCCACTACTACCATTCACCGCACACAAAGCTTATGGAAGTTCTCACATTATCTTTTTGGAAAACTAAGAATTCAGTTGCAACACGTTGCCTGTAAAGTGTGTATGTTATAGACACAACTTCGATGGTTCACTATGGCTCTGCCATCTGCCAGTTTTTTGAAACTTCCCACGCACGCGGAACAAACGTCTAATTTGCAGCATATGAAAGGGTATTTACATGTATATACAGGATGTTCCTGCAATATTGTGACGAAGTTCGAGAAGTTGTACAGGGTGTCTTGAGGAACAAATCGAGGATAGGAACTCATGTCTGGAGACGTCAGCCATCGACGCCAGAGAGCGTCAAAGTTATAGGCGCCGGCGCCTGTTAGTAGGCCACCCGTTCGATAGGAAACTTACTTTTTATGCTGACGGTCCGTAGGTGAAACGTCTCAGAATGTTTGTTTTCAGTGATCGCGACTTATTGTCAGAATAGCCAGTGGAGAAAACGCAGCTAGCTGACGCGTATAAAACCCTTCTCTCCTATGAATGTGATGCTCTGCAGCCTCGTGGATGACTGTTTAGAACACAGGTTTCTATTTGCAGTTTACTTTTCTCCTCGAACACTCTAAAATCTTTTTCGGTAAACATGTGAAAAATAAACGTCAGGTCCAAGCCCGTGTCGGAAACCGATGTCCACTGAGGCAACAGAGCATCACATTCACAGCAGAAAAGCACTTTCTACGCAGCAGGTGGCTCCATCTGCTCCACTGACGATCGTCGTAGTCGGTCGCCATCACTGAATAACAAACAACATTGTGAGGCGTTCCCTTCACGGCCTGTCAGCGTACGATGTCACATTTGCTGGCGAAGGGGTGGGCTAGTTGCAGCCAGGGGTGCCTGCCTATACCTGCGACGCTCCATAGCGCCGTCGGATGACGTTTCTGGGCACGTCTTCCTGTCCTCGGTTTGTTCCTCAAGACACTTTTACAATCCATCTAAGCTTGTCGCAACATTTCTGGGACACCCGATATACACTATCCGTTAAAAAATTGAAGCAGTAAGCAAGAGTAGAGAAACCAAGTGAAATTTCGCGAATTAAGAGGGTATGTCATGTTATTCCAGTAGTTACAAAATCAAATAAAATTTGCTTTGAACTTGGCAGTATGGCTGCATGTGGACTGGATACCTGCAGTATTTCGTTTCGGGAAGACTGTCATGAAGCCATTGTACCCTCCCCTGAGGCAACTTGACCGACTACTGTTGTAACTGGTCCTTGAAATCCTCAATACTGGCAATGGGACATGCGAGCTGATCCCACACAATTACCGACGATAAAAAAATGAGGCATGATTTTTTGACTTATCCTCGTAGCACTCGCCAGACGTCCACTGTGTCAACCTGCACCCTTCCACATCTTATCACATGTTATATCGTGACTCATCACTGCATAATATCTACCCATACTGCATCACTAGACTATGAGCAGGGAACTTCCATCAGTCATAAGTTCTGTGGAGTCATTTCTTGGTGGCATCAAGACCAATGCAACCGGATGTTAATGTTCTTCAATACTTCACTAACCTCTACTTCAGCTGTGTCAGAACTCATCTCCAATATTTGACAATGATGTTGAAGTGTCGTCTCTCACACACTGTTTTAGAATTTCAGATTATTTCATCCTAAAACTTGCTGACTATCTCTTTTTGCAAACTGTAATATATCACTCTTTGCCCACGGCTGCAGAGAGCGAAATGGTCGTACAGGCTGCCTGGTAGTTTTCTAATATTCCTGCATCACCATTGTCCATCACAGGGCACGAACAAGTGGCTGCGTTCTAATCGCCATGGCGAACTCAATATTTCAGAAGTATCGCCATCGTAGGTTTGACAGTTGAGTGCAGGGTGGGCAAGGCGCTAGCTATCGACACGTTTCGTCACGGGCTGTGTGAGACTTGCGGGTATGCTGACTGCGTTAAGGCTCATGACAGCATAAAAAGGCAGATTGGTCCTTAAGTACAGAAGGAAAGCTGCTTCTGCAGGTATGGTGATCCCAGACGTCGGTGGCCAGTCTAGCAGACGAACCGAAGATGCAGCTCGCCACGGCTTCAAGTGCCACATACACTGCAGTTGCTGCCTTCTCTTACATCTACATCATACTCAGCAAGCTACCTAATGGTGTCTGGTCGGGTGTACTTCATATACCACGAACAACCACCCCTCCCCCCTTTTACCCGTTCCACTCGTGTAAACCGCTATAATGGCCATACTTTTTCGAGCCTTCTCTTCGTGGTCATGATGCGAGATGTATGTGGGAGGAAGTAATATGTTATCCGACTCTTTCCTGAAAGTGCTTTTCGGCATTTAAGTAGTAAATCTCCGCGTGATGCGTAACGCGTCTTGTAACGTCTGCCGATAGAGTTCGTTCAGCAACTAGGTAAAGCTCCTGCGCTGACTAAACGATACCGCGGCGGAGGGTGCCGCTCTTCGTTGGTAGATTTGCATCTCTTCATTCAGCCTTATGCGGTAACGGTCCCAAACTGATTAACAGTACTCAAGAATCGGTCGAACAATTTCCTTATAAGTCACTTACGTCGTGCATGATTTACGTATCCTTGAGATTCTTCATATGATTCTGAGTCTGGTATCTGCTTTTCCCATTATTTGTTTTATGTGGTTATTGCACATAAGGCCCTCTAGATAGTTACTCCTAGGTATTTTACGGCAGATATTGTTTCCAGCACTTCGGCATCTATAGTGTAGTTTTACAATAGCGGATTTCTCTTTCTATGAACAGGCAGTGAGTTACATTTATGTATGTGCAGGGACAACTACCCGAACCTGCACCATTCATCACTCCTCTGCAGGTCATTGTGCAAATCGATACGACCTTTGTGCACTGCTACTTTGTTGTACACATCCACATCGTCTGCGAACAGTCTTAAAGAATACCCGATGCCTTCTTCTATGTATGTCATTTATACACATAACAATAACCATCCCATCACGCTTCCTTGGGATATTCTGGAACTCACATCTGTCGATTTTGTTCCGTTGAGGACAACATATTGAGTTCTACCTGCAAGGAACTCATGAATCCAATCGCAAATATGGTCCGATACCCGATAACCTCATATTTTTGTCAACAACGGTCGTGTGGAACGGTGTTAAATACATTCCTGAACAACTTTAACGCCATTGACTGCAGTGATGATAATCTCGTGGAGGGACAGAGCTAGATGCATTTCGCAAAATTTCAGTTCTCTCTTTTTAAATGGGAACCTAGAGCTTCATTCTCGAAACTCACATGAGTTTTATGGAAATAATACTTTTCCCAAGCCCCAAAATGCAGCAGACGTATGTTTCACTGGTCTGGATTTCAGTCCCAAGTTCATGCTATGATATTTCTCCCTAATTCATCGCCTCTTTCCCCTCTGACAAAGTAAGAATGGCAAGTTGCGTCAGAATACAAAGCACACATTAAAACTGGATAATTCGATTTAAGCTTATGTTCGTATCGCCACGATTAAAATATTCCGTTCTATTACGACGTGATTGAGTTTTTTGTTGAAACCCAACGTTTCGTCCCTGTCTTCGGACGACATCTTCAAGGGATTGTAGCTTCTTCCAAGTTCTGATGCATACATACTGGTTCGCTACTGACTAAAGGAAAATTTCGCTTCCGGATTCCCCCGTGCAGAGACGTGACGCCACACGTTTTTGAAAACTGAGGAAGATCGTAAAACAGGAAGATGGTACCACTTGAAATGTACCGAAATAGGAGAAAAAATGAACGTACACTACGTGATGACTGATTGTTGCTAAAGATATGTTCCTTGTAATTTATTACGAAGTGCTTTGTCCTTTCATATTAAGTACACTAGTGGAGAACAACGCTGGGAGTTTTAAGCTGCCGTGCGCTGGTACAACTTGGCTACAAAACAGATAGTTCCTTTGTACAATCATGTCACATGGATATTTCTTTAAAATTACATCTGCCAACACAGATGTAGGAATTTGCAGTCTTGGCTGGTGAGCGAGCACTAGCAGACGCCGTTTTGTGCGCCCTTAGTCAGAGCCAGTCAGCTGTAAGAAATTACACAAATCGTGGTCGGCACGGAAGACGACCTCAAAGGCAGTATTTTCCCACTATCTGTGAAGCCCGCAACTGCTATGCAAAAACGTTCAACTGTTTGCTGTGCATGCGCCGTGTTGTGGTGGGATGCAGCTCTCTGGAGCCGGATACTGCAGACGACAGAGATCAGAAAAGGAGCAATTAGGCATCTAATGTTCGGGTCGCATACTTCGCAAATCAAGGTACCGCTGTAACATCAGTACTAATGGGCTTCCTTCACTTCCGCTGTAGTTCTGTCAGTGTGACGAGTCAGAACTGTGGCGCTGCAGTCGCTTCATACTCGTCGATTCTTTCTGTCTTACTGAAACGTGCACGAGTGTAAGGCTAGCCGTGATGTTAGTACAGAAGATGAGCACACGATCTTGCTGCTGTAAACTATCACTGAAACAGAGAAATGATCGATTCTCGGGACAGATTGCCTGTGTTCCATTAGAGGGGAAGTGATATCTGGAATAAGTTTCACACTATAGTCCACGCTTCGGACGAAAAACATACAAATTTCGTCCACTGCAAAAAACGGTTGTATTCTTATTTATTCTGCCTCCACCACGAGAAAAAATGCGTTAAACGAAGGCTGGGCACTGAGCATCGTCACTGTTGTATCCAAGTAACAAATGGTTCAAACGGCTCAGAGAACTATGGGACTCAACATCTGAGGTCATCAGTCCCCTAAGAACATCACACACATCCATGCCCGAGGAAGGATTCGAACCTACGACCATAGCGGTCACGCGATTCCAAACTGTAGCACCTAGAACGGCTTGGCCATGCCGAGCGGCTATCCCAGCGACAAAAAAGTGCGTAATTTCTGTATTAATGTAGCCATGGCAACTTGCGTTTGTGGACAGCTTATTGATTTCTGTAATTTACTGCAATAACTGCTCACTATTTAGAGGTTACAAATCATCCTGATGTCATATTTTTGGTAATTTCGTTAAGCATTCGATAACGCCGGAAAGTGTGTACATGTCAATAGTTAGATATTCTCTGAACAAATATTAAATGTAAAAATAAATTTACAACCGTCTTCGCAAATGTTTCATTTATGGAATTGTATATACGGGGTTGTCCATTGACAGTGACCGGGCCAAATACCCACGAAATAAGGATCAAACGAAAAAAAAAAACTACAAAGAACAAAACTCGTCTAGCTTGAAGGGGAAATAGCCGGCCGGAGTGGCCGTGCAGTTCTAGGCGCTGCAGTCTGGAATCGCGCGACGGGCATGGATGTGTGTGATGTCCTTAGGTTAGTTAGGTTTAATTAGTTCTAAGTTCTAGCCATACTGCTCAGAGCCATTTGAACCACTTTTGCAGGGGGAAACAAAATGGCGGTATGGTTGGCCCGCTAGATGGCACTGTCATAGGTCAAACGGATTTCAATTGCGATTTTTAAAAAAAATAGGAATCGCCATTTTTATTACATATTCGTGTGGTACGTAAACAAATATGAATGTTTTACTTGGACCAAGGCCAAGACAGGCGAGTGACCTACAAACAGATAGAGAATACCTTAGGGCTAATCGCACCAGCAATGCGTTCGATTCTGAATGATCATTTGCAAGTAGAGAAACTTTGTTGTCTCTGCGTGCCGCATAGACTGACGGAAGAGCAGATGAGACTACGAGTGACTTGCTCCCAGCAGACGTTAAAGTGAGAATGTGGTGCTCATTTCTGATTTCTACCGGAGACAAGACTTGGTGAAGGAAACCCCTTCCCCCGACTCTGAGATTCGTTCCTTATCCGTCCGCATTGTGGAGGCTCCTTGGTGCTCTATCGACTCTACATTCTTTCCTATTCTGTGTTCTTTACTTCCAATACTGTGTCGAAAATGCGTTTCTAATCGCGGTGATCCTTAGCAGCCTATCGGATATTTTGTTTTCTGTAACGATCATACTCAAATACGTGGCCATTTTTTAGGAACACAAACTAGACAGACTAGTTTAGTTCTGACAGGGAATCTACGCAATATGTGTCTCTAGCATGTATCTCTCCGCCTTTGAGCTTCAAAGAAAATGTCTCCTGGACTCTGTGGTGGTCCTTTGTCCCCTTGGCCTGCTTTGTCATAATGGTACCGGTTGATTCATAAACAAGAAAGTCTCCTCTTACTAAAATGGTTCTGGTGACGGGGATATGATTTAAAATTATAACAGGACTCATAATGTAATTGACGTATTGTGAACCAAATATTAAAAGTTTAATTAATAAGAAGTGTTGGAAGGGTGTAGGGATTACAGTGTTAGCTGATTAAGCTTGCTCTCTATGCATCACTGACTAATGGTGGACGCGGACGTACATTTGGCTGATATTTCAGAAGCACATGTTTTAACAGCCCTTTACATTTACACTTAAGATTTAAATGAACCGTGTACCTAAAGTTTCCTGTTGTGCGAGAATAAACGAAATTGTTAAATGTAACTGCTGCTATAACCGCAACGCCAATGCGCAGTGCTTTTAGCAATGACAATAAGAAAATGAATGTCAGTTAAAGTAAAATGAAAATTAAGAAGGAAACGTAATCACAGTAGTTAGCAGAATTTGGAAGAAACGTTACGAATTTGGTTAAAATTAACGGTCGCCAGCTCATTACGTGAGCAAAATCTGTTTCTTATTTACTGATTTGTATTATTCGTAATTTATACAAAATTTTTAAATATTACGTTAAAGTGGTCAAAAATGTTTCAGTTGACTCTTGAGGCATGAGAACGATTTAGAAATAAAGGGAACAAAATTTCAGTAGCCATGAATGGTTACCTAAAATGAAAAACTTGTAATTTCACTCACTGAAATGCTTACTGTCGTTACTTTTGCACAAAAAATCATTTGTACTTAATCATTACCAAAGGCTCTCATTCAAGTTTGAAAGCATCATAATGGCTATAGCCATGTTCAACAATCACTTTCACGTAATTCACAGTTACGTAGTCTGCAAAGCTAATTTTCAATTGCAAAAGTACGTCAAAATTCGAGAAATGCTTTTACGGACTCGTTGTTTCTGAATAAATCCAATTTTCAGTAGTGTTCAGTAACAGCTGCTGAAAAATCACTTTGTAAAATTACTACCATTATTTCATCAAGACTTAAAAGTTATGATTGCAGTTGCTTTATATTAAAACAGTTATCAAAAAATACCAAAAAATATACTTTACTGAATTTTATTTTGTCAAGCACTGCTTTTGAAATTACTGTTGAAATTACTAGACGTACACACTTTGGTTGGTTATCGCATTGTAAACAGTTTAAAATTTAATTACTGTACTTCTTTCAGTATAGCAACAAGTTACTGCTTCATAATTTTATTTGACTTAATTCTTTTACAGAAATACGCTTCAACTTCTTCTCATTTATTATGACTTTCTCAGGTTAGTGATAATGGATAGGATGTAACCTACTTTGATAAATTATCTTAGCTGAGGTACAACTGGTAACACTGTGAAGTATGTTGGTATCATTCAGTCAAAATTAACGTCACTGGCTCGCCGTATACAAGTCTTATCAAATGCTTCGTTAGGTCTTACTTTGTATTGAGCCATCAGGAATGCATTTCTCGTTGAAAATAAGTGGCAAAGCTGATTCTTCTGCTTCGTCAAGATCCACTATAAATGAAATTTAACCAACAGTACTCCTCACGTTAAGTGGTATCATCTTGCTGTGATTGCATGGTGCCTGCTTAATGCCTTAAACTGTGCCTGGCCGCACGAAACTTCTGCCGAACAGTTACATATTTTCGCACTGTTGCCTTACGTCAATGTCTCAACGCACCTCGCTTCGTTCCTCTCTCTACTGTACTTTTACATTCAACCCGACCCAAATGCTCGCATCTCAACATCATTCTACCTCTCTACTGCCGGCGCGCTCGCACGCCCAGCGATAATACGTTTGCAACTTCACCATACTCCTTGACAACAGCGTACAATCCTGACTAAGCTAGAGTGTGTACATACAACTAGTGTAAATTTTATATTCATTCTGTTTTACAACAGATAAACAGTATAACATGTCGGCATTCCATACGAAAGACATTCGTACAATTATTTACAACCTTAGTTTCACAGGGAAAAAACACATCGTAACATCAAAATTGAAAGAAAAAAATTAGTACTCTCAGAACTGTTGTGTTACAATCTGCTTGAGACTGATTATTGAAGTACACATGATGAAGTTTGAACATATGAATGATTATAATGTATATTTAAACGCAACAGCATTAATTCACAATTATTTAAAGAAAAAAGCGCACACGGATAACGTCTCTGAATGCATTAATGATGCTCTACCACTTGTTCTATTGTTCTGAAACTAACTAACCTTTAAACATTCTAGCAGCCTGTGTGGTTAGCGGACAATTCCCTCTTATCTATGGTCTTAATCGGTGCATGCTTCACACCAGAATATCAAGCTGTTTTTTGTGCCGATTAACCATGCGATGGACTAATTTCTTCCTGACCATGTGCTTACCAAATCTTCTACATCTTGTGATGCAAATTTTCTTGTGCCAATCTCGGAACATAATAGCGTAATATCAAGACAGAAAGACATTTCTAATAAAAAGGAAATTGAAGCTGAGAACATAGGTGATATGTGATAAGTAAGTGTGAAACAAATCTTCAAATCAAATTAATAAAACACAAGAGGAGGGATATACGATTGCATTATTCGAACACAGCAAAATTTACACTCGAATTACTTCACACTAAACGCATACATGTTGAACATATTCCGCGCATCGTTCGCCCCTGGACAAAGGATGTAGGACTAAGGAAAATCTCTCACCAAAACTCACGAAGTCTGCCTTCAATTACACTCTTTATTCACAAAATAGAGCTAACAAGAGAAAGTACACGATAAGTAGGAGTAATACTACAGGCTTCACTTCAGATTCTATGGCACTCTAAGGCTACTCGCCATGGATGCCTTTCTAGCTCACTATTAACGAAATACACACATCAAAAAAAGTATTGCATCACCTCGTTTCCGAGAGTTGCGCAACCCGAATACATTAATTGCGGTAGAGATCAACATAAACATCATTTCAGTCCTTTTTATTGCTCATAAAAACCACACATTGCATGTTGTACCACCATACAGCGAGACCTTCAGAGCTGGTGGTCCATATTGCTGTACACACCAGTCGGCCGGGGTGGCCGAGCGGTTATAGGCGCTACAGTCTGGAACCTCGCGACCACTAAGGTCGCAGGTTCGAATCCTGCCTCGGGCATGCATGTGTGTGAG
Source organism: Schistocerca gregaria (assembly GCF_023897955.1). Taxonomy (NCBI): domain Eukaryota; kingdom Metazoa; phylum Arthropoda; class Insecta; order Orthoptera; family Acrididae; genus Schistocerca; species Schistocerca gregaria. The sequence continues at coordinate 117,918,368 of NC_064922.1, forward strand.
TTAGGTTTAAGTAGTTCTAAGTTTTTTGGGACTGATGACCTCCCATAGTGCTCAGAGCCATTTGAACCATTTGTACAGACCGGTACCTCTAATACCCAGTAGCACCTCATTTTGCATTGATGCATGCCGGTATTCGTTGTGGCGTACTACCAACAAATTCATCAAGGCACTGTTGGTCAGATTGTCCCACTCCTCAACGACGATTCGGCGTAGATCCCTCGGACTAATTGGTGGGTCACGTCTTCCATAAACAGCCCTTTTCAACGCATACCAGGCATGTTTGATAGAGTTCAGATCTGTAGTACATCCTGGCCACTCTCGTCGAGCGATATCGTTTTCCTAAAAGAAGTCAATCACAAGATGTGCGCGATGGAGGCGAAAATTGTCGTCCCTGAAGACAAATGCCAAGCCAATAGGCTGTCGATATGGTTGCACTATCAGTCGGAAGGCGGTATTCGCATATCGTACAGCCGTTACGGCGCCTTCCGTGACCAACAGAGGCGTACGTCGGCCCCACATAATGCCACCCAATAACAGCAGGGAACCTCCATCTTGCTGAACTCGCTGGACAGTGTGTCTCCGATAATAATGGGGTTGAAGGCATATGCGACACTCGTCGGTGAAGAGAACGTTGTACCAAACCTGAGTGGTTAATTTGGCATATTGTCGAGCCTATCTGTACCGCGTTGCATGCTAACGTGGTTGCAAAGGTGGACCTCGCCATGGACGTCGGGAGTGAAGTTGCGCGTCATGCAGCCTATTGCTCACAATTTGAATCGTAACACGACGTCCTGTGGCTGCACGATACCATTATTCAACATGGTGGCGTTGCTGTCAGGGTTCCTCCGAGCCATAATCTGTAGGTAGCGGTCATCCACTGTAGTAGTAGCCCTTGGGCAGCCTGAGCGAGGCTTGTCATCCACAGTTCCTGTCTCTCTGTATCTCCTCCATGTCCGAACAACATCGTTTTGGTTCACTCCTAAACGCCTCGGCTTCCCTTGTTGAGAGCCTCTCCTGGCACAAAGTAACAATGCGGACGCGATCGAACAGCGATATTTACCGTCTAGGCATCGTTGAACTACAGACAACACGAGCCGTGTACTCCTTCCTGATGGAATGACTGGAACTGATCGGCTGTCGGACACCCTTCGTCTAATCGGCTCTGCCCATGCATGGTTGTTTACATCTTTGGGCGGGTTTAGTGACATCTCTGAGCAGTCCACAGTCAACGTCTGTCCTTAGGAGTTCTGGGAACCAGGCAGATGCAACACATTTTTTGACGTGTGTAATGACACCTTGAAGTTCACGCAAATAACCATAACATCCGTTAACTTGTGAAACAAGATCTCATAAACATGATAACACAAGGGATTTGGAGTTTACTAGCCACCATGAGGTATCTAAAATTTCGGGCTTACCCAGAATGTCCTCTCGAAGAAGTTACAACAAACCACACATTTCAACGAAACAAATCAGCAAGGAGTTGCTAAATAGCCGCACGAGAGGCGATCGATCACAGTAACAGCAAGTGAATTCACGTAACGGTAACGTACAAAACATTGCATGTACGGAAACACACAAAACACTGCAAAGCAAAGCATTTGCGAATTAAACTACTAAGGCATCATTAACAAACGTTATTCCCCAGTGTATATAGCTTGTTAATTGGTACCCTGATGCCGATATAGGAGAAAAGGCTATATGAAGTAGTGAGGCAGGCACTGTGTTGTCTTCGCTATGTCTTCTTCCTCCTCCTCCTCCTCCCCCCCTCTCCTTCTCGTCCTCATCCTCCACCGGCTCTTCCCTCTCCGCCTCCCCCTCCTAACTCCCCCACCCCTTTATCACTTCCTTTACTGGCCCCTTAGTTACCGCTGAGCTCCGGAAGCCGTGGGCGGACTGAGATGATTTCCGCCGCCGTCCGCGGCATTTGAGCTCTGGGAATAGCGGTGCTCTTTCCTCCGCCGTCCGCGCAGACCACTGCATCCTTCTGTCACACGGGCCGGAAGCTACTGCAGCCCTATCTGTTAACAAGGCATCGTGATTGGCTCTTCCCTAAAAGGAATTTCCTTCTATAAGAGATTCCTCTTCAAGGTTGTGTCATCCACTTTATTCTTCGTTACTATTGGAATATTAATAACCCAGTTACATAACAGAATTTGTCCTGCCACGTGCCTGTTGGCCTAATTCTAGTAATATACACTGCTTGTAGCTTCCCTCATATTCACTTTAAGGTTGCTGGAGCAATGTGACATTTTTGCGTTTTATGTATATCGTAATTTAAATAGTGCAGATTTATTCCACCTACAGCACCATAGTTCCCTTGATACGGTTCGCGTGTACGTTCTCGATTAGCCTCCGAACTGACTGGCCGAGCCGCGCGGGATTAGACGAGCGGTCCGGGGCGCTACAGTCATGGACTGTGAGGCTGGTCCCGGCGGAGGTTCTAGTCCTCCCTCGGCCATGTGTGTGTGTGTGATTGTCGTTAGGATAATTTAGGTTAAGTAGTGTGTAAGCTTAGGGACTGATGACCTTAGCAGTTAAGTCCCATAAGATTTCACAAACATTTGAACATTTGACTGGCCGACGAAATCGACACATGTAAATGTATAGCGCTGTTATTGTTGACAATGTGTATATAATGATCCAGTGCACAACGTCAGCAATTCCGAGAGGCTGCTCGCAGCTGATGCTGTTACCTGTAGGAAGTTTGTAACAGCGCTATACTTCAGTCAAGTGTAGGAAGTCATACAGAAGATCGACTACATATATGCAGGGATGACAGTTGACTTTCAACGAAAATAAATACAACGTGCCTATCAATACGTGGACAGCTCCATTATTGCTAGATTTTCATCTTCCATTTTGGCGAAGAGATGGAGACGGCAGCTGATGTAATAATATTGCATAAAATAACTATTTCTTGTCTTTAATCTGAAATTAATTTCAAACAAATGTATTCGATGGTGTTCGGTTTTAAGATCGATTTCGGAGTTCCTATGGCTTCATCATCAGACACATGCATTGTTAATAAAACTGGTGCGCACACGTAAAGTATATACTCTTGGAACGCTATCACGTGCACCTTTAAGTTAAGTGGCAACATTAATCAAAATGTCAAGTCGGACATTGATTTCCATAGTTATTAATGTACGAAATATTCATATATATATACTTCTCTAGCTCCAATTTGATTCCATTTTTTTGGGTTTCCTACGACAATTGGTAAAAGCGGTACCCTTATAGAATCACTTTGATCTCCGTCTGTCTGTCTGTCTGTTCCACTGTTAAAAACGCGTTTTCTCAGGAAAGAGGAGACGTGTCAAGTTGAAATTTATGCTAACAAACTAAGGTCTATGGTCCTGTGGTGGTGTAAAGAATTGAAGCTTCTACGTTAATACAATCAGAAAACACTGCCATTTACATCACATATCTTGATACTAGCAGAGTCGTTCATCAAAACCTACAGCGTACTTAACGTGGACCTAGAATCTTGATATTTGGCAGGAAGCAAGGTTTCACAGTACAAGTAAAGTAAAAATTCCTAAACCTATTAATTTCTAATTATACCAGAAAAAAATATTTTTTTTCATTTGTTGTCTGACTTAAAATTCAAAACTAACACGATCTCGAAAGTCTTGAAAGTCCTAAGACCGATAGCTTACCAGCATCCACGTCGATAACAGGCAAAATGCGTTGATAATCTCGATTTTCGGGATGGATGAGTTGTGTGCATTCATAACTAAGTTTGTACGCAACTCTTACAGCACCAATCCTACTTGCACCAGCCCAATTTGTTTTTGTGTGTTACAACTGCATTATGCAATGCATATTTCTAACCATATATTTTATTAGATACGAGCAAATTCGGTCTAGCATCAGACCACCGTCAAGTCCTAAAACCGGCTCAGTTATGCATCTACGTAATTATAGTATGTGTTATGATATGTTTAGTATCCATCATTGCTATTAGCTGTACGTACTGCTAGCTTTATACACTGAAGTGCCAAAGAAACAGGTACAACTGCCTAATACCATATAGGGCCCGAAGAAGCGCCGCAGCACGATGTGGCGTGGACTCGACTAATGTCTGAAATAGTGCTGGGGGGAACTGCCACCATGAATCCTTCAGGACTGTCCATAAATCCGTAAGAGTACAAGGGGTGGAGGTCTCTTCTGAACAGCACGTTGCAAGGCAGTCCAGATATCCTCAATAATGTTCATGTCTGGGGAGATAGGTGGCCAGCTGAAGTGTTTAAACTCGGAAGATAGTCTAGGGACCCATTTTGTGACAGTTCTTGATGTATGGGGTGTCGCGTTGTCCTCCTGGAACTGCCCAAGTCCGTCGGATTACACAATGGACCTGTCAGAGCCGTATTCAAACGTATCAGGGGTCCCATACCACTGCAATTGCAACAATTCAGGAGGTTATTTCCATACCCATACACATCCCATATCGACGATGATTCGTTGAGTGGTTCCCACGCTGACACTTGGTGATTGCCCAGCATTGAAATCTGAAGTAATTTGCGCACACCCTAAACCATTACAGAGCCTCCACCAGCTTGAACAGTCCCCTACTGGCATACAGGGTCATGGATTAGGAGGTTATTTCCATACCCATGTACGTCCATCCGCTGGATAAAGTTCAAAACGAGACTCGTCCGACCAGGCAACATGTTTCCAGTCATCAACAGTCCACGTGTCAGATTCGTCGTGCCATGTTGCGCTTCTGTCACATTGAACGTTTCTCTTCAGTCATCGTTGTTCCTGTTCTTGCAGGATCTTTTGCCGGCCGCAGCGATATCGGAGAACTGGTTTTACCGGATTCCTGATATTCACACTACGCTCGTGTATTGGTTGTACGGGAAAGTTCCCACTTCATCGTTACGTCTGAGATGCTGTGTCTCACCGCTCTTGCGCTGACTGTAACACCACGTTCAAACTCACTTAAATCTTGATAACTGCCATTGTAGCAGCAGTAACTGATGTAGCAACTGCGCCAGACACTTGTCGCCTGATACAGGCGTTACCGACTGTAGCGCCGTATTCTGCCTGTTTAGGCATCTCTTTAATGGAATACGCATGCCTGTTCAAATGTTCAAATATGTTGAAGCCGTAAGGGAGCAAACTACTTAGGTCATCGGTTCCTACACTTAGGTCATCGGTTCCTAGACTTACACACTACTTAAACTAACTTATGTTAAGAACAACACACACACCGATGCCCGAGGAAGGACTCCAATTTCCGGCGGAATGGGCCTCGCAGTCCGTGACATGACCCCTCAAACCTCGCGGCCACTCCGTGCGTACGCATGCCTATGCCAGTTTCTTTGGCGCTCGTATGTATGTTTCCGTATACAGCTAATAGCAATGATGGGACATTGTATACCTGATTACTGGTACTGTAATTAATACCTTAGATGCTTTTTGAAACTGATGGCGGTCTGATCCTAGACCGAAACAGGTCATCTGTAGTAAAATATACCTTTGCAGCTGTGTAGTGCAAAAGTACAATTCTTAACATCCGTAAAAGCTGGACAACACCACCTCAATACAATGTTTTTACTATATTTTCGTCGACAAATATGTATTTCAAAGGTGACTCACAACGGCGATTAACATTGTTGAAATTTAGATTTCTGTCAACCGGTTACCATAGTGTGTATATCTGAGAACAGATACGATTCCAACAGTAGCCATATGTAATATATATTTCAAGTTACAGGATAAGAATTAAATAACGGGCGTTGTGTTCACAGCCAGCAGCTTCCTCCCCTCTCTTTCAGCTACCCACCTTCCCACTGACACATGGCCCTGTGACATTACCACGATAGAATCGTATTAAAGTGACGACAGGACGCTCCACACTGATTTCCATCATCGTTGAAACTTCTAGTGCATTTTCCTTTCATTCCCATGTTCTCTGATACCCAGCAGAGTGACACTTCCTTCAACCACAGTGTAGTTACTAGACGGAACCTAAGATTTAGCTCTACTATCGCCTTACAATTAATCTGCCTCTTTGATAACACATTTCCTTAGTTAAACAGCGTCGGCAGTTCGGTATTGTTTCCTTTATTCAAGTTCCTAGAACACCAGGAGCGTAATCATCTGTCTTTGGCACATAGTAATAATAACACCTTCGGCTCCTTCTTAGTCTTCTTCTTTTTCATTTTCTTCTCCTTCTTTTTGTTATTCTTGCTCCATTTACCGCTTTCTGTCTTAAGTCACACCATGATGTATTATAATGTAATCCCTGTCTCGGTAAACATCAACACAGAATGTTTAATAGCACGATTACTGCTCGGACATGCGTAACATAAAAATTTAACAACACATTATCGCCTCTCGCTAACACTTCTTAGCACCGGATCAGATTCAGTTACTTGAAAGAGAACGCAGGCTACCATCACTGTCCTCAGGCAACGGGTGGGCTGACGGATGGATGCAGTTGAGATTCAGTAAAAATGTATACAATAACATGAAAACAGTTAACAACAAAAATTAAAAAGATCGAATTACTGTTCCACTTGTACACATGACAACTGTTCCATAAGTACATCTTCCGTTTGGGTAATGAACCTTGCACGACGAAATCTGCAATTTTTTAAAGCCGAAATTAGCTCGTAATCTTGCCAAATGGGAGTGACTGCATCAGCCTTACGGGATCACAAAACTAAGGCAATAGTTTCCGAAATAATAACTGATTAGTGAGGGACACTTACAACAAGTTACTTCTACAGATAGCTTATTTCGTCTTCTTCTTAGGCAAATTTTGGAGTGCCGTTACAAAGTAGGGCAAATCACACATAATAAAGATAGCGAAGTGTACCACTAAATTTTGAGTAACCCACAGAAAATCAGTGGAGCTATTTCGAAATTTGGTCGCCAGTCAAATTGGACAAAGAGATCTGTTCCTTAATCAGTTAATGTCATAACAGAATATTATCGTAACTTTTCTGAACAAACGAATGCTGACGAAATTGTTCACACTCTAAAACAACAGAAATACTTTACGAAATAGTAAAGAGAAATATTAAGTATGGTTACAAATTGCTGCAGAAAATTAAATGTCATAATTAATTTAAACAAAGGTCCACATAACCATTACGGAAATGGCTCAATGGTGAGCTCTCTCTACTACAATCAAAACTGTTTATCTCATAGTAACTTTTATCTACATAGAAAAACTCATCAGAGTCGTAAATAAACCTTATGGAATTTCATATTGTAAACAATTTTGAAAAATTTGTATATAATAATAATAATAAAAATTCAAGCCGAAGCACGAAATAGTAAGCAAGCAACATAAGACAGTTTCAGAAAACCAATCAGCTGTCTAACAAACTGACTGACTAATAGAGACGATACTGCTGAAAGATATACGAATAGATAGCTGTCCAGCTAAACAAAGGTTGCATAATTTTGTTGTACGTTTCTTTCTTTAATTGAGAGATTAGACATTCATCCGTGACAGTAACTTCTATTACAGTAGGAAAGGCCCAGAATTCAGGCCTAAGTAACGATGGTTGACGTCAAGACGGGATCAAGGAGTTAGTAGTTTACATGACTAGCGTTATTATCCAGTTAGCAGTTTTCTGTGAGTTGCACTGACTCTGCATTACCAAATTCCTGGGCCAGTATGGAGTGAACAGCGCTTTATGTTGTCGATGCTGTGGGGACGACGATATTGGCATCTGCGTCATGTCCCGTTAGCTCCAAATGTTAGCAGGTAACTGCAAACGATTTCGAGGCAGATTATATTGTCGTTATTTGGAGCCTAATGCATGTGCCCACTTACTTTGCTCCCACTATGACTCGTAAATAGAATTTGACTAATTTCTTCTCTTGCACGGCATACGCACACTCACTTCACAGGGTGCGGCCCTTAAATCAGGACAAATTTCAATTTGAATTTCCCGCCATATCGTCGTTCCACTGGAGGTCGCAATTCGCGTTCTTGACAGCCATAGCCAGGAAGTAAACAGTCAGAACCTCATAATGGCCTAGCTGTTACGGACAAGTTGCAGAGTACACTCGAAGAGCCGTGATAATCGAAAGTCTTCGCGCTTGGCGTTTGCCCACTGAAATAGTACGATTCGTCGGGAAGCCGAGATCAGCTATTTACGATATTGTGGCCAAGTATGCTTCGGAGGAGAAGGTTCCGCTAACCCGGCGAGGAAACCTCATTCGAGGAGACGCGTGTAACGAACTGCAGCAGTCAACGAAAAGGCTCACTCACTGATTTCGGAGGATCCCGCGAAATTGCTCAGGAAGCTGGCGTCAGTATTGAATGTCAGCGAGCGAACAATGCGTCGGATGGCATGGAGGACCTCCTACGACTCATTTAGTTCAAAACTGGTCTCGGATCACGTTGCCATGTTATAGTCAAAGGAGATCTGGCCCCTGAAAGCCCGTATTTGAACCCTCTCGACTATTATGTTTGTAGCGTAGTCAAAAAAATTACCAGTAAGACCAGGAATCCTAATGTCGCATATCTGCGTACCGCTATCGAAGCAACATAAGAGAATATGGACAGCACTGTTTTAAAGAGTGCGTGCGATCGCTTCGTGACAAGACTGGAGGCGGTCATTGCAGCTGAAGGGGGTAACATCGAGTAATGTTACTCTTGATAGCTACCACTAAATATATGTAATAGGGTTTTAATTTTCATTTGTATTTTTTTAATAAATTTGCTTTTAAAAAAAGGTTCATTTAAGCACCGCACCCTCTATATGGTGACCTCTACAGTAGTGTTGCATACGCACTCTCTGGCAAAAGGCCGCGCCCAGAGGTGTTACTAACTTCACAGTTCTCTCTCTGGCGGATATATAAGCATGAAACTCTCGGTTACATTTCCCTATCATATGGCCCAGCCTGATAATAATTTACATAAAATTACAAATGTTTTTAAAGTTAGTCTGACGAAATGCGAATCAAATACGAAAAACGTAGTTTGTTTTACTTACAAGTGAAATTTCCAAGTTTCGGATAAACAAATATTTTTACTTGTACAAAATTAGATATTTAAAAAAATGCGTGTGAAATCTTATGGGAGTTAACTGCTAAGGTTATCAGTCCCTAAGCTTACACACTACTTAACCTAATTATCCTAAGGACAAACACACACACACCCATGCCCGAGGGAGAACTCGAACCTCTGCCGGGACCATCCGCACAGTCTATGGCTGCTGCGCCCTAGACCGCTCGGCTAATACCGCGCGGCCTAAAAAAAAAAAAAAAATCGATATCTGTAACCTTCGCATAAGTGAAAGAGTGCTACAATCTGAGTTAAGGTGGTTCCAAGATAGTGAGAGAGATCTGCGAGAGATGGACATTGCAGAAGGGAATATAAATGACAGAGCTATTTTCATTTTAAAACGATAGTGAAAAACTATCGATGTTTCATTGTAGAATCACAACTCAAAATAAGGAGAGAGGTTTATAACAGAGGAGTAATTTAAAAGAAAGCTTGATTGATGGGCTCTAGACATAATAGCAGGGCGTCCGAACCAGCCGACAGTGAAGATGTAGACACTGAAAGTGAGACTGATTATCAGGAGGTTCGATATCTACATTTAACCGAATGGCGCTGTTGCAGAAAATATCGTCTAAAATTTTTTTTCGTGTTTTGACGTAAACAGTCATGTTACAAACACAGAGTCAAAACATAAAAAAATAATGCACATGTTTCACATGCAGGCGCAGGTAAGCAGGAACACTGGAGAAACTTTCACAAGGCACGTTTGAGCAATGTTTGAGGTGGTCTCGCTCTTCTACCAGAGCAGTAATTGAGGGTAGGTTTCCCTATTTGTACTGCATATCCCTTCAGATGCCATGTCCATTTCTAATACTGCTTCTGTGTCCATATCCAACACAGGACGTGAAATAACGGTGGAGTCCCAGCAACACACCTGACATCCTGACACTGAGGAGACAATTCGTCCTCAGCACGTATTCAGCTATTATGAGACATTGCTGATTAGCTTGGAGAATGTGGATATCTTTCCACGTGTTATGAGATAATGGTGTTTATAAGTTAGTTGATTAGCCTGAAGGTCTTGGATAGCTCGGTAAACTAGGGGGACTTGGTGCGAAATGTTTCACTATGCTTCTTTTATTGTCTGGCAGGCGCAGCTTTTACAGCGCAACACAGCAGGGACTAAGTGACGCAGAATACACAGAAACTATGAAAGGATTGCTTTTATGCGAGACGCATCAGTAATTATGTGCATTAATTTACTGAACTGTTCGTCCATACTGTTGCACAGAGGTATAGTATACCCACAAAGGAAAATATAACTCGGTACACCAACGTGCTAAAGTGTACACATAAAATTTCTGCAAAGTCTCAGGTGTTGTATATAAAATGAAATGTCATGCCATCCCATACTACACAATTGTTTGACGAACTTGAAAAGTTAACCTTTGATACTGTTACTTATTGCATATGCCGTTTAACAATCAGCTTAAACATATAATCATTATTATTGCTAGGCAAACACTGACATCTTCTGATGCCCTTAGGAGCCGAAATTTTATTGTGCTTAAGAGAATTAAAGTGGTTTGTGACTGAAAGCTGTTCATACACGTTCGTCGTGTCTCATATAAACAACGGTGAAATAGTTTACGTTTCACTAATTATGTCAGAAATAAACAAAACTGAAACCTCGAAAGCGTTTTGTGCAGAAACTCCCTTAGAAAATATAATTAACGTCGAGTAAAATGGAAATCGAATGCTAAATTGGGATGCTGCAAAATCCGAGGAACGAAAACCGCTCGTCGACGGCGGCGTTCGATCGGCTAACTGACGTCAGAGGGCCCAGAAAACAACGCTTAATATTTCAGCGCTGCCTTGTTTCGACACTGCGGTCAGACTGTAGGCTGCGCATTGCTGCGGCTGTTCTAAACACCCGCAGAACGTGATTTACACGATGCTGGCATTCCTACGTTAATCTCACGTGTGTTTGTGAGTGTTAATAGGCGCCACACAACCGCTAAGGGTTCATTTGAAACAAAACCAAGCCCACCCACGATGAGAAAATTAATTACCGAACTTTGATCACGAAGTTTTCACGATCATGACCCTGGCTATAGCCTGTAGCAGTAAGAGCTATCGTCACAGTAATGAACTTAATAACTGCATAAGTGTCACTCACATAACGTTTCCATAAATACATTTATGATTACGTAAGTCTCGTGTCTCACTGGAATAATGAAATACCGACAGAAAAATGCCGCTGGCCTCTGTGGCAGAGGGGTTCTAGGCGCTTCAGTCCGGAACCACGCTGCTGCTACGGTCGCAGGTTCGAATCCTGCCTCGGGCATGGATGTGTGTGTTGGCCTTAGGTCAGTTATGTTTAAATAGTTCTAAGTTATAGGGGCTGATGACCTCAGATGTTAAGTCCCATAGTGCTCAGAGCGATTTTATATATGTGACTTTCATTATATCTACTTCATTTCTGCATTTGCATTACGTTTCTTGTGGCAAATTCTATATATTCAGCATTGGTGAATGAGTTTACTATTTTTGTTCCACGTCACTGTAATAGTGAGTCAGAATGATTGCCGGACTAATCGCAGCTCTAGTAAAGTAGATATCCATGGGCCTTTAATCTCTAACCTTCATTGTTTTAAAATAACGCGTAAAAGGTTTCTTAATACATCTTTGCAGTATCATTTTAATTGTATACTCTTCAGAAATGATTAAACTGCCATAATACGTCACGTGAGATATGCGTTGAAACAATATCAATTTAAGATTTACACTCTCTAAAATGTGTAAATGTTTGATGTGTCTCAAGCGATCACGTCTAGAGATATTTTTATTTAACTGAAATCGCTTAAAAATTATAAAAACAAATTGTGAAGTGGTACGATTTGTGATAAACACTTTTATTGTAATATTTCTAAAATTATTTATTTTCGTTTTTGTTTCAGTCGCTTTTGTCGTCTTCGCCTGTACGGCATGGCTACAGCGAAAGATCTTTACGAACACACAATCAGTGCTTTCCCTGCACGTTTTGCCCGCACCGTCCAAGCGTGAGCAATCGCGCTTCTGGCATGGTTCCAGCCGATTGATGAACACTAACAGTTTATCTTCCAACTTTCACCTCTCTGTTGTAGGGGAGGAAAAGAGTCTGTTTTTTCCCCACTGCCCGAAATTACAGTGACAGTGGATGGGCTCCGATTCTTCTCTACTTCGCCACGGCGATAGCTCCTGCGTTAACGACGATGTTTTCAATGAGAAGTTAAGGAACAATTCAGCGCACCAGAGTGCGAACATGATGGGTGACATATTTAATCTTTGCCTTACCGGTGAACGTACCTCGATATGAAATGTTGTGCTTGCTGAGAGATATGGGGCGATGATGGAGAAGCGAAGATATTAATTTGTATAAAGTTATTGCCACACAGGTAACGATGAGATACGCAACTGGATGCTGGTCTATTCTAGTTGATACGGACATATTGCGTGGACTGTTCCTAAATCATTTGCGTCGAGTGGATTGGAAATGAATTCGCCGTGCAAATGAGCAGCCTCACCGCCACTTCCGTTTGCTGTGTGGTCGCGTGTGCTACAAAGCTTTCAGAACGCACAGAGGGCAGGAAAACTGCGTCCGCAGTGGACGTTAAAACACTACGCTGAGGACGGAAGGGTTTGCTGGTGCCTCGGGGAACACGCCCTTGCCTGGCTGCTCTGTGCTGTGCTGTGCTGCGGTGGTCCCGACAGCGGTGTTACTGTGCGACAGATGCTGGCGGAACTGCAGACAGGTCTTTGCTTTGAAGCACCAAAGTACCATGAAATTTGCTGTCACCTATCCCACTGTGGTAACCCTGTTTGTGGTTGCAACCCACGCGCTCCACACATTCGAAATCGTGTGCGGAATTTCGGAAGTCTCGCTAAAACTCTCCGCTGCTCTACGCCTTATCCTTTAAATTTACGTAGCCCCCACAATTTCTTCAGCACAACAGACACGGCATAAACAGCACGATGACTTTTCTTAGGCACTCCTTCAACTCAATAGCCTCAATAACACACGTCAAATAATCATAGTCATCTCTGGTATAATGTCTTAAATATATGTACTTAAAAATACTTTTTAAACATTTTATTGCTGTTTTAAATTTTATACAAATCACTTGGCCGCAAATCGACTCTAACTAAGATCAGACGTAGCGAATTAAATAAGGAAAGCTTCGCTCCAGCCTAAATCTGTCATACATATCACATCTATAGTGGGACATTTTGGAGGAATTCCAGAGCATAATACAGTACAGCCCTGTCATCGGCATCCGCGATGTAAATGCCTTTACAGGTGTCATAATTCTATTCAACTCTGTTTCTCGTTTTTCCCACCTCTCATTCACCTCCACTCACTGCGTCAATGTGATAAAGAGAAACGTTTAGGTACTTTCATTTTCTATCGTACCAATCACCTATTTCACAAGAAAAAAGTTCAAATGTGTGTGAATTCCTGAGAGACCAAACTGCAAATGTCATCGGTCCCTGGACTTACACACTACTTAAACTAATTTAAACTAACTTATGCCAAGAACAACACATACACACACACATGCCCGAGGGAGGACTCGAACCTCCGGCGGGATGGGCCGCGCAGTCCGTAACATGGCGCCCTAAACCGCGCGGCCACTACGCGCGGTTCCACAGGAAAATAATTATATTTATTTATAATGCAGAATCAAAGTTATTTTATTCAAGCATTTTCAAAAGTATAAGAACACTGCACAAATTATAATGTCAATTTCTTTTATAAAGTAACTGTAATATTAATTCAACAGAAAAAACATTAGTTTCCCAAGAGAATAATAATAAATTATTAACGGATGTACAACGTTTTGTTGTGTGTGGGAGGGGGGAAGGGGGTGGGGGGGGGGGGATTCATCCGCTCCCACACGCCTCAGCCTGTGCGTGTGCTGCGTGTGTTGGTGCATAATTTTGTTTGGAACAATTGGAAGAATCATTTATGGTATCTGATTGTAGCTCCCATGTTCGTCTGACCAATTCAACAACCTCCGTATTATCTGTGTTTATAATTATCTAATACATCCAGTAAGATGAATGATCTCTCAGAATATTAGGCGTTATCGATTAACGTTACATGTTATGTCCCTTGCTATTTCCATCTCAGTGTTATGAAAGACATTCATGTCTTATCACCACACTGGTTACTTCTAAGTTAGTAGGTCAACATTTGTACAAATTTTGGTACTAATTACGAGGATTTTTGACCCTCGAAGTGTTTGAATTCCTACAATATGTCACACATGTACCAGAATTAGTTGCCACTCCATAGTTGTGCTAGAACTGATAGCAATGTACGTATACTATCACAGTATTTCTTTCGATATAGCAAATCCAATGTGACCGAAGTTTGGTTGAAACTTCTCCACGCATTCTACAGCTATGATGGAGTGAATCGACCCATACATACAATTCCTCCAGCCAGCCCGCTAATAGAAGTTTAACAGATTTTCTTATTCCATTTCGAAATCATAGCATTCACTTTGCGTGTGCTGCACTCTCTTTCTGATGTTACAGAAATTACGCCGGGAAACTAAGGTTTTTCAAAACGTGACGAATTATTCTATGGTGTATCGTGATTATGAACGTAGGAAGAAATATTCTGTGCAATTTTAAAACTACTGCAATTGAGAAAATTTTGTCAGTACTGTATTTAATAGACTGTGTGTTACATTTGTACTCTGCTACACAACAACCATCAGTAAATGAAATCAAATCAAGAAGTATTGTCAGAAACATGTTACAAATTAGATGCATTTTCAAATATGAGCGATTGTTAAGTAACACGTATTTCCAATTTCAGCACAGGGAAAATCCTTAAACTATTAATGAAACTCAATTCATCCGCAAATATCACGTGTTCCATTGTAGAAGACATTCAACCGTTTCAAGGTGGAAGTGATGCACGACCGGAGAAGTACGGCTTAATTAGCCACACGTAATGTAACTAGTTCTAAAAATATACAGAATTTTACCTACCATAAAACGCTTTAACTGCAAAATGAACAATACCTTGCAAATACGATTAATATATTATACAGCAGTTCAACATGTAGAAGTCGTAGTATTCACAAACGCTGCACAAAGTAAACCTCATGTCTCACAACAACAAACACATTGCAGTCTCTAAGACACATTCCTTCACGTGATTCTAAACGAGACTGAAACGCCCACCAGTAAACATTTTTTTCTTCTTTCTTAGCCTGTAGACGTTATGGTGAATAGACAATCATGTTTTATTGAATAGAAAACAACATTTTTATGAAGACAAAAGCAGTCTTGTAGTGTTTCGACTTAAATACTAATAACGCTGGTTTAAGTTTTATCTCCACGAGTAAAAGGTAGAAACTCTGTCGTTTTTTGTCACTTGTTTCACTCGTCTGTTAGCTGTTCTTGTAGTCGCCTCAATAATAAGTAACGATAAACGAAAGCCGGCCACGGTGGCCAAGAGGTTATAGGCGCTTCAGTCCGGAACCGCGCGACTGCTACGGTCGCAAGTTCGAATCCTGCCTCGGGTATGTATGTGTGTGATGTCCTTAGGTTTAAGTAGTTCTAAGTTCTCGGGGACTTATGACCTCAGATGATAAGTCCCATAGTGCTCAGAGCTATTTGAACCATTTTTTTATAAACGAAATTCACTGTATTGTGCTTCTTCATTCTAATGTCAACATTACTTTCTGATACCTCATCTCATTGATCAAGTGGTGGTCGCGATCTGGCCATCGGCCATTGTGGTCATCTCATTGAGATAATTACCACTTATATTTGTTACACGGAACCTGCCATTCTTATCTTGAGGAAGTAGGATTTGCCAATGCGAACAGGAACTGGCACAATTGTAATTTTAAACTTCACATCATAGCATTTTTAACCAAGCAAGTTAATTCCAAAAATAATACTTCGTGTTCTCATAATTTGGTTACAAAGTGAGAGAAAAACATTTATTCATAAAATATTTGCTATGCGGACATTCCAAGTGATCTGAAACCAAGATAAGCTGACGAATCACTCACAATTTTGGGAATTATTCAATCTGAAAATTTTTTCATATTTCCTTCACGGATCAGATCGCATATAACAGAAGTTATGGCGCGCACCGATCATTTTTACAAAGGAGTTATTATGTGGAAGTAGTGGTCCATAATCCTAGAACATTTTTATGAATCTTACACATGGTATCACTGTGGAGTGACAGCCATTAATACACCATTATTTTCATCGAATTCCAAGCACTATTTCTGTAGAATGGGAAACGGCAGTATTTAGGGGCACCACTACTTTTCCGGTGCTGCCCTTTGTTACGATGTAAATTCAAGCGCCGGCACCCGAGTCAGGAACGACATGGAAGAGAGAAGAAGCCAACCAGTCGCACGCTGACCGGAACTCCCTCCAGGACGACAACGCGACATCAGCGGCCCCTGTGTGAAGAAGACATAAGCGCCGCGACCGACTGATGGCAGCCGAGTTCAATAGCAGACGTCGTGAACAGCGTCAGCGCTAGTTACTTCACTTATACTCTCTATGTAGCACAGACTTTTGATTGTTTATATTGAAAAATATTGATTGTTTTGTATGTCGCCCTTTGCTTGCGACACATATCTGTAATTGACAAAGTTAAGTATCATAATTTTCTTTTTGTAATAAAACTCATTAATACGACAGATTTGATTGTTTGTCTAGCAATGCGAGTATGCAGGCTTCCTAGACACTACACCCTTGAACTTCCGTGACAGGAAAACGCAGAACGTAGAATGGTAGCCGTGTAGGAAAATGGTTCCAATGGCTCTGAGCACTATGGGACTTAAATTCTGAGGTCACCAGTGCACTAGAACGTAGAACCACTTAAACCTAACCTAACCTAAGGACATCACACACATCCATGCCCGAGGCAGGATTCGAACCTGCGACAGTAGCGGTCGCGCGGTTCCAGATTGTAGCGTCT
Organism: Schistocerca gregaria; assembly: GCF_023897955.1. Taxonomy (NCBI): domain Eukaryota; kingdom Metazoa; phylum Arthropoda; class Insecta; order Orthoptera; family Acrididae; genus Schistocerca; species Schistocerca gregaria. Next base: position 117,935,356 of record NC_064922.1, read on the forward strand.
AGAACCGCTCGGCCACCCTGGCCGGCGCCGTATAGGAGGTCGAGAATGTATTGCGCGCGTCACTTACCTTTGGGCTGGTTGTGCACCAAATTACCGTCGTTCGGAGGACAATAGCTGTCTCCCTGCCTCAAGGCGTAATTGGTTTCCCAGTACAAACAAGTCTCTAGGGTACCGGGTATACGTTTCGTTGCACGTTAATCGTTAGACACTTGACAGACCTCTTTAAATCAACGTAACTTAAGATCTGTATACATGCACTAGTGAACTAAAGGAGTGATTATACGTTCCCCAGAGTGGCTCATTAAGGCAAACTGCTTACGTGTTGCTTGGGATTGTGTTCTGTGTCAACAGTACTTTTAACTACTAGCAGTTCGTGCCATTCAAGTTTCCTTCTCACGTGGTTTTACTGAAAGGGAACGGTAAAAGCCGGAAAACTTTATAGCTACTAGGACAGTCACATAACGTTTTGCGCATTAATTGCCCCAGGGCTATTGTACGCGCTTTTCTTGCGTAGCGAGTATGAGGACTATTCATGGAAAGAAACACTTAAGAGAACCGCATTACCGTAGCAGGCCGTAACACGCGTGGTTCCTCAAACAACGAAAGCTTGCGCTAGAATAGAGGTAGGTATACGAGGGAAATGGCCTTTTTGTTTACTTTACATCACTTATCGGCGAAACACCTTGTTTTCTCTCGTGGATACATCGATTATCAGTCTCAGGGCATGCCCCTCACTGTTCACACAATGTATCTCGAAACGTGGGCGCCGCTGCACTAAAAGTTGATAAGTTAAAACAATGTTATGAAAAGGATAGACTGCTAATCCCGATATAGTGGAAATGTGGAGTCGCCGATAGGCACAACAAAAACCATGTTAAACAAGTGACCTCTATTCTTTTCATAATATTGTCTTTATTCTATCCTGGGTATTCCATTGTTTGTGTTTGCTAACGGCTTTTCTTTCGTCCGAAAGCTTTCTTCTTCACCAGTGTTGTTGTGCCTGTCTGCGACTCAACATTTCCACTACATGATGAGTATCGATCTGTCCTTTTCATAACATTGTCCTCATTCCATCCTGGATTTTCCATTATAATGTATGTTAATAAACCTATAGCATTACCTGCAGAAGAGGAAGAAAAGAGGAAGAAAAGCCAAAAGTAATGGAAGTTCAAAGACTGCATCTGTCAATATTATAGTAACTGCTATTAAACATTAGTGTTTAACACAGTCCATTTGAATGAAGCATGACATGGGTATGTACGTTCTAATATTTGTGGATACTTCTATAACGTATTCGAACCGAATGTAGAAATTGAAAGTGTACAGTCCAGGTGGGGTTTGAACTCACGACCCTCCATATAACAGTTTAGTGTGATAACCACTACACCACGGTTCTACTCAGCTTCTTCTGCGACAATATGAACTGTAGCAGCAAGATTGATTCCCTTCTCATTACTTGCTTGTGGCTAGGGGAACGCTCCCCCGTCTCTTCCTAGGTAGCTGAACAGGACGTGAAGGCATTGTTATTGGGCTGCACGTTCTCCTGATTTGACACACCCTGCGTTTTTCTCTGGGGTAAACTCAAAGATGAAGTTCAGGGACAATCCCAGCGACTCAAGATAATTTAACACATCACATTATTAAAGTGTGTCCACTGATATTGAAGGAGTCTCCACTCCGTCCAGATATTCTTGCACTAGTAACTGCAAACTTTTATTGCCAAAGGCGATAAGTATTTCGATCATTTGATGATGTAAATGAAAGTTTGTGGACTGTTTACGACCATATGCTTTTGTGGTTTTCTTTTTGTTGCTGTTTTTTATGTAATTTTGCAATTTAAATAGGCATATAGACATGACACACATGAGGTGAAGTTATTGTTTAACAATCTTTATGTCTCAGCTTTACAAATCCATTCAGTTTTTGACGTGCACCTACCTTTCAAGGCTCTAGGTGAAACTACAGCAGATCTGTTAATGCGATTAACTGATAAATCATCATTAGATGCCAAGTCCTCTCCAATTGGTGTGTCAGACCATCAACACGTAGCCAAATGTGATCAGTATCAGTTTTAAACTAAACTTTCCTCCACCATTCAGTTTTTGCTAAGTAGAGTCTCTTAGCTGAATGAAGCCGCAGTGCCCATTGGCTTAAAGTGACACTGGCGTTCAACAACACGAACTTCTGCCTAAGAGAGCAATCGAGTTTATGTTCGAAAAAACACACAAATCCTAAGTTATAAATATCGCAATCTGTTCGAAACTACCAACTGGTTTTGGAAGGGTGAAACGCCGTTGAATTCGTCTCTTTTGTAACTATGGTATCAGCTACAGTTATTACTTTGATTCTGCTTGAAAAAGCGAGGTCCATCCAATATCTCTTTATTCAATACAGCTATGAAAAGAGAACATACATCATTTACTGATGACCTTTCCGAAATTCATTTGGATAAAAACAGAATTGCGATATCTTAAGCGGTTCGGGACACATCTGAGGTGAACAGCTTCGCTGAATGACCCTGTTTACTTCTTCCTGCAAACTCGTGGAACCTCTTCGGAGTGATGAATGGACAACGGTTTGGACAGAAACACACGATCGAAGACTAATAGTTTCAGTGACACGAGAACAAACTCGGAAAACAATCTGTTCCATCTTATAGACATGCTGGAACGAAGAGTCGTAATATCTGACTGTAGCTGTGGTAATTTGTGAAACTGTAATCAAGTAATTTATAATGTACCAAAGTCCATTGCCAACCACTACTGTAGTGGTGGACCACAATACAACCATCAGTGCAAGAAAAGAAACAGGTGTATGACTTTACATGCAAATGCTATACACCTGCTGCGTTCTTTAGCAGATTCATTATCCCAAAATCGGTGGGCGAATGGGTCTGTTGTTAGACATATTGTTAGTGGCGCAGTGTATGAAGTAGGACTATTGACGAAACAATACTCAGCCAATTGCTTACATCTCTCTAAACCGCACTCAGTACCACTTGGCCTATGATCCCCAATCGACTCGCACTTGTGAACAAAGACTCAGTGCTCTTCCATTACGGTTTTTTTCTCCCAGCAATTTACCATTCCTCCCAACTTAAGATGCCTCCATTCTCTGAAACATGATGGTGTCTGTCGTGTACAGGTTGTTGTGTACAACTTCCCACAATGGTAAAGTGAGGTGAGCTACAGGTTAGTGTGGCAGCTGTTGTTGAAGGAAAGATGGACAGGAGCGGAAAGGATAAACAAACAAGGTAAAATAGTGAGCAGAATATTTACTCGTATTGCTCTAAGCGAAGCGTACGAAGCCTCATTACAGATAACACAGTAAGAAAGAAACAGAGTCCAGCTCATACAGCAGCAGCAGCAGGGAGGAGTCTCTGAGTATAAGCGCGAACGATGTTGTTGGAGTTGCGACTAAGCGGTGGCCGCATATCGAAATTGCTCCGAGTGCCAGTGGCCTGTGTGGCTGTCGCCAACCGTCGTACACTGCGGCGGCAGAGGCCGCTCGTGCTACGCAGCTGCTGCAGGCGTGGCTCAGCGGGCTCGCTCCATTGGGCCGGCCGGACCCGACACGACCACTATCGGCGTCTGATGAAAACTTGCAGTTCTGTTGCCAACTTTGACGCCTATGGAGTGGTGTCGATACTTAATATCACACGTGTAATCTGAGTACAGGTTTAAATTTTCTTGTTTTGGCCGGATTTTCTAAGATAATACAGGGAACTTCACTTTCAACTGTTGTATGTTTTTTCAGAAGTACTATATGTTTTCTCTAATTCGTTAAAACTAGTGTATGTTCGTAGTGGTATTGCTTTCCTATAAAATGTAAGCCTTCAGGCAGTTAAATGTGGGAATAACGAAAATTCTCACTGTTGGTTTTCGAATGATTTCCTTGGTTAAGCCAAAGATCTATCGCTACCTGCGGAGGGCATCTTCGGTAAGAGTTGTTCAGTCTACATGATGTCTCGCTGCTGACTGTAATCCAACGTACGTAACTATTACTGTGAGAAAGATGTAAAGACTGAGAGACAAGCATAAAGTTAAGCACCGTAGACGAGAAAGCTATATGGTCCGTAGGGGAATGCGCTTTGCCGTTGCAAAACCGCTTGATTCAAATGCTATGACAAGATGAGCCAGGCACGAGTGGGTAGGGCGTACGGAGAGGCATTGCAGAAGGTCAAACACGATGATACTAGCCATCGAAAAGGGGCAGTACAAACTCAGTGGTATTTGACTTCCTACACTGAGTCGGCGACATTGTTTTACGGCAACAATCGACAATGGCCAGCTGCGCTCACATTTCTAAATACGTCATGTCATGCCCTGACCTTATGTACCTCATTACGAAACTGCGTTTTAGCCAGCTACAAGACAGCGTGTGTAGACAATGGAGACTGTGACATCCCTCCCCCTCCCTCCTTTCTCCGACATGTGGACCCCGAGCAGGGACAAAAAGTGGACTGTCAACGAGGAAACTTGATTGTTATTGTATTTTTTAGCCTCATATGTATCCACACGGCTGTATAAATATTTTTAGGGAATGTGAGTGGACGTCATTTAGTAAAATGCGCTTCCTAGTCATTACCATTACATGTCTGGAGATAGCTTTCAGATTTTTTATTACAGAAGTAGCTAATCCAACCAATGTATTAACGAAAGTTCATCACCTAACGTTTTCAGTCATAAAGTTGAGCTGTTGAAAACAGTTGGTTTCATCATTTAAGCAAATGCAGTACGTGGAATGGCTAATTATCATATTTTCACTGGGACAGCATGTATTTTCGAAAGTTGCCTTACGGCATAACTTCAGAGTTACTTTAGAGAACTTATAATTCTTCAAGATCCTGTGTAACAAAATACTAAGTGTTCTTATTCCCTGAATCTGCGAGTCTTGAATTCTATTGCACGAAGACGCTTTGTAGTTCACATTGGCTTTCAAACTCGACAAAAGTTAAATTAACTTTGCGCACCAAGAAACCCAGTCTTTTCGTAGAAAATTCGATTGAGTCAAAAACCGAAACGCAGAGTGCAGTCATGAAGGTGTAATACCATTAGCGATTTAGCACTGCTTTACTCTGTGCCAAAGCAAATACACTCAACGTTTCGAATTCTCCGTAGTTCAGATAGAACGAAGGGAAAATTTTTTTTTCCTTGAAAGCTGTCAAATGCTACATAAGTGAACAGAAATGTGCTGGATGTGTCCTACAGAAAGATATTCAGTAAATACGCTTATACAATTACGAGAGTTCATTTAAGAATGGAATGGTAATCCAGACTAAATGTAGCAACAAAATAGGAACTGTTAGAAAATGAAGGTTATACTCAAGTAGACAAAATGGGGGGCTATTGAACTAACCTACTTCTGCCAACATCAAAAGATATTGTACTTCTTACGAGGGCAAAAGAAACGCAAGAATGGGTACAGGAAAATATTAAATAGAAGGAGAGAATATCACGCAAACAAAGATATAGCGGTGTGCGTAATTAATTAATTGTTGTTTGCAAGTACATACCTGCAGTTTTGGTATACAATGGAATCTCAGCGCCATAGTTTCGCAACACATCACTGTAAAACAAAATGCCGTAGTCCATTGCTATAGTAGAGTATATTCTATAAATTGTTTCCAACATTTGAAGAGAAAGTACGTTGCAACAGTTTTTACCAAATTAGCGTAAGTGTATGACAGGAATGCACCACGGTATGACACAGTGGACGGGAGGCACACACGTTTCCAAGGTGGTCCACACCTACTCAGGGAGTCCACTGACTGAAAGCAGAAGCGGAAATATTTGCAGCTGTGTCAGGCCAATCCAAAGAACTTCATTACTCGCCCAGACACCGTGGTCGAGTGCTAGAACAAAGGAACAAAGGAAGATATGGAAATGTGTGGATCCACCATTGCCAAAATGGGTGAAGATTTAACTATTATTGGATGACGCTCAGCGTTTTTTGGGACTCCCGTGGTGTGGTGCTTACAAATTTTGCGTGTAAGGGAGAATTGTTTCATGAGCATACTACAAAAAGGCTTCAAATGGCTGTGAGCACTGTGGGACTTAACATCTGAGGTCATCAGTCCCCTAGAACATAGAACTAATGAACCTAACTAACCTAAAGACATCACATACATCCAGGTCCGAGGCAGGATTCAAACTGTGCGACCGTAGCGGTCGCGCTTCCAGACTGAAGCGGCTACAACCGTTCGGCTACCCCGACCGGCTGAGCATACTACAGAAATCACCTGCCGAGTTTAGGGAAGGCTGTCAAGACGGAGTCGTGGGAAACTGTCGAACGTCTTTTCGCTCCTACAGTAATATTGCAGATAACTCTGCACCGGCTGCTAAAGTTTAACTCATCCCACGTATTCTCCAGACATGACAGCGAGTGATTTCGTGCCCTTCTCTTGAGCAGAGAAATCGTTGCGAGCTAGGCACTCCCAGAACTACAAAGAGGTGGTTTTTGAGATGGAAAGATTCTTGAACAGCCGAAACGCACACTTCTACAATGAAGGTTTCCACCACTCTAGTCATTGTGGAGACAAATGTATCGCACTGTAGAATGAATGCATAAAGAAGGACTAACACCATCATTAGGTTTTATGGTCGCAACAAGCTTTATTTATTTAGTTGCTTTTCAAGGTTGTAACTGAAACATTTATCACTATGCCTGGCAGAAGGTAGATGGAACATATTCTTTCTCCTCCTCTTCCTTGGCCTTGACACTGAATTTAATAAAACTTTTCGAAATGATCTTCAGCAAGATGTAAGGAAATACAATGGAAATCTGATAAGAGGAATAACTAAAAACAGTAACAGTATAACGAACAAGTAATTGACATTTATGCTCTTTATACATCACACGATGATTTAAGATGGCAGACAGAACAATAACTACAAATGGAAGAAAATTTGTAGAACTATTTCAAAAGCTCTCTAAATACCACAGTACATCAAGAGATAAATCATAATTGAGGATAGTGAATAATGAAAATACCATTCTGGCAGTAACCCTAAATCAGAGCAGCAATTCCAAAGTAATTTCAGATTGCAAATTAAGTCCAAGGAATGAAGAGCGGAAATGAGCCAGGAGATGATGGTGTTTCAATGGAACTGGATGAACTTCTACAACTACATCTATATCTACATCTACATCTACATGGACACTCTGCAAATCACATTTAAGTACCTGATAGAGGGTTCATCGAACAACCTTCATAATTCTCTATTGTTCCAATCGCATACAGCGTGCGGAAAGAACGAAAACCTACATCTTTCCGTGCGACCTCTGATTCCATTATTTTATCGTGGTGATCGTTTCTCCCAATGTAGGTCGATGTCGACAAAATATTTTCACACTCGGAAGAGAAAGTTAGTGATTGTATTTCACGAGAAGATTCTGTTGCAACGAAAAACGTCTTTCTTTTAATGATGTCCATCCCAAATCCTGTACAATTTCAGTGACACTCTCCACATACTTAGTGATAATACAAAACGTGCTAATCTTCCTTGAACTTTTTCGGTGTACTCCGCCAGACCTATCTGGTAAGTATCCAACGCCGCGCAGCAGTATTCTAAAAGAGGACAGACAAGCGTTGTGTAGGCAGTCTCCTTAGTAGATCTGTTACATTTTTAAAGTGTCCTACCAATAAAACGCAGTCTTTGGTTAGTCTCCCCTACAGCGTTTTCTCTGTGTTCCTTCCAATTTAAGTTGTTCGTAATTGTATTCCGAGATATTTAGTTGAATTTACCATCTTAAGATTTGACTGATTTACCGTACAACCGAAGTTTAACGAATTCCTTTTAGCACTCATGGTGGATGACCTCACACATTTCGTTATTTAGGGTCAAATGCCAAGTTTTCGCACCATTCAGATATCTTTTATAAATCGTTTAGCAATTTGTTTTGATCTTCTGTTGGCATTATTAGTCGACAAACGACAGTGTTATCTGCAAAGGAACATAAGAGGGCTGCTCAGATTGCCTCCCAAAACGTTTATATAGCTAAGGAACAGCAAAGCGCCTGTAACACTACCTTGGAGAACGTCAGAAATCACTTCTGTTTTACTCGATGACTTTCTGTCGATTACTACGAACAGTGACAGGAAATCACAAATCCAGTCACATAACTGAGACGATATTCCGTAAGCACGCAATTTCACTACAAGTTGCTTGTGTGGTACAGCGTCAAAAGGTTTCCGGAAATCCAGAAATACGGAATCAATCTGAAATCCCTTGTCAATAGCACTCAACACTTCATGTGAATAGAGAGCTGGTTGTGTTTCATAAGAACGATGTTTCCTAAATCTATGTTGACTGTGTGTCAATAGACAGTTTTATTCGACGTAATTCATAATGTTCGAACACAATATATGTTCCAAAATCCTGCTGCACATCGACGTTAATGATATGGGCCTGTAATGTAGTGGATTACTCCTACTACCTTTCTTGAATACTGGTGTGACCTGTGCAACTTTCCAGTCTCTGGGTACGGATCTTTCGTAGAGCGAACAGTTGTATGTGATTGTTAAATATGGAGCTATTGCATCAGCATACTCTGAAAGGATCGTAATTGGTATACAGACTGGACCAGAGGACTTGCTTTTATTAAGTGATTTAAGATGCTTCACTACTCCGAGGATATTTACTTCTATGTTACTCATGCTGGCAGGTGTTTTTGATTCGAATTCTGGAATATTTAAGTCATCTTCTTTCTAGAAAGCGTTTCGGAAGGCTGTGTTTAGTAACTCTGCTTTGGCAGCACTGTCTTTGATAGTATATCCATTGCTATCGCGCAGAGAAGGCATTGATGGTTTCTTGCGGCTAACATAATTCACATACGACTACAATGTCTTTCGATTTTCTTCCACGTTTAGAGACAGAGTTTCGTTGTGGAAACTGTTATAGGCATCTCGCATAGAAGTCCGCCCTAAATTTCGAGCTTGTGCAAAAGATTGCCAATCCTGGGGATTTTGCGTCTGTTTAAATTTGGCATGTTTGTTCCGTTTTTCTGCAACAGTGTTCTAACCCGTTTTGTGTACTAAGGAGGATCAGCTCCGTCGTTTCTTAATTTATTTGGCGTAAATTTCTCAATTGCGCCGATACTATTTCTTTGAATCCAAGCCACATATGGCCTACACCTATATTATTAATATGAGTGGAGATTGTCTCCCAGGAAAGTGTCAAGTGAATTTGTATATGCTTTTATATTTTATTATATTTATCGTTTATGTTTGACAACCCTGTGTTCACTAATCCGAGTATCCGTTTTGATGCTCGTTATTAACAAAGGATTATCTGTTGCTAAGAGGTCAAGCGTGTTTTCACAACTGTTTACTGTGTGCGTGGGCTCATGAACTAACTGGTCAAAATAATTTTTAGAGAATGTGTTTAGCACAATTTCGGATGATGTTTTATGCGTACCTCCGGAATTAAACATTTATTTTCGCCAACATATCGAGGGTAAATTAAAGTCACCACCAACTATAATCGTATGAGTCGGGTACGTGTTTGAAATCAAAATCAAATTCAAGTTTTCTTTGAACCTTTCAGAAACTGTATCATCTGAATTGGGATGTCGGTAAAAGGATCGAATTATTATTTTATTCCAGTCGCCAATACTCTCTGCGATACTAAGTCACAGGAGGTATCTATTTCAGTTTCGCTTAAAGATAAACTACTTCTAAGAGCAACAAACCCCCCTCACCGCCAACCGTGTTTAGCCTATCCTTTCAGAGCACCGTTAGGTTTCTTCGCAAAAATTTCGACTCAGCTTATCTCCTGCTTTAGCCAGCTTTCAGTGCTTATAACTATTTGAGCATCAGAGCTTCTATTAGCGCTTGAAGCTCTGGTACTTTCCCAACAAAGCTACGACTATTTACGATTGTTATACCGATGGTTTCTGTATCTATGTTTCTCCTGTGTTCGGCCTACACCCTTTGCAACTGAAGCCCAGTCCACGCCATACAGCCCCTGTTACCCGTGTAGCCGCCTCCTGCATATAATGGGCACCTGACCTATTCAGCGGAATCCGGAACCCAACTTGGAGGGAAATCTATGGAGCTGTGTCGCAACACGTAGCAACTGGCTCTAAGTGCGAGCGGGTTGAGTGGCTACCGCCGGCCATCCTGTCCCACAGCGGCAGAGGGCGCTAAAGGTACGGAGCCGCAGGAGGCGTGTCAGAGGGCGTGCATCAGTGGGTCCGTGAGATCCCGTGCGATGGCTGCCAACGTCTAACGGAAATTTGCAATTCCGATACTAACTGTAGAGTGACGGTGGGGTGATATCGATATGTGATACAGTACTAACAAACCCATCTTAACTAGACCACTCCTAATCTTCAGTACTGACTCAGTGCGTAGTACGACAGATTTATCTTACTATTGCTGAACTGGTTGACTACGGCATCAAAGGAAGCGTTAGTGTTACTAAGGATGCGCCAGAATCTGTCGCGAGACAGCGACCCGGAAAGTTCTGACGAAGAAACGTCACCAGCTTGACCTCATATTATGAGGTGAAAAAATTATTCTTGTAAGTATCAGCCCCAGCAGTCAATTCCTGGTGAATCTTTGAGCCGTAATTCCAATACCACGCGGTTATCACCTTCTGAACGTACAGGTTTTAAGCTCCGCGTGCACCAGTTGTTTGTCACTCATTCGGACCCACTGCTGCAGCCTATTGCCGGAGCGCCGAATACTGCACAGCGGAGTGGTAACAAGTAGCCTTCTGTAAGGCTATGCGTTGAAGGCGAGGTTGAAGAAGGCACGAGGTAGACATATCTGCCCAACGTGTTTTGTATTCTGATTCGAGCACACATGTCATTCTACACGAAAAATAGGAAAGCAATATGAATATATAATATGTCAACCTCGCGAAGAAATACATTCAATACTATTTTAACAATATTCTCGCACTTATACTCCATAATTATATACAATTGTAAATAATTATTTATATAAATATACACAAGCCCCAAAATCAAAATAAATTAACCTCAACTGAAGAATTATCGTGTAACTACGATATTGCATTGTCGTAACCAGAATAACACAAGCGCTGCAATATCGTATTTATCTGCCGATACCGGGCTAGCGACTTTCCAGTACAACGTCTGACCTGTACGGCAATATACATAGTGGATGTACGAGGCCAGGTCGTAAACACGTGGCTGCTGGCATACGGAAGTTTGGATCTGGCCGTGAGTCATGCGCGGCCGGCCTGTGTGGCCGAGCGGTTCTACGCGCTTCAGTCTGGATCAGCGCGACCGCTACCGTCGCAGGTTCGAATCTTGCCTCGGGCATGCATGTGTGTGATGTCCTTAGGTTAGTTAGGTTTATGTAGTTCTAAGTTCCGATGTTAAGTCCCATAGTGCTCAGAGCCATTTGAACCCTTTGAACCCGCGTAGCGGCTTGTTTCGAGTCCGACTCTGCCCCCGTTAGCTGAGTGGTCAGCGGGGCGGAATGCAATGACAAGGTCCCCGGGTTGGATTCCCAGCTGGGGCAGGAGGTTTTCTCTGCTCACGTACTGTGTGTTGTGTTGTCCTCATCATCATATTCGTTCCCATCTCTGACGCGCAAATTGTGCAATGTTGCGTCGAATGCAATAAGTACTTGCCATCGGCCGCCGAACGTCCTTCAAGGGGGACTCAGTTTGCGGCCAGGAAGGCCACGTCCGTTCTGAGTGTCTCCAACGTAGACTGGCGCAGACGCCAGTGTGGTACCTACGTTATACGCGTCTGTGGCGTGCTGCCTGCTAAGCCCCCTCTGGATCGGCTGTACCGGTGTCGGCTCCTCTCGACGACACGATGGACGTTTCGCTTGTCTTTCCTACAGCCCTGTCGGAGGCGGTACAGATACTGTCAGCAGACAAAGATGTCTGTCTCTACCCCATGGTTGTTGATCGTGGACTTGTACCTACCTCGACCTTTCTGCCATCTGGCCTCATGTCAGACGATAGCTGCCCACCGTTCAACACGGAACAGCATGCTAGGAAGTAACGGCCGCAGAGAAACGGAAGAGACAACTCCGTACCCCTTCTGATGACTGCGTCCATTGGATGTCTGCACAGTATGACGACCCTGCTACTGCTGGTGCGCTTTCTAATGCTTTGACACTTGACGACGCGACGTCCTTCCCTACCTCCATCTCCAGTCTGTCTCCACCTCCGGACGTCGACCTTCCCCCACCTGCGTCTGATTGCGGTAACCTCAATTTCTTTGTCTGACGCTATCTGTGGGCGCACGTCTGTCTCCTGGGTGGGGAAATGTACAGAACGATGGAGCTCCATTAGCTGGGTCGGCTGTCTCCCTGTCACAATATGCCCCTCCGTTGGGGCCTAACATGGAGTTACCTTTGATTCACCAGTGGTTAAATCGCCTGTCCTCTTGGTGATGGCAGACTTCTAAACTTACTACATAGCCACGGTCAATGTTAACGCTATTCGCGTTCCCCACAAACTAGCTTTAGCGCATGGCATGCTGTACGCCGCGGACGTTGATGTAGCTCTCCTTCAGCAGGTGCATTATGCAACTTTCAGTGCTCCCCTTGGTTTTACTGCACAAGTCTCTCATACATCTCCTTCTGGCAGTGGGGTGGCGATCCTCTTATGTGACGGTGTCCTCGCTGATGCAGTTGCTTATCTCCCTGGTGCCAGAGTTATGGCTCTCACGTTTAGTGGGGTCAGGATCGTCAATGTGTATGCACCATCTGGCTCAGGTCGACTCCGTTAACGCTCCACCTTCTTCTCACAGTCCCGCCTCTCTTCTAGGACAGGCAGGACGCATTGATCATGGGAGACGATTTCAACTGCTTTCAGGCACCCAAAGACGAATTACCTCGTTACTCTCCGTGCGCGGCACTAGTGACAATTCTCCAGCATCTCAGACTAGTGGATTTTTGGGAGCATCTTCATGGCGATCATCCGGGGTTTACACATTTTACTAGGCATTCTTCCAGACGACTCGATCGTGTTTACCTCTCCTGCGATATTGTCAGCGGCGTGTAGGCTGCTGAAGCCTGGCCCACTGCGTTCTCTGATTATGACGCATATATCTGCGCCTTCAATCTCTGCCGCCAAAGGGATTGGCGGGACCGTGGACCATGGAAACGATCCACCTTACTTCACCCGATTGCGGGCAGCTTGTCGCCGACACCGTCATGCCTATCAGTCTGCACTGTCTTGCTGGCAGCTCTGTGCAAGCCCTGCTCTTCGCAATGCCTTGATTGGTTACGGAAGGCAAGTTGCAGCGTGAATTCTATTTCACCACTCTCCGGGAATGTACTTTGATGCCAGATTCTCCAGAGCGCCCGGCGATGGCGAATGGTGCCAAGGCACAGCTCACGTCCCTCTCCGGCCGCCACCTTACAGGAGCCACGGTCAGGACGCGCACACACGATGGGCTTTTACAACAACGTCCTTCTTTGTATCATGTCATAGCGGGACGACCCCACCGTCAGAGGAATTTGATTAATGTTCTTACGACTGATGACGGGCAGTGTTTTGATACCTGAAAAGATATCGGGTCTGCCCTCCAATGCACATTATGTTACGCTGTACTCTGAACAACGTCGCTGCCCTGCAAACGTTACGACGGTTTGTAGACTCTCCTTTGACTCGGTTACCGTCGATGCGACGATGGATCTGATTGCTAACGTCACGAAGGACGAAGTTGATGACGTCATCCATCCGGGTTCTACGAACTGGCCGCGTAGTCAGATGGCTTTCCACTGGAGTTTTATCGGATATTTCGTTCCTTCTAGCGCAAGTGTGGACGGAAATTTCTCAAGGCCTTCTGTCACGTTTTGTGCCGATTCCAGACGGTTTGCTCCATGGTTTCCACATTCCCATCCACAAGCCTCGGGATACTTCAGGGATATACGATTACCGCCCCTAGACGTTACTCAACAGCGACACATAGATCTTTACCTGGCTGTTGGATGCGCGGCTTAAACTGACAGCTCGGTACGTGTTTTTTTGTTTTTGTTTTTAAATACTGTGGGACACAACGTCTGAGGCCATCAGTCCCCTATAACTTAGAACTACTTAAACCTAACTAACATAAGGACATAACACACATCCAAGCCAGAGGCAGGATTCGATCCTGCGACCGTAGCGGTCGCGCATTGCCAGGCTGTAGCGTCTAAAACCGCTCGGCCACTCCAGCCGGCGGAACGTGATTTCCCGCTCCTTTGGTAGGTACCAATAACATCCCCACAGCCCTCTGCCGCAATCGGGACATAATCGCCCCTGCTAACCCTTGTCGTACCACTGGACTTTTGGCAGCTCTTGACTTCAGCCAGGCGTTCGATCGAGTCGATCAGGACTTCCTGGAAGGGGTGGTCCGCAATATGGGCTATCCTGATACTACCGTCGATGTCGTAATGCGTCTCCTACGTTAGGCTACGTGTAAATCCTCCCATCTCAATCCGTCGATTAGTGTGTCAAGGCCGCCCGCTCTCTGCACTGTTGTATGCTTTCGCCATGGAAACGTTGCTCTGCGCCTCCTTGAACGCCTCTTTCGGATTTCTCTTGGTGACCATGTATTCAGTTCTACTGCCTATGAAGACGATCTCGTCATGATGATGATGACTGGTTTGTGGGGCGCTCAACTGCTCGGTTTTCTGCGCCCAAAAAATTCCTAACCTTTGCCCAGTCCAATCTCGCCACTTTCGTGAATGATGATGAAATTAGGAGGATAACACAAACACCCAGTTATCTCGAGGCAGGTGAAAATCCCCGTCGAGAATCGAACCCGGGACCCCGAGCTCGGGGAAGCGAGAACGCGACCGTGAGACCACTATCTGCGGACGCGATCTCGTCATCGTTCTTAGTAGTGGTGCTGAGGTCAGGAAGTCGCTGGCATGGCTTACCACCTAGGACGAGGCCTTAACGTCGGCAAACCGAGCGCCAAGGCTACAGGTGCGATCAGTGCTGCTCCTTTGCGTGCAGCTGATGCTCTCCCATGCTTAGGACTCGATTTCGAAAGTGATCTGCGACGTACAGCTGCTCTCAGTTGTCGACGTTTACGTTTACGAGCTGGGCTCTTAGGTCACCGTTTACGAGCACTTGATCTTCTGCAACGCTCACAATAAGTAGATGTATATTTCGTGACACACATGGCCCACGTGGCACAGACACTTCCTTTTCCGCCATCCATTGGCTGCCGCATGCTAGTGGCACTGGGGTAGTTCGTTTGCCACGGCTTGCTGTTCAAAATAAGGTACGAAACACTCACCCTCCCACGGTGCAGAGGCGGTTTAGGTCTGTATCATGTGTTTGACAGAGCGGTAGCCATCTTCATTGGCTCTCACATGACGTTGTGGCGCCGTAGTCCAACGTGCCTTCCCAGCCTATTGCTGGAGATCCTTGCACCACACACTCTGTTAGCGCCTATCCAACTTTCGGAAGTCCCGCCTCCTTTCTGTTATTACCGTCACTTTTTCTTTGAAATGATTACTGTGATACTGCCATCGCTATTGACATCCACGAAGACGGTCTATAGTTTACTTCAGCAGCACAGGTCACCGAATGTGGTTGAAGGGAAGCTTCCCCACGTCGAGTGGTGTGCCGTTTGGCTATCGGTGTGCGCTCCTTAACTAGACGCTGAAGTCCAGTCTGCATGGCACTTTACTGTCAATGGGAAGCAAGTATGCCGGTCACGCCCTCACAGGATTCACCTCGCAGACTCCCCGTTGTGTGTCGACTGTGATGTTTTGGACACAGTCGAGCACTGCCTGGTGTGCAGATCGGCGAGAGGTGTCTTGCTGCGACAGATGTTGCCCGTAATTACTCGTAGGACTCCTCACCAGATACCTAAACTGATCATCTTTCCTGACGCGAGATACTTCCCGCAAGGAAAGACGAATTCTGTGGGGTAGATTTGTGAACACACAGCACACTACTTGCTGGCTGATAGCGAGAAAAGTATCACTGATTTTTGACAGTTCTTTAATGAACGCCAGTGTGCAGTTGTCCGAATCCAAAATACAGACAATTTTTCTCCCATTTCCTCTGCAGTGTTAGTGTCATGAATAGTTAATCCCTACCTCCTCCACATTTAGAACCGATATATTCACTAGTGATCGGAATGTTCATCGTTTGATAGTCTCAATTAGTCTGACGTCTTGCTGCACCCGCCTCCTCGCTTGACGCCGGTTTCTTGTTACCCTCGGTGGTATTAATGACAAAAAACACAAATAAATAAATATATAAAAGAAATAAATAAATAAACTGTGTTCATTGTCCTCTACTTCGCGTTCACTACGCTTTCCATGGTTCCTGGAGGAAGAGAATGGGACATAGTGGCACACCCTTACCCTTTCTTTTGGTGCCTGGAACGTTCCTTAAGAAAAAAGAAGCCAAATGGTAGGGTGACCGAGTGCGATAATCAGGAAATCCGGGTTCGAATCCTGGTCGGGCAAGAATTTTCATTGTCGTCGTCCCATTCTACTACTGATGATCGTCCTTATTCGCCATTACGAACTGTGTGTGTTGTGGAACTAGCTGTACTTGGTACCGCTTTGCTGTGGGTCAGCCTCATTAAGTGGAAAGGAAAGAAAAGCGAAAGCACATGTCTGTAATATATGTGGGAATTGGATATACGTCCTAAACTCCTCCCCCCCCCCCTGTCTCTGACCACCTGCCCCTCATTCCCCCTTTCCCCGTCCATCTTCTCCGCCCCTTCCTTCTCCATCTCTTCCTGCCCTCTCTCTCTCTCTCTCTCTCTCTCTCACTCTCTGTCGATCTCCTACTTCCCGTTTCTGTGTCGATTTCCTTCCACCCCTCTCTCCATCTCTTCTTCGCACTCTTTCTTACCTTGAGCGTTGTTTATTGTTATTGAAAGTTCAGATTCTGTAACAAACCAATAAACCATACAAACAACTTTCCCGTTTGCTAACAAAGTTCAACTATTGTAAATCTCGTAATATATTTATATATTAAAAGATATACAGTCTATAAGTATCAAAAAGTGTAATAAAGTATAGTGCAAATTTTATGATTTTCAGTAACAATATTTTCCTTCAACAAAAAATTTCCGTAAAAACCGGATACATAAAATACTGCGCACGACGGTCTTAGAATTCAGTGCTGTGCCAAAATTTCAAAGCAGCCGGTCAAGAACTTTCGGAAATTGACCATTTCGAAAAAAAACCAACATTCACATTTTTATAACGTTTCCCCTTTTATTATACACTGAAGAGCCAAAGAAACTCGCACACCTGCCGAATATCGTGAAGGGCCCCTCCAGCACGCAGAAGTGCCGAGGGCATGAACTCGTCTGATGTCTGAAGTAGTGCTGGAGGCAACTGGTACCTCAATGCTGCAAAGCTGACCATAAATCCGTAATAGTACGACGGGGTGGAGATCTCTTCTGAACACCACGTTACAAGGCATCCACATATGCTCAACAATGTTCATGTGTGGAGAGTTGAATGGCCAGCGGAAGTGCTTAAACTCGGAAGAGTGTTCCTGGCGCCACTCTGTGGAAATACAGGACACGTGGGGTATCGCATTGTCCTACTGGAATTGCCAGAGTCCGTCAGAATGCACAATGGATATGAATGGATGCAGGTGATTAGACAGTGTGCTTACGTACGTGTCACTAGCGAGAGTCGTATCTAGACGTATCAAGGGTCCCATATCACTCCAACTGCACACGACCCAAACCATTATCGAGCCTCCATCGGCTTGAACAGTCCCCTGTTGACACACCTCCATGGATTCATGAGGTTCTCTCCATGCCCGTACACGTCCATCCGCTCCATACAATTTGAAACGAGACTGGTCAGACCAGGCAACATGTTCCCAGTCATCAACAGCCAAATGTCGGGCCCAGGCTTTGTGTAGTACTGTCATTAAGGGTACACGAGTAGACGTACGGCTCCGAAAGTCCATATCGATGATGTTTCGTTAAATGGTTCGCAAGCTGACACGTTGATGGCCTAGCACTGAAATCTGTAGCAATTTGCGGAAGGGTTGCACTTTTGTCACGTTGAACGATTCTCTTCAGTCGTCGTTGGTCCCGTTCTTGCATGATGTTTTTCCGGCCGCAGTGATGTCGCAGATTTGATGTGTAACCGGATTCCTGATATTCGTGGTACACTCGTGAAATGATAGTACGGGACATGCTGTGTCCCATCGCTCGAGTACCAACTATGACGCCACGCTCAAACTCACTTAAATCTTGATAACTAGCGATTGTAGTAGCAGTAGCCGATCAACACCGGCGCCACGCACGAGTAGCACTCTACTGCTAAAGTGTCAGTGGAACAGTTAGGTATTTATTACCGTATCCTATCTGACGCAATGGCTGGCCACACGGGAAGCCAGTTGGACGACACAGCCGAAGAGTCGCTCCCCTCTACAGTGAGGTGCCACTTATATAGGCGTTGCCGACCTCAGCGCCGTATTCTGCCGGTTTACATATCTCTGTATTTGAATGTGCATGCATTTACCGGTTTCTTCGCTGCTTCAGTGTATATCTACCAGATGACTTTCCAGTAGATACATGGAGACTTATGAGTATTCAAATGCAACATTGTGTCAAAATTTCAAAGCAAACCATGAAGAGATGTAGGAGGTTTGAGATTTTGAAGAAACGTTTCTATTTACGTAGAAACTGCATATGTTCCGAATCGCAAGTCTCCAAATTTTTGACTTAATGCTTCGAAATTTTGACACAACATTGCATTGGTTAAGAGTGTATTTTTACAAACTTACTTTTTAAATATAAGTAAAATAGAAAAATTTTAATAATAAGGGAACGTTGTTACAAAAAAAATCTCACGAAGTGTGATCCTAAAACACGCCTGTATTACAACGCAGTTTTATTTCAAAATTTCATCAGCCTAGACCTTTCTGCGGGTTGTCTGTCCTTTAGGACATGTCCGAAAGAACGGATACAACACAATCATTTCATAGTAATGCGTTCGTCGCCATGGTGACTTTGTTCAGATATAAATGTGCAGACATTAAGAATAAAGATGTGTTATTCATGTTAATAACGATTCTTTTGTTTAAAAAGCCTTAAGGGTTTTCACATAAAAATTCGGAGAATTACTTTTCAGCAAGCTCTCGTAATCTTTCATTTCGAATCGAATTCGTCGTTTCCAGTTTTACTACTCTTAAGGCTCAACGTATTCTGTGACCTTTCGCTCGTTGAAAATGGATGTCTATTGCATATCATATTTTACCACACAGAAGTTAGTTAACGAGCAATGGCTATAATTTTTTTTCAGCAATATAAATTCCTTTTATTGGCGTTTTCACCATCGTTACAGTCCTATCTCCCAATTCGTCGCAATGCGACCGAGTAGGCCTGAAAAAGCTTACAAAAAAGGCCGCCCTCGTGCATATCTCAGAAGCACCTATTGTCCTCATTTTGAAGAGTTTAAATAACACGTCTTCAGTTTGTGTCGCCTGAGGAAACGCTGAGCCGTTTGCGGATAAATAAGCAGAACAGAGACCACTTGCCTGCGGTGGAGCCCAGCGAAATGCTGCACCTCAGGTGCAGGGATGCGTAATTGCCGAGCTGGAGGGCGATAAAGCCCGCCCGCCTCCAGATCGACTCCTGTTTACCATCGCCAGTGGGAAGTGATACGTGGTCGGGAAACCAGTCTGCAGTGCGGGCGTCGCGCCACCGAACTTTCTTAATGGGCGTCAGTTTGAAGAAACGCGAGACAAATATTGTCATTTGAGAGTCGTGACAGTATCGTCTTGAGCGAAGTGGGAAATGCTGGCGCGTTTGAGAATGGAGCGGTTTCTGAAATTACTTTAGTCAGGTGTGCGATGGCAGCGACGTGACCTCCGACAACTGGTGCCTCGGGTGGTAAAGCTACGATGTTTCTTTTGCTCGATGTAAAGCGATTCGTTATTCAGCGCGACAGTGTCTGTCTCCACCCAGCCCGAATCGCAATTCACTGGCTCCAATTCCGTTGCGATGGCCACGCCACCGATCCAATAGCTGCTGTGGGTCTCGTAAAGGCAACACACACGCTAGCTAACGAGCAGTGGTTATAATTTTTTTTCAGCAATATAAATTCCTTTTATTGGCGTTTTCACCATCGTTACAGCCCTATCTCCCAATTCGTCGCAATACGACCGAGCGAGCCTGAAACAGCTAACAAAAATGGCTGCCATCGTGCATATCTCAGAAGCACCTATTGTCCTCATTTAAATAAGAGGGCTTCAGTTTGAGTAGCCAGGGCGATCGCCAGAGTACCGTAAGTGTCAGCCTAGTGTGCCTCCGTGCTTGCTGACGAATGTGTTCCACCACTTTAAGTGTGTGCTGTACTGCGTAAAGCTACTGTAATAAGATTACTGTGTCTTTGGAGCTCTTTAGATTGTATTGAGACAGAAGCTAGCATGGCTGGTGGATTAATGTGTGTTCGAAATAAAAAATTAATTAATTAAAAAATAAAACTTTCCCAGAGTGTTAAGTAAATGAGAAGAGAAGCAGCTGCGTTTATTAACCGTTTGTCCTAGTGAAATAAAAAGCTTTGATTCAACCGATGTCTTCTAAAAGTTTTATGCTTCCTGTCTCTAAATTAGTAGTGGGTGACGAAGCACACAATGGCTCCCCTGCACCGAAACATTACAACTAACGCCGCCTTACAAACATTCTGGCACACGCGTTGCACAGGTAGCTGCAGTGCGGATAAAGCGCTGACTTGTACTGAAACCTGATGTAAGGCATCGACCTGGTCTCTTAAACAGTTTTCCAAAACTGTTATCATATTTCACAGAAAACTGCGTAAAAATTACGTAGTAATTATACATATTTCAGAATCTTTAAACTCGGTTCCATCAGTCACAATTAATCATAATCGTAATTGTACATGTGATAAACGAAAAAGTACCTCAGTAGCGATAACTATGTTGTAGTTTACAAGGAACCAAGAACTAAACTGATGACATATTTGAATCATTTTATTGTTTCATCCCATTATCTATTTCGAACGTACCTTACACCACCTAATGACTGTAGTATATTAATGGAACGAATTGCTTATAAGTTTCTGTTTTTTTATGAGAGCTATCTTGTCCTACAGTAAAAACAGTTTTAAGTTACAAATATATTAATAACAGTAGTGTTTATACCGAAGGTAATAACTGCAGGTTAGGAGTGTCAGCCGCGTATGTGCAATAAAGTCTTTTAGCTGTTTGTGAAAAATTATGTTTCCGCACAAAATACAGTGCTGCTTCGGTTTTTATATTATCGTCAACCGTGTAATCACAAATCTTACAACTTAATTTGTTGTAAGGGGCATCACCAACAAATGGAGCTGACTGTGTCACAATGTTTTTTAATGTGATCTCCTAGAATATAGACACATTACAGAGGAAAGATACACAATATTTGTGAGTGACATGAGATACAAACCGACTGTGAAGACACACAACAGTGCAGTCGATCTGTTATCTACAATGGTATAGATAATACAACTGGGCAGCATAGATCTTTTGAATACATTCCACACACCCGCCCCCTTAAAGGTACAGTGGCCAGCTTGAGGAAAGACCCAAGTGAAAGTGAGGGACTTTTCATCCACACAAGGCAGGCTAGTAAAGAGGCGGAGGAAGTCCCAACTTCGAACACTTGCCAGGAGATTCTCACGTCTTACGACCAAGTGAATCCCCCGGGGAACCATAGTCACAATCAGGGGAAGGAATCTATTTTTAATTAGATTCGGGCGTAACGTTTCTGTCAAAATACACTGCCGGAAAAAAAGGTAGTACACCTGGAATAACGACGTCGATTTTGGACCCGTGACGACCTGGGGGACTGTAGATCTACTAATATTGGTTTGAATGTCGTCCACCAACATATAACATAGTGGCATAGCTACTAGAACGCCATCCGTTTCTACCTAACCAGAAGGCTCAGTGTGGTGCAAATGCGTGAAGCAAGTAGGCAACCATGTCACAGAAATGCACTCGTGCTTGCTACAGCCAAATGGTTCAAATGGCTCTGAGCACTATGCGACTTAACTTCTGAGGTCATCAGTCGCCTAGAACTTATAACTAATTAACCCTAACTAAGGACATCACACACATATATACCAGAGGCAGGATTCGAACCTGCGACCGCAGCGGTCGCTCGGCTCCAGACTGTAGCGCCTGGAACCACACGGCCACTCCGGCCGGCCCTACAGCCAACTGAGCGAGTTTGAAAGGGGTCAAATTGTGGCCTTCCGAGTCGCCTTGTGGTCCTTTCAGAGAACTGGCACACAGGTTGAACGTGCTGTGTCAGCTGTGCAGCAGTGCTGGTACCAGTGGTCACGTGAACGTTCTCACGAGGCTCTGGACGTCCGAGCAGCACAGATGCTCGCCAGGATCGTCCTACTGTAAAGGCAGCAGAGGCAGATCGTACAGCTACCACAGTACATAGGCAAGTTTGTGAGCTCAGAACTGTTGTGAATCAGGTATTAACAGTTTGACTAGCAGCGAACGCACCTCTATCCCGTCTTCCACTCACGCCGATCTATCGACGCGCACGACTCGACTGGAATACGGAAGGTCGCGCCGTGGGCTTCGGAGATAAAACCATATTCTGCCCGCACGCAAGTGGTTGTCGCGTGTGCGTACCATGCAGACGTGGTGATGGCTCTCTAGTAGAGTGCATTTGTCCAAGACACACCAGCCCCACTTCAGGACTTATGTTCTTGGGGTGCAATGAGCTACAACTGTCGTTCACCTCTGGAGTATCTGAATGGGATGCTAACCAGCGCCTGGTACGTCCAGAATGTTGCAAGAGTGTTTCTTTTGCTGTTCTTGCAGCAGGAAGGTGATGTGTCGATCCAACAGGATAATGCTGGCCCACAAGCTGAAGTGAA
The DNA here is from genome assembly GCF_023897955.1 of Schistocerca gregaria. Lineage (NCBI taxonomy): Eukaryota > Metazoa > Arthropoda > Insecta > Orthoptera > Acrididae > Schistocerca > Schistocerca gregaria. The sequence goes on from NC_064922.1 coordinate 117,958,184, forward strand.
ACTGAACGTGCTCTGAAAGGCGTGCAGAAACTTCTCTGGCCAGCACGATCTCCGGTTTCGTCAGCCAATAACCCTTACAGAACTACGTGAACTGGTCGAGCACGCGTGGCGCGGTATATCCCAGGAATGTGTTCGCCATCTGTAAGGTCGACTGGCTGACAGAGTCAGAGCTTGCATTGCCGTCTGTGGAGGCAAGATTACGTACTGACACGGGTGTTTCAGCTCAGGTCACTACCTGGTAGCGTAGAAATGATTATGCTATTGATGTTTAAGTGTAATCCCTTCATGTAATCCCTAAGGACTCTAATTCAGGGGGGGAAGGATGTCAAACGGGCCGACGTGGAGCAGGAGAGGCACCACAGGACATCTTAATTCCTACTGTCCATACTTTTACAAATAAATTCATAAAACTTTGTCAGCATGACCAGAAAGGCTTCAGGGTTCACACTGGTACCAGTGGGAGTTCAAAAACATAACAACAAAAATCAGATTTCATCATTTTTTTCACTTACTATTGCCAGCATGTGTTGCTGTAGGTACACTTTTCTTCATAAGTACGAGACATTCTTCGATGAATTTTTCCCAGCACACAAACCATACACACAGGTGTATGAAACTCAAAAATTTTACAAATCTGTTAAAAACTGCGGTAAAAATTCAGATAATAAATTGTAGAATTTGAGTTTTTTTCTAAACATGAAGTTTAAAATAAAACAGCTCATTCATTTTTTCGTAAACTGAAGAAATTCTAGAGTTTCATACCGCTGTAAGTATGGCCTGTATGCTGTGCAAAATTCGTCGAATAATCTCTCCTATTTATGAAGAAAAGTGTACCTACAGTAACAAATGAAGCCAATAGTAAGTGAAAAAAATGATGAAATTTCAAACATTAAAAAAAAATTCTTACGTTTTTGAACTTCCACTGCCAAGTGTGTGAATCCTGAATCCATTCTGGTCATGCAGACAAAGTTTTATGAATTTTTTTGTAAAAGTATAGACAGTGGAAGTTAAAATGTCCTGTGGTGCCTCTCCTGCTCCATGTTGGCCCGTTTGACGTCCTACCCCCCTTAACGATAAATCTTGAGCTAGTTGGAAATATCGAAGCAGATGTACTAATTCTTTTGTGGCAGTGTATATGCGTTGTGCGGCTGTAATATAATACGGACCGTTGCTGTAAAACATTTTCTTTCAGAAACATTCGTATTTAGCTATTGTCACACACGACATACTTCCATCCCTTCCCCCATCCCTATATTGCTCCATACGAATTTTCTATAGATGGAATCAGTGCTGGAAGTCTTCCTCTGTGAGTTCCTTGATAACCTGCGCCGCTTTGTCTTTCAGTGCTTCAGCGCACTGAAATATTGTTCCTTTTAATGCAGTTTTGAACTTTTGGAAAAGAAAAGTCACTTGGTGCTGAATCAGCAGAATTAAGTGGGTGGTCTAACACTGGGATTCTGTATTTCGCTAGGAACCTCTTAACCGACAACGCGGTCCGACTCGGTGTTTTGTCTTCATGCAGTACCAGTGACAGCTCGTTCACAGCTACGATTGTTTTCTTTTTTCTATTTTTATCACGATATTGAGCAAGAACCTTAAGGTAATAATGTTGATCAGCAGTTTCACCTTCAGTAACCCACTGAAAATTCGTAATTGCATGAGTATCCAGAATAAACAATCGGCATGCGTTCAGTCTTGATTTGCTAGTTCGAGCTTTTTCCACTTTCTGTGAATTTGAGTTCTTACAATGTATGGTTGGCTCTTAGTTTCTGGATCATAAGTGGGAAACAAATATTCGATACATATTATTATTCGCTTCAGGAAATTAGGCTCATTTTCTATGGTATTCAGTCTGTCAGTACAACCATTTTCACGAACTTCTTTTTATTCGAACCTACGAATTTTCATTATCAGTTTCACACACACTTTTCTCATGATAAACTGGTTATGCAAAATTTGCCTCACACGTTCTTTGTCAATTGCTATACTACTCTCAGACGACGGTCAGATCGAATTCCATTTCCTACTTTTCAATATTTTCATCACTTTTTGATGTTGAGATGCGCCCCGGGCGTAAGTCATCATCACAGCCATCTTGGAAACGCTTGAATCACTCAAAAATTGATGAACAGTTTTCGCCATATATTTCTTTTAGTAAAAGATAGATTTCAGTAGCAGTTTTTCCAAGCTTCATGTCGAACTTAACGACACTTCGTTACTGTTTTCACACTCAGTTCAGTCGATGACTTGGTCGACGTCTACTGTGTACCTACGTCGCTAATCGACAAATCTTTTCATCTTTCTGTCTCACCTCGTGAAGGCAGGGCGGTTGCTTTAGGGTGTTATTCTTTCCAACCAAATATCGCAGCAGGCTGGTTTGGCAGTTAACCAGACTATACGAGCTGGCATCGTTCGACAGGGGATTTCTAGTCCCAGCACGCTTTCTTTTTAATTTTTTTTAAATTGTGGGGTGATGAGAGAGCTTATGCTCATAACACCATATATTTGTAGACGGGGAGGAAGAATGTTCATTCCGTTTTTCAATGAGTAGGTGTTTTAATGGTTTTATTTGTCTACTGCGCGTATAGATTTTTTTTTCAAGTATAACATACTTAATAGATATGACTACATTATTTGATAGAGATTAAGGACAAGGGAATTCTCTCTTCCGCTATACTGTTTTACTGATGTTCATTTTGCGTGGTTATTGTCATCCTTTTCCTCCACTCTCCCATTTCCAAAAATGTAGAACTATTTGCTAACTGAAACTTCCCAAAGCATTTTCTACCATTTCCCCTTTTAATTGTTACGTGTCACCTTATCCCGGTTCGCAAAGAATGTTTCCATCCTTTAGCTCTCTAATTAGAAGTATACCAGTTTAATGCCGTAATAGGAAGAAACATTTGGCGCCCTTTTACCGATAGGCTACGACCATCCATATGATATAGCACCATGGCGAACCTCATCAAGTAATCTAATATAGGGCCTGCGCAGTGAAGCAGCAATGTATACAGTATTACCAGATGTTACCCTCCGGCTGACTTGCTACGTAAACCTTGAGATTTGGCACACATGAAGCAAATTTAGCAATACGACTTGCCAGTAAGGCACTTCACACACAAAGCGTCCACATTTGAGAAAAATTTAAATTTATAATCAGATTACATTAATTTACATCCAATCCAGTCTTTTTTATTTTATTCATTTTGGTTACGAAACAAGCACCAGTTTTTGTAAACTACACTGTAAAAAATAATGAAATCAGCCACAAATGCTTTTACAAATGATTTTTTAGGACCAGAGGCCATCGTCAGTCATTAGCGCCGACTTGTGGCAAGTTTTACATTTGCGTCCTAAACTGCAACAAAGTTTTTTGCCATCACATAGTTTGAAAATGTTTCACATTGTATATAAGCTATGTATATTGGATTACCTACAGTGAAGTTTTTTTATTTATTTTTCAGCTTGTACTCATTACAGAGGTTTATCTCCAACATAATAATTTACTCGGAAATTACTATACAAAAAATAAACGTTCTTAAACTGTATTTTCAAAGTACTGCTCCAGGTGTTTCGATGTTGTATGCCCTCCTCCTCTGCACCGTTTTTCCTCATTGTGTGCAGTACATTTTGAGCCAGATGGTCATAGGTCGTCCTCTTCTTCTTCTCCCCTCCGGTCCCCACTCCAGTATCAATTTGGTATTCTAGTTTCCTCCATTCATCGTACATGCCCGTACCACTGTAATTTCTTTCTATCCTTTACGTCGTATATTCCTTCAATCATTTCCATTCTCCTTATTATTTCGGTGTTCCTTATCTTCTCTTTCCTGCAGATTCTTTCCGATCTTCTCCAGAAGTCCATCTCTAGAGCTTGTAATTTTTTAATGTATTTCAGGTTAATTGTCCAGGTCTCCGTTCCATACAGAACCACACTCTCTAATGTGGATTTGTATATTAATTCTTTAGTTCTGCTCATTACATTCCTGCTCCATAAGACTGAATTAAGCATACCAGTGACCTTCCCTTCGATACTTTTTATTGATTTCCGACTGTGATTTTCCCCCGATTCTAAAACGGATCCCAAATAACAGAAAGTGTTCATTTTTCGACTTTCTTTCCTTCAATGTATAGCTCATCGGAATCATTAGCCAAGTATTCTGTTTTGGTAATCTTCAAACTTGTTTTGTATGCTACTGCTAGTTGATTTCACATATAGTGAGCATCCTCTACGACTACTTGATCATCAGCAAACAATAAATTATGTAGGTAAACTCCATCTATTATTTCTAATTTCATGCTATTACATTTAAGAGACCATGTTCTAAGGCTAATATCTATATAGGTGTTAAATAATGATGGTGACATGGGACAGCTCTGTAAAAGGCCTTTCCTTGTCCGAAATTTCTGCGAAAGTTTATTACCAACTTTCACTTGGCAAGTATTATCATTTTACATCTGTTGTATTATTTTAATCAATAAATGGTTTATGTTAGCCACATGTAGTGCTCTCCAAAGCAATTTTCTTGAAACAGTATCATACGCCTTTTCTAGATCTATGAAAATTAATCCTATATTTTTTATTGTTCCCTATGTTTCTCCAAATCTGTCATAATGTGAAAATATGGTCTACATATGACCTCCCAGTCGTGAAACCACGTTGTTCTTCTTGGGTTGTAAAATTTTTTCCCGGTTTGTTTTTAATCACTTTCGCAAAAATTCTCATTTATGTGTTCGTAACATAAATTCCTCGATATTTTGAACAAATTTTGCGATCCCCTTTCTTAAATACGGTATTAATGTAACCTAGCTTCATCGGGTTCGGTATTGAATCTCCACGTATCGTTTTGTTGAAGACACCATATTTCAGGCACTCCAAAATGATATTGCCTGGTCCGGGTGATTTACCATTCATTCCTCTTCTCAACGCCTCAAGTACTTCAGTTTCTAAAATCTAGATCTCATCATCTTCATGTCCATTTTCGTCCACTGTCCCTTCTTCTAGATATTCCTCTCTGTCCTCGTTTAATAAATTTTGGAAATACGCTTCCCATTCCTTTTTTGTTATCAGTTGGCTATTGGTTTTGCTTTTTGTATCCTGTCGAAGTACTTTTAATACGTGCCATGCGTCTTTTGTTCTCCCAAAACCTAATTTGCTATTAACCTTGGCACATATTCTTTCCCGTGCTTCATTTTTGCCACCCTTGTTTTTAATTACTTCATTCTTCTTTTCCTCGTATATTGATCTTGTTTCTTCTGATTTATCATTCAACCACTGAAGGAAAACATTTCACTTTTCTCTAACGAGGACCTCTGTATCTTCTGGCCACCACTCTGCTGCACGGTTGTGGTTGCTCTCTTTTTTACCCAACACCTCTGTTACTATAATTTTCAGGTTAGTTTTTTTTAGTTTATTTGAATCTAGTTATCGTGACACGCTGGCAGTCTCATGTGCTTTACTATTGACCTTAATTCTTCGTCTACATATAAACATCATATAAAACCTACTGATGAAAGTCTCCAACTAGAGATGATTAAGCAGTATGGGATGGATATGAAGCTTCCATTCAGTGGCAGTAATCTGACACCTGAGGCTAATATCCCGCTAACTTAATCAGTAAAGCATGAACTAAGTAGTACACTATATATTAATTACTTCATGTCATCCAAACAACGAGACATTTCCTTCGCGAGTGGAGGACTTCAGCTGTAGCAATTCGTCAGTACTTTATTTAATGAAGACAAAATCAACAGATTGTCAGTAAACGCGACAAACGAAGTGTCGGTAATGCTCCTGCACCGAATAAATAACACCTTGGTGGATGCTGTGAGATCGCCGGAGCGCAGAGGTCTTCGCTTCCTCTAGCAGCTTCTGTGCATGAAAAAGTATCCAGCACTCTTACCCTTTGTGCATGAAGAATTACCCAGCAAGCTTACGCTTCTACGCACGGAAAAGCATCCAGCAAACATGCTGTTTACACTAACTGAAATGTTTAATCCTCTTGTAAAGATAACCCATGAGAAGATGATAATAGCAGAATAAAGGAAACGTACAACAGCTGGCGCTTCAAGATGAAAAGCTGTTGTGCGACTAAAGGGACAAAAGGGATAAGAGAAGGGCGAAAGAAAAGCAAGCGGATCTCCAACGTTACAGGACAAACTCGCAACATCTGCATGCCAGAATTTTCTCACGTTGCACAGAATTACAAATAAAAAGTCTGCAGAGCCAACGAGAAGGCTGGCGTAGCGGCTAATACATCGCACTTCCCATTCGAATAGTGTGTACCTCAAATTGCCAACTGGTATCCCGGATTTAGTATTCAGCGGTTCGTCTGTCAGGGATGGTTGCTTTGAAAAGGCAACGGGCGATACGACATCACCACTCGCATCCTACGTGTGGTTGCCCTCCTGCCTTAGTATCCTCGTCTCCAACAAGACGTTACACCATTGTCGGCCATCCTTATATTCCCCTAATAAACAGAATTCTTCGTTCTGAATATAAGTTACAATCGAGACCGACATTGTAGATGCACAGCAGCATTAATACTGCGTGAGTCACCGACAGTGCAGAGGTTCGTATGTGAGGCATCAGTACCACCAAGCCCACTGCTCACCTGACCCCCCTCCTCTTTTCCATCCACGAATCAGGAATACTAGTGTCGATACCTCTCCATCTAAGTCAGAGTTTTTGTTAGTTGTAGCATCATGCACATTACATAACACGTACATGTGAGGAAGTGAAACGTTTACTACAAACTGAAGTAAAAATCTTTTTGGAGGGAGAGAGAGAGAGAGAGAGAGAGAGAGAGAGATCCTGTCACCACGATCAGTGGAACACATTGGTGTGTCAGAATTACGACGTCCGTGTCAGTGACAGAGAAGCGCACGGTAAACAAGACGGTCGACGGCAGTGTCTGCGGTCACTGCGACCTCACAGAGCTTCACGAAGCAGTCGATTACTAGGCTATGTTTTGTATTGTATGGAACTGGGGACCTAGAAACGACGGAGAGGCTTCGTTCCCTAAGTAGTCCTACACACAACCGCGGTACACAACCGCGCAAGAGGTTACAGCAGTCCACCCAACCCACCGCTGCCCCACACCGAACCCATGGTTATTGTCCGACTCGGACCCCAGTTGACCCCCCCGGGAACGTCTCACACCAGACGATTGTAACCCCAATGTTAGCGTGGTAGGGTAATTATGGTGTACACATACGTCGAGAAAGTGTTTGTACAGCAATCGCCGACATATTCTAACTGAAGCGGAATGAGGGGAACCCTGTGTGGCCAAGCGGTTCTAGGCACTTCAGTCCGGAACCGCTCTCCTGCTACCGTCGCAGGTTGAATCCTGCCTCGGTCATGGATGTGTGCGATGTTCTTCGGTTAGTTAGGTTTAAGTAGTTCTAGGTTCTAGGGGACTGATGACCTCAGATTTTAAGTCCCATAGTGCTCAGAGCCATTTGAACCATTTGAGGGGAACCAGCCCCATTCGCTGCGGCAGATGGAAAACCGCCTTAAAAACCATCCACAAACTGGCCGGCACACCGGACCTCGACACTAAATCCGCATGGCGGATTTGTGCGGGAGACCGGCACGCCTTGCCGCCTGGAAAGCAGTGCGTTAGACAGCACGGCTAACCGGGTGGGCTATTACAAGTCTTGCTTGTAAATACAGTGCTGAAAAAATACACTCCTTCAGAGGTTTCCAATTCATCTAAGATTTATTGTTGCAACAGTGCATTTAGAGTACATGAAATGATTACATCTACAGATATCAGAAGCGGTTCTCAGGTCTCAGACATCTACCCAAATCAGTATGTGGTGTAGCATCAATGGCCATCAATGCAGGCGCTGACCCTGGCCTTCAGTCGATCTCACAGATGATGGCTACTGTCTCAAGATACACTATTCCACGCCTGCTCGACTTGTTCACGTAGTTCTGTAAGAATCGTTGGTTGCCGAATAGTACGAATCGCTTCTGTCTCATCACATCCCACACGTTATCCACTTGAGACAAGTCCGGAGATCACGCTGGTCAGGGACGTTGGTGCATTTCTTGCAGAGCATGTGTATGGGCGAGTACTAACATGCTGGAACAACACATCACTTTCCCGTTGCAAGCGCTGGTTAGCGTCCGCGCCAGAAACACCAAAGGTGAACGACAGTTGTAGTTTATCGCACCCAGAGCATAAGGCCTGGTGTGTTGTCAGTGTGTCTTGGACGAATGCACTCTACGAGACAGCGCTCAAAAGGTATTTGTCGTATATGGAAACGACCATCACTTTCATAGAGGCAAAATCTGCTTTCACTGCTGAACAAATGGTTCAAATGGCTCTGAGCACTAGAAGACATAAATCTGAGGTCATCAGTCCCCTAGACTTAAACCTAACTAACCTCAGGACATCACACACATCCATGCCCGAGGCAGGATTCGAACCTGCAACCGTAGCAGGAGCGCGTTTCTCGACTGAAGCACTTAGAACCGCTCGGTCACAAAGGCAGGCAATGCCCATTCACTCATTTAATCGTTAAGTTCCATATATTCAACCACAATCGCAAACCATTACGAATGTGGTAGAAATAAAGCATTAGCCAACAAGTAATTCTATCGGCACTTTTAACAACTAATTATAACTTCATTCCTACATCATGTATGTGGTTTCACACGCTATGAATTAATATAACATTATTAGGACGAAAGCCGAAATTCTGAAAGTGTTCCACATCCTTCAATTACGCTAAGCTGCCTTGTATCGCCTGTGCTTGCTCAGGAGATATGTGAGAACACAGGTAGCTCTAGGAGAACAATAGATATCGGCTTGCAGTAACAATACAAAACTTTTCAAAATTGGTAGGATTACCTAATTGCCATTTTGTGGTATGCATTTTGAGCACTTGGTGCTAGATAATCACCTGTTTTGTAAAAAGAGCGATTCAGGAGATACGCCTTTCATTTCTCATGAGTTTCGAAAAATTCCTTCTCTTTCACCTCAAATGTACACGCAGCTTACTTTAAGATCGTTGTGGCAGACTGAAAATCAAATTTGTGGGCCCTAGATGAAGAGAGAAAGTCGACCATGAAATTATTTTAGTAGTCTGCAATGAGTTTTTATAAACATCAGTTCATCTAAGATTGAGATCGGTTTTCATCCACAAATTTCATTAACGACGTATCTTTCATACTGCGTCGACAGTTGCTATGAATTTTTTCAATCTTTCCATGGTGCCTGCAAGTGTTAATTTCCATATTATCTCCGTACCATTGCACACTATCGGACTTCGCCAATTTTCAGATTCTTTTATGTATTTTTGGAGCAATTATAATAAGATAAGTTCTTACTAACATCACTTTCCGCGAGATTGGTAACATTTGCTATCGCAAATACTTTATGATCGGAGAACTAACAAAAGTTTCCAGATACTTGAAAAGGGCATAACGCCGGTATTATGCACAGTTGTTGTTGTTGTTGTTGTGGTCTTCAGTCCTGAGACTGGTTTGATGCAGCTGTCCATGCTACTCTATCCTGTGCAAGCTTCTTCATCTCCCTGTACCTACTGCAACCTACATCCTTCTGAATCTGCTTAGTGTATTCATCTCTTGGTCTCCCTCTACGATCCTTACCCTCCACGCTGCCCTCCAATACTAAATTGGTGATCCCTTGGTGCCTCAGAATATGCCCTTCTTCTAGTCAAGTTGTGCCACAAACTCCTCTTTTCCCCAATTCTATTCAATACCTCCTCATTAGTTATGTGATCTACCCATCTAATCTTCAGCATACTTCTGTGGCACCACATTTCGAAAGCTTCTATTCTCTCCTTGTCTAAACTATTCATCGTCCACGTTTCACTTCCATACATGGCCACACTCCATACAAATACTTTCAGAAACGACTTCCTGACACTAAAATCTACACTCGATGTTAACAAATTTCTCTTCTTCAGAAACGCTTTCCTTGCCATTGCCAGTCTACATTTTATATCCTCTCTATTTCGACCATCATCAGCTATTTTGCTCCCCAAATAGCAAAACTCTTTACTACTTTAAGTGTCTCATTTCCTAATCTAATTCCCTCAGCATCACCCGACTTAATTCGACTACATTCCGTTATCCTAGTTTTGCTTTTGTTGATGTTCATCTTATATCCTCCTTTCAAGGCACTGTCCACTCCGTTCAGCTTCTCTTCCAAGTCCTTTGCTGTCTCTGACAGTATAACAGTGTCATCAGTGAACCTCAAAGTTTTTCTTTCTTCTCCATGGATTTTAATTCCTACTCCGAATTTTTCTTTTGTTTCCTTTACTGCTTGCTCAATATACAGATTGAATAACATTGGGGATAGGCTACAACCCTGTCTCACTCTCTTGCCAACCACTGCTTCACTTTCATGTCCCTCGACTCGTATAACTGCCATCTGGTTTTTGTACAAATTGTAAGTAGCCTTTCGCTCCCTGTATTTTACCACTGCTACCCTCAGAGTTTGAAAGAGCGTATTCCACTCAACATTGTCGAAAGCTGTCTCTATGTCTACAAATGCTAGAAACGTTGGTTTGTCTTTCCTTAATTTATTTTCTAAGATAAGTCGTAGGGTCTGTATTGCCTCACGTGTTCCAATATTTCTACGGAATCCAAACTGATCTTCCCCGAGGTCGGCAGCTACCAGTTTTTCCATTCGTCTGTAAAGAATTCGTATTAGTATTTTGCAGCCGTGGTTTATTAAACTGAGAGTTCGGTAATTTTCACATCTGTCAACACCTAATTTTATCTTGGAACTCTTCCATTTGGTCCGTGTTTGCATAGAAAAACAACAATATCAGGAGTTGAGTCCGCCTTGATGCAAAACACCTTGTTATATGTTTAATTTCTTTATTTTCCCAGACTAGTTTCGGCGACAAAGATCACCATCTTCAGTGGGCTTTTTTAATCTTATTTATTGCAAGTTACATAATGTTTTTGAGCATTATTTTTGCTGTTTGCAACATATTTACTCCGTGCTTATGTCACCGTTTTTATTCACGAACATCATGTCATCGGCAAAGTTCGTTGGATGGTGTGGAGACGCTTTTATATACACAAAACAAAACTTTCGCACTTTGTTTTGGCTCACGGGTAGCTCAGATGGTAGAGCACTCGCTTAGCGTGCGAGAGGTACTGGGATCGATACCCAGCGCCTCCAGAATAAAAGCGTCTCCACACCATCCAACGAACTTTGCAGATGACATGATGTTCGTGAATAAAAACGGTGACATAAGCACGGAGTAAATATGTTGCAAACAGCAAAAATAATGCTCAAAAACATTATGTAACTTGCAATAAATAAGATTAAAAAAGCCCACTGATGATGGTGATATTTGTCGCCGAAACTAGTCTGGGAAAATAAAGAAATTAAACATATAACAAGGTGTTTTGCATCAAGGCGGACTCAACTCCTGATATTGTTGTCTGTCAACACCTGCTTTCTTTGGGATTGAAGTTATTATATTTTTCTTGAATTCTGAGGGTATTTCGCCTCTCTCATACGTCTTGCTCACTAGATGGTACAGTTTTGTTAGGCCTGGCTCTCCCAAGGCTATCGTTAGTTCTACTGGGATGTTGTTTACTCCGGGGGCCTTGTTTCGACTTTAAGTCTTTCAGTGCTCTGTCAAACACTTCACGCAGTATCATACCTCCCATTTCATCTTCATCTACTTTCTCTTACATTTCTATAATATTGTCCTCACTAACATCGCCCTTGTATAGACCCTCTACATACTCTTTCTACCTTTCTGCGTTCCCTTCTATGCTTAATACTGGGTTTCCATCTGAGCTCTTGATATTCATGCAAGTCGTTCTCTTTTCTCCAAAGGTCTCTTTAATTTTCCTGTAGGCAGCATCTATCTTACCCCTAGTGATATGCGCCTCTACATCCTTACATTTGTCTGCTTAGCCATTTTGCACTTCCTGTCGATCTTATTTTTAGACGTTTGTATTTCTTTTTGCCTGCTTCAGTTACTGCATGTTTGTATTTTCTTCTTTCATCAATTAAATTCAATATCTCTTCTGTTAACCAAGGATTTCTATTAACCATCGTATTTTTGCGTACTTGGTCCTCTGCTACCTTCACCATGTTGTCTATCAAAGTTACCCATTCTTCTTCTACTGTATTTCTTTCCCTCATTCTTGTCAATCGTTCCCTCTTGCTCTCCCTGAAGCTCTCTACAACCTCTGGTTCTTTCAGTTGATCCTGGTTCCATCTCCTCAGTTTCTCACCTTTTTGCAGTATCTTCAGTTTTAATCTAGAATTCATAACCGACAGATTGTGGTCAGAGTCTACATCTGCCCTTGGAAATGTCTTACAATTTAAAATCTGGTTCCTGAATCTCTGTCTTATATAATCTATCTGATACCATCCAGTATCTCCAGGCTTCTTCCATGTGTACAACCTTCTTTCATCATTCTTGAACCAAATGTTAGCTATGGTTAACTTATGCTCTGTGCAAAATTCTACCAGGCGGCTTCCTCTTTCATTCCTTACTCCCGTTCCATATTCACCTACTACGTTTCTTACTCTTCCTTTTTTTTAATGTCGTGTACCAGTCACCCATGACTATTAAATATTCGTCTCCCTTCACTATCTGAATAATTTCTTTTATCTCATCATACATTTCATCAATCTCTTCATCAGTTACAGACCTAGTTGGCATATAAACTTGTACTACAGTGGTAGGCGTGCGCTTGGTATCTATCTTGGCCACAATAATGCGTTCACTACGCTGTTTGTAGTAGCTTACCCGCATTCCCATTTTCCTACTTATTATTAAACCTACTCCTGCATTACCCCAATTTGATTTTGTATTTATAACTCTGTATTCACCTGACCAGAAGTATTGTTGTTCCTGCCAACGGACTTCACTAATTCCCACTATATCTAACTTTAACCTATCCATTTCCCTTTGTAAATTTTCTAGCCTACCTGCCCAATTAGGGGATCTGACATTCCACGCTCCTATCCGTTGAACGCCAGTTTTCTTTCTCCTGATAACAACATCCTCCTGAGTAGTCCCCCTCCCGGAGATCCGAATGGGGGACTATTTTACCTCCTGAATATTTTACCGAAGAGAACGCAATCATCATTTATCCATACAGTAAAGCTGCATGCCCTCGGAAAAAATTACGGTTGTAGTTTCCCCTGGCTTTCAGCCGTTCGCAGTACCAGCAGAGCAAGGCCGTTTTGGTTGGTGTTACAAGGCCACATCAGTCAGTCATCCAGACTGTTGCCCCTACAACTATTGAAAAGGCTGCTGCCCCTCTTCAGGAACCACACATTTGTCTGGCCTCTCAACAGATACCCCTCTGTTGTGGTTGCACCTACGGTACGGCTATCTGTATCGCTGAGGCACGCAAGCCTACCCACCTACGGCAAGGTCCATGTTTCTTGGAGGGGAGGGGGGGGGGGGCGGTTGGTATGCACAGTACAAAAATGAAATAGATATTAACGGTTGCATTCATCATGAGGTCATTCATTAAAAGAGCGAAATTACTGTAGGAACAACAAGGTGTTGGATGTGGCTCTGCAAGATGTGAGGTTGTCTACTTTACCAAACATTATTATTGCTTGTTTTTGCAGAAGAAGTGATTTATTAGCTTTAGCTGCGTTATCTCACAAGGGATCCATTGGGTGCCAATTCGCAAGGTCAACCTTTAAGAAATCTTATTTGAAAGTGTTGTGTTAAAATGATTTTATGGGGCTCAACTAATGGGGTATTGTTTACATTTACGTTTCCAGGAATATACGACTTTTTTATAGGCCATTCCTTGAATGTATAGTGGTTCTTGCTGTCACAGCTGTCCCAGAGGCACAAAAAGCAGCAGTATTTCGTGAATCCAACCTGTAAACCTATAAAGATTGCAACAACTTTTAAATCATAGCAAAGCTGCCGTCATGATCCTTATATTTGATTGCCTCTAGCAGCAAAGCCGTGATCTCATAAGTTTTTTTCATGTCTACTGCGTAAGCCAAAGTTACCGATGGAAATAAATTGTCATTATGCGGTAGTACTGCTTTTAAGCTGGATTTACTAGAGTCAATAAATAGTCATCACTTTGGATTTTGTTGTATACCTAGCTGCATCGTTAGACTATTGACATCTCTACATACAGACATTGAATTCGGCATATCGAAATATTGAGCTGAAGAGGCATCTCTTTATCTGAATCAGGGAATTTTTGCCCTTGGAGCCAGAAGGGGCCGATGTTGCAGTCTCCACCCCAAGAGTTCAGCTTGCTGTTTCGAAAATTTCAGCTCGCAAACCAAATCGTTCAGTTTCTTTTGATTAAAGAACTGAGGCGAAGTGTTACGATACTGAGGGCAATACTCTTTTATTTGTTCATTACTTTCTCATTCACTTGAAATGGTGTCTGGTTCCGTGGCTGTCAAGTTACAGAGAGGAAGAGGCAACCACTTATCATGGGGCACAGACTAATGCACAGAAGATAAATTTGGGTACTTTATTTTATGCCTACTTTTGCTTGAAATATTTGTAAGACAGAATTATCAGTCTGAATAATGGTCATTAGGCTCACACCACATCATTGGAACAGCGAATGGCATGTCTCGGCGTTTCCATTTCAACCATTCGGTTAAGGCTGTAGCAAAGGTTATGCAGGATATATGAGGAGCAAAATTTTTCTCTTGGTCACCAACAGGACAATCAAAATACAATTTATATGCCTTCTTAACCAAATCAGTTATTGGTTTTCTTTGGGTCTTTGGAGTAAATTTCTCATACAAATAACAAAAGTTGTCGGGGTGGTTTGGACAGCAACGAGATTTACTACTTCCCATTTTTCTTTGTGTAAGTTTTAAACACAAAAAGTCAGTACTATCTTTCACAGTAAATACTCTCTGAGGATCTCTTTCACACCACTGGATCATCACACCAACCATTTATTGAAGAATCGTAGATTTTCTAGCTTTCCTCTGGAAATCAGAAACAAACAATTAAACATCAAAACAGAACATCAAAAAGCGAAATATTGAATACGAAAACTAAAAGAACCTTTAAAATTCAAAAATGGTACGTGCTAGAACATTTTCAAAGCCATAATCGGATTCTACACACTAAAATACATACTAGTTGATGTATCACATCCCAGATGCAAATTGGCTGTTGACTAGTGATATTAGTTGCTATTGACTCACCATGTGTATCAGGAAGGCGACGGAAAACGAGTGTCCGGAAGGTGCAGAACTCGATGGCGTACGGCATGCACGTGTGACACACCACAAAATGTACATCTTTGACATTTAATAAATATTCAGAACAAACTATTAACCTACGCTATGACCATGAAAAACGGCGCGCCACGAACGTTCACACCATCAAGGTGGAAGGCAAACTCTTTGGCAGTTACTTACCGTGCAAGACGTTGAACTAGGCATCTTCTCTTAAGGAATGCATATACAATCACATCGGTGTAATGGGGTGACGAGAACTGATGGAGTGTGATGCCATTCAAACGAATTCCAAACAATCTCTCATGAAGCTTATGGTGAAACTGACTGTCATGTGAGGTTTAGCTGTCCGCAGCTCGTGGTTGTGCGGTAGCGTTCTCCCTTCCCACGCCCGGGTTCCAGAGTTCGATTCCCGGCGGTGTCAGGAATTTTCTCTGTCTCGTGATGACTGGATATTGTGTGATGTCCTTAGGTTAGTTAGGTTCAAGTAGTTCTAAGTTTTAGGGGACTGATGACCGTAGATGTTAAGTCCCATAGTGCTCAGAGCCATTTTTTGGAGGTTTGTCTAGAGATTCCCGGCGGTGTTAGGGATTTTCTCTGTTTCGTGATGACTGGGTGTTGTGTGATGTCCTTAGGTTAGTTTGGTTTAAGTAGTTCTAAGTTTTAGGGGACTGATGACCGTAGGTGTTAAGTCCCATAGTGCTCAGAGCCATTTTTTGGAGGTTTATCTACAGATAGTGCGGTAATATGGTTTACAGACACGGAAAAACAAGCATCCAGTCGTTCCAGATGGTGTGAATTGCATTTTCACACACTTTCCAGGAGGAATAATTTGGTCGAAAACCGTATGATTTTTATATGATCACCAGCAATACAGCAAAAGTAACATTTTGACCACCTAACGGCCAAAAACATTGCTCATACCAGAGTCCTAGTTCTCTTACGTCCATTTTCTCACTCTTGCTTGCTGTGACGTAAATGCTCCATACTGCAAGATCGCACATGAGGAAGAGTCGTAGGGACAGAGCACGTCGAACTAGTTGAAGCACAACAAATAATTTTCCAACCAATTTACATTGCAGTTGGCATAATTTTATATGAGTACGGATGTTAGTTGATCTTGATACACCTCGCTTGGTACCTCTAATTACCAGGATTCCTTTCATATGCATTTCCCTTCCAAATCCCGATTGGTCAGAATCTAAAACAATTTCCTTACTGAGTGACGGGATAAGTTTGTTTATCTAATCTACATATATTCTGGCATATTCTGCAGTTTACTGTGCATCGTCAAGTTGACACTTTGTTTGAAATTTCGTTATCTTACGTCTGCTTGAAGTTATGCAATCATCCACTGGTTCCCCTGAAATCACTGTAATCCATGTCGCGCAATATTTGATGTGTATAACGTAGTAGGTCACTACCATGCACATCGTGCAAATTGTATGGAGCTTCCTTGAAACGCATGAACACATTTTTTTGTAATAAGTGCACCTTGTCCACGCAATACTACCGGTAGTCTTTTTATGCACTGCACGATGATATTGCTGCGTATTTATTGGAAATCTCTCCATAATTGATTTCTTTTTACTATGCTGAGGATCATCTTCCGTGTACGTAATTATGATTAGTATCAGCTTCTTGGGCAACGATTGTCCTTTAGTACTTTCAAGAATGCTTCAAATAGCTCTAAGCATTACGGGACTTAACATCTGAGTTCATCAGCCACCTAGACTTAGAACTACGCAAACCTAACTAACCTAAGGACATCACACACATCCATGCCCGAGGCAGGATTCAACCTGCGACGGTAGCAGCAGGGCGGATCCGGACTGAAGCACCTAGAACCACTCGGCCACAGCTACTACGTTTCACTGGAGACAAGATTTGTGGCGTCCTGTCCGACAAGGATGACCAGCGACATGAGTCGACACTTGTTTCAGTATCACTTTTACTTGTTAAAACACGTATCGTTATCATTGTATTCCTCATTTACACTGACTGCGCAATGGAGCGCTAGGTCGCCAGGCATTCCACTGACTCATCTTGCAGGAACGCTAATATTTCAACTGCCAATTCCTTGGGTCCTTTCCGACGAAATGTCAACTTCGGCAACTGTTGTTGTGGATTTAATGCAATGTCTACTTTATCTATCACTGTCAAATTCAGGCGATATCGTGATTGCACTGTGGACAATATGTGGGGCGTAGAATACCGTAAACATCAATGGTCTTTTGCGACCTCGAACTCACGGGGTTCCTTGTCAGTAAATAGTTCTCTAGTACTAGAAGGAGTTAAAAATGGCAATATCGCTGAGCAGCCCTGACTTTAAATCAAAACAGTGAAAGATAAGCCTAGAAAGAATATTGCCGAACTCTACTTCTATAGTTTATATGTATCCCGACTTATTTGTTATCGAGTGTGACAGCAAGACATTTTCACACCCAGCGTATTACTTAGTATGTACTCTCATGACACCAGAGCGTCATTTTCAGTTGTTTTAATCTGCGTAATGTGACTCGTGAAATTAAAAGTTACTTTGTTTTCTGTACGCCATTTGTATATCTAACAACTAGCATGAGTTTGTAATGGTAGAGCTCACACTCTAAAACTGTTCTCCTCACAGAATTATTTTACCAGTCCTTCGGAGCTACCGTTAAGTTATTTACGTAGGTTAATAGCTGGAATGAGTTCAGTTCTAAACCTTGAGCGACAGACTACACTATCTTCAAGAAGAGTTTTGATTTACTCGTATGCCGCAGTTTGTCAGTGTGGGGCAGTATATTATCCCATAAGATTCCATCCACGCAAAAGAAAAGATAGTTACCTTCCCAACCCATAGTACAGTACTAGAAACTGTTTTAATGAAAGTAATTTCCTGGTAGCTTTTGAACATGAGGAGAGAAGCATGTGGTAATATTCGTGTGTTGTTTACCTTTCGTTGTAACCACTGTATTCTCATAAGGACTGGTTTAGATGCTTTATATATTGCTTCCCTTCTTCTTGGCCATATTTCTGGCATAAATTTATTGCGAATGGCCTCTATGTGTTACATCAGAGTTATCCTTATCTGCTTAAGGATCCATTATCCTCACTCAGCCAATAACATATGCGATATTTACGATTTAGTTTCTGAAAAACTAATGAACTAATTTAACTTAAATCCTTTTGTGCGTTCTTTATTGAGTCTTGGCCAATATTTTCTGATTTTTTAAAGAAATTCAGCCATTATTAAGCCCCCCATCGTAGGGGTTGCTCTTTCCACACTGGGGTGTATCCATGACTGAAGTTCTGCAGGCGACAAATATTATACGAAATAAAAAACAAATCATTTTCTCAGTCTGTAGGAAATTACGCACAGACTAATAGCACAGTTTTTTTTAATTTGACAAAATAATAAAACGTAGGACTAAACTAACATGAAAAAAATATTCTGTTACTCCTTTCGGACGCATCCAGCCAAATTTCAGAAAGACATCTTTATTAGTGTGCTCGCAATCCATTCCGTCATCTTGAAATACTCTGTATTTCGGGCATCTCCGCCAGGAGTAACAGGCTAAGGCTTTTTATGTTCTTTGTTTTAATTTATTGATAAGTTATTGCAAAAGAGCGATCCAAAACACACGACAAAACTTCATCTTCGTTTCAAATGCCCACCATTTTATTATTTTCTCATGTTTAAGAAACTGTCCTGTTACTGTCTTCACAGTATTGTATACATTAAGAATTTTTTTCATTTTTAGATAACATTTGCAGCTGCAGTACTTCCGTTATGGACCCACTTCATCTCGGACAGAACTACTTTCACTACTTCATTTTTATAGGTCTGCCTGAGGAGAATGGGCGCTTCAGCTAGTACTTCGTATCCTATCAGAACTCTCGTACGCATCCATCATCATAAATCGTATCAGAAATTGTTGCGAGACTCCTACTGTATGGCAGTACTCGACATGTGGAATGGAGTATTATTTGAACGTGCGTTGCATGATAAGCAGTTAACCATTTATCCTTCCAGGGCTTCTTTATAGCTTGTGTATATTGTGTCTGTATTGTGTATTAAATCGGGGACCTCTAAACGACGGAGAGGCTTCTTCCCACAATAGCCCTCAGTGGCTCACGAGCCCTGAATAGGCCACAGCAGTCAACCCACCCCACCGTCGCTCCACCCCCCCCCCCCCACCCCCCCAGTGGAACCCCCGGAAACGACTCATACCGGATGAGTGTAACGCCAAATATTTGCGTGGTAGAGTAATTATGGTGTACGCGTACTTGGAGGCAATGTTTGCGCAGCAGCCGCCGACATAGTGTAACTAAGGCGGAATAAGGGAACAAGCCCGCATTCGGTGAGGCGGATGGAAAACAGCCTTAAAAATCATCCACAGGCTGGCCGGCACACCCGACACTAATCCGCCGGGCGGATTCGATCCGGGGACCGTGCCGCTCGGGAAGCACCGCGTTAGACCGGATGCCTGGCCGTCTCTATAGCTTATTTCTGTTACTTCCGAACACAAACATAGGTCCTGGGATCTCTTCATGCCTAACAGTTAAAGCCACTGTTCTCACTCAATAAGCAGGAGATCTAGCTTCTAATTGCGATATGACATATTTTCATTCATTACTTCATACTCATTACATTCCAGATTCTCTGTTTCTGATCGACTTTCACAGATACGATTCCATGTCGTCGTCTTTCATTGTTTTTATCCCAACTGATTCGATTAATTTCAGTAAATTTAATTTAATTGATACATTCGTGAGCCAGAACGTTATGACCACTTCACACCGCGAGATCCGCTGGTGTGCTGCGGGAATGGACGAGGTACGGAAAATATAAACACTATGTGAGCAAAAATATCCGGACAACCCCAAAAACATACGTTTTTCATATTAGGTATATTCCGCAGTCACCTACTGCTAGAAACTCCGTATCAGCGACCTCAGTAGTCATTAGACATCCTGAGAGACCAGAAAGGGGCGCTCCGCGGGACTTAAGGACTTCGAAGGTCGTAAGGTGATTCGGTGTCACTTGTGTCATATGTCTCTACTCGATATATCCACACTCCTAAACATCCCTAGTTCCACTATTTCCGATGTGAAAGTGAAGTGGAAACGTGAAGGGAGACGTACAGTACAACAGCGTACAGGCCGACCTCGTCTGTTGACTGATGGAGACAGCCAATAGGTGAAGAGGGTCATAATGTGTAAGAGGCAGACATCTATCCAGACCATCACACAGAAATTACAAACTGCATCAGGATCCACTGCAAGTACTATGACAGTTAGGCGGGAGGAGAGAAAACTTGGATTTCATGGTCGAGCGGCTGCTCGACACATCACGCCGGTAACTATCAAACGACCCCTCGCTTGGTGTAAGGAGCGTAAACATTAAGCGATTGAACAATGGAAAAACGTTGTGTGGAGGACAAATCACGGTACAAAATGTGGCTATCCGATGGGAGGGTTTGGGTATGGCGAGTGCCCGGTGAACGTCATCTGCCAGCGTGTGAACTCCCAACAGTAATATTCGGACGCGGTGGTGTTATGGTGTGGTCGTGTTTTTCATGGACGGGGCTTGCATCCCTTGTTGGTTTGCGTGGAACTATCACAGCACAGGCTTACATTGATGTTTGAAGCACCTTGTTGCTTCACACTGTTGAAGAGAATTTCGGGGACAGCGATCAACACGATCGAGCAACTATTCATGATGTACGGCCTGTGGCGGAGTGGTTACACGACAATAACATCCCTTTAATGGACTGGCCTGCACACAGCCCTGACCTGAATCCTATAGAACACCTTTGGGATGTTTTTGAACGCCGACATCGTGCCAGGTCTCACCGACCGACATCGACACCTCTCCTTAGTAGAGCACTCCTTGAAGAATGGGCTGTCATTCCCCTAGAAACCTTCCAGCACCTGGTTTAACGTATCCCTGCGAGAGTGGAAGCTGTCATCAAAGCTAAGCGTGGGCCATCACCATATTAAATTCCAGCATTACCGATGGAGGGTGCCACGAACTTGTAAGTCATTTTCAGCCAGGTGTCGCGATACTTTTGATCCCATAGTGTAAGTAGAGTAGATACAAATGCTGAGTCATTCCACTGACTATGCGGTAGCAAATCGGTAAATCCACAGACACTTTGACAAAGGGCAAATTGTTATGGTCTAGCACTAGGGCACCAACATCTTTGAAACGACGAAGGTGATCGGCTGCTTGCATGCTGCTGTCGTCGCCATCTATGGGAAGGTGTTGAAGGACCCGCGAAACCACGAGTAGATGACAATGTGTTGGATATCTTCTGTGAAGCTGGATAGTCGGCGATCTGTGGTAGATGTGACAACTGAGTACAATGCTGGTGCAGTGTTTGAGAGCACACCGTTCAGCACACCTTCTTAAATATGGGATATGAGCTAGCCCTACGTGTTCCAGTCTTGACACAATGACTTCATCAGTTGTGACTGTAGTGGGTACGAGATTATTGGAATTCGACCGTGTATCAATGGAAATGCATCGCCTATGGTCTTATTCTGCCGTATTCTGAATTTTTCAGCTACTCTGTCGATCGGGTCGGAAGGCGAACTTATCGATCGTCCTTGTTCTTGCAGGAGAGCCCCCAAGATATTCTGTACACATTTCGGAAGCAATGCCACAGGGTTCTTGTTAACCGATGTGCTGTTGTCAGTTGTCCTCACACCAACTAATCAAAAAGCGAGCTACCGCAGATCTGGGCATGCACACTGCCTCGCTCAGAGTGGCACGAAACCGAAGTGGCCAGCAGGCGAGATAGGTACGCTATTCTTCATAGTACCTAAAATTGTGTTTAGAGTTCGTAGTGCTCCTCAAATTTCGGTGACTACATGTTTCCACGCATGCATAACAACGATAGGGTATTTGCCCGTGTTCTTGGAAATTGTCACAAACGCCGTATTATGTCATTTTATTCGCATTCACATTGACATCTTGTTTTGAATTTTACTTTGAATTTTACGCTTCGGAATATGAGTTTGGAATCGTGTGTAGTACCACATTGTGCAAATATATATATATATATATATATATATATATATATATATATATATATATATATATATATATATATATATATATATAAGATTATGCTTATCCACAACTGCAACCAGTCACTTTTTTTTCAATAATAATGCTTTATTACATGACTTATTTACATTCAATATAAATTCAATATACAGTTACGGCTCTAAAATATCCGTACTGGATAAGCATAATCTGTTGATACCACGCCAGGTAATTAGAACAATGCTCCAATTTCGACAATGTAAACTTAAACTAGCGAACACAATCCTTGCAATAAGATTTAACAAAAAATATCTCTCAGAAAACGTGACTCCAGATTATATCAGAATACAAATAACGAGTCAAAGTATGTCAGCCAAGATAGCAAAAGCACAATGTGAAATTATTTGGTTAAAAACTGAAATCAGGTCTCTTTACAAAAAGAAAGATCTGCTCATTTCAAAGCTGTATAATAAGCACTTACAACTTAGCCATAAACTTGTTGCTCATGTCATGGTCTTCCTACGCTAAGTCAATACATATGTAAACAAAGAACGTATTATCATCTCACATAGACACGAGGAAAAGATAAATGCTCTAATTTCAAAGAATGCAGTGAGGTCCCGCAGTATCTCTTCTGAAATGGAACATACGTTTTTTGATAAATTGATAAATATTACAGAAATATGCTTCAGTAGTAATAAATTAAAGCTGTTAAACAAACGCCTTAAGCACAACATTACCCCTCACTAAATAAAAGCAACATTAAAGACCTCATAGTTAACACAAAAATTGCATGTACAGCAGCTAAACTAAAACACAATGAACAAACTGCTGTAGCTCATAAGGCAAACAACATCATTGTGAGAACAATTCGCCAGAACAAAATGTACAATGAGATTAATACCGAACATAAGACATTATGTGACATAAATAAGAAACTTTCAGTTGAAAATGCCCTCATTGTCAGAGCAGACAAAGGTAACACAGCTGTTGTCATGTATGTATCAGACTATATTAGCAAAACTTGTGAATTCTTCAGAAAGAATAATATAAAGGAAATAGCATATCACCCTACTCCCAAATTCCATTTTAAAATTAAAAAGTTACTTAAAAACTGCAACTTCTTGTTGACACCATTAGAAGCAAAGCACTGTATAGTGATGAACCCTTCAGCACCAAAACTGAGATCACAGCCTAAGATCCACAAACCAGAATGTCCGATATGTCATATTGTGAACTCTATCAACAGCCCAAGCTATAAAATCACCAAAAAACAATAATATTATCCGCAAGGCATATGTCTTTGAAAATAACTACTCCATTAAGAACAGTTTTGACCTCATTAATAGTAGAAAAGATATCCTCGTCCCAGTCATAGATAAATTTGCATCTCTTGACATTGTAAACCTAAATACAAACATACCTGTTAAGGATACAATTACTTTGATAAATAATAACTTACTGAAACATGGGAAAATGGGTAGAGCTGAAATCTATGAACTCATAGAGATCCTGCAACTTATATTGTCACACAACTACTTCCTATTCAAGAACAAGTTTTACATTCAGGAAGATGGACTGGCAATTGGTAGTAGTCTTGCAGGCTTGCTAGCAGTCATATATATCAATAACCTTGAAAATAACTTTTCCAGGTCCCAAGCCCAACTAAAAGATAATCTGCGTTATTATAAATGCTATATTGATGACACACTCATTCTGTTCAATGGAGCAACAGAAGAAATAGATAATGTAGCCAAAGAACTTAATAAAATACATAATAATATTCAATTCACACTAGAACATGAAACACCAGAAGGCATTACCTATCTTGATCTAACAATCTCAAATAAAAATAAGAAGCATAAGTTACAATTTTTCAGAAAGCCAACAACCACCAATGTTACCTTACAAAAGTCCTCTTGCCATACAGACCCCCCCCCTGCGGGTTCGGGGGTACGAATAGGCCCGCGGTATTCCTGCCTGTCGTAAGAGGCGACTAAAAGGAGTCTTCAAAGTTTCGGCCTTATGTGATGGTCCCCACTTGGGTTTGACCTGCCATTTTCAAAATTTCCGTTGTTAGTGCGTGCCATTTGGGGAAGGACGCCTTACGTGGTGTTTTTCTATTGGTCCATCGTGCACCTCCATATTGCATGCTATCTATTGTCGTGTGGAGGGATTTACACCCCATGTCTTCTGGGTTGCCTCCTCGTCTTGTGCGCAATCCCCTTCTTAGCGCCCACGGCAATTGTGGACCCTTTCAACACCTAAAATCCAGCACGGTAGCCAGTCCGTTGTGGTGGGGTCGTCATGTACCCTCTTGGTGGTAGCCCCCTGACCACGCAGGGATCGCACTACAGATGCCAGAGCTGTTTCCTCCCCATGCATGCCAAGGAGTATGTGCCCATCTTGTCTGGGGCACGGGGACTCCGGGCAATGGGATATCGGCCAGGTACCCATTGCTTTGGCTGGGTGGCGCCCTTGGGGAGAGCCCTCGTTCGGAGTAGGTGGCATCTGGGCGGATGTGGCGCAATGAAGCGCAATAAATCTCAGCAAGCTGGTGGCCGCACTGCCACCAGCGTCTCTAAGCGAGGTAAAATTGAATTCGATGCTGCACAATATGATCCTCAGTCGTTCCCCTCGTTGGCTGCGCCATGGGAGGGACGCAGATCTTTTGCCAAGCAGGAGCCTTATGTACCACAATACCTTGTCTGCAGCAGAAGTGATGGTGACTCCTTTCTTTCGACAAAGCCTATGTTTTTTGTGGAACACCTGGAGGATAAGTTTGGGGAAGTGGCGGGTTTGTCTAAAATGAGGAATGGGTCCATCCTCCTCAAGACGGCCTCCCCAGCCCAGTCACGGGCGTTGCTCTTGTGTGATAAGCTGGGAGATGTCCCTGTTACCGTCACTCCCCACAGTAGCTTAAATATGGTCCAGGGGATTATTTACCATCGCGACCTCTTGTTACAGTCCGATGACGAGCTGAGAGCTGACTTGGAACGACGTGGTGTGCATTTTGTCCGTCGTGTGCACAGAGGACCCAAGACCAACAGGGTGGCCACCGGTGCCTTTATCTTGGCCTTCGAGGGTGCTGTATTGCCTGAGAAGGTCAAGGTAATGGTTTACCGTTGTGACGTCAAGCCATACGTCCTTCCCCCAATGCGGTGCTTCCAGTGCTGGAAGTTTGGGCATATGTCCTCCCGTTGCCCATCCAGTGCCACATGTCGAGATTGCGGACGCCCCTCCCATCCCGATTCTCCATGTGCGCCTCCGCCTGTCTGTGTCAACTGTGAGGAACACCACTCTCCATGCTCGCCGGACTGCCCCGTTCTTCATAAGGAGCGGAAGATTATGGAATTTAAGACCCTGGACCGGCTTACTTATCGCGAGGCAAAACTGAAATTTGAAAGGTTGCATCCTGTCCCTCTTCAAACTTCTTATGCTGCAGCTACGTTATCGTCGCCCTCGCGGGCGGCAGTTGTCGCCTCCTCTGTGCCGCCTTCAGTTGGCCCTTGGGGCCGTCCATCTCTGTCTGCCCCCCTTGTGTCTGGGGGCAAGCCTTCCTCTGTTGCCCCCTTAGCAGTTGGGGGCAAACCCCCTTCTGTCACTCCCCCCGCACATGCTTCAGGAGTGACATCTGCTCCAAAACCAGGGGGCTCGATCCCTCCCCCTCCCCCTTCTCTGCCGGCGTCGTCTCCGCCGGCGTCGTCTCTGCCGGCTCCTCTCTCGCGGAAGGGGTCCCTCGGGGCCCTCCCTTCTTCCGCTTCTTCTGCTACCCCGCCGGATGTCAGCCAGTGGCTGAAGGTTCATCCACCTGCTGGTCGTAGGGCTTCTGCGTCGTCGTCAGCCTCCGACGCTCCTTCAGAGAAACTCTCCCAGCCCTCTAAGCCAAAGGACAGACGCGAGAAGAAGGACCGGAACGTGTCCAAGAAGAAGGACGCTCCGGCAGTTTCAGTACCGCCTGCTGTCAATAGCTCTGGCTCTGGGGATGCGGTGGAGATCCTCGCCTCTGCCGCGGATCTCGCCCTCACGGAACCCTCGGGGACGTCTCCTATGGACACAGCTGACTCTCGCTCGGTGGCGGCCGTTGACTCTGCGGCGCCGTCTGCCTCTTAGTGGACTTAACGCCCTCCCAGTCCCTTCCTGCTTCCATTCTCCAGTGGAATTGCGGCGGTTATTTCCGCCACCTGCCTGAGCTCCGGATGCTTTTGAGTGTTTCCCCTGTTCTGTGCATTGCTCTTCAGGAAACTTGGTTTCCAGCAATGCGGACCCCTGCCCTTCGCGGTTATCGGGGATACTATAAGAACCGCGCTGACTGTCAACGAGCTTCAGGTGGAGTTTGCCTCTTTGTTCACCACTCTGTCTGTAGCTCACCAGTACCCCTTCTGACGCCTTTAGAGGCAGTCGCTGTCAGGATTGAGCTCTCGCCGGCTATTACTGTTTGCTCTGTTTACATTCCTCCGTATGGGCAACTCCCCCGACATGTCTTGGCTGCGCTGCTGGCTCAACTCCCGCCGCCATTGCTGCTTCTGGGCGATTTCAATGCCCACAACCCTCTATGGGGTGGGACTGTCTCCGATGACCGTGGTCGCGCTGTGGAGCATGTGTTGGCTCAGCTCGACCTTAGCCTATTGAACACCGGTGCTCCCACGCATTTCAGTGTGGCCCATGGCTCGTTCTCGGCCATCGATCTCTCTCTTTGCAGCCCCGGACTTCTCCCATCCCTTCACTGGAGAGTGCATCCTGACCTGTGTGGTAGTGACCATTTTCCCATCTATTTGTCACTGCCCCAGTGTCATTCTGCTGGTCGCCTGCCCCGCTGGGCTCTCAACAGGGCTGACTGGCCGGCTTTTACTTCCGCTGCCACCATTGCTTCTCTCCCACAGGGTGACATTGACGAGGTGGTCCGTGTCTTGACCTCGTCAATTATTTCTGCGGCCGAGACTGTCATCCCTCGCTCTTCTGGACTCCCTCGGAGGAAGTCTGTCCCCTGGTGGTCGCCGGAGATTGCTGAGGCTATTCGCGACCGTAGGCGGGCTCTCCAGCGTCATAAGCGGCACCCGTCTCTGGAGACCCTCATCGCCTTTAAGAAGCTCCGTGCCTTGGCCCGTCGTCTTATTGCACGGCGTAAGCAGGAATGCTGGGAGAGGTACATTTCATCCTTGGGCTCCCGTGTCTCCCCGTCGCTCGTGTGGTCCCGCATCCGGCGGATTTATGGATACCAGACCCCTATGGGTGTCCCTGGAATCTCCCTGGATGGCGCTGTCTGCACGGACGCCGCCACCATTGCTGACCACCTTGCCACGCACTTTGCTACGAGCTCTGCGACTGCAACTTACCCTCCTGCCTTTCGCTCTCTAAAGGAGCGCGCCGAGCGGACGCCGTTATCGTTCCACACACGTCGTTCTGAAAAATACAATGCTCCTTTCAGCGAGAGGGAATTCCTTGCTGCCCTCGCCAATTGCCCTGATACAGCGCCAGGACCGGACTGCATCCACGCGCAGATGCTGAAGCATCTCTCCAGGGACTGCCAGAGACACATCCTCACCATCTTTAACCGCATTTGGAGCGAGGGCGTGTTCCCGTCGCAATGGCGAGAGGGTGTTATCGTTCCCATCTTGAAGCCCGGTGCGGACCCTCTGGCGGTGGACGGCTATCGCCCCATTACACTAACCAACGTTTTGTGCAAATTGCTCGAACGTATGGTGGGGCGGCGTTTGTGTTGGGTCCTTGAGTCGCGCGGTCTCCTCGCTCCATCCCAGGGTGGCTTCCGTCAGGGCCGGTCTGCTGCGGACAATTTGGTGCGGCTGGAATCTGCTATCCGTACGGCCTTTTCCCGCCGTCAGCATCTCGTTGCTGTATTTTTTGATCTGCGGAAGGCATATGACACAACATGGAGGCATCACATCCTTGCTACGTTGCGCGAGTGGGGTCTTCGTGGTCAGCTTCCAGCTTTTCTTCAAAACTTTTTATTGCGCCGCTCTTTCCGGGTGCAAGTCGGTGCCGCCTCTAGTTCATCTTATATACAGGAAAATGGGGTCCCGCAGGGCTCGGTATTGAGCGTTTCCTTATTTCTAGTGGCCATTAATGGTCTGGCTGCAGCTGTGGGGTCGTCGGTGTCTCCTTCTTTGTATGCCGACGACTTCTGCATCTCATTTAGCTCAACGACTACGGGAGTCGCCGAACGCAGGCTGCAAGCAGCCGTTCGCAAGGCGGCATCATGGGCTCTGACTCATGGATTTCAGTTCTCTGCGGCCAAGACTCGAGTTATGCACTTCTGCAGGCGTCGGACGGTCCACCCTCATCCGGAACTTTACCTCGACGGTCACCTACTTGAAGTGGTGGACACTAGCCGCTTCTTAGGACTCGTCTTTGATGCCCGGCTCACATGGGTTCCTCATATTACTCAGCTGAAGCAAAAGTGCTGGCAGCACCTCAACGCCCTCCGCTGCCTGAGCCATGCGTCTTGGGGTGCAGATCGCAGCACGCTGTTGCGATTGTACAGAGCCCTTGTGCAGTCCAGGCTTGATTATGGGAGCCTGGCCTATGGGTCTGCATCGCCCTCAGTGTTGACGTTGTTGGACCCCATACACCACTGTGGGGTTCGGCTTGCAACTGGTGCTTTCCGTACGAGCCCCGTGGATAGTCTGCTGGTGGAGGCCGGGGTTCCCCCGCTGCGGATTCGCCGCCACCGACTGCTCGCCGACTATGCTGTCCATGTGCATTGCTCACCGGGCCATCCCAATCATCGCCTGCTTTTCCCTGCCAGGGTCCTCCCTCTGCCCGACCGGCGACCTAGGTCTGGGCTTTCCATTGCTGTCCGTGTCCAGTCCCTGCTGTCGGAACTGGGGTCGTTCCCTCTTCTGCCGCCCTTCCGGGCCTGTGCACCCACGCCTCCCTGGTGTATGACCCGTCCGTCCGTCCGCCTGGACTTGGCACGGGAACCCAAGGACTCGGTTCCGCATGTGGCCCTCCGTCACCGTTTTCTTGCGCTCGTCGCCTCGTTTTCAGGCTGTGAGCCTGTCTACACTGATGGTTCCCTGGTGGATGGTCGTCCTGCCTACGCTTTTGCTCACGCTGCCCATGTTGAACAGCGCTCCTTGCCGGCTGGCTGCAGTATTTTTACTGCAGAGCTGGTGGCCATATTGCGCGCTCTTGAGCATATGCGTTCCTGCTCAGGTACGTCCATCGTCATCTGCAGTGACTCCCTGAGCAGCCTCCAGGCTATCGACCGCTGCTATACCTCTTGTCCTCTGGTATCCTTTATTCAGGAGTCTGTTTTTGCCATTACCCGCTCTGGTCGTTCGGTGGTCTTTGTTTGGACGCCAGGTCACGTTGGCATCCCGGGGAATGAACGTGTCGACAGGATGGCCAAAGGGGCGGTCGACGCCCCCACTTTGGCGATCGGCCTCCCGGCTCGTGATTTGCAGCTGGCGTTGCGCCGTAAGGTGCTTCAGATGTGGCGTGACGAGTGGCGTAGCCTGACTTCTCCGAATAAACTGCGGGCTGTCAAGGAGACGACCGATGTGTGGCAGTCCTCCCTGCGGGCTTCTCGCAGGGACTCTGTCATCCTGTGTCGGCTCCGCATCGGCCATACCTACCTGACACACGGACATCTTTTGCGTCAGGAGGATCCCCCCCTGTGTCAGTGTGGGTCCCGGTTGACGGTCGCCCACATTTTGTTGGAGTGTCCCTGCCTGCGCATCCTCCGGCAGACTTTTAATCTCCCGGGCACGTTGCCTTTGGTTTTATGCGACGATGCCTCCATGGCTGACGACGTTTTAAATTTTATCCGTGGTAGTCCTTTTTATGGTTCCATTTAGGGGGGACCTGTCCCTTTCCCTTTCTGTGTATCTTGTCCTCGAGTGTCTCATTGGTTGCAGATTTTAATGTGTGTATTCGGATGGTTGACTCTTTCCCAATTTTTGTACCCATGGTCAGTCAACCAGTCTCCGACCCTCTTATTTTCTTCCGTTTCTTTCTGTCCAGTGTTCGTCTGTACTCTTCTTGTCTCTAGTGTTCGCTGACACATTGGTGTT
This sequence comes from Schistocerca gregaria, assembly GCF_023897955.1. Classification (NCBI taxonomy): domain Eukaryota; kingdom Metazoa; phylum Arthropoda; class Insecta; order Orthoptera; family Acrididae; genus Schistocerca; species Schistocerca gregaria. The sequence continues at coordinate 117,988,462 of NC_064922.1, forward strand.
CTTTCAGTGACTGGGGGGAGGGGCGTCTCCTCCCCCCTTGGGGTTTTACCTGTTCCGTAAATTTTGTTTCGCCGGTTTTTTTGGAATGGGGGACTGATGACCTTAGCTGTTTAGTCCCCCCTTAAACATCCCAACAACAACAACATACAGACCAACATAAAAAAGCATTAAAAAGCATTCTTCAGAACAATGGTTAATCATTCTAATAATTTCCGGGTATGCAGCCGGATCCCGTCGACATTCTGCCACGATATTTCGGCCCAGAGACGTCCGGCCATCATCAGGTGAGTACACAACTACTGAAGAGCCCAGGTGCAGTCGCGGTATTTATACCGATTCTCGCGCACATGTTGACATGCGCGGCATAGCCGAGTTGTACGTGCTGCCCTCGGTGGTGAAAGTAAAAGATCATCTAGTCATTGAGTATCGAATGACGCTGTCTATTCCGCTGTGAATGTATAATTTTAATAACAGGATTCCAAGTTTTATCCAGTTGAAAGTCGTTGTCACGATTTATAAGATTATCGGCAAGACGTATTTCCACTGATTCCTTGATTACGGAATCCCAAAATCCGGAAACCGGAGCTAAAATTTTTGTTCCATTGTATTCCATTGAATGTCCCAATGAAATACAGTGCTCTGCTACTGCCGATTTTGACGGTTGCCGCAGACGGGTGTATCTTTCATCTGGGCTCTTCAGTAGTTGTGTACTCGTATTCCAATCTCTGTCTTCCTCTACAGTTTTTGCCCTCTACAGCTCCCTCTAGTACCATGGAAGTCATTCCCCATGTCTTAGCAGATGTCCTATCATCCTGTCCCTTCTCCTTATCAGTGTTTTCCACATATTCCTTTCCTCTTCGATTCTGCGTAGAACCTCCTCATTCCTTACCTTATCAGTCCACCTAATTTTCAACATTCGTCTATAGCACCACATCTCAAATGCTTAGATTCTCTTCTGTTCCGGTTTTCCCACAGTCCATGTTTCACTACCATACAATGCTATACTCCAGACATACATCTTCAGAATTTTCTTCCTCTAATTAAGGCAAGTATTTGATATTAGTAGACTTCTCTTGGGCAGAAACGCCTTTTTTGGCATAGCGAGTCTGCTTTTGATGTCCTTGCTCCGTCCGTCATTGGTTATTTTACTGCCTAGGTAGCAGAATTCCTTAACTTCATTGACTTCGTGACCATCAATCCTGATGTTAAGTTTCTCGCTGTTCTCATTTCTACCACTTCTCATTACATTCGTCTTTCTCCGATTTACTCTCAAATCATACTGTGTACTCATTAGACTGTTCATTCCGTTCAGCAGATCATTTAATTCTTCTTCACTTTCACTCAGGATAGCAATGTCATCAGCGAATCGTATCATTGATATCCTTTCACCTTGTATTTTAATTCCATTCCTGACCCTTCTTTTATTTCCATTACTGCTTCCTCGATGTACAGATTGAAGAGTAGGGACGAAAGGCTACAGCCTTGTCTTACACCCTTCTTAATACAAGCACTTCGTTCTTGTTCGTCCACTCTTATTATTCCCTCTTGGTTATTGTACATATTGTATATGACCCGTCTCTCCCTATTGCTTACCCCTACTTTTTTCAGAATATTGAGTAGATTGCACCATTTTATATTGTCGAACGCTTTTCCCAGGTCGACAAATCGTATGAAAGTGTCTTGATTTTTCTTTAGCCTTGCTTCTATTATTAGCCGTAACCTCAGAATTGCCTCTCTCGTGCCTTTACTTTTCCTAAAGCCAAACTGATCGTCACCTAGCTCATTCTCAATTTTCCTTTCCATTCTTCTGTATATTATTCGTGTAAGCAGCTTCGATGCATGAGCTTTTAAGCTGATTGTGCGATAATTCTCGCACGTGTCAGCTCTTGCCGTCTTCGCAATTGTGTGGATGATGCTTTTCCGAAGGACAGATGGTATGTCGCCAGACTCATATATTCTACACACCAACCTAAATAGTCGTTTTGTTGCCACTTCCCCTAATGATTGTAGAAATTCTGATGGAATGTTATCTATCCCTTGTGCTTTATTTGACCCTAAGTCCTCCAAAGGTCTTTTAAATTCCGATTCTAGTACTGGATCACCTATCTCTGCTAAATCGACTCCTGTTTCTTCTTCTATCACATCAGACAAATCTTCACCCTCATAGAGGCATTCAATGTATTCTTTCCATCTACCAGCTCTCTCCTCTGCATTTAACAGTGGAATTCCCGTTGCACTCTTAATGTTACAACCGTTGCTTTTAATGTCATCAAAGGTTGTTTTGACTTTCCTGTATGCTGAGTCTGTCCTTCCGACAATCATATCTTTTTCGATGTCTTCACATTTTTCCTTCAGCTATTTCGTCTTAACTTCCCTGCACTTCCTATTTATTTCATTCCTCAGCGACTTGTATTTCTGTATTCCTGATTTTCCCGGAACATTTTTGTACTTCCTCCTTTCATCAATCAGCTGAAGTATTTCTTCTGTTATCCATGGTTTCTTCGCAGCTATCTTCTTTGTACCTATGTTTTCCTTCCCAACTTCTGTGATTGTCCTTTTTAGAGACGTCCATTCCTCTTCAAATGTGTTGGCTACTGCGCTATTCCTTATTGCTGTATCTATAGCGTTAGAGAACTTCAAACGTATCTCGTCATTCCTTGGAACTTCCGTATCCCACTTCTTTGCGTATTGATTCTTCCTGACTAATATCTTGAACTTCAGCCTACTCTTCATCACTACTATATTGTGGTCTGAGTCTATATCTGCTCCTGGGTACGCCTTACAATCCGGTATCTGATTTCGGAATCTCTGTCTGATCATGATGTAATCTAATTGAAATCTTATCGTATCTCCGGCCTTTTCCAAGTATACCTCCTCCTCTTGTGATTTTTGAACAGGGTATTCGCTATTACTGGCTGAAACTTGTTACAGAATTCAATTAGTCTTTCTCCTCTTTCATTCCTTGTCCCAAACCCATATTCTCCTGTAACCTTTTCTTCTACTTCTTCCCCTACAACTGCATTCCAGTCGCCCATGACTATTAGATTTTCGTCCCTCTTTGCATATTGCATTACCCTTTCAATATCCTCATACACTTTCTCTATCTGTTCATCTTCAGCTTGCGACGTCGGCATGTATACCTGAATTATCGTTGTCGGTGTTGGTCTGCTGTCGATTCTGATTAGAACAACCCGGTCACTGAACTGTTCACAGCAACACACCCTCTGCCCTACCTTCCTATTCATAACGAATCCTACACCTGTTATACCATTTTCTGCTGCTGTTGATATTACCCGATACTCATCTGACCAGAAATCCTTGTCTTCCTTCCACTTCACTTCACTGACCCCTACTATATCTAGATTGAGCCTTTGCATTTCCCTTTTCAGATTTTCTAGCTTCCCTACCACTTTCAAGCTTCTGATATTCCACGCTCCGACTCGTAGAACGTTATCCTTTTGTTGATTATTTAATCTTTTTCTCATGGTAACCTCCCCCTTGGCAGTCCCCTCCCGGAGATCCGAATGGGGGACTATTCCGGAATCTTTTTCCAATGGAGAGATCATCATGACACTTCTTTACCTACAGGCCACATGTCCTGTGGATACACGTTACGTGTCTTTAATGCAGTGGTTTCCATTGCCTTCTGCATCCTCATGTCGTTGATCATTGCTGATTCTTCCGCCTTTAGGGGCAATTTCCCACCCCTAGGACAAGAGAGTGCCCTGAACCTCTATCCGCTCCTCCGCCCTCTTTGACAAGGCCGTTGGCAGAATGAGGCTGACTTCTTATGCCGGAAGTCTTCGGCCGCCAATGCTGATTATTTATCAGAATTTAGGCAGTGGCGGGGATCGAACCTGGGACCGAAGACTTTTTGATTTGAATCAAAGACGCTACCCTTACACCACGGGTTCAGTCTCACCAATGGATAAAACCCTGCAAAAATAGATAAGCTAATCCATACAGCAAAACTAAATCAACCAACTGCTGAACAACCACCCACAAGCAAGAAAACCACATTTGTTAGCCTGGCGTTCCTAGGGACGATTTCTCACCAAATTGCCAACCTCTTCAAGACATACAACATAAAAATAAGTTTCTTCACCAACAACAAAATACAAAATAAAATCATACACAGCACCAAAACCACTATACAACAATATCAAAACTCTGGTGTGTACAAGCTCACTTGCAACTCATGTACAAGCTTCTACATTGGACAAACTGGTAGAAGCTTCACAACAGGATTTAAAGAACACATAGATGCACTCCGTCTTGACAACCTGAACAAATCCAATTTTGCCTCACATCTTGTCCAACACAATCATTCTGCAAAGAACATATAACAGAATCTCTGAATACTACATTTTGCCAACAAAGGCACAATACTTAACCTTCTTGAAGAAATTGAAATATTTATCTACACAAATACAGCACCTGACTACCTACTCAATGATCAAACTGAACTGAGAAACAAATTTTTCCTTCAGAACTTTGAGGATCTTTTAGTTCAAAACAAGTAACCACCCAACGAACCATACACCAGCTCCCCAACCCCCCTCCTAATGACCCACCCCCTCCCTCTCCTTACATCCTAACCACACTGGTGTCAATGTAATATACTATCACAGAGTAAGACATGTACCATATCTCTAAATGTTAAAGCCCTCCATTGCCAACATAAATCAATACTTTATACACATTAATTCTAGCTGGAACAAACAGAAGCTGCCTTTACCAATATCCCAGATCACTCTAATGTTAGAATTAAAATAAGTCAACAGTTAAATAATTTTTGTTTATGATTTTTTAAATATTAAATGTACAGCCATACAAACAGCTTTAATCCATTACAATCAATATCATTCTTATACATATACCTTTAGCCAAAATAAACAGAATCTGCTCTTGGTAATACTCCAGATCACGTTAACGCAACAACAGAAGTAAGCCAAAAGTTCATCTGAAGATTTGTTATTAATTTAAATATACAGGTCCTTGTCATACAGACAGCTGCACCTCACTGCAGATACAATAACTCTGTATTATTGATTCCTTGGGATTCATGATAATGCCAAACATGATAATTGCTATAAAAAATGCCTGTAACGTACAAGTAGAAATAACATATCAGATCACCTGAAACTTGTTCTTGTAGTAATTTATTATTATTTTATCTTGTGCTCTCATGTTATCGTCATTCTGATTAAAATACTTGCCCTTATATCGACTTTAACACATGTAAAGAACAACAAATTACATCTCTCTACAAAGTAGGCTTATGCTATATCTCTCTGTCAAGATCTTTGTTACAAGCAACAGTTGTAAAGCGCATGCTTGATGCTGGTAAAGTGTCACTGTCAAAGTGTAAACTAATATACTTCTTGTGAAAGTGTTCTGGACATCAAAATGGAGGGAGACAGATACGAAAGAAGCCACCTATGCTGTCGCAATAAGTAAAAACTAAATTTACATCCATATCGACAGATAAGCTATAGTCATGGCGATACATTAGTGACCCATGTTTCTGCCTTAGAACCAGCACCCTGCATTATGCTACTACCAATAATGATGTAACTTCCCGGATCCTCCCGAAATCATCTGAAGATGAACCTGAAAGGGTTCGAAAACCGGTTCATGTGCCGGCCGCGGTGGTCTCGCGGTTCTAGGCGCGCAGTCCGGAACCGTGCGACTGCTACGGTCGCAGGTTCGAATCCTGCCTCGGGCATGGATGTGTGTGATGTCCTTAGGTTAGTTAGGTTTAACTAGTTCTAAGTTCTAGTGGACTAATGACCTCAGCAGTTGAGTCCCATAGTGCTCAGAGCCATTTGAACCATTTGAACCGGTTCATGTAATAAAGCATTATTATTGAAAAAAATGTGACTGGTTGCAGTTGTGTATAACTTATTTACATACAATATTTATATAACACCCAAAAAATTGTTTTAGAGTTTGTCAAAGAATAACAAGATGCATAGTGTGGTTGTAGCTAGCTCCAAGAGATGGAAATGATGAATTAGCCTACTTCGCCATATGATACATCACGATTTGGGTCTTAAAAACCAAAATTTAAAAAACGCCTTTTCAAGAGCTAGTAGCGAGTGCAGTAACTGAAATTCGTCGTAGTTTATAATATGGATCTTATGAATCAAAATATTTCATATGTAGTGGTATAGTCTCAGATTATTACGGAGGGATATGTCATCTCTGTCTATTGTTAGTAAGGATTCGATCAAAGATGAATACTTATGAGAAGCATGAGTATAAAGATAATTTCTGCTTCTTTCATTCGCAATGATTTAAGTTGTGCTCTTAGATTACTATCTGACCACAAAATCTGAAATCGCTACACGTTCGGGAAAAATTATTTGTGACAAGAAGTATAAATGTCACTATCAGTTGTTCCACGCATAGCAATTTCATCTGAAGCAATTTTATCTGCCATATTTTGAACATACAGACGTCAAGAAATAGAAGATACTCATTACTAAAAAAGCGCGCTCTCACGTGTAAATGACAACTAATACTGCATAAAAATACTTAACTTTCACGAATAACACTGTCTCTGAAGGTGTTACAAACACGAAGAGGAAAAACAAAATTGTAGGGTGGCAGTCTCTTGCGATATCCACTTTTTCTGTTGGTTTTTGATCGTTGCTGTGGTTCAGAGTGAATGTGCTATGACAGGAGCTCCAGTACATGGTTGCTCCTTGCACTCTGTTTTGTTTTTTATTACAGACGGCAGCTAACCCTCTGATCAAGAGAGCTCAGCTACCATGGCGGCACTGGACCACGACAGCTAATAGTGATGCAGGCTGACTTCGATGCCAAACGTTTCCACTATAAATCTTCACAAAGTTCCTTTCCATTTTTACTTAAAAGTAGTGAAGACGTTACCATAATTAATAACTTAACCAAATGCAAGAAAGTATGCGAAGTCACTAGTAAGTTCCGCTAACTCTCATGTAACATACGTAGGCAGAGCCATTGTCTTCAAGTGGCTCTGAGCACTATGGGACTTAACATTGTCTTCAAATTTAATGATTTGTGAACTGTTAATTACATAAAGAAACAAGTACTTTGTGAGGATATTAACAGAAAATGTTTTTTATGTTATAATCATTCACAGTAACACCAATACAACCTATATTTGTAACGAATTATGAACTCACTTTCTACTCTGATGCATCCAGGTGATTATTCAGTAAAACACAATCACTAAATCCGAAACTAAAAGCACTTAGTATATCTAAAATAACAAATACCAGCTGTAAAAAAATCACACTAAACCGAATAAGTGGCCACACCGAAACGTAACCAGTTCTCAATACAGTTCTCAATACAGTTGTCAGAAAATCGGCAGGAAGACCTATCGGTAACAGGTCTCAGAAGCTTACAGAATGGCAATGTAGGATAAAAAACCAAAAATGACGTCACTACCGACTCTCATCTACCGCACCGATCGGTATAAACGATACTGAATAGGGTCCATGGCCGGATGTTTCTTGCTACTCCATATCGCTAGTCATGTGCTGATACACTATTCAGAAGACGAAGAGCTGCTCGAAACATGCACCACACCTCAGTCACAGGCTCGTTGGGGCAGTACCATCCTATGCGCACTTCCATGGGACCTGTGGTAGTAATCGAAGGTCCCTTGTGGCTGAACACAAAGCGATTATTGCAGTGTACTTGCATCTCCTAGTCTTGATGTCTTCCCTAGTGATGATGGCATCTTCCATCTGGGTAACTGTACTTGTCACAAGGACAGAATCGTGCTATAGTGTTTTTAGGAACATGACAGTAAACTCACGTTGATGTCCTGCTTACAAAATTGACCCCATCTGAAACCGGTGGAACGCTTCGGGTACACTGCCGGGCAGCAACTATGCCCAAAATTATCAGCCCATATTTTATGGAAATTACGTGGCCTGTTTATTGCCATCTGGTGCCACTTACATCCGGAAACTTAACGGGGATTTATCGAATACGTGCCACGCAGAATCCCAGCTTTTTGCATTCAGCCGTGGACCAACAGGCTATTAAGCAGGTTGTCCTGCGTCACCATGGTAGGACACACAGACTGCAACAAAATCTGTTCCAACATACTTCATAGGAGAATCTGTCTGCCATTATCGTTAGTAAAAGGAAACATGAGAGATACTGAAAATTTTTGTCACGTCTGGAGATGTGCCAGTGATACGGCGACGGTGTCTCGTCGCGGTTGAATGGTCCCAACGAGAAGCATTCCATTCCCCAACGATCAACATCATTATCTTCTCTGTCTTCTGCTCTTGTGGTGGAATGGGCTGCCATTCCTCCACAGACATTCACATACTTCCCTGAAAGTATCCCAACAGAACTCAAGCCATCATTAAGGCGAAAGATGGGTGCACCCCACTGATAGGTGTCCAGATACTTTTCCTCTGATAGTGTAGTGTGTGCAGTCACCTTTCATGATCACAGGTCTAATATACAGTATACCTTGCTTCGATCACTCCTGATGCTGGTACCACTGCTAGTATTTCTTTGTCTTTCTCTCTTAAACTTACGGCCTATATGAAAAATAAAGATATAGGATAATATAGCAATATAGTGCATGCCATGGGTTCTTTGAAACTCACCGTTCTATTTCAATAATGGTACAAAGACTCGAGCGCGTCTTCCTTTTCGTCCGCCCTATTCCATGTCTACTAGGAAGAGACAAGATACAACTGCTTGTTACTATCGTTATTTATTCTGTAACAAACGAAAATGAGGTGGCAGCAGATACGAAAATTGCTTTAGTGAGCGCCAATCAAAAATAAAGAAATACATTATGAGTAAGAAATAAAAGAGGAAAACGATGACTAACATTACAAAACCAAACGAAAGGAATTTTATCACAGCCAACAGAGGTGTGATATTCGAGTACTGGAGTAGAAAAATTATTTCGAAACTGAAGTGTTAAGGTAAGAATGAAAGTGATATGGTTCTTCAAATGACAGTTATAGAAAATTGCAACTAACCATTTTCATATTTTTAAGTAGCGACGGTCGGAAATTGGGTACACTGTTAATTAATGACTCTCTGTTAGGAACATTTACTTGTTTGGAAAACTTCATCGTTTGGTGAGATAGTTGTGTTTATTCTATTTTATTAACACTTTAAAGCGGTGCCTTATCTCTTTCATTGAACTGACGAAAGATCTTGTAACAGACTAACCGAATACTACAAACTTTCTTGGTTTAGTATTTCCTCATATGCATTTACAAAAATGTCCCCAACTCGATAATCCTAACACTCATTACCAGATGTTCAGAATAAGCTTCTGCAGCTTATAACTGCAAGTCCTGCTTGTCTGTCGTGTCGGAAAGGTTTGTTAATTCTCCACAGAAGTCTGCTACGCAATGTGCACGTGAAGTGGAGGGTAGCACTACAAGATTACGAAGAATTCTGAAAGTTGCAAAGTGGAAAGCTTACATTCCACGATTACTGCACCCGATTAACGATGACGATCCCGATCGCCGAATACAATATTGCGAATGGTATCAGTAAATGGTAACTGATGACAAACAATTTGTGAGGAAGGTAGTGTGGAGTGACAAGGCACAATTTAAACTTAAAAGGCCGGTGAATCGCCATAACAGTGTGTACTGGGCACCAGAAAGTCCGCATGTTTATGTGGATAAAGCGGTCTATCTACCAGGAATTCATGTGTGTTGTGGACTATCATCTAGGGGCTTGATGCTACTGCCATTGGAGATGTGTACCTGGAAATGTGACGCACATCGATTTTTCCTGGTATACGTGCTTTTATTGAGCTTATGAAGAGGTCTTCTACCAACAGGATGGGTCGCCACCACACTACCACCCAGTCGTACGAGCTTTCCTGGATGACAATTTTCCGGAGCATTGGACTGGACGAAGAGGGCCCATTGAGTTCCCTCCACTGTCACCAGATCTTACACCTATGGACTTTTACTTGCGGGGAACTGTGAAAGGTAACATCTATCGACATAAGCCACGCACGCTGCAGGAACTTCGCCATGAGGTGACAGCGACACGTGCAGCGACCTCCGCTGTAACATTGACTGACGCAGTTGGCGGCAACCGGTCGTTGTTCTGTTATGTGTATAGCCGCCAACGGCGAACATTCTGCACGTTTAAAGTAACCATGTGCTAAACTGAAGGTTGTGAAACATGTGTGATCAATTATTAAAGGTAAAATAAACGCATGTAATACTTTTCGTTCCTTAAAGTGTGTATACATTTTTCTGGCGGACCCTTTATCCCAAACTGTCGAATGCTAAGGGTGTTGTAACACAAGAGCGCTTCCTGGTGGTTAATGTGCAACGTTTTGTCACGCATCTGATACCATAGTTCCTACCCGGCATATGATCTTTGCAGATGTCTCTGTAGCAGCAAAGTCAGCGTGCACCCAGTGTGCGGGAAACCCTGTGCCCTTGTCGTGCACGTGTGGAGATCCGCTCTAGGCCCGCAGCCGGCGATACTGCCGTGTCTCTGGCCTGCGAAAGCCCTTTGTCAGCGGTATCTGCCCTGCAGAGAGCGGGGCGAAGTCGCCCTGACACGACGAAACAAAACCGGGCGCTTATCTCGCGCCTCGCACTCTGTGACTAACTGAGCTTCTGTTACACGACGACTGTTCCGCTCTGGCGACATTTCCCACAGCGTCGCCCTTCCATGTATCGTCGTATTTTACTTCATGGTAATTAAGACAGTCCTAGCATTCGAACGGACGTGGAGATCATATGATGTACTGAGAACTATGGATGAAGGGCAACAGGCAAATTCTATATTACTGGACTTCCTGAAAGCATGTAACACGGTGCCCTATTGCAGCTGTTAACGAAGGTACCAGTATATGGAGTAACTTCACAGACATATGAGTGACTCGATTTCTTAAATAATCGAAACCAGTTGCCCTCGATGGCTAGTGTTCATAAAAAAAAAATTTAAAAATTAAAAAAAGTTCAAAAGTGTGTGAAATCTTATGGTATTTAACCGCTTAGGTCATCAGTCCCTAAGCTTACACACTACTTAACCTAAATTACCCTAAGGACAAACACACACACCCATACCCGAGGGAGGACTCGAACCTCCGCCGGGACCAGCCGCACAGTCCATGACTGCAGCGCCATAGACCGCTCGGCTAATCCCGCTTGGCGAGTGTTCATCAGAGACAAGCGTATCGTCAAGAGTGTCCCAGGAAACCACTATTCTTCTCTATAGACGTAAACGATTTGGCGGACATGGTGGGCAACAATCTGCCTGACAAAGTCAAGACGTTTAAATATTTGGGCGTCACATTGCAAAGCGATATGAGGTGGAACGAGCTAGTGAAAACTATGGTAGGGACAGCAAACGGTCGACTCCCGTTTATGGGCCGAATTTTAGGAAAGATTAGTTCATTTATAAAGTAGACCGCATATAGGTCGCTGGAGCGACCTATTCTTGAGTACTGCTCCAGTTTTGGGATCCTCACCAGATCGGATTGAAGGAAAAAATGGAAGCAATCTAGAGGTGGGCTGCTGGATTTATTACATGTAAGTGCTACAGAGATGCTTCGGGAATTCAAATGGGAATCTCTGGAGGGAAGGCGACGTTCTTTTCGAGAAACACTACTGAGAAAATTTAGAGAACCGGCATCTGAAGCCGACTGCCGAACGATTCTACTGCCGCCATTATACACTGCGCGTAAGGACCTCGAAGATGAGGTACGAGAAATTAAGGGCTTATACGGAGGCATATAGGCAGTCGTTTTTCCATCGCTTTGTTTGCGAGTGGAACAGGAAAGGAAACGAGAAGCAGAGAAGCAGTGATACAGAGTACCCCCCCCCCCCTCCCCCTTTCCACGTTACGCTGGCCTTTGATGTATCTGTGCAGGTGTACATGGGCGCTCGCTGCAGCTCAAATAGTAAATCCAGATTTATATTCCTACAGAATATTGGTTCCTTCGTCTCAGTTAAGACTACGTTGTATTCCATGTCTTAATATTTATTTAATTTTGGTGTATGTACCGGGTGATTATAATTCAAGTCCATCTACTTTCTGTGCTCGATTGTGAGCTGTAATTACCGTATGGCAGCGAAACTTGATTGATATTCTACGGCGTTAATGCGGAACCGATTTACACTGAAAAACAAATTAGTTCCAATTCTGGGCACAAGATGCGGTGTATTTTACAGGGATATCCGCACAAAATCCAAACTGTGCCGCAACGGGAACCTTATGATCCGCAGCAACGTTCTGATTTTGCTCTTCGGTTTCTGGCACGAATCAAAGTTGTTGAGATGTGGCCGAGCAAAATTCTATGGTGTGGCGGGACACATTAAACCGGGTGGTCATATTTAAACTTTCTCCACTTGAGAGGACCTCCACGAAAAATAATTGATCATATAACAATGAAACTTCGTGGAAACATTTGTGAGGATAAGCAGAAGAGAAATAACGAATAAGCCCTTGAAAGAAACACATTTTAGGTTCTAAATGAGAGATTTGAACAATCTGGTGATTTTGGCGGGTACGCAGTTTGCAACCATAGGCCAATAATTCGATTTGCTCATGGGAGAGCCCGACGACCAACTGCGCCACAAGTTGTTCAAGAAGCTACCGCTGCCACGGCTGAGAGTACTGGATGCAGCGTGTGATCCTCAAGCAGTGTCCGAGCTGTATCACAACAGCCTAACCTTCCATGCTCCTCTGCTCGAAAAGTGCTGCGAACAATTGTGAAATCCTATCCGGACAGACGTCGGCAACATTTGCCACGCGACGTAGACATTAAAATGGACTTTGCTCTTACGTTTCTTGAAAGGGTTGAAGTTGACGACATGTGGCCCTGGAACTTTTTATGGAGTGATAAATCCCACTTTATCCTGACTGGAGTCGTGAAAATACAGATCTGTCGCGTTTGTTGATCGTCACCTACAACTAACTTTCATGAAGTTCCCCTACCCCTACATGGTGAATGCGTCAGTGTCTGGTTTGACTCCCCCGGCCCTTGCACAGTTCATGAGCGGCCAATTTTTCACTGAGGATCTCGAACCGCAAGGACCAAGAACATGCAGCGTAAACGGCATACATTACTGTGATCTGCTTCGTCAAGATGGAACCCCCGCTATACGGGAGAGACGTACTTCGTACTCAATCGTTTCATTGCACGATGGAGCTCCACCTGACATTGTTCGTGAGGTCACTCGGTTACCCCGTAACACATTTGGAGAAAACCCAATCATTTGCTAGTCGTTCCAAGCTGTGTAACCAGCAAGATCACCAAACTAGAATCCTCTCATGTCGAAATTAAAATGTGTTTCTTTCAACGGTTTATCCGTTATTGCTCTTCCACATATCGTTACAAATGTTCCACAAAGTTTCATTGTTCAACTATCACTTATTTTTCAAGGAGTCTCTCTCAAGTAGCCAAAGTTTAATTATAACAAGTCTGCATAGCACAGGGTGCAGTGAATACACAGAAGTGCCGAATATGGAGTATGTTAAACAGCGTGTTGTTGCACTCGCCGCATGTGACTGTGTGCTGTTGATTCACAGGCACATTTGTTGTCCTTCCGTTCTTTTTTGAAGAGAATATTCCCAGAGGCCCTGTCAGGTGTACCGTGACGTTTGTACGTTATCGAGACCACCTTGCACAGCATGTTATTCCTGCTTTGGAAGAGCGCAGCTGTGTTGGAACCACAGTTTTCATGCAAGGAAGGACAACACTTCACATCGCTCGCCCAGTGAAAGACCTCCTTAATGTAACCTTCCAAGAATGTGATATCTCCAAACGTTTTCCAGGTGCAAGGCCTGCAGATCACCTAATCTGAATCCGTGTGACCTTAGGTGCTGGGGATACTACCTGATCTGAAGCCCAGCCTACAGGAACACGTTACTCAAATTCTACTGGAGCTGCTGCGAGCAACTGCTGATCACTTCGTTTTACGGATGCAACGTCGACGTCTGCAGCGCTCATACTGAACAAACTGTGTAAGAGACTGTTAATAGTAAAATCAACATTACACCTTTCTCACTTTCTTTTACTTTTTCTGGCCAAGTCATGTTCCTAGCCTATTACATATGGAAACTTTTATATATGTTTTTCTTGCATTCACAGCGCCAGATTTTCACTGGTGACCAAAACTGGAACTTTTTTTCCCATGTAAATCGATTCATCAGTAAATCTATAGAATATCCACCATGTTTAACGGCCAATGCCATCGGATAATTACAGCCCACCCTGGACTCCGAGAGCAGCTGCACGTTAATTATAATTAATTATAATTAATTTAGGCTCAGATTTCCCCCTTAAAAAAGTCAAAAGTGGTTCAAATGGCTGTGAGCACTATGGGACTTAACATCTATAGTCATCAGTCCCCTAGAACTTAGAACTACTTAAACCTAACTAAGGACATCACACAACATCCAGTCATCAAGAGGCAGAGAAAATCCCTGACCCCGGGAATCTAAAAAAAAAAAAAATCTAAGCGAAGAGACAATAGCAGCTACATGCCCTATATAATGGACAGCAGAATACCGAAATGTGACCCGTAATACGAAGATCGTAAGAGAAGTTAGCAACTTAATTTGGTGACAACAGTTAGAATACGTTAAAATTTGAACGGATCCTTCTCCTTCACTGAGGAACATTGATGCAGGAAACGTCCTCCCCTGCCTTGGCAGGATGGAAAACCTCTTTTTTATGTCGCAGCTGGAAGAACTTGGCAAATGCCTTCTTCAGCACCTGGCATGTGATCTATTTCTTGACGTCCGAAGGTTACCAGGGAGACGGCCCCTCGTGGCCTTACAACTCCGGAAAGCGACAGTCTCAGCTCCAATTCTTCTTGTTTGGATCTCAGCCGTTGCAGTTCTCAAGACGCCGGCGGCTATCATATTCTGCCCCAGGCACTCGCCGCTTAGCCTCGTTACAGTTTTGCCGGTCATTACCTTGGACAGAGACGAGTAAGGATGCCTGCGATGAAGCTTCACTGTATTAACGCGGGGCGACTAGCGTTTCGGGTAGCAGCGTTGTAACAGCTGGTCGGATACTGCGAGCCGCTCTCGACGTTGCCGCTTGGTGGGACGACATAGCAGCCTTCACCCTGGGTGGCCTCGCAGAACTCTCGTGACTGCAGTGATCTCTCTAATCTCTGTAGTTTATGTGCAAAACCATCCCTATCACTGTCTGCAGCATAGAGGGTAAATTTAGTTTGTCGAGTAACGACACTTTGGCTGCCCCTCTCTAATCACTATCCGTTTAGTAATATTTTAACAATACGTGCTTCACTTTTGGTGACAGTGTTTTAATTGTAGTTGTCCAATGTGAATTCGTGTCTAAAAATGTGCTTTTGTGACTGCTGTTCTTGGCACTGTGGATGACCGTGGTTCTAACATTTGAATATTTTAATGGTAACCTTTTTCGTTGTGTCTTGTAACCCCTGACCACCTCATTGTCTTAATCAGTTAAGAAACTCCTGAAAGCAGTGACGAATTCAATTGACTTACGCCTTCAAGACTGAAAGTGGAAATCGCAATTTTAACTTTCCAAAGCACAGTGTAGAAGGTAGAGAAACTGAGCTCCCATCACATAAACGAAGCAAATCGCTACCAAGGAAATACAAACACAACTACTTCGGGTTGGACGTATTATCTTACATTCTCACTGTACCCTCTGGCTTTACCCTACTAGAGATGCCGAAAAGAGTCTGCAGTGGTGTTGGTGTCACAGATTTGTGCACCACTACAATTTAAAACACTTCGTTTCCCTCAGCAACGTTCCACAGCGTGTAGCAAATATATAGCTACAGATTTTGAGGGTTTTCAGAGGGTGAAGTGAGGAACAAATTGAGAATGGGAACCCGGGAAGCTACATAATAATGTAAAGAAGGTTTTACTGCACTAGCCATAGTACTAAATGAGAAATAAGCAAAATTACCCTCTGAAGATGCCACAAATGTGTCGAAACATGTTTAGGCATTGAAACGGACAGTTGTTTCCATAATAGACATAACTGAATTCATAATCTGAGACTGTCAAACATAAAATTTCTCACCACCTCTTACTTAATGAACATGTGGACCGACGACACTAATTTCGACTCAAGTTCTGATAACGCATCGGAGATCATTTATGCACTCACTCAAAATAATTGCCTATACATGCCATACCACCCGACATAAAGCACCATGAGCACTGAAATGCCTTCAGTCACGTGTAGTTTGTATATTAAATACACTCGCAATGCGCAGCACGTTGTATGAGACTGCAGACTGGCCCTTTTCTATTGGGGGGGGGGGGGGGGCGGGTCGTGTCTGGAAATGCATGGTTAAGGCGTAGTGGAGCGTCGGACATCAAGTACGGTGGCATTAATGTGTCCTCCGATTGTCTATTTTGTATAATTGATTTCATAACGAATCCGGATACAGGTGGTCCGCTTCGGTAGCCACGTGGTCAACGAGGCGAACTGCCAAGTGAAGGGGCCCGGGTTCGATATCCGGCCGGGTCGGAGATTTTCCCCATCGAGGACTGGGTGTTGCGTTATCCTTAACTGCATCTCGTCATAAGTGACATCCACTATTGAAATGGCGGAATGGGCACGTCCTGAGAGCCAATAAATTGGAGAAAGGAAATGATACCAGAGTAAAGTAGAGGGACGGAGTGCTCCTACGGGGAGCTTAGGTATTTGGAGCAGGTCGGTAAACTGAACACGTTCCAAGGCGGTACCCATGTTTAAAAATACGCAACACTGCTATTTATTACGATGTATGAATATTTCGCATCTTCTCCTGAACAGCTGGGTCGATTTCAACAAAATTAACTGTCTGGAAAGAATTGCTGTGGGAATAAGAGCGACCCACCTACCACAGGGCTGGTGTGGGGGTGATGAAACAGTGTTACCAATACTTAAGTCATCCAGTACTTTAGAATAAGAGCAATTAGCGACTTTCAACAGGTTTTACACACAATACCAAACCTTTAACAACTTTTTCTTACTGACAACCACCTCCCCCACAAAATGATGATTGCAAGGCAGACAGTATTCACATATGCTGTTCAATCTACCTACAAAAATACGAAGGCTGTTCAATACAGTATGATCATAATTTTTATGGTCATAATTTATCGCACTAAAATTTAATCTTATGATATTCTGTTAGCTTAAAGTGCATCAAACATGCCGTAGAAGTTTCGTTTTGGGACTCCTGTGAGGGGCAAGCAAGGTCAGACATGTTCAGTATCGCCTACCGCTGCAAAGGAGGTAACACGCGAGGAACAATAAGGGGCTTTGAAATTCTGCATTCGTCTGAACAAATCTTCTGCTGAGGCCTACACAGTGTTACAGGAGGCCTATGGAGGGTCTGTTATTCCCTACAGCACAGGTCGAAGGTGGTTTAAAGTGTTTAAAGAGGGGAGACAATCAATTTCAAAGGGAGGTGGACCCTTTGCTCCAATTACTGCTCTTACAGAAAAAAATATCAACACTGCTGCTGTCATTGTGAGAGAGGATCGACGAATTACCTTAAAATCACTTTGTGAAACACTGAACATTTCATTCGGTTCCACCCACACGTTGGTGACAGAGAAACTGCACACGACACGTGTTCGTGCGCGATGTGTTCCAAGACTGTTGATTTCAAGTACATTCGCCTGTCTGCATGCTGTTAAAGCTGATGTTAGAGGAAGATCCGGATTTTGTTTCAAATGTAATCACTGCTGATGAAATTTGGCTACATCATTTTATCCTGAGAGCAAACAGCAAAGCTCAGTGTGGAAATCTCCTTCATCACCAACCCCTAAAAAAGAAAAAGTGGTTGCTTCTGCTGGGAAGGCTATGGTCACCTAATTCTTTGATATTCATGGAGTGGCTTATCAGCATGTTGTACCTGCACACACATCAGTAACTGGACAATATTACAGGGATGTCCTGAAAACATCGCAAATCCATATCAGGCGCAAAAGACCACTTTTCCGTGAAGCAGGCTGTATGCTATACCACGGTAATGTGGGGCCGCATATTGCCAATGTTGTTGCTGAATATCTTGCAAAAATCAACGTGAAGTGCATCCCTCACCCTCCCTATAGTCAGGATTTAGCCCCATGAGACATTTTCCTGTACCTTAACATGAAGAAACGTCATCGTGGGAGCCGTTATCAATCATCAGAAGCAGTGGTGAAGGCTGATGAGGCGATTTTGAAGGTCCTTTAAAAAATGGTTTCCAGCATGTGCAGCGCATTCATGGGAGACTACTTTGATAAGGACCATCAAAAATATGAGGATGAGTAAAGGTATGCTATCAAAAGAAATAACGATCATTCTTTATTGAACAGCCCTCATACACCGTTGTACGACACAGTTCAGGAGATGCTGTCACATGTTGAGAAACGTCAAAACTATCACGTCATGTGTGACGTTTAAATTTATTACTTCTTTACTTCATTCTCTATTTACAACATATTTAGCAGACAGTATCTAAACATACCAATGGATGTACCTTTAAAATTATATTAGTGTACAGCGCATAATTCAGGACATTCGACTTCGTAAACATTGAGCGGCGTGAAAATGAATCTGCAAGGCCAAATTTGCCAGAGAGACAGGTGAGACAGGTGAAATATGTGTACAAATACCTGTGAAATATGTTAGATATTAGAGAAATATGTTGCTGTTGTTAAGCCGGAAATAAGCCGCTTTGATTACAGCAGGGGCTGGTTCTGTACACTGGCTATCACCTGTATTTGTCACAAGCGCAGCACGGATGGTTTGAAAATGGGCACAGGTGTCAGGAACTAATCGTCATCAAGAAATAAAAAATATGCTTCTCAATGCAACTTAAGACGGAGTTGCAACCATTTATTTCAGAAATATGTTTCCGCTTTCCCGGTATGCGGTATAAATTGTCGATATGTTATCTCTTGAAACCTCAGATAATTGTCTATCAAACCAAACCACACTGCAGAGAACCGTTCTTGACAATGTGTCTCCACAACTGCATGTTGATTTTCTTCAGACCACTGATGTGAACTACGAGTGTTATTGATGCCATCACGAGTTAAAGTGGCTTCATCAGTGAAGACTAAAAATGGGATTAACTGGCGGCTTTCAAGTGTCCAGTGACAAAATTCCAGTCGTCTGTCTGCATTTCCTGCCGAAGATGTTGAATGAGCTGTAAATGATACGAATGGAACCCGTGCATACGTAATGTCCGCCACCCACCATTTACTGGTTCGGATGTGATATGAGTGCTGGACACCCTACTAGTGTCAGGCAGTCACACGAGTAAACACTCTTGTATCTGGTAATCTGCCGTTAGGAAATCGTATCTCGTACTCTCTACAATCAGCAGCAGCGTTTCCATCACAAAACCTAAACACAGTTGTCATATTGGCATACTCACCGTTTGTAAGTAAGTGCGGCAAATTTACACGCTACGGACAGTATAATTAGCCAACAAATCACAATGACAATATCAAAGTAAACTAAAGCACTACTTCATAACGTGAACATCAACACTCTACTGCTGACATACGATAAATTCGCCCATCGCACCCCATAGCAACCGGTGTAAAAACACGCGAAACGAAAATGCATTCTAGTCAGCTGTATCAAGTACTCAATAAAAATAGGACAAATGTTATATGGTATTTTTATTGCAAATCGTGTACACTACCACCTCCTAAAATATTTGCCGTTCCTCCTGGATCAACCCGTATAACTTAGGTCGTTGCTTTGACGTAAACATGAACAACAGCGGAAGTTAGTTCTTTCCTTTCCTGGTATTAAAACCTTATGGTGACACTATTATTCAGTATATATTTTTATCGTGTTTCCGAGTTACTAGTTGACTTTCTACAGGAGCTTAGATAAACATTCATGTGAGAAGCTGTGGACAAATGTAGACATGAAATAGAACTGCTAAGGCAAGAAAGGAACTCATCTTCTGTAGGCAATACACAAACAACTACCAAGAAAAATCTGCGTAATGTTACAAGCTTATTCTGAAGTTTTTATCGCGGAATTTCTCCTGAGACATCCTCTACACAGCTTACGCAAGGTTTCTGAAAACAGAGCTCTTCTTGCCAGGAAATTGACTCCTGCGTGGAAAACAAAATAAGACCCTCCAGTAAATCTCCTCTTTTCCAAGAAGCACAAAAATGAAAGCGAAGGGAGGAGCGGGGGGGGGGGGGGGGGGGGCGAGGGGGGGCTAGTTCCCATCCTGATTCTAAACTTATTTACCGCCTCATTCTTCTTTGTTCTGAGATATTTCTACAAGAGTTAAAGAAAAAAATCTTTCTACCTCCGTTGTAAGTTATTTTCTATTAACAAATGTTGATGATTTAAGTAGTCTCTGAAATCTGTTGTAGCTGGTGTTGGACTCACAACTACGTAAACAGGGAACTAAGCCAAGTGGATCAATGCTGTTTTGCTTTGAAATAGTATACAAGTGCCATTCAGGACGTGATATACCTCCAATACAAAAAATCAAAAAATACGCACCACGAAGGACTTATTCGAAGAGGACGAAAATTAGTAATGTCATGTACGTTCACATGCAAACAATTGATTACAATTTCAGAAACATTGGTTGATGCATTCAAGGATAATCACAAATAGAGCAAGTAAACAACGCTTTAGCCTACCTCTGGTCCTATGAAAGAAGTTATTCGGCTTGTCGTTAACTGATACAGTTGTTGCATGTCCTCCTGAGGGATATCGTGCCAATAATGTGCAATTGGTGTTTCAGATAGTAAAAATGCCAATGTAGTTGGGGAGCACTGCGCATAATGCTCCAAAATTCTCAATTATATGGAGCTATGGTCACCTTCCTGGCCAAGGAAGGGTTTGGCAAGCACGAAGAGAAGCAACAGTAGGGGCGGGCATTATCTAGCTGAAATGTAAGCAAAGGATGACTTGCCATGAAGGGCGACAAAACGGGCGTAGAATATTCGTCGACCTACCGCTGGGCTACAAGGGTGCCGAGGATGACCATCAAAGTGGTCCTGATATGAAAAGAAACGACACCCCACAGCATCACTCCTGATTGTGTTGCCGCATGCCGGGCTACAGTCAGATTTGTATCCGACCGCCGCCTGCGCATCTCCAGACAGATCTTACGCCTGGAATCTCATTGACAACTGGAGTAGAATTGTCTTCAGTGATGAGCCCTGTTTCAAAGTGAACCCAGATGACGAGGGAAGACGTTCTGGCGACACCCCAGACAAGAGTGGGATACCAGCGTGACTGTCGACCGACATACGGCTCTACAACCATGAGTTATGGTCCGAAGCGCCACTTCTTTTCTTAGCAGGACCGCTCTGGTTGTCGCCTGCGGCACTATTACAGCACAGAGGTACGTCGACGATATTCTACGCCCCACTTTGTTGCCCTTCATGGCAAGCCATCCTGGGCTCACATTTCAGCTAGATAATGCACGAGCGTACGCTCCGAGAATTTGTCCTGCTTGCCAAATCCTACCTTGGCCACCAAAGTTTCAAGATCCGTTCCCAGTTGCGAATGTTTGGAGAATCATGGGTAGGACGATCCAACCATCTTGGGATTTGGTAGATTAACATGCCAATTGGACAGAATTAGGCACGATGTCCCTCAGGAGCACATCCGACAACTGTATCAATTAATGCCAAGCGGAATAACTACTTGTATAAGGCCAGGAGTGGACTGACGCGTTGTTGACTTGTTCAGTTTGTGAAGCTCTTTCCCTTGAATATATCAAACAGTTTTTCTGAAATGTTAATCGTTTGTTTTTCTGTACATACGCCGGCTGCAGTGACCGAGCGCTTCCTGACGCTTCAGTCCGGTGCCGCGTGACCGCTACGGTCTTAGGTTCGAATCCTGCCTCCGGCATGGATGTGTGTGATGTCCATAGGTTAGTTAGGTTTAAGTAGCTCTAAGTTCTAGGGGACTTATGACCTCAGATGTTAAGTCCCATAGTGCTCAGAGCCATTTGTATGTACATAAATCGTATCTAAATGCTTCCGTTCCATTCGGACGCATCGTTAATGGTGCTCGTCTTTTACTTGTTAGTGTTTTTCTAGCGGTGTAGCTCAAGATTAAGCGCGAGTGGAATGGGCCAATCTCTTAGGGGGCCATAACGACGATTTAAATTGCGTACACGAGCGAGTGTTCTAAGTTGTCTTGCAGATGTGGCTTCTCATACTGTTCGGGACACATTCCTTTTTCTGTGGATTGTAATTAGCAATCAAAACTTCTTGTGGAAGTGGTCGGGCGTATTCTTCTAACATCAAGGTTCGACAAGAAAATTTCGGTCCTATAGTTTAACTGAAAAAGTTGTGCACACTTCTGAGACAAACTCTTCCACTGTTTTGCATTTTGGACGAGTTAATGTACAAACGAAGACTAGAGTTCAACATCCCGTCGACACCGCGGTTATTAGAGACGGATTACGAAAGGATGGGGATGAAAATCGGCTGCCATCTTCTCATAGGATCCTGCCTGGCGTTGGCCTGAAGCGATTTAGGGAAATGACGGAAATCCTAATTCTTGATGGCCGTACGGGGATTTGGACCGTCGTCCTCCCGAATCTGAATCCGATGCGATAACATTTGCGTCACCTCGCTCGGCAGGCAAATTTCGATTACGCTTTAGCAGTGTAACGAAAAAAAACCAAACATATAGTAACAGAGAACCACAAAAATTCATCTAAATTCGAAATACGAATCAAAGCTTCAGAGAATATAGATACTGGGAAACGTTATTGGCGCAACGTATATCCATTCTATGTAAATATTACGCGAATACACTGTTGATTTTGTAACGACTAGATATCGTTTCAGTGAATTTCTATTACAGTTCAAAACTCGCTGAATCGAATTATGTTTAGCTGCTCTATCACCGCAGCTTTTCACAAAGTTTTTAATTCACCTCCCGGTAATCTGCGAGTACTATAGAGAATGGAGCTAGGAGAGAACTGAATGATAGTTGACGAAGTGCTGGAGCTGATTTCTAGCTGGAACGTTTCTATCACCAATGCAGCCGACAAGGCTGTGAAATTGTTTTACGCATATCTTTGCTGAAGTGGGGACAGATTAATTCACAGCGACTGTGCGCTCGTTGCAACTTTTCTGATCATAGATTTAGAGTCGTCCATTGCAACAGATATGCAGCGAATGTTAGCTATCAGAGCGAGCCCAGAAGTGTTGCGTTCTGTGCCTGGACGTGTACCCTATGTGGCTCCTTGCAACATCTACGTTCCGCTTAGTACTGAAATCTTATATCAAAAAGACGTTCACAAAGACGTGTGAAAAGCGAACATTGACTTTCGGGAACCTAACTCAGCAATGTATACCTTGACTATGTTATCTCACCGCCATATTAGTTTCTGTCTGAAATTTGCCCCACTTTACCACCCATCCTATAAAATCTAGGTATTACCTAATTTATGTACCTACAAACTGTTCTCCAACTTAAACTCGTATTCTAACCCTTGACTAAACAGAACCTAATTTGAACTGAACTGTATCTGATCTGACTACAACTTGTCTTACATTAAATGCCCAACTGAAGTAAAACAGTTACCTGGCCCTAATCAAAATTGCCACTTACTCCGTGTCTTGGCAACTTTGTTGCCGATTTTTCGAAAGCACAACAGCAAACAGCAAGCAGGCAGCGGCTAAGCTAGATTTCTATTTCAAAATAAAATTGCCAAATTATACTGAAACTGATTCATACCATATGGTACGCACTGTGTGGTAATGCGTAATGATAAACAATCGGATGGGGAGAGTAACTATACCTATGAAATTATATACCAAGACATCGATGAAGTGTGTATTCAAAAAGACGGAGTAAGACTTGGCTTGATTTTTCACATAACATTGATCTGAACAGTACTATGTTTAACAAAGTGAATATTTGGCGAAGAGTTCTCGGGCTTCCAGCCGGGTGGCGGCGTCTTCAAACTCTTTGCCAGTTGTATACGCCGGGAAAGCATACATTCACAAAATGAATAATGGTTTACAGAGGGTGCCATGTTAACAGAGAATTCTATAAAAAAATCAAACTGCCCAATACGTTAATATGTTAATGCATGACTCAGGGAATTGGGGGTCCTTCTCTCAGCGCTGACCAAAT
Source organism: Schistocerca gregaria (assembly GCF_023897955.1). NCBI lineage: Eukaryota > Metazoa > Arthropoda > Insecta > Orthoptera > Acrididae > Schistocerca > Schistocerca gregaria. Next base: position 118,012,562 of record NC_064922.1, read on the forward strand.
GTACAAAGTTAACTAGCTACCAATAATCGTTCCTACAAATTAGGAGCGCAGTGCTATAGTTTTACCTCAAACTTCTTCTCTTCAAAAAATAAAAACATTATTAAAAATTTATATCCTTTTCACCTCCTAATATCTACATCACATTTATCCCTCCTGTCCTTTACAATAAATCTTTCTTCATCTAACAGATACCACCACGAGTTAACAAAGCACTACTGAATATGTCCATCACCTAACACACTTCAACTAATAATGTTTCAGACTGTGCAGGGGCAAAGACTGTCCCACGACAAAATCAAAGATTGTTTCACAGTAAGGTAATTTGCTATCCTAACGTAACTTTGTCTCTCACTGACGTGCACATCGATAACCTACAAAAATCAAAATGACATGACCATCCTACACGTGAACAGGCTACAGAAATAAAATCTATAAATGAACCATGGACCTTGCCGTTGGTGGGGAGGCTTGCGTGCCTCAGCGATACAGATGGCCGTACCGTAGGTGCAACCACAACGGAGGGGTATCTGTTGAGAGGCCAGACAAACGTGTGGTTCCTGAAGAGGGGCAGCAGCCTTTTCAGTAGTTGCAGGGGCAACAGTCTGGATGATTGACTGATCTGGCCTTGCAACATTAACCAAAACGGCCTTGCTGTGCTGGTACTGCGAAGGGCTGAAAGCAAGGGGAAACTACAGCCGTAATTTTTCCCGAGGACATGCAGCTTTACTGTATGATTAAATGATGATGGCATCCTCTTGGGTAAAATATTCCGGAGGTAAAATAGTCCCCCATTCGGATCTCCGGGCGGGGACTACTCACGAGGATGTCGTTATCAGGAGAAAGAAAACTGGCGTTCTACGGATCGGAGCGTGGAATGTCAGATCCCTTAATCGGGCAGGTAGGTTAGAAAATTTAAAAAGGGAAATGGATAGGTTGAAGTTAGATATAGTGGGAATTAGTGAAGTTCGGTGGCAGGAGGAACAGGACTTCTGGTCAGGTGACTGCAGGGTTATAAACACAAGATCAAATAGGGGTAATGCAGGAGTAGGTTTAATAATGAATAGGAAAATAGGAATGCGGGTAAGCTACTACAAACAGCATAGTGAACGCATTGTTGTGGCCAAGATATAATACGAAGCCCACACCTACTACAATAGTACAAGTTTATATGCCAACTAGCTCTGCAGATGATGAAGAAATTGAAGAAATGTACGATGAAATAAAAGAAATTATTCAGATAGTGAAGGGAGACGAAAATTTAATAGTAATGGGTGACTGGAATTCGAGTGTAGGAAAAGGGAGAGATGGAAACATAGTACGTGGGTATGGATTGGGGCTAAGAAATTAAAGAGGAAGCCGCCTAGTAGAATTTTGCACAGAGCACAACTTAATCATAGCTAACACTTGGTTTAAGAATCATGAAAGAAGGTTGTATACATTGAAGAACCCTGGAGATACTAAAAGGTATCAGATAGACTATATAATGGTAAGACAGAGATTTAGGAACCAGGTTTTAAGTTGTAAGACATTTCCAGGGGCAGATGTGGACTCTGACCACAATCTATTAGGTATGACCTGTAGATTAAAACTGAAGAAACTGCAAATGTGGGAAATTAAGGAGATGGGACCTGGATAAACTGAAAGAACCAGAGGTTGTAGAGAGTTTCAGGGAGAGCATAAGGGAACAATTGACAGGAATAGGGGAAAGAAATACAGTAGAAGAAGAATGGGTAGCTCTGAGGGATGAAGTAGTGAAGGCAGCAGAGGATAAAGTAGGTACAAAGACGAGGGCTGCTAGAAATCCTTGGGTAACAAAAGAAATATTGAATTTAATTGATGAAAGGAGAAAATATAAAAATGCAGTAAATGAAGCAGGCAAAAAGGAATACAAACGTCTCAAAAATGAGATCGACAGGAAGTGCAAAATGGCTAAACAGGGATGGTTAGAGGACAAATGTAAGGATGTAGAAGCTTATCTCACTAGGGGTAAGATAGATACTGCCTACAGGAAAATTAAAGAGACCTTTGGAGAGAAGAGAACCATGTGTATGAATATCAAGAGCTCTGATGGCAGCCCAGTTCTAAGCAAAGAAGGGAAGGCAGAAAGGTGGAAGGAGTATATAGAAGGTTTATACAAGGGCGATGTACTTGAGGACAATATTATGGAAATGGAAGAAGATGTAGATGAAGACGAAATGGGAGATACGATACTGCGTGAAGAGTTTGACAGAGCACTGAAAGACCTGAGTCGAAACAAGGCCCCCGGAGTAGACAACATTCCATTAGAACTACTGACGGCCTTGGGAGAACCAGTCCTGACAAAACTCTACCAGCTGGTGAGCAAGATGTATAAGACAGGCGAAATACCCTCAGACTTCAAGAAGAATATAATAATTCCAATCCCAAAAAAGGCAGGTGCTGACAGATGTGAAAATTACCGAACTATCAGTTTAATAAGCCACGGCTGCAAAATACTAACGCGAATTCTTTACAGACGAATGGAAAAACTGGTAGATGCCCACCTCGGGGAGGATCAGTTTGGATTCCGTCGAAATGTTGGAACACGTGAGGCAATACTGACCTTACGACTTATCTTAGAAGAAAGATTAAGAAAAGGCAAACCTACGTTTCTAGCATTTGTAGACTTAGAGAAAGCTTTTGACAATGTTGACTGGAATACTCTTTTTCAAATTCTAAAGATGGCAGGGGTAAAATACAGGGAGCGAAAGGCTATTTACAATTTGTACAGAAACCAGATGGCAGTTATTAAAGTCGAGGGGCATGAAAGGGAAGCAGTGGTTGGGAAAGGAGTGAGACAGGGTTGTAGCCTCTCCCCGATGTTATTCAATCTGTATATTGAGCAAGCAGTAAAGGAAACAAAAGAAAAATTTGGAGGAGGTATTAAAATTCATGGAGAAGAAGTAAAAGCTTTGAGGTTCGCCGATGACATTGTAATTCTGTCAGAGACGGCAAAGGATTTGGAAGAGCAGTTGAACGGAATGGACAGTGTCTTGAAAAGAGGATATAAGATGAACATCAACAAAAGCAAAACTAGGATAATGGAATGTAGTCAAATTAAATCGGGTGATGCTGAGGGAATTAGATTAGGAAATGAGACACTTAAAGTAGTGAAGGAGTTTTGCTATTTAGGAAGTAAAATAACTGATGATGGTGGAAGTAGGGAGGATATAAAATGTAGACTTGCAATGGCAAGGAAAGCGTTTCTGAAGAAGAGAAATTTGTTAACATCGAATATAGATTTATGTATCGGGAAGTCGTTTCTGAAACTATTTGTTTGGAGTGTAGCCATGTATGGAAGTGAAACATGGACGATAACTAGTTTGGACAAGAAGAGAATAGAAGCTTTTGAAATGTGGTGCTACAGAAGAATGCTGAAGATTAGATGGGTAGATCACATAACTAATGTGGAGGTATTGAATAGGATTGGAGAGAAGAGACGTTTGTGGCACAACTTGACTAGAAGAAGGGATCGGTTGGTAGGACATGTTTTGAGGCATCAAGGGATCACAAATTTAGCATTGGAGGGCAGCGTGGAGGGCAAAAATCGTAGAGGGAGACCGAGAGATGAGTACACTAAGCAGATTCAGAAGGATGTGGGTTGCAGTAGGTACTGGGAGATGAAGCAGCTTGCACAGGATAAAGTAGCACGGAGAGCTGCATCAAACCAGTCTCAGGACTGAAGACAACAACAACAACAAATGAATTGTTTTGTAACGCAGCGACACTACACTTTTTACAGTCCTTAAAAGTGTCAAAAATAAGTTCAGACGTTTAGTTTTATGAAACTGTTTATTAGGTCGTGCACTATATGTTCCGCAAGAAGCTAACTCCTTGAGTAACTCATATGCGTGCTTCTGCGCTCTGTTACAGCGTGTTCAAGCACGTGACATCGGCCACGTTTATCAGCTACATGGAAACTCAGAAAACTGAATGATAACGCTTTTGGTGATCCAACAGAGTCCAGTAATACCTAGGAAACAATGTTATTGTTGGACACTTAAAGTCGAAAAGACAAATCAGAAAAATTCTTAAAGACGAAAGTAATGCCATTACGGGAGTAACGCCAGATGAGATGATGCCCTGAATAATCTGTGGTAGTCTTTCAATAGAAATCGTTAAAACAAGCAGAAAGGTATTACAAAAGGAACTTACAAAATTGAATACAGAACGTCAGAGAGAAAGTTACCCGATACCGGAGAAACAATGTATAATTGCAGGAGTCAGACAAGACATGAAGGGAATGTTCTGACTAGCTGACAGACTGACTTACTGATTGAACATTGTCCAGCCCAAAGCAATAACGACAGTAACTTGAAATGTGGACAGTGTGTTGCGTGTGGTAAGAAGAAATTTTTCAGAATTCCGTTCCTGAGGAGTTTCAATAGGGGATGAAAGTTTTTTTAAAAAAATGTCGGTATTAAGAAGATTTTTAACTTAGAACTACAAAAATTGGTATTTGGTGTCTCTGTCAGAAAGAAAGAAACACGTTTTACTGCGTTTTTAGTAACTTGAAACATATCGGGCGGAAGTTTTTTTAGAGTAAATCGCTATTAAAGACCTACTAAAGCATTTGTAAAATTACATCTATGAAAATTGGAATTTGACCATTCGATTAGAAATAAAAAATTACGAGTCTCAGTGTTTTAGGAAACTAAACCCCTAAAGGGCTGAAATACGGTATGAAAATGTTTGTGAAACTTATTCGCCATGAAAGCATTTTAAAGCATAGTCCATGAACGTTGTATTCGGCATCTCGATTAGAAATAAGGAAATAGGTGATTTAGTGTTTTTAGAAATTCAGCCTCTAAGAGGATGAAATAGGCGACGAAAATTTTTATGAAAATATTTCGTTGTATTAAAACATATTTAAATCTGCATCGATGAAAGTTATTGGCATATGACTTTAGAAAAAGTGTTATCGAGTGAAAGTTTGTATGGTAATATCACCACGAGAACTCAAAAGGCAGGATTGAGTAAGACCTACTACTCCAGCTACCACAACTGTGTTTTCGTCAGAAGTACATCTGGAAAATACCATGCTTCTGTCGCCTTAATTAGCGTGAAAAGTTTACACGATGTTACAATTCGTGAACAACAACAAAATTCAAAAAACAAAAAAGTGGGCATATCGTACAGTCTATGCAAATTACCCCAACAGCACAGAAAAAAAAACAGCATAAATCAATTTCTGTTGATTTCTACAGTGAACATACATATATTGTCACATTCCTCTACCGTCACTGTGTGATGTGCATTGTCAGTTTTTGATGGTTGTCGTTAAGATCAGGCTCTTTCAGCACATCCTCAATAGGTTAGGCTTCAGCATGAAGCCGTCAGTTCGAAAGTAGTCGCCAAAATGTATGTACTGCAACTGTGACAGGTTTGTTATAAACTCTTCGTGAATTAAAAGGTTTCTTGATTCTACAGCAACTAAATGTTGAAGCTGCATCACACAAGTCAATGCTGTAGGTTCCATTACACTTCATGAGTGTAATGAGAAGTTCAGACTTAAAAGAGGGTCCCAGCAAGAAGATGCCACACCAACAAAACTGTTCCCCTACTAGTGTCTGCCTCTGTTCTGCTGTGGATAAACTTCAGTATCAGTTGGAGGAATGCAATAAATCAAGTTTGAACATGTGCCTGCAATTCACTTACAGTAAAACTACGCTAATTTATAATCAGTGGACACAGAAGAAAATAGTACGAATTGACAGTAAAATCACAAAGCTAATTGAAAATGTTGATATTTAATTCAGATGATTATAGCTACTAGATGCATAGCAAAAGAATTAAAAAGTAGGATACGTAATATCTTGGAGTGCTGAATAGAGTAGGTGCTAACTGTATTAAAGGTATCGCTTGTGCCAGTGAGACATGGACTTTCAAAGTGAAAAAACGATTCTGAAACTGAGCGTTGCTCATCGAAGATAACTACTTAGGCAGACACGGCAACTAATAAGTGGGTCAGAGAGTTATGACGCATTCAAAGTGCTGACAAGACTTTTACCCAGCAGTGGTTCTCTAATGACTGAAACGTTGATGATGATGTTCATGATCGTCATCGTTACTTTTCTGTGATTTCATTCACATTTTTTCCGTTAGTTTCGTGAATTTCACTCAAATGTAGAAAACGGTAATTCCGAGAAACCCAAGCGTTCTCCACAATTCACAAACCTTTAATGCCGAAAGGGAAAATATTAAATATTAGTAATATCATCTTAACATTTGGCGAGAATTTGTATCTTCAAAAGAAGGACAGATAGTGTAGCTTGGTACAATAACACACACATCGACAGTGTAATCGAACTCACGTTTCTAAAACGTAAGTTCGGCTTCAGAGTTGACCATCTCCATTGCAAGCGTCAACAGTAAAACTGACTACTGCCTCAGCAGTGTACTTCGCATCGGGTATAATTTCTACAAAACAAACGCCACGAAACTTTTGGGAGATACTAAAACCAACAAGTGGTGTGATTTTATATAATATTGTCTAAGGGTGCTGTCAGGTGACGAACTAGTTGTGGGTTCGTATAAACAAAAAAAGAAAAAAATGCGCAACTACTAAGTTTGAGTTTTAAAATTTCTAGTTTTCAACATAGCTGTGGGCATTATAGAGCGCCTTAGAACAGTCAGAATCAGGCAAATACAGAAAAAAATACTCACCAATGAACGACGTAGAAATGGACTAAAATTATGGGAATTTAACTACCAATTGTTTAAGCGAACTGAAATGAGTTGCACAGCCGATATACATACTACGATCTAGCACAACCATCTCTGACTTAATAAATAAGCCAGCTCCACGTCATTTGTAATAAGCGCAACCAGTTCGAACATAGTAAACGCAAATCGTGCAGGTTTGTTGCTTTAGAAGTATTCTGAAATGAAAAATAAGAAAAAATGAAATTAAAAGTGAGAAATTGCTCATAAATATTTTGCAGTGCGAATAGATTCGGTGATTTTGAAATGCTTTTTTGCACTAATATATTCAAGGAAACGATAAATAACTGAGTAATAGAGTTTTTCCACAGACCAGGTGTCAAAATGATATCCGAAAATGATTACATTTTTACTTCCATGCAACTTTTCATATACATAACTTACATCATATGTATTGAGAAGTCCAACTATATAAAGGCCTCGGTGAAATGGGATAAGAGAATAGAATGCAAAAGGAGGTTAACAAAATTAGTTGCAAAGCGTTTCACACAAAATACTTACAAAAAAAATTACATTTCCCAACAGAGGAATCTGAAACAATACAATTGCGTCACTAAACCAGTCTATGATCGAGATACGTGAATTTTGGACAAGAAAGCAGGAAAGAAGATACTTAAAATTATAAGTAAAATTCTCTTACAAAAAAATCATAGACAGTTAGTTCAGACTAAAAAATAACCAAGAATTCACACCGCGCCCAAATATTTTCAGGGACAGTAGAAAAGTTACAATAAAATTTCATGGTCACATCGAGACACTAAAACCAGATAGATTAACATAACAGATAATGGGCTATAAGAAACCAGAAGTGAAGTAAGACCAGGAACTATGAAAAGAATCGAGAAATCGAAAAAAAAATTGTCTTCTACGGTTGGCATGAATTAGAAAAGCGAATATCCCGAATGGAAGAATTTTTCGATCTAATGTTCACCAATGGTAAAATTTCAGATAAGAAGAGAGAGGCTAGTTAGTCCGAAATGAGGAAATAAGCTCACGGCAACGGAATGACAGAAATGTGTGCACAGGTGAAAGACAAACAACTTTTCTAAGTACTTTCTGCAGTCCTGATTGGGTTCATCCACATAAAAACGAGAGAAGCCCTGTGTTGAGAGAAGCAGATTTTTACTGTTTATTTATTGTTTTGTAAGGCCGAGAAATCAGCATTACATAAGTTAAAATTATTTCATGTATCTGCAGCGATAATGGCGTCAGCAAGCACTGCTAATCCTAATGTGGGCATAGGTGAAATAGACAAAAATGGCTTCTGAATAAATTCGTAAAGGAAAAAAGTTCCATCAACAACAGCAGTGAAATATGTGATTGCACTCAGAGACAAGGCCTGTTTACACCAACTGCACGAGTTCATGGTATGTTGTAGTGTCTTGTTGCATAGTATACTGCGTTAACCACTCAGTGCGACAGTTTACGGAGCACATGGCGACAGGAATAGCACGGTGCCCGCCGCTACCGACGCTATACGTTCCGAGTTGTACGTGAGTAATTAGTGAGCAGCAGCAGAAAAGCCCAAAACAGGGAGAGGCTGGGGACAAACGCGTCCCCACGAGTACGGCGTCACACGGACGCTCCTGCTTCAGGGGCTCGTGAAGTTAACAAAGGCCGAATTTGCCAGCTTTCAAGTGAAATACAGCGAGCTAAAACAATTATTGCACGGCGTCTAGCGGTCAGCGGCCAACCTATTGTGTGGCTTCGTCTACACGAGAAGCGTGTTCTGTGACGCTGCCACAGCTGTAGGAACTAAGCCGGAAACTCACGTATGCTCACCTCTCCGAAGCAGTATTTCACTTAACGACATTAGTTTCCAACACCACTGTCCGTCTCCGTACCGTCTGCCTTGACAAATACAGAAAAGTTGTGTGAACTTTCCTATGGTGGTTACGCAGTATTATTGAAGATTATTAAGAACTTAATGTTTCTTTGTAGGACATCAGGCATATCATCCACACCATCGCTTTGCAGCTGACTATTGTGACAAGATCTACATGGATATACTGAGTGATCGTTGAAGTAGCTACACCGACATGTATAACCATTGACAGCAGGCGACATTATAAGGTGCAGTGAAGTGCATATACCATTTCTACTGTAGCACCTCCCTTCCTTCCTCTCCCGGCACTACACATATGAGAAAAAGCATTCCGCTTAGCCTCAGTACAAGCTCCAAATTCTCTTGATTGTAAAATCACGCATTTCGTGACATGCTTGTTTAGAGAAAGAAATATCTTTTTTTATTCCTCTTGGAACATGAATTCTTTGTATCTGAACAACATGCTTCTTCTTGAATTTCAAAGGCCTTCTACAGTCGACTTCCGTTAAAGATGATCGAGTATTAAAAGGAAACTAAAAGAAAACTGTGTCCGTCCATTGTTCGCTGCTACTGTCGAAAACTGGAAAGTGGTTCAATATTAAAATAAATCACCGGTATCCTCCTACTGAGACCAGTTTCTGAAAACTGCTCAAAAATCATGTTGTAACAGAGGATACTACCATTATTTGGGCATTACGGGCAGTCAGTGATAATGGGTGAAAACTGAGGCTATGTAGACACAAGCAGCATATTTGCTACGTTTTATTTTTATATATACTATGAATAAAGTGTTGTTAATTTATTTCTTACTGTCACCATAGTTTCCTTCCTCTCTCACAGACCTGGCAGAAAAATCTTTAACCCTTTTAAAGCAAATGAAGCATTGCACCCCGTCGCTACGTCACTGCGTAAAAAGGATTGGTGCCATTCTGCAATACAACGGATGTACGGCACCGACACCGAGAAACTACCTTGTAAACCAGTTGGTGGGAAGTCATGCACGCTGAACCTTCTCGTAGCCATACTACACGACCTTATTCTCCATGAATTTTTATACCTACTCCGAATTTTTCTTTTGTTTCCTTCACTGCTTGCTCAATATACAGATTGAATAACATCGGGGACAGGCTACAACCCTGTCTCACTACTTTCCCAGCCACTGCTTCCCTTTCATGCCCCTCGACTCTTATAACTGACATCTGGTTTCTGTACAAATTGTAAATAGCCTTTCGCTCCCTGTATTTTACCCCTGCTACCTTTAGAATTTGAAAGAGAGTATTCCAGTCAACATTGTCAAAAGCTTTCTCTAGGTCTACAAATGCTAGAAATGTAGGTTTGCCTTTCTTTAATCTATTTTCTAAGATAAGTCGTAGGGTCAGTATTGCCTCACGTGTTCCGTCTTTGACGTATCACTGTGTAATCCCCTTAAAACCTTATGGTGTCACAAGGTCTTCCGCAGTTCTTAACCAAGTGGTGGTTATGATTAAATTATGATCTGTGTAAGGTGCTGCCACGCGTTTTACAGTTTCATCTTTTCTCCCATTCCGTGTTGTCTATTTTCCATTCTCTTTCTTTTGTTCCTATTGAATTTCAGTCCCCCTTGACATTTAATTTTTTGTCTTTGTTAAGTCATGATTGGCATATAAATTTCTGCTGTTGAGGAAGGTGTTGACTTTGAATCCGTCTTGGCCATAATAATATGCTCGTTATGCTGCTGACAACAGTTTTCCATCAATCCGGTTTCCCTATTTATTGTTAGCCCTAGTTCTGCGTTAACCCTATTTGTTTTTGTGTTGCTTACGCTGTATGCATCTGACCAGAGGTCCGTTTGTACAGTCACCTCACTTCGTGAGTTCTCGCTGTACCTAACGGCAACCTGACTGTCTCTCTTTTCGAAATTCTGTACCTGATAAAGTCATGCAATATTCGACGCTTTTCCTGAGTGTTTCCGGACCCCATTCTCTCCCCCCCCCCCCCCCCCCGTCGCCATCTTCCTCCCGCCATCTTTTCCCCTACAGTGAAATGTTGATGTTAGAAATGAACTCAGCAGACGTAGCGTAATGGAAACCACAGAAAAAATAAAAGAAAGTGGACTAGACATCGACAAATAATGGATCCTGAAAGTTTACCAGACAAATAAAGAAATACGAATAAAAAATAAAACCTGAGTCTGGGAGACGAAGACAAACGTCAGAACCGTAACGGGTAATAAACAGCCAAAAATTAAGAGTTCAGAAGAATGATTCTGCCCAAAAGCATCGTAAGAACATGTCCCATATGCTGAATGGCTTCCGCGATAGAACATCTTCGTGGGTTTTTCGTGAATAGCTCAAAATCTGCCTCTAGCGCAAAACGTGTCACGAATAAAAATTAAACTACATTAATTATGAGAATAGGTGTACCAAATAGCTGCTTAACTAATCTTTTTTCGACATACTTACCTTATTTACCATCTTTTCAAAACAGTGACAGTTACAAGACAGTTCATTGACGGTGTAATATGGACGTCACATCAATCTAGACATGAGTACAGTATTGTGAGAAATGAAATGCGTACAGCCGTCCTTATGATTTTATTTATTTATTTTGTAGCTACCAGTTTCGGCACTTCATTGCGTCATCTACAGGCGGAAGGGGGTTGGCACGATCGCTATATATTCCGTTATCAGTAGCCAACATAACTGGTTTCGCAGACTATCTGAAAGGTTTGGTGTCAGCACCCCAACTATCAACTGTCAAGTGAGGGAGCCCTGTGTAGGAAGTTTCAGATAGTCTGCGTAACCAGTTAAACGTGTGTACAGTATGGTCACTTTAATAAAAATGCCATTCACATTTATACGCATTCTCACCAAAATAGTAACCACAGGTACTTGAGAATGGAAATAAAGCCAGAACACTATGTTGTGAGCAAAGATTAGTTACTATAAAAAAGGAATAAAAATTAGTTGCATCTATTTGTTGTATCTTTTCTAAGAATCATGTCGTTATCAGACATATATTATGCTGTTGGCTGTAAACAAGAGAAAAACTACATTAAATTTCGCACAAGTTAGTTGCCATTCTTTTTTAGTTTTTTGTCTAGGGCTAATAGATTTGGCGAAGAAAGTGAGAGAATATTGAAAGTCTCATATAGTTAGTTTTTGTAGGGCAATTTTGTGGTAGTTTTCCGACTTGACAGACCACTAGTGCCTACAGCAAACTGCTAGTCTCAAACTTGTAAAAGTGACAATGTACTGAATAATACAAAAAATAAATAACAATCTACATTCAATGTATTCTATCTCGGGAACCATTCAGAATGGGGCATATGTCCATACGAAGCTCGTTATTCAGAATCACCGCTGTTATCGCCCCTCAAAGCATGTTCCATTTCTCCTGACTCGCCCTGAATCTATACCTATTATCGGCAACCTCCTAAAACCTTGAAACTCAGCACTCCAGTTCCAGAAACCAGGTTTACCTTTCCAAGACATTCAAGCTTGGCTTAACCCATATCCACGAGGTACACGCCATCTCCTGCTAAAAACAGAAGCTACAGAACGCACAACTGCATAACTGGGGTTTGGCAGTCCCATTTGGCTCTCTTATAACCAATTTGTGAAATGATTCATCTATACACTTTTCGCCTATCTCACATCATCCAATTTACACATACATTTACTTGTTCTTCTTCCTACCATTCATCCCAGCTAGTACAGGGCCCGTTGTACTCAAGATTTGGCAAATTTAGTTTATTTCACTCTGTGTCCAGACACCCTTCATGTCGCCCTAGTCATCTGTTATCTGAGGGAGTCCTAGGGGCCACGTTTCTGTGAATCATGTAAATTCTGTGCCGTCAGTCATCGTATGTTAACTGTTTGTGTATCGTTTTCTCTGGGGCGGATACTGGGGAAGAGTCCAGCATTTGTCTAAACGTGAAAATCACCTAAAGACCACACGCACGTTGGCCGGTGCACGAGCTACTTCATACCTCCGTAGTGTCACTTCTTCGAGTATTGCTAAGCGCGCTAGTTTCTCACGACAACTTGTGTAAAGTTCGGAAGTTAGGAGATGAGCTACTGGCGGGAGTAAAACTGTGAGAGCATGCCGTGAGTCGTGCTTGGGTAGCTCAGTTGGTAGAGCACTTCCAGAGAAAGACAGATCTCGGTTCGAGTCTCTGTCCAGTACACAGTCCAATCTGCCAGGAGCTTCCATAACTTTTGTATTTCACACAGCTGACGGTCGTAGCAGTGCCTGTTTCTTCAGACTCGGATGTGTGTCTGAAGTACGTTGCAGAGTGCTTCGTACCAGCACAGGCACTGCAGTATAATAGGATAGATCAGTTGTCAAGTAGGGCGCCGTTAGCAAGAGTGTCTTGGGATTCTTCTGTTGTGAAAAACACATAGGAAACGTCGGTGGCATAATTGACTGTATTTGCTCACTAGTGGTTACCACGAGCCGCTCATCAGTAATGTGGTTGAAAGGGGGAAGACGTGAATTCTACGCACACCGTAAGGTCCTTGTGGAATACAGTAGTAGACGTGAAGCCGCGACACCACAACATACAATTTTTAACAAGCGTTGCGACACTTCTCCTGGGACGGACGTTTTTCTCACTGGATTCGCAGTGACATAAGCTGCCAGACTGACGAAGTGTGAAAGGAGATGTCCTGGCGGTCGTGAACGAATGTCGTCAAAGCGGCGAGGCTGGCTGGATGATCGTGTGCGGTTGAGTGCAAATGCTCCCATGGCGGCTGGAAATGCGCGAAAATTGAATGGACGAGACGCGACGTAGCGTCCCTGTAGAAGCTTCCTTTGACGCGCTGCGTGTGGCGTTAAGCTCGGTGGCAGCCGTGAAATATAACTTTTTTTTTAATTTTTTTCCTCGTTGTGAATATTCTTAACACTGAGTCCTGGAGCTCTTGCCAGAAGACGATGTGAAGTACAATTCAGAATGCACCAATAACACGAGGTCGTCCTTACAACGTACCGTAATGCATATTTATGAAGAAAACACTAAATTAATAGGGAAAAATTTTAAAAATTGTGCCAACGGAGCATGCAGTAAAATATTGACAATCTCGTCGTCCGCATCAGGACATCAGTAATCAAATCTTTTCCTCCTAGCGGTTTCGTTCTCTATTTTCGATAGTTTGCAGTAGCTGTAATACCTACATCTGCATTCACACTCTCAAACCACCGTGAAATGCATTTCCGAAGCAATTTCCAGTTGCACCTTGTGTTGGGTTTCCTACCCATTTCATTCGCGTATGGAATGCGGAGAAACTGCGTACTCCAATGCCTCTCTGTTGGCTGTATTTTGGTACCTACTGGAGTGATAGGTAGGGAGCTGTAGTATATTTCTGTAGATTCCTCGCTTAATTCTGTTTCCCGATACTTCGTAAGCAGACTTTCGCGGGATATTTGGCGTCTCTTTTGAAGAGATGTTTCTACGTTTAGTGAGACTCTCCCGTTGAACGAACCTATCACCATGCATGCTGCCCTTCACTATATACGTTCAATTTCTGCCCTTTATTCTACATGGGTCCAACACATCTGACAACATTCTAGGAGGTGTCGAACAAGAAAAAAGAAAACAAATTTTCTTTGTACAATGACTGCATTTTCCCACTGTCCTACCAGTGAATTTAGCCTATGTAGTCATTCAGATATTTGTATTAATTGAGTGATTGATATTGTGACTCACGTACCATAAGATACAAAACATAGAATACAACGTTTTTGCATTCCGTGAAGAGCACAGTTCTACTTTTCTCAGCATTTGAGACAACTTGTATATCTTTGCACAACGTTCAAATCTTGTTAAGATCATATTGCATATTTAAGCAGTGCTTCAGACAGAACTTCATGACTGAGAACTGCGTCATCTGCAGTTACTATTAATACTGTCTGCCAGATAGTAATATACAATACGAATAGGAACGGTCCCGGCACACTTCCATGGGCGTGGGGCAAACCCGGAGTATTTTATGCAGATAATTAGAAAGTAGTATTCTGCTTGCTATTTTATTTGGTATATAAGCTTATTTCCGCTTTAATGCCTTCGTCAGTACACGTGCTGACGTCGTAGACGGACATAGTCAACTCCGAGTAAAGTACTGTTGCTCTCTGTAGCTGTTGGTTGTAATAGTATTTTCAGTAACTTTTCAAAGCTGCATACTGTTTTCTAATTATCTGCATAATGTTCTACTGTGCAGGTCCTACAATAAAAAAACTGGAGTTCTTTCTTCATCTGTCGTTGATGTTCTGTTCCAGACCACAAACTGCGTCTTTACTACTAGTAACTCCTCAGCACAGACACAAATTTCGCATGATACCCCATACTATCATACTTTTTGCTATGGGAGTAGGTTTGGTACTGAATCAAACGCTTTTCGGAAATCAATAAATGCTACATCCACATGACTGCCTTGATCCATGGCTTCCAGGATGTCATGTGGGAAAAGTGAGAGTGGGGTTTTGCATGATGTGTCTTTTCTCAGTTCATGATGGTTGACACGAGATCATTCTGTTCGATCCGGCCGCGGTGGTCTCGCGGTTCTAGGCGCGCAGTCCGGAACCGCGCGACTGCTACGGTCGCAGGTTCGAATCCTGCCTCGGGCATGGATGTGTGTGATGTCCTTAGGTTAGTTAGGTTTAAGTAGTTCTACGTTCTAGGGGACTGATGACCTCAGCTGTTAAGTCCCATAGTGCTCAGAGCCATTTGAACCATTCTGTTCGAGATATCTCATCACCGTCAATACTTCTGTTTTAATGTCGCTATATATGTTGTTTAAAGAAAAGCTTATCCAGTTATAATGGACCTACACTTTCAGTTAATTAGGGTTTTTAAATGACACGCTCACCCAACGTTCTTTGTAGAGTGAGAAAAGCATCTGTTACGAAAAATAAATTCGGAGTAGTGCAGATATCATAATAAGCTAATGATTACTGCGCGACTACTCATGCACGATGACGAAAGAAATATTGACAAAAAAGGGAAAAATAATAAATCATAAAATTTAGAATAAATACATTAAATCTGTTGTAATTTTATATTGCAAATTACTTAAGAACGGTCGCCAGCTCACTATGAACTAAAATTACTGGAGACAATTACGAACACATCACTGAATTGTGGTCAGATGAGAACGGAAGCAAAAATACTGACTCGAGCTCAGATGTAAATGTTATTACCATAAATTGAAGTTAATCAGAAAGCCAGCAGTCCAATTTGTATTGAATAGATGCACGTAAAAGTTAATTGTTTGCAAAACTGTTCACTTAATGAATAGTCTTGCTTTACTCACTGTAATGCTAATTGTACTGGTTTTATCAAAGGAAATGCTAATAAATGCTTGTCTTTTATCATAGTAAGTTATTTCTGAAAAGCTCATAATGGTTCATTTAGCGAAGAATGAGTAATTTTACACTACACTATTCCGTAATTTGCAAATGTGAGCAGAGTTTGCAATGCACACAAAAACGTAAAAAAAGTTATTCTGAAGCAATGTTTTCTTAACATTCATTTAAATTATACTTTTACGCTTTAGCTGTTAGTCATTATTCCTTTACTATTTATTCTACCAAGCGACAAGGTTCACTGCTGTTACATGACAGTTTCAGATAGCACTCCGTTTTATAAATTGCACTTCTTTATCCTAGTAAGAGAAACTAAATTAACATATCACTTTCAATATTTTACTATTCTTTTACTGGTGGTTTTATCGGATTCAATAATGGTGATAGGATGTTACCCTTTTAGGTAAATTATTGAGGTAAAGTTCATTTATGCTATAACAGTTGCTGTACTAAACACTCCGTTATTCAATTAAGAAAAACTAATACGCCAGCTAGCCGTGTAAGGTATAATGATGAAACTGGTCAGGTCTTAATTTGATGAGTTGGTGCTGGTGAGATGTAGATTATTATTCGTCAACAACGTAAGGCAACAGGCTCTTCTTTATCGTCGCTCCGGTTAGCACACTGGACTAGCCTTCGGGAGGACGACGGTTCAATCCCGCATCCGGCAATCCGGATTTAGGATTTCCGTGATTTCCCTAAATCGCTCCAGGAAAATGCCGGGATGGTTCCTTTGAAAGGGCGCGGCCGACTTCCTTCCCCGTCCTTCTCTACTCCGATGAGACCGATGACCTCGCTGTTTGGTCTCTTCCCCCAAACAACCTAACCCAATCGTCGCTCCACATAACAATTATGGGCCCACAATACTCTTCTTGAATATTAATTCCTCTTGATAACAATTTGCAGTGCTCATTTGCAAGCACACGATATGCCAGACCATATAATGAAGCATTTCATTCCGCACACTGCCGCGCACCGCGTCTACACTAGACCACTTGTCACCAGGAATTCTCTCCGCCGACTACTTCTGCACGATACCGCGCTTATGCGCCCGGCGACAATACTCCTTACTCCAAATATGTTCTTTGACTTTGTAGAATAGCAAACTTCCCTGACAAGGCCAGCGTTTCTATTGCATCAAAAGTACATTATTCGTTTTTAATTAGTTCTTTAGAATTAATTCCTTAACTTAAACATTTGATAAAATCAATAAAATAATAAAAGGTGCATATGACAGAAGTTGAATCACAGCTACACTGTGGTTACAGAATTAACTATGCGAAAAAATTACTACGCAATGTGTTGTTGTGTTTCACAGTCACAGTGTAGTAGCTTTGAAAGAAGAACGCACAAGTTGTACAAATTTCTGGCCTTGTTCGGTCACAATAGTTACTGCATACTGTTTCTCCAGATCCCACAAGAACTCTCCTGAGGCAGGAGAATCCAATTTTCGCCTGGACGACGTTCTAAGAGCCGGTACATTCAGACACATTGGTCTCATTGTATCTACACTGCGAGCTCTTTAGACTTTTTGTCACCTTGAAGGAGACGTGTATTTACAGCCCCACCCACCTTCCACTGTCGCTTAGTCCTATAAAAAACAAATTTCATTTGTATTAATATGTTGTTGAGGTAGATGCTGCAGCAATCATAATGCGTAAGGACTTGCAGCAGTAAGTTTACGGGTTTCGGTTAATACAAAAGACGTTCTAGAGAATAATGGAATGTACGAAGTGCAGCAAAACAGGAAACGGTGATGACATTATTGACTGACTTTCGGTAACCATGGGAAAGTACAGTAGTCGTATTACTGCTAATTTTATTTTCGCGTTTCGATGCCTGGTAACTATCTGGACGCAAGACGCGATAATTAAATTTTTCCAGCAATGTACCAGAGATACACTAATACTAGGACATAGCGTGTGGCACTGTTTTTCTCTGAAAAGGGCATGCGAAAACGGTCGCTTATTCCCGATGCAGTTCAGCGCCAAAATTTGTTTTCGAGCTCATCAGTTTCCTTCAGCACCTCAGACGCACCTACAGGATAGTTCCTTGGAAAAGTAAACGGCCTGTTTCCTTCCATATCAGCGTCCAGTCCGAGCAAGCGCGCAGCTTCTAGTGACCTCGCTATCCGATGGCGTTAAATCTTGATTACACATCCTTATTCCTTTCATGTTTACCAGTGAAACAATCGTTGGCGACAGCCCTAAAAAGTACTGTGAAACCAGAACTAAAAGTCTGAGACAGTCCTTTACCGACGTTACGCAACACTGATTCCAGTAGCTGGCAGAAAAACAAGGGGATGAAGTTCTGGTAGCACACGCGCTACGTAATACGTGTACATCTCTCCCTCTAGTCGTTTAGTCGATTCCGACTCTCTGTGAACATATGAATCAATGCATGCGAATTTCTTCTGTCGTGCACTATCTGTCGCAGACTTTACGGGTTGGATCCATTACTTCTGCGATGCTATCGGTCCATCTCATCCTTTACCTCCCTCTTCTTCTGCCTTCAGTCTTCCCCAGCAGTGGTCTTTCCCAGCGAATCATGTCTTCTCCCGATGTGTTTGTTTCAGTGTCAGACCTTGTTCGCTGTGATATTGACCAAGTCGTTCTTTTTGCCGTCCATGGAAGTCTAAGGATTTTTCTCCATCTCCGCTGTTCAAAGGGGTCTATTCTACGCTGTTCTGCCTTTCTTATGGTCCATTTCTCACATTCGTACATCATAACGGGAAACACCATGGCCCACACTACACGGGTCCTTGTTGTTAAAGCTATGTCTCTCATTCTTAAAACGTTCTCGTGGTTGGACATTGCATTTTTATCAAGTAAGAAGAGCCTCTTGAATTTATGGCTGCAGACACCAGCAGAAAATATCCTGGCGCCGAGGTTCCCAGAATTTTCGTTTTCTTGACATTCAGCTTTAAATCAGCCTTTCTACTGTTTCTTTCGTCCTCAACTGTTCTTCAACTTCTGCGATCAGAGTGAAATCATATCCATATCTCACGTTATTTTTATTTAACCTAAGTATTTTAATTCCAGTTGATTTTTGATTCATTCCGACACTTTTCGTCACGTGGTCTGCACACAGACTGACTTAATAAGGTGGCAGTACGCAGACGTGCCGCACTCCTCTCTGAATCTTGACCCACTTAGTTGTCCGTACAGGTTTCCTATTGTATCTAGGAATCCTGCATACTCGGTTCACTAGACAAACAACCAAACAACTCGTATTAATGAGTTTGATTACAACAAGACAAGTACAAATACTTAACTTTGATGGGAGAATTCTTGTTGTACTTTATGCATTATCATCCAACGAGGGCAGTTACACAGATGTGTCACAAACAAAGGGCGAAACACAAAATAATCCGTCTTCATCAAAATAGACAAACACAAGTAACACTTCTGGTCCTAGCGACCACTAGTAGCAAAAGTCTGTCAACTGACTTCAGTGGCTGCTGACCTCTAACTGTACTACGTAAAGATTGCTAATGATAGAGGCTACGAAGAGTGGGGTAACGAAGTGGTTAACGTTGAAGCAGCTGCCGAAGTAAGCTGCCATCAGTCGGGCGCGGTGCTTTGTCCTCCTCTCCTAGAGGCCGCAGCTGTCGCGTTGTCCTCCTGGAGTGAGGTCGGTCAGAATGCGACTGGCTGACCTCTTCTCACAGCCTTCTTTTCTCTGTCGTTCCCGACTGGTGTGCCGGTGCTGACTTTACGCCGTAATAGTTCCCACCGTGGTTTCTTGATCAGACTATAAACTCTGTATGAGGCAAATGAGGTTATTTGGTACTCCCATGTTTTTTATTACTTTTTGTTTATTGCGGTCGACGAGGTCAAACACATTAGCATGTTTAATAGAGCGGACATAGACGTCTTTCTCGACATCCCTTGCGTTCTCCATAACATTGTATGTTGGGATTTTGATCTCCATTTCCTCAACCTACATGTAGTGCAGTTTGCTCTTCAGGTAGCGCACTACTGGCGAATATTCTGTAGACTTTAAGCATGATTTTCCTAGCATATGAGATAAATGCGATTGTTCGGTGATTTGAACATCCTTTAGAAATTCCCTCCCTTGGAATCGGGACGAATACGGAATTTTTAGAGTCTTTTGGTCAGTGCCCGCATATGTTAACGATTACGCGTAAAAGGTAACTATGATAATAGAGGCGAACTTTTCCACTTAGGCTGGAACATTTATTGAGACCTACTCTTAGTTACACAGCTACTTCCTTGTGTATACCCAGAGTAGCAAGGTATCGTAGACATGAATCTGACAGCAGACTCACGTGAAGTTTTACCGTTCTATAACGGTTTACAGGCTGCAGCAGGAACGCTTGTGTTCGTGATGGCTGACAAATAGTAACTAAGGAGAGGCCTTTATAAACGTTACAGCCAAAGCACATCAATGTCATTCAACAGATTTATGGCTGCAGTGCCCATTTTGAAACAGTACCACTTTACAAACTGATCTCTCAGGTTATATCGGCGGGATTGACTGATAGTTTACTTTCGAACGTTCTGCCGAACTGTTGAGTTCATTATTGTGCACTCGAAGTATAGGAATGGGAACAATATTTTAGATGTGTTCCTGAAACCACACGATTAACAACAATTCATAATTTCGTTACTATCACAATTGTACAACTGATCACTCTATGGAGAAAATTATTTAATACCATTTATCTTTTCCTGAAACAACGCATTATATCCGGCCATTTGAGCACAACTCAGAATTCGTTCGCCTTCGAGCATCTGCACATTGTATCTGTTTATTTTAATCGGCTCACGGAGCCGAGGACACGGTGGCTTCACTTTCCAATCGGTGTTGTTACCCAAAACTTAAATTTGTTTCTAATCTTCAATTAGGGTAACTATAGGATCAGGTTACTGTTATCCAGAAATGACTACACACTCTACTGCATAAGTTATATAGCACAGTCTGTTATCACATGCTGTAATTAGAAAGCTTTACATGGTAGCAATAGTTACAAGAACTACTGCAGCATACACACGCATCAGGAGTCACAGCATTGCAGTCACAGCGTAGAGTACTTCCGTCATTCCATCCGGAGAAAGAGTAACAGTAATCATACATAAAGTGAGTGAGTCAGCACCTTCTAAACAGGTACGTTAGTTTATATTTCGGCCCTTGTCTCCTCAACAAGTGATTATTGTACCATTGGCAGCAATGACATACACCATGATTCCTTGAGGTTTTCGGACCGATATTGTGGGAATATTTTGCTATAATAGTTACTGGAACTATCAAGCGACCTTTTGCTAGCCAAGTGCGTTCCAAATAATATCTACTTTTGGAATTATGATTTTTTTTGTGCCTGCTATGCAGTAGGTGATGTTTCCTCAGAAGCTTCCTGATATTGCGTGCCGTCTTTAATTATTCTAGTTATCATAAATGACACAAATTACGGTGAAAAAGGGCTGTGAATTATGATGTACGAGTTCGTGTCACTACGTCTCTTCAACCTAAAGTATCACAATTCAAGAAGAAATCAGTAAGTAACTTGTTTTGTGACAGGAAAATGTAATTTATTGTTCAGTTGTTATCGGTACCTAAAAGTATACGTTCTTCCACTAGATGAATCACCTTCTTGCACCAAGAAATGGAGCAGACATACACTGAGTTACTACCGTCAAGTGGAACATAAAAGAATTTTAGCTGCAGGTCTAATTAGTTTTGAGCTGATTGTATAAAGGACAGAGGAATGAAACACGCCACGTTTGCACTGGAGACGAAAATTGGGGCCTGAAGCGAGGGAATCGAGGCTGAATGCGCAGTTGTCTCGCCAGGGATAAATGATGAGGGTGGGCTAAACTTGTAATGGGCTCTGCTTATCAGTCGTCGGATCAATAGGCGAAACTGAGCACAAGTTCAGACATCTCTCGATCCACTGGTTTTAGAGTGGTAGAGAGGATTTTCATCAGTAGCCATCATAAGGAGATACTAAGCGTTAGAAACCTGGGATACGTACGAGGACTGTCGCGGGACACGTTTCAACTGTCTCTGCGCACCTGACACAGTCAAGAAATGGTAAGTCTCTTGTGAATTACGAAAGAAACTATTTCCTTTTTTTGTTTTCCTTTTGTTTCTTTGCAGACTCCCGAATTAGCAATAGAGGCTCCGTAAAAATAATCGAGAATACCGCATTAAAAAAGCTTGGAAGCAAGGCGGAAGACAATTGTTTAATGTGCCGTCGACGACGACGTCACTAGTGACTGTGCTGAAGCCCTGACAGGACGTGGACGGGGAAGGAAATTGGCCTTTGCACAGGAACTGTTCTGTTAGATTTTTTTTATTTTTTTTATTTATTTTTACGTAAGGTGTGCTGATACCGTCATCAACCCTTTCTACCAAGTCACACATCTACAAAAGTGTCCACACCTCACTCTCCTCTCTCTCACAATCGCAAGTGGAGGACAGAAAATATTACTGTCTGTACGTCTTCGTAAGCGTCATAATTTCTCGCATTTTAATCCTTATGGTCCTAACGCGAGATGAATGATATAGGCAGTAAAATCGATTTGATTTCCTTCCCGAATAATGGTAATTTAAATTTGATTCCAGAATTTCTCGAAAAGACTGTCTCCTCTTATTTTTCTTAAGTCTCTTATGTAACATACTACAGGGTACTGTCTAAAGGAATGATGCAGAAGTTTGCATATCTAATAGGACGGTCCTGCTTTCCTTTGATTCCTTCCATAGTTTCCTATGGACTTGACTGAATCTCCATTTCTTCCTTAAAACATTATTGGCTGAGTTCTGTCTTTCGAGAAATCTGTAGGCTATTCCATCAAAATTTGAGTAATTTCGAATGTAAATTTTCTGTGCTTAATATGTTCTGTTCTCGTAACATTTCTAGAACTTGAGAGTATGCCGTCTAAAACAACAATGCGTTCATCTTCCCCTCTTTATCCAGTCGCATCTATATAGAGTGTTTAAATCCTAAACTACATAGTTCGAGGAACGTTCAGCTAACAAATAACAGGAATTACACTTTATTACAAAAGTCATTACACAAATATCTATAACAAACCGGCTTCTCTGCGCTTCATTAAATACTTTATAGCTTTGATTCCTGCCGTTATCAAGACTGTTTTTGACGTCATAAATGGCATAATTGACTCGTGCAGTGTGCTCACTGGTGGTGGAGTAATTGACAGCACGAAGTTCACATGCCTACCTCATCCACCCCCAAATCACAAAAAAAAAAAAAATAAACCGATACATAGTATAAGGCGAATGCGAAGGCCAAACACGTCCTGTTCAACTCAACCAGTCAGTGCTCCCAAAGTTGACAGTACACAGATCGACACTGAGATGTGCTGCTGTTCTGTGAAAAAATCAGAGATTACTGTGGGCAGAAAACGGCACTGTTTCCTACAGCCTGCTTTGTGTGATACGCTAAAGTTGATAGTGTGTTGAAATATTTGACTATATTAGCGGAACTAGTGGTCTCAGTTGATGATTAGCAATCAGCACAATCCAAAGTTTCAGGGAAAATTTTTGATAGTATCTGCTTCCAATCCGACATTAATTCTAGTAGTCCCAGATGCGACTACCCCGATAGTTACAATAATCAACGTGAGTGAAATACGCCCATTCTCTGAATAACTTTTGTGTGGACTCCACAGTAGCGCGGTAGCCGGTTATTGTAACTGCAGCAGTGAGTTAAAATAACAACAATAATCATTATTATTATTATTATTATAGTCCGGGCTCATGGCAAACAATCCACTGTACTAACTGCATCACTACCTGTTTCTTTTGCCTGCTGAGTTCAGACGGTGTAATCTTACTATCGGGGCGAACGATCTCGTCCGTATTATTCCGATCTAGTGACGAGAGCAGCTTCTAAAGTAATTAAACTCAGCCTTGTGAAAGCCTTTCAAATTGACGCCACTTCTGCGGCCAGCACACCAGTTTCATTGCTCTTTTTATTTATAATAAATTTGTTTGCGTGGCCATCATCCGCAGCAGCTGTTAACATCTCGGTAGGTTGTCTGAC
Source organism: Schistocerca gregaria (assembly GCF_023897955.1). Classification (NCBI taxonomy): domain Eukaryota; kingdom Metazoa; phylum Arthropoda; class Insecta; order Orthoptera; family Acrididae; genus Schistocerca; species Schistocerca gregaria. The sequence continues at coordinate 118,036,498 of NC_064922.1, forward strand.
CTGAGTTGACTGCAATGTAATCAAAAAGAATTACAGCAGACGCGTTTCGGTTTCATTTGCAAAGCATCTTCCGTGATTATTCTGTAATTTTGATACACATGTTTTTTGTGCAGTTTTTTTGATGGTTTTAGGTTAACAACCGCGGTTTCTTAATAACGTTTGTCTGCAAGCTGCTTGCGGTATTTCCTTTGCTCCTCCTCGCATTGCCAGCGGTGGCTGGTGTCGACAGGCTCCATTTCACACCTGCAAAAAAAAAAAAAAAAAAAAAAAAAAAAAAAAAAAAAAAAAAAAAAAAAGTTCAAATGGCTCTTAGTACTATGGGACCTAACATCTCAGGTCAATCTCAGGTCATCAGTCCCCTAGAACTTAGAACTTTAGAACTACTTAAACCTAACTAACCTAAGGACATCACATACACCCATGCCCGAGGCAGGATTCGAACCTGCGACCGTACCAGTCCCGCGGTTGCGGACTGGAGTGCCTAGAACCGCACGGCCACCGCGGCCAGCTCACATCTGAACTTGGCAGTTTTTGTCGTCCTGCAGTATTTCCTGCGATGCACTATTTACAATTGACTTTCTTAAATTGTTTCATTCTGCCATGCCACAGTGTTTATGCCAGTTCATTTGTTTTCGTTTGCGTTGTGAGTGTTGCCAACCTGTGTGCGTGTGTGTGTGTGTGTTTGTGTGTGTGTGTGTGTGTGTGTGAGAGAGAGAGAGAGAGAGAGAGAGAGAGAGAGAGAGAGAGAGAGAGAGAGAGAGGGAGGGAGAGAGAGTGAAATTGTCTGTTATGTAGTTAAAGAAGTGAGAGGAGTGGGGTTGGTTTCATACGCATACAATTTTCTTTTTGGAAATGGTGGAGGGGATTACTGGACTAAATCTGGGAGGAAATGGTAGTGGTAAATGGAGCCTGTGGTTACTGTGTACGTTTAATGTTTTGTTAAGTGGTCAATCAGTTTAAAGATTGTGTGGTTTACCAAGTTTTTTTGATCATTTATGAGTTATCTCTTTTCTGTTATGGTTTTCTGGATGTGGTAGTTTTCTTGTAAGGTGAGGGTGTGTGTTGTTGTTTATCCTTATGATTTCCATGTCTGTGTGTCTGGTTGTAATTTTATGTTGGTGTTGCTGTAAGTATTCTGCCAAAGTCGAATGCTTTGCCCTATACTTCCACGTTCTTACATATTCTTTGTATCTGGTGTCAAGTGCCCTCCTCGTTTGACCAATGAACATTCCATCACATGTATTGCAATTCTGATTTCTGATACAGATCAGGTTTTCCTACTGTTTGTGGAGAATATTTCTGAATTGTGTTGTTGGTTTGTTGTGATATTTTTTTGCCTTACTTTTTTGAAAATATTGGATATTCTATGTGTGTATTTGTAATTGTATGTCACCGTGTACCATCTTTCACTTTCTATTTCTTTCACAATTTGTGTTTCAATTCTTGTATTTTGTCTATTTGTTTGTGTGTGATTTTGTCCTTGTGCTGGTGACACTTGGGTGTTTGTTCTTTTCTATTTCTTGATTTTCTTCTTCAGCTTTGTGACTAAGTTCTCTTTGTATCCATATTTGTGTTATAGTTTTCATTTTTTTTAATTGTCTGTATCTAATGGTACTATGTTTAGCCTGTGCTGCATGCTTTTGAGAACTGGGGTGTTGTGATGTCTCATGTATAATTGTCTCTTTTGTTGTCAGTTTTCACTATATGACAAATGTTCGTTGGTTGCTTTGAATCTTTATGGTGATGTCCAAGAAATTTAACTGTTCATTCTCCTCTTTCTCTATTGTAAAACGTACCTTACCACGAACAAAATTTATGTCTGTGTGTAACTGGTAAATTTTATTGTTTGGTTCATTAATCAGGCACAAGATATCATCCACATATCTAAACCAGTATAGGATTTTGTACCTATTTGTCACAATTTTTTTAAATAAAATCTGTTCTACATGGTTCATAAATATGTTTTCTATGGTCCCAGACACTGGAGATCCCATTGGTAGGAATTCATTATTGAACTGAAAATAATTCTGTTCTGTTATTAGTTCTAGAAGCCTGGCTGTTTCTTTGATGTATTCATGTGGAAGAGTACTGTGTGTTTTAAGACTTTGTTCTGTAATGTTTATTGTTTCAGTTATTGGTATATTGGAGTGCATATTGTTATTGTGGTCTTCAGTCCTGAGACTGGTTTGATGCATCTCTCCATGCTACTCTATCCAGTGCAAGCTTCATCTCCCAGTACCTACTGCAACCTACATCCTTCTGAATCTGCTTAGTGTATGCATCTCTTGGTCTCCCTCTACGATTTTTACCCTCCACGCTGCCCTCCAATACTAAATTGGTGATCCCTTGATGCCTCAGAACATCTCTACATCAAACGACAAGAGGGTTGGTGTGTCTGGAACTTGTATGTCTTTTATGTACTGAATTAATCCCGTGGTATTTCATATAGTCCTGGCTCCTTGTAATTTGTAGTTTTCTGATAAGGTTATCAACATTTACCTTGCATGTGGGTAAGTGGGAGCTTTTCTATAATTCACAATAGCTCTGATGGAGAGATCCTTCTTGTGTAGCTATGGTTGGCATCGGAGGGAAGGTGCAATGGGATTTGTCTGCAGCAGTTTTCCCTCTTCGTTGCTTTATATTGCATGTTCAATGTCTTTCAGAGTGTTTCTCAGCTTCGATTGGAATCTGTTACTTGCACCTGATGTTAATTTTATAATTTAACTTTTTTGTTCAAAAATGGTTCAAATGGCTCTGAGCACTATGGGACTCAACTGCTGTGGTCATTAGTCCCCTAGAACTAAGAACTACTTAAACCTAACTAACCTAAGGACATCACACACATCCATGCCTGAGGCAGGATTCGAACCTGCGACCGTAGCAGCCGCACGGCTCCGGACTGCGCGCCTAGAACCGCGAGACTAACTTTTTTGTGATGAACTCTTACTTATGTGTTGTTCTTTATCCATAAGAACCACATTATGTCCTTTATCAGCCTTTGTGATGATGGTGTTGTGTTCCTGTAGGTTTTTTACTAAGTTTGGTCAGTGTTATGGAATCTGTATTGTTTCGGTTTCCTCTGTTTTCATTCATCTGTGTAATTATGTTTTTGATTTTATTACTGACTAGCTGTCTCGCCAGACCAATGTTTACCTCATTTGTTTCGTTTCTGTTTTCCTATGTGAGTGTGCTTTCTGATTCAACTATGAGATTTTCTATGTATTTTTCGTCTATCTGCATGCTGGTGTTGTGTTTCAGATCTTTTTCGAGTAGTTTTATTTCTTCTGTATGCAGAGGAGTGTCAGTGAGGTTGACCAGTCTTGGATAGAAGTGGTATTTTTCATTAGACTTGGTGTAATTTGTGGCTGTGTTGGGTGTTCATTTAGCTTTTAAATTTGGAATCTTTCTTTTGTGAGTTTTTTTCATTATTTGTATCACTGCATTTTTTGTAAAATTTCCAACATTGCTTACAACATGGGAGAAAATAGTGGTATTATTCAGAACACTCGTAAGATTAAGATGTACTTTATATAGTTCCCAACTTAGGGTTTGCTTTTTGGCATTAAGAGACTTTATTTCGTCGTTAAGCGAAAATTTTTGAGCTATGTTTTTCGTTTTCTGTGCACTGGCAGAACTGTTTTTAACCTGTACGTTAATATAATAATATTTCATCTGCAAATGTTCTTAAACTTTATATGTCGGATAGTTTATTATCTAGGCAGCTTCTCATTTGGCAAATAGACGTCGAATGGAATCCGTTCGAGACTTTTCCGTTTCAGAAATATGTGACATCATCATCGCAAATCGTAAGCGGCAAGTCTGCCTCGGTACCCGCGACGTTGGAAGCCTGGAATTCTAATTATTTTGACATACATCTACAAAAGATTTGAGAACCCGAGTAACTCAAACAGCAGGTTCGCGTATGACAATTCTGTTTCACTGAAAATGAATCTTTGTGCGGCATTACCTTTGCTAAGCGGCTTGCCTACCCCTCCTCCAGCCCTTGCAGCCGCAACTCCGCGCTCTGAGACAGAAACGCCGCATAAGTTTTCATGACCGCAGTCATTCCGCCTCCAGCTCAGAATAGACGGGCTTTCTCGAGTGTAATGAATAACCATTATTGTCAGAAGTTTTGAAATGCGAATTCATGAGTCTGTAGTATCAAACATATGGTTGGTGAGTGCGTGGCGAGTCTCCTGTTCCAATAAAGCAGTTTTTTTCTTTGATGGAAGCCAGGATGTTTTTCTTTTCCGAACTTACTTTGTCATATTGCGAGAACCAAACAAACGTAAAAATGTTGAGTACTCCACAACTGCAGATGACTGTTGCTCAGTGTCAGAACCAGCACGTGATAGCTTTATGGTCAACCAGCCTGCAAAGATACTGTTCGAATAAAAAAATAGAAAATACAAAAGTGCGTGATGTTTACCTTACAATTATGCAAGATGTTTAGGTCACCGTCTACTGTTGCTACAATATAATACAAACGAAGGGCGGAAATTAACAAACATTAACACTTTCTATAGAAAAATTGTAGACAGGTACAGTGAAAGGTGTCTACACTGAGCCACAGCGCAAGAGATTGCGCTAAAGAGTATTATTCAGCCGCCTCCACTGTCAGTAGCCGCTGAGAAGTTGGTGAGTGGAGTGGTAGTTCTGAGGTAGGTGTGATCTGTGCTTGTTGAGACGTCGATAGAGTACTAGTTGTTCTGTTGAGCAAGACACCATGTGTTATTCGGTTCGGGATGTTGTAATGATCAGAGTGTATATTTTTCGTCAATATATATGAAGGTAAAGAATTTTTTAATTTTTAATGTCCTATGTAACAATGCCTCTTGGTCACAAGTTCAGTCAACAAACTATCTGGCTCGTGTTTTTGTATTAGACTGTAATTCTGGTTTGTGTATGCAATTATAGTATTTCTGGTTTTTTTAATTACTTTAGTGTAAAAGGGTGTTTAAAATATCTTGTCTTATCATGGAAGAACCGTGCCAGATGTGTACGTTGAATCACACTTCCACACGCAGAACAGTTACATTTGTGCTTTGTTGTTTCGTAGCTCTTATAGTTGCTGGGGACTTAATTAATTAACTGTGTTAACGGAAATTTCCTTTCATTCTTTGTTGTTATTCTCTGCAGTCAGATTGTGTGTTAATATTATTCAGGGCCAACCGGTTACGAGACTGCGTAACAACTTCCACTGACCGTACTCTGTGCTGCTTGTAATACGATTTGAATATTTTGTGAGAAGGAGCAATTCCTTACCTGTGGCGGAATCCGGTACAACAGGAGAGTGTCAGTCACAAGCTCAGAGCGTCGTTCTGTATTGCAAGGTTCACTGTGGAAACCCAGAATAACAATTTAGTAAATGTTGTACAGTTTACCTTATATTTTACCGCTGTGTATAACGTTAGATTCGAAGTATAATTGCTATGAAAATTATTTGTGCTAGAACTGTACGAGTATCTGGTACGGAGGATTATACTGCAGTTAGTCTACGGCGTCTAGGAAAGGGAGCGTACCTGCTGTCCCTACATACTTTAGTGGTCGCGCCATTCCTGCGTTGACAAATGCTACCGCACTCCCGGCACAACGCTACATATTTTTCATATACGCAGGTGTGTCACATATCCTAATTAAAAAAAGATTAATCCGAGGGTTATTAGAAACAATATTTACCTAAAACACAATGACTTTATTTCTTACAAAAGCATGTTTTTCGCTCCGTCGAACCTTGTTACGTAACTCATTCTTGGATTTGATGTGATCGTAGTATTGACTACAGTGTCTGAAATTTCGTTTGGGAATTTTCCATGCCAATACGTTTAATCTGCATGCCCTCATGGATAAAGAAAATAACTGAATAGTTACAGGAAAAGGTTAAATAATGCCATGCTTGCTTGCATCAGTAGTAACAGAAAGAAAATTAACTCCTTCCAATTGAACTTTTAAGTGATCTAGGCACTAAGGAGTTGAGACATTGCTGGCTACTGCTTCACATTTTATTCTAGCACAACAAACGTTTCCGGCAATTTTGGGTCACCCAAAACCTTCCCAACTAATTTGTTGGTACATACCGTCGTTCTACACTACTGGCCATTAAAATTGCTTCACCACGAAGATGAGATGCTAAAGACGCGAAATTTAACCTGCAGGAAGACGACGCTGTGATATGCAAATGATTAGCTTTTCAGAACATTCACACAAGTCTGGCGCCGGTGGCGACACCTATAACGTGCTGACATGAGGAAAGTTTCCAACCGATTTCTCATACACAAACAGCAGTTGACCGTCGTTACCTGGTGAAACGTTGTTGTGATGCCTCGTGTAAGGAGGAAAAATCCGTACCATCATGTTTCCTACTTTGATAAAGGTCGGATTGCAGCGTATCCCAATTGCGGTTTATCGTATCGCGACATTGCTGCTCGCGTTGGTCGAGATCCAATGACTGTTAGCAGAATATGGAATCGGTGGGTTCAGGAGGGCAATACGGAACGCCGTGCTGGATCCCAACGGCCTCGTATCACTACCAGTCGAGATGACAGGCATCTTATCCTCATGGCTGTGATGGATCGTGCAGCCTGCGTCAACAGATGCGGACGTTTGCAAGACAATAACCATCTGCACGAACAGTTCGACGACGTTTGCAGCAGCATTGACTATCGGCTCGGAGACCATGGCTGTGATTAACCTTGACGCTGCATCACAGACAGGAGCGCCTGCGATGGTGTACGAACCTGGGTGCCCGAATGGCGAAACGTCTTTTTTTCGGATGAACCGAGGTTCTGTTTACAGCACGATGATGGTCGCATCCGTGTTTGGCGACACCGCGGTGAACGCACATTGGAAGCGTGTATTCGTCATCGCCATACTGGCGTATCACCCGTCGTGATGGTATGGGTTGCCATTGGTTACACGTCTCGGTGACCTCTTGTTCGCACTGACGGCACTTTGAACAGTGGACGTTGCATTTCAGATGTGTTACGACCCGTGTCTCTACCCTTGATTCGATCCCTGCGAAACCCTACATTTCAGTAGGATATCGCACGACCACATTTTGCAGGTCCTGTACGGAACTATATGGATACAGAAAATGTTCGACTGCTGCCCTGGCCAGCACATTCTCCAGATCTCTCACCAACTGAAAACGTCTGGTCAATGGTGGCCCAGCAACTGGCTCGTCACAATACGCCAGTCACTACTGGTGATGAACTGTGGTATCGTGTTGAAGCTGCATGGGCAGCTGTGCCTGTAAATGCCGTCCAGCCTCTGTTTGACTAAATGCCCAGGCGTATCAAGGCCATTATTATGGCCAGATGTGGTTGTTCTGCGTACTGATTTCTCAGGGTCTATGCACCCAAACTGCGTGAAAATGTAATCGCATGTCAGTTCTAGTATATTTGTTCAGTGAATACCCGTTTATCATCTGCATTTCTTCTTGGTGTAGGAATTTTAATGGCCAGAAGTGTAAAAGTCAATAGGGTATGAAATGCAATGCTGCCTCAGCTGCTGCTATCTTCAGACTGCGTTCACTGTAGGTTTGCAGCAATAACTCACAATCTCTTCGCGATGTACCTTGTGCTTGTTTACTTTTATTGTGCTCTTTGGTATTAACACGATTCATAATGTCCGATCTCCCACCATGTGGTACGGAGAACAAACACGTGGAAGTAAAGAAACTTAAAATGAGATTAGTACTAAGCTATATATCTATACATAAGATACTGGTCACGCAGGTGGCAAAGCTGCAGTCTCTGCACGCATTATGTTCCTGCAGGTAATTATATTTATTTGTATTTGGGACTTACCTGCACATCAGTAATTCTGTCTCATATAGAGCTCTTCCTTCTCGTAGAAATGTAAATCCATTGACGTAATTTCCACTAAATTTGCGTTTACAGTTATCTTTAGACATATTCGAAACGTCCTCTACAGCTAATATCCATGACGTCGCCAGGACCACGGCCGAGTCAATGAGCGGCACGCTACTCTGAGGATCGAAGCCCAAGTCGCCGTTCCACGGCAGTCGAAGATCGCCTGAAGTGTTACCAATCTGCTTCTATCCCTCCCAATTTATACTCACTATTATTCCACCAGATGACATTTGACTTCACAGAAGAACAACTTGACAAGTCGAAAAATCAGTTTTTTTACTGTTTTATAAATTTCGAAACCGGAAGTTGCAACAGACCATTAAAACAGGTGGGACATTAAAACAGGTTGTATCCGGATATAACGAGTGATATTGTAACCCTACAGACATATAACTCCGCGATAAGGGCCAGAGGACTAAGTGATGACATCCAGCTCATGAGTCACGCTCTGTCGTGCGTTGTCCATTTGGATGTGGTATGGAGAAGCACGGCGTCAACATGCACCTTTCTTGACCACTGTCAGCTTTCTATACATTTATACTTCTCAATCAAGGAGCTCCTCTAGTGACCTCAAAAAGCTCAGGTCACCCCGTCTCAGCCATCCCATCAAGAAAGAAAATATCGGCGGCAGTTCCAGGAATCGAAGCAGAGTCCACCTGACAGGAGTAAGACTCAGTTACAGATGCGGTCCTTTTCATAGTATCCCAGCCTATGAAATAAATTATGCGAAATATACAATGATGATTATTTAAAAGAAACACAGCTGGTGTGTGTAGAAATATGGTCTTCATTTCGCCTTGGGCCACTGGGTTGTCCGTTCCTGCAGCGGTCAGCGAATCAGTACGGAGAAGACACGCCATGTTAGTGCGTGCTGTCGCAGCGATACCATGGGTATCCATCACATGGGAAATTCCATCTCCTAAATCACGAAGGCAGTGGGCTTCTTATGAGTCGCTGTCTCATGGGTTTAGCTTGAGCAGCTGCCATAACATAGCGGCAAGTCACTCGTCAGTTTGTCTGGTAACAGCAATAGAGCAGGAGCCACAATACCCAGAACAAACCACCACCTTGCTGCCCGATACAAGTGCTCCCACGCTGAACGTCTGCCTCTACTCAGCTCACGACGCACAACTCACGGGTGCAGGCATACGTCCGTTGGACGCTCGATGCGTGAGGAAGGGTCTCCTGCAGTAGTGAGTCTTAAAGACGTTGGCACACTTGAAAGAAGTTTAGTGCAAACCTTCGTTGTATAGACATATTCGTACTGGAAGGATGGAAGATTAGTGTTTAACGTCCCGTTGACAACAAGGGGGTTAGAAACGGAGCACAGACTGACATTGTTTTGTTAAGGATGGAGAAGAAAATCGACCATGCAGTTTCAAAGCAACTATACCTGCATTTGCGTTGACCGATTTAGGGAAACCTCTAAAAACCGAAATCTGGGTGTCAGAACGCGGATTTGAAACGTCGCCCTCCCGAATGTGAATCCATTTTGCCATCCACTGCGCTACCCATTTAAGTATTAATACGCGTTGGGTTTCCTCCTGGGTAAGCTATATGGCAGCTACATCTTTCGTTACTCAGGTGGACTAATTTATTTGTTGTGAGAGTAGTACTACGGTCAATAACCTTTGGTTGTTAGTTTCCGACCGCACTTGAACGGAAAAGTGAGGCTCTTTGCGCTTTGAATAGCCTGAAGCTGCTTAGTGGGGTATCGCAAGCAAAACACATGCAAAGCACAAGAAAGTGGAAAGTATCGCACAGTATTATGATTTTCCTCTTTCGCCGTGACTACATTGCAATTATTCTACCACGTATTTCCTAAGACTTGCTGAAACGAACAATTAGTTATAAAGTGTATGTCTAAGTGGGGAATGACCAGGGACGCGTAATGTAATGGAGAAATCCATGGATATCATGCCGTAGTGGTCTCAAAACCATTGCTGCTCGTGTCTGATGATTTTGTGTAAACCATTGTCCGTTCATCACGCTGCTTTGGTACACCATATGATCCCTTTGAAGCCTTTTTCTTCCTTGCAACTGACTTCTCACCTCTGCAGCCTGATGTACCACGTGACCAGAACATCTCCACTTGTGCTTCCGGGAGATCGTTTTCCTTTTTTCTAGATGTATAATTCTTGCTGTTACTTACGCAACGCACCGGTGCGAATCTGTTGTACATGTGATTCGAATGGATTTAGTTTCTATTTTTTTTATTCATTTTTTCTTGTTCCGACCAGACAGCTTGCTTGTTAAACGTACCTAAATCAACGGTCTTCTAGAACAGCGGCTAGTCTGATTTATGATCAGTTAACACTCCTTACTTATGTTCTGCCCATCAACTGTTAGGTATGTCTGTCATCATCTAACCTCTTAGCTTTCCCTCGTGGGTTCAAACTAAAAGAACACTAATAACTAGATTGTTTAAGGCAATAAACACTATGGCCTCATAACAGCGTGACACGCAAATGTTTAAAATAACTTGAACAGTAAGAGAGTTTCCACATTCATAATCCGATAGAAGGGTACAAGTACATCGAAAAACATTTGAGGCGCTGAAACCCATTGTGTAAAATCCGTGCTGTTTGGGCAGGTGACGGAGATAAGCTGGTCTGCGGAACACTTCTGTAGGATGAAATGCGAGCCCAGATGTGTTCTGGTCGCCCCTTACTGGCGAACGATGTAGGAGCCCAGTGTCCAGTTGTGCGTAAATCCATCAGTTTAATCGCCTGCACCGACACATATGTGACCAGCACGTTCAGCGAGGTGGGCCAAAGCGTACCCTCCTTCGTCTGGTGTCAGTTCTGTTGAGTACCTCTGGAACACAAGCGAGTTGCATGTGAGCGTGTTGCATCCTGCTCCGACCAACCTAGGTGAGTTTTGGGCTACGGCTGAGCCTGCATCTACCTGCATGGACAGCCATCGCTTTCGACGACTGGCGGGGTCCAGCCACGACGTGTCGTCACCCTCTCAAGGCCTGATGGATTTCAATTGAACTCAATATTCGGTATTTCCTCTGCATTTTTACGATACTACAGCATTATAATCTTCTATTTCTTTCGTCTTCTTCTTAGTTCACGAATTAGATTTTTAAGCTCATTATATCTTCGCGAATACCTTTCTACCTTGGTCTTCCGGTCTTTCTCCTCCCATATGGTTTAGTTCTAAAGTTAATTTGGGAAGTCTTTTATTGTTCAAAGTTTGTGTCATCATACCAGTTGTTTCGGTATTTGTTTATTTACACTATACGTGGCAGAACATCCTTACAGAGTTCAGCAGTCATTCTTAACACTTGCACACAGACTTAATCTAGATCGCTATGTGTTTATTGTTCCTAATTATGTGTTTAAGTTACAGCCATCATCAGATGTCAACAACGAGAAACACATAAGCAGCAATTCATTGTAAACTAATATGTAAATTGGTTACAACACAACTCCGTAACTCTATTGATACACACCAAAGTCAAAACTGAACAGTGGGTACAATGTGTCACATCACAACAGCACTGTCCATTACAGTGGTGAGTGACAGACAGAGGCAGTAATAACGAACTCCTGCAAGGCGGCACTACCACCAAGTACGTCTCGGCACACCAACTGTCCATTACGCCGGCCGGTGTGGCCGTGGAGTTCTAGGCGCTTCAGTTTGTAACAGCGTGAGCGCTACGGTCGCAGGTTCGAATTCCGCCTAGGGCGTGGATGTGTGTGATTTCCTTAGGTTAGTTAGGTTTAAGTTCTAGGGGACTGATGACCACAGATGTTAAGTCCCATAGTGCTCAGAGCCATTTTATGCCCATTACGCATGCAGGTTTAGCCATATCATGTTACAACGTGGAAGTACATGATGTGATTTCAAAAGGCAAGAACTATCACTCTCCAAATACATAATATAAATCCCAAGTGGTATTACATAGTGAAACACATTCTTCTTTGCTCATATAATCAGAAACCTATACCTACATCTTTCCTCCATTTTTCGATTCCATGTCTGACAACGCCTGTCATATTATGAAACACCTAGTTCAAAGCTGCCCGGTGCCAGCGTGAGGAGATGGCGATGCCTTTTAGCTCTTCCGTCATTTGCAGCTCACCGGGAATAAAAAAAGGCGAGGAAAGGAGTGAGATAAGCAGTGCCCTTTGTTCTGTCTTGTTCGTCGTTCGCATAGGTACAGCCTGCAGCTGGCGTATCTTGGCAGAACGTCTGCCAACAGAAACAATACGTTGCCGCGTCGCTTCCGATCTCTGATGCACACAGGGCCGATGTTCGAGAGACCGGCAGTGCTTGTGACAGGCGCGGGCTTCGCTTCTGCGACTCGGAAGGCGAACCCTCAAAAATAGACTAGCTTTGCTCCGGATATCCAGTAACAGCCAGCGGCAGTTCGATTCAACTCATACACTCAATACCATCCCCTCCGAATGCACTGATGGAAAAGGAAATCGCAACACCAAAGAATCATTAATATAGAGTACTGAAATTTCCGGAATACATTTACCTAGGTAACATATTTAAGTGAGGAACATTTCAAGATTACAGGTTAATGTAAGTGCAAGATAAGCCAATGCAAATGTGAAACGCTGGTGCACTGATAACCGTTGTAACTGCCAGAATGTTGAATCCAAGCATACAGTCATGCACGCATTGTGTTGTATAGATGGAGTTCTATGCCTGTTGCACATAATCGGTCAACACAGGGACACTTAATGCTCGTTGTCGATGACGTTGGAGTTGTCGTCCGATGATGTCCCGTATGTCCTCGATCGGAGGCAGATCTGGTGGTCGAGCAGGCCAAGACAACATGTCGACACTCTTTATAGTACGTTTGGTTACTATAGCGGAATATGTGCGAGCTTTATTCTGTTGGAAAACATCCCATGGAATGCTGTTCATGAATGGTAGCACGACAGGTGGAATAACCAGATTTACGTACAGATCTGTAGCCAGGGCGCTTGACATAAACACGAGGGTGCTCCTGCTGTCATACGAAATCGCATTCCAGACCATAAATCCAGGTGTAGGATCAGTGTGTCTAGCTCGCAGAAAGCTTGATTGCAGGCCCTGAACTGGCTTGCTCCTAACCAACACACGGACATCACTGGCACCGAGAAACAACCAGCTTTCATCAGAAAACACAACAGACCTCCAGGCTGCCCTCCGATGAGCTCTCTCTTGACACCACTGAAGTCGCAAACGGCGGTAGATTTCATTGGAGTACACGCTATAGCACATCTGATTCGGAGCTGTCCTCGAAGTAACCGTTATATAACAGTTCGTTGTGTCACTGTGGTGGCAGGTACTTCTCAAATTACTGCTGCAGATGCAGTACGATGCATCGGAGTCACACGCCGAAGGAGATGATCTTCCCTCTCCGTAATGCCACGTGACCACCAGTCTTTACGCGATTGTAGATACTGGTGACGATCGTTTCCAGGAATCATTTACAGTGGCTGGATTCCTGCGAAGTCTTTATGCAATGTTAAAGAAGATTCAAACAGATTCTCGTAGTGCTACTACACGACCTCATTCAAACTCAGTCAGCTGTTGATAATGGCCGGCCGAAGTGGCCGAGCGGTTCAAGGCGCTACAGTCTGGAACCGCGCGACCGCTACGGTCGCAGGTTCGAATCCTGCCTCGGGCATGGATGTGTGTGGTGTCCTTAGGTTAGTTAGGTTTAAGTAGTTCTATGTTCTAGGGGACTGATGACCTCAGAATTAAGTCCCATAGTGCTCAGAGCCATTTGAACCATTTTTTTTGTTGATAATGGCGCATTTGTCGGCTTAAATCTAATCTTGACTAACATGAAGGTAACTAGCGCTCAAGACCGTTATAGTGTGCATTTTAAACAAACCTGGTTCGCATCCTCATACCGGTGTTACCACCGCCACTGGTGCGAAACTTGATTACAGATCATCTTTCAGATACTGAAACACGGTTGCCACATTTCGTTTATGTCGCAATACTCGTTCTTGGTATTGCGACTTTTTTCCGTCAGTGTATATTCATCTTTTTATCGGGTAAAGAAGAGGAAACTGAACACCTCTGTATGAACGTGTGCAGGTCCGTCGCTGTAAAGGGTGTAATGGGCACAAGTGTATACGTTTTTACACTGAAGCGCCAAAGAAATTGGTATAGGCATGCGTATTCAAGTACAGAGATATGTAAACAAGCAAAATACGTCTCCTATATAAGACAACAAGTGTCTGGTGCAGTTGTAAAATCTGTTACTGCTGCTACAATGGCAGGTTATTAAGATTTCAGTGAGTTTGAGTGTGGTGTTATAGTCGGCGCACGAGCGATGGGACATAGCATCTCCCAGAAAGCGATGAAGTGGGGATTTTCCCGTACGACCATTTACCGAGTGTACCGTGAATATCAGGAATCCGGTAAAAAATCTCCGGCAAAACTGCGACCGGAAAACCATCCTGCAAGAATGGGTCCAACGACGGCTGAAGATAATCGTTCAACGTGACAGAAATGCAACCCTTCCGCAAATTGCTATAGCATGAATATGCTGGGCCATCAACAAGTGTCAGCTTGCGAACCATTCAACGAACTTTCGGATCTGAAGGCATACTCGTGTTCCCTTCATGACAGTACTACACAAAGCCTGGGCCCGTCAACACCGACACTGGACTGTTGATGACTGCAGACATGTTGCCTGGTCGGACGAGTCTCGTTTCAAAATGTATGGAGCGGATAGGTATGTACTGACATCCTCAAGAATGCATGGACGCTGCATGTCAGGGGACTCTTCAAGCTGGTGGAGGCTCTGTAATGGTGTGGGGCGTCTGCAGTTGGAGTGATATGGGACCCCTGATATGTCTACACAGATGACGCGTACGTAAGCATTCTGTCTGATCACCTGCATCCATTCATCTCTGTTGTGCATCCCGACGGACTTAAGCACTTGCAGCAGGACAATGCGACACCCCACACGTCCAGAATTACTTCATACTGGCTCCAGAACACTCTTATGAGTTTAAATACTTCCGTTGGCCACCATACTCCCCAGACACAATCATTACTGACCATATCCGGGATGCCTTGCGACGTGCTGTTCAGAAGAGATCACCACACCCTCGTAATCTTACAGATCTACAGACAGCCCTGCAGGATTCATGATGTGAATTCCCTCCAGTACTATTTGAGACAATCGAGCTCACGCAACGTCGTGTTGCGGCACTTCTGCGTGCTCGCTGGGGCCCTATATGATATTAGGCATGTGTTCCAGTTTTTATAGCTCTTCAGTGTGTTTGTGGCTGAGAACATTACTTCAGTATTTACTTCATTTTCTGACTAATAATTATAGCCATTACATTCAGTATATTTTAGATTGGTTAGTACCTTCAAGTACATGAGGCAAGAGCAGCTATTGATACTTATTATCCTGTGGTCAACAGGTCAGTTGTTGAAGTGTGGACAAAAAGACAAAAAAAATGATTGCCTATATAGACAGACGTAGCCCACCTAGTAGTGCAATTATCATCATGCAGTAAACATCAGTTAGCGAATTATATGATGAGTCTTTGGGATGATTGTTCGATACAGAGGAAAAACAAGCAAGAGGCTGATGTGTGTACATATTAAGGTAACACGTATCTGCAGTTATACCCATTATACCCTGTATATAACTGGCCTTTTATAGCTACTTCGCAAGAATGGAATATAAGCAGTAAAGAAATCATCACTAAGAAGGCCGAATACCAGTAAAAGTTGTTCAAATGACAAGTAGCCTGCATAACAGTCTAACAAACCCGCAGTGTCCTTTAACCATGCCTAGGTCAACCTTTAAGTGAAGCATTCCGAGCAAGGGATTGCCTTGTCCAAAATTATGATAATGTTGCTCATGTCACAGCTTGGTTTGGTGGGCGTTAGAGTGAAATAGCACAGCCCCTATACCTTGCACAATTCTCGAGATGAGTATTATACATTCATTTCGTTATATCCTGAAGAAACAATTTCGGGTTTCATGTTTTCCTGCAGCATCGCTCAAGAAATTGCAATGGTCTCTTAAAGAAACACGAAATCAAGATCTGTTCACCAACATCAAGGATGTAGGCGCATCGTTGTACCGGATAATTAGGATTATTCTCGTTAGCGAAGATGACCCTGGATCATATCCAGTGGCTGTTCGTATAATTTAAAGCAACTTTATCAGGAACCACTTTCGAAACTACTTGAAATGCCTTGCAAGTATGAAAAGTCAAATCGTATATCGTTTTGAATCTGCATCAAAAATATGGTCTGCCTGAACGCGGCTGCATGGAGCCGTTCTGAACGAATGAGTAGGAACATGACTAGCAAAGTATTGTCGTCCATTCAAACTCTTGTCCATCTTATGAAAGGATGCAAACTTTCGAGAAAGCTAGAGAAGGAAATATGGGTAGGTTGAGACAGCGAAACATGATCTCGAGTCCACTGCATCGAAAGTAGTAGAGTAAATCTACTTCAAGTAATCAAATTAATGTTTGTACGATGTTACGAATACATGCGAGGGCCACCTTTTAAGTTCTTGCAAAAACAATGAAAGATCGTAAATCTCTTTTCATTTTTCTCCAAATGTGTAACTTTAAGATTTATACACGTTTCCATGCGTTCGAACTCATTCTGGAAACATTTTTCTTTTTTTCAGTCTGGTGTTGGTACTTCCAAAACATGGTATCGAAGGACTAAGCTGCTTGTTGTGGTGTTGGATATTTTCGCCCACCAACATTTTGTTTCGCGTACAGGAACAAGAACTATTCTGTAGGCGGTAAATCGAATGAATGTGGACGACTAGACTGTTCTGCCACGTCAATTACTCGACTGCTTTACGAGCTGTGTAGTAGCAGTTTTATGTACCACTCATTATTAGCACTCTTCGATCATCTTCACCAATGATCGTGACATGGTCAATGTAAAGAAAAAGCAGCCAATCTTTTGTTTTTGAAATTCTTCGCAAACGAGCCACTTTTGTAGGTTTAGGTTCATCTTGGAACACAGAATCAGTTGATGGCTGCTTAGCTGCTTAGTGACCTCGTCGTACCTACACAACCGCCTTCTGTTACTCTACAATCGTTGCTCGGAAAATAATTATAAGACTATTGCAGAACTGACTATTGCTAATGAAGAGGAGAACAACTAGCAATAGAAAATGCTGGAAACAGAGATTTCGATGCGCCAGTCGGTTGCTGTCAAATGTATGCACGTATGCATCTCCCGCATACGTGTTTAGTCACTGGTAAAGTGCCACACAAAATGGTGCTGATGAAGTTCTCTCGGGATATCGGCCGAGGCAAGGCGTCGTTCTGTGGCAACGTTTCGATAAGTTTCTTACTCGTAATCATCACGCGAAGTGTCGACTTCATGTCCATTGTGGGTGTTTATAGCCGTTGGTCCACAGGCTCCTCTGCTTCTTATGTGACTTCTGTACCGATCGCGAGCCACCAGAAGGCGTGTTGCGGACGGTGGTGTGGAGAGCAGTGGCGGACGTGACGGGGGGAGGGAGGGGGCGGCAACTCTTGGAACGCTGGAGGGTCCGTGCGTTGCGTCCTGGGCCTGCCTGTCCATCAGCTGGTTTCGTCGCCTTCACATCAGGCTCTTGGTCACGTACCATCAGGAGCTCAGCTTAAAACCGCTGTCCCGGTTGACAAGTATTAGTAATCCCGCTGCCTCTTTGAGTCCCAGAAGCTGCAAATTTGAAACCCACATCATCTCAAAAACTGGGTGGAGTTTTGAAAATGTTTCAGGTTATGTATCTGGATAAGGGTCAGTTTCGATGCCACATTGCTTTTCAAATGGGTATCGTTAGACGGCTCCTTGACATTACTAGGGAGTCACTTCGATCTACATCTACATCTACATCCGTACTCCGCAAGCCACCTGACGGTGTGTGGCGGAGGGTACCCTGAGTACCTCTATCGGTTCTCCCTTCTATTCCAGTCTCGTATTGTGCGTGGAAAGAAGGATTGTCGGTATGCTTCTGTGTGGGCTCTAATCTCTCTGATTTTATCCTCATGGTCTCTTCGCGAGATATACGTAGGAGGGAGCAATATACTGCTTGACTCTTCGGTGAAGGTATGTTCTCGAAACTTCAACAAAAGCCCGTACCGAGCTACTGAGCGTCTCTCCTGCAGAGTCTTCCACTGGAGTTTATCTATCATCTCCGTAACGCTTTCGCAATTACTAAATGATCCTGTAACGAAGCGCGCTGCTCTCCGTTGGATCTTCTCTATCTCTTCTATCAACCCTACCTGGTGCGGATCCCACACTGCTGAGCAGTATTCAAGCATTGGGCGAACAAGCGTACTGTAACCTACTTCCTTTGTTGTCGGATTGCATTTCCTTAGGATTCTTCCAATGAATCTCAGTCTGGCATCTGCTTTACCGACGATCAACTTTATATGATCATTCCATTTTAAATCACTCCTAATGCGTACTCCCAGATAATTTATGGAATTAACTGCTTCCAGTTGCTGACCTGCTATTTTGTAGCTAAATGATAAGGGACCTATCTTTCTATGTATTCGCATCACATTACACTTCGCTACATTGAGATTCAATTGCCATTCCGTGCACCATGCGTCAATTCGCTGCAGATCCTCCTGCATTTCAGTACAATTTTCCATTGTTGCAACCTCTCGATACACCACAGCATCATCTGCAAAAAGCCTCAGTGAACTTCCGATGTCATCCACCAGGTCAAGACACCGTGGAAGTGTTCCGCCACGCGCTGACTGCCCCTACTTCCAATGGGGTGGAAAACTCTACCAACAATTACAGGGAGTCGTCATGGGATCCCCCCAAACGCCAGACATAGTAAATCTATGTATGGAACACTTCGAGGAAACGGTTCTTGAAACCACGTGCCTCAAACCAAATGCCTTCTACCGATGTTGGACAACAGTTCGTGGAGTGGCCGCATGTTCACTTTCGAGCAGACGAAAACGTATGGCTGCTTTTCTCGACATCCTGGTAAAGAAGAGCACTGGTGGTGGGGTGGGACATTCCGCCTATAACACTGTTCCGGACCCATAGTGCTCAGAGCCATTTTTGACGATGTCGGAACAGAACCAATTTAGCAGCTGTCATGTAACAACAAATACATGAGCTAGTCTTTGAATCACTAGGTATTACTAATACAGCATCTTCATCCTGATCAACCTAAAATAGACAGTGAAACTCCAACAAAGGATATTATTTGGGTTTCCTTCAACGTGCCAGTAACAATGTGTTCCTTCCATAATTTAAATCATATTTGTTGTTTATTAACCATAGATTACTAAACGCTGGTAAAATTTACGATTGCAGTTGGCATCAGTTCGCTGTTCCCATCAATCTGGTATTGACAGTATAGTGTGTGAAACAGGACATTTTGTACTTATTTTGCATGTGAGATACTATTGGAGACCTTACCATTCTAATTAACTGGCGCATAGGTTATAAATTATGACTTCCTTTGAATAAAAATTGAACTAGTAAAATTTATTATGGTTTAGTAACATCTTTTCCCTTTTAGTGTTCTGTGAAAATTCTGCTCGCTGCATGAAGGTGGATATGGTTCTTGGGTGTAACTTCGTTTCGCCGTAAGTGCGCGCATAAGGTAAAGAACAAGGAAAACTAGTAAGTCCTCATGTCAGTATTCATGGTGTTAGTAAATAAAAAGTAAGAATCCCCTCTACTTCTTCCACCGCTGGATGTAGAGATATAACAGCAATAAAAAGGGGCTAAGATAATTAAAGTTCCTCTTTCAAAATTCAGGTCCAGACCGGGAGGCTACAGTTATATGCTAGCTACACCTTTTCGTCGGAAATGCTGATGGTACTCACGTAATCTGCGTATATGTGGATAACTTTTTTTTTTATGTTCAGTATTTAAGGTCTAGTAATGTCCATTGAAGTTTTAGTAATAATGATACTGCAAACAAAGCCGTCGGTAAATGGCATACCTGTAGCATAATCCACTTGATAAAAATATGCGCGGTAATTTGTCAATTTATTTTGATTCAGGACACTGTGCCGCATTTGAAATGTCGTATTATATTTGTGAAGCGTTCACTAAAATTCATCGACATCGTTACGTTCAGAAGCCGCATGTGGCTGTTTCAACTGAAGGCCTGGTCAAAACTTAAAAGGTTTATGACTAGATTTGTTTTGCAGATTCAAGTTTGACTCCAGTTTATTACGCCTCTATATTCGTTCAATATCTATGTCATTCAGTAGATGTTTGCCACAAGAGCTGCGTACGGCCCTTTCATTGCTATAAGGTCGTATTTTAATCTGTTCTTGTTACATTCTTAAAGTTGGCATTCACTAGGGTAATTAGAATGAACGGCCTCAAAATTTTTCGGAATTCGAGCAATTAGACCCTCTCTAAAGAGCAACGGAAAGGTGTTGCTTGAAAGCGGTTCGCTGAACGTGGCCGTGAGATGCTTGTCTCTTAGGTCCCGCGAACAAACTGGGCACACTCAGTGCCCACCTTCCCAATTTATATTTTGCCGGCACCTCTACCCTGCTGTCCAAACTTCATAGAAACACCTTTGTCTGCCTTGCTGGATCAGCATTCGTGGAAGAAAGGATATCGCAGTGAAATGGCTTAGCCACGGCGTAGGGCATTGATTCCAGACTTCTGGAAGTATTTTACCTTCATGCTGAAGTACAGCCACGATTGTGTGGGGTCTTACAGTTCCCACGCTCCTGTATGAAGCCACTATAACCTTTTTGATTCTGAGTTATTTCAGAATGTCTTCTGGCTCCTGTGGAATCACTGAAATCCTAGTCTTCTTTTTTTCTTTTTAAGTTGCACTGAGGCTGTGCGACGTAACGTACTAAGCGCCTCATGGCCTATACTAAAACGTAGTATAATGCTCCTCTGCTGAGAAAAACAGTGAAAAACTGATTGCACTGCACGTGTCAACAGGCTGCATGGAATTAATTGTCTCATCACGGTAAACAGCGTACATTCATGAAATCGTGTTGAACAACTAAATTATGAAGGTTATTGAGTAAAATATCTGTGCTGTATAATTATTTTCGATGCACAAATTTTACTACCAAGTCGGCCCTCGCAGACAGTAGCACAATTGAAGGTAAGATAATAATCGCAGTATGTAAATACACATGATGTTCAATGCTTTTTAATGCTCTCTCAAATGCTCTGCAATCGTCACGTTTTAGGGCTGTGGAAGCTTAGATTAAGAGTGCACAGAAACCCACGCAACATACACTGGGGTGACAAAAGTCATGGCATATCTCTTAACATCGCTTGGACCCCTTTTTGTCCGGCGTAGTGGAGCAATTCGATGTGCACGGACTACCATGTCGCTTAAAGTTCCTTGCAGAAATACTGAGCCATGCTGCCCCTATAGCCGCCCATAGGTGCGAAAGTCTTGCCGGTGCAGGATTTTGCGCACTAACTGACCTCTCGATTTGTCCCATTAATTTTCGATAGGTTTTATGTCAGGCGATCTGATTGGCCAGATCATTCGCTCGAACTGTTCTTCAATCCATCGCGAGTAATTGTGTCCCGGTGATATGGCGCATTGTCATCCATAAATTTCTAACGATGTTAGGCTATATTAAGTTCATGAACAGCTGCAGATGGTCTTCAAGTAGCCGGACATAATCCTTTCCGGCCAATTATCGGTTCAGTTGGACTGAAGGACCCAATGTAAACACAGCCCACCCTTTATGGAGCAATCACGAGCTTGCACAATGCCTAGTTAACAACTTGGGTCAAGGTCTTCATGGGACTGAGCTACACTCAAATATCATCGTCACTTCTTACCAACTGAAATCGTAAATCATCTGACAAGGGCACGGTTTTCCAGACGTCTAAGAGTCCAGTCGATATGGTCCTGTGGAGGAGCTGCACGAGATGTGCTGTTGACACAGGCAACAGCGTTGGTCGTCTACTGCCATAGCCAATTAACGCCAAATTTCGCCACACTGCCCACACGGACACGTTCCTCATACATCTAACATTGATTTCTGGGGTTTTTCACGCAATGTTGCTTGTCTGTTAGCACTGACGAGTCCACACAAACGCCGCTACTGTCGGTAATCAAGTGAAGGCTGTCGGCCACTGCGTTGTCTGTGCTGGGAGGAAATGCCTGGGATTCGTGACACGCTCTTGATACTAGTATCTCGGAATACTTTCTTCCCTTACGATTTCAGAAATGGTATGTACCATGCATCTAGCTCTAATTCTGCGTTCAAAGACTGTTCATTCACTTCGTCCATCCATAATCACGGCGGAAACCTTCTCACTTGAATCACCTGAGTACAAATGACAGTTTCACCAATGCACTACCGTTTTATACGTTTTGTACGCGATAGTACCGCCATCTGTACATTTGCATATCGCTAACCCATTACTTTGGTCACTTCATTACCCACACACCCAAAAAAGTTTTGCATCACCCCTGTTCCCAGAACACCTGAAGATATACATTGATTGTAGATATTGTATGACAGACGAAGTCCCTTTGACTGTTCAGAGCTGTGACTAAACCCGCCCAAAGATGTAAACAACCATTTATGGGCAGCTCCTACTACACGTAGGGGGGCCTACAGCTGATCAGGTCTAGACATTTCACGGGAAAGGAGATACACGGATCGTGTTGTCTGTAGTTCAACCATGCTTAGAGGATCAATACCGCGGTTCGATCGCGTCCGCATTGTTACTTTGTACCAGGAAGGGCACTCAACAAATGAAGTGTCCAGGAGTCTTGGAGTGAACCAAAGAGATGTCGTTCGGACATGGAGGAGATACAGAGAGACAGGAACTGTCGATGACATGCATCGTTCAGGCTGCCCAGGGCCTACTACTGCAGTGGATGACCGCTACCCATGGATTATGACTTGGAGGAACTCGGACAGCAACGCCACCATGTTGCACAATGCTTTTCGTGCAGCCACAGGACGTCGTATTATGACTGAGACTGTCGCAATATCGTGCATGATGCGCAGCTTCACTCCCGACGTCCATGGCGAGGTCCAGGTTTGCAACCACGACACCATGCAGCGCGGTACAGATGGGCCAAACAACATACCGAATCGACTGCTCAGGATTGGCATCGTGTTCTCTTCACCGATGAGTGTCGCATATGCCCTCAACCAGACAATCGTCGGAGACGTGTCTGGAGGCAACCCGATCAGGCTGAACGCCGTAGACACACTGTCCAGCGAGTGCAGGAAGATGGGGGTTCACTGCTGTTTTGGGGTGGCATTATGTGGGGCTGACGTAAGCCGCTGGTGGTCATGAAAGGCACCGTGACGGCTGTACGATAGGTGAATGCCATCCGATAGTGCAATCAAATCTGTAGCATATTGGCGAGGCATTCGTCTTCATGGACGACAACTCGCGCGCCTATCGTGCACATCTAATGAATGACTTACTTCAGGATAAAGACATGACTCGAATAGAGTGGCCAGCATGTTCTCCAGACACGAACCCTATCGAAAATGCCTGGCATAGGGCAGCTTATGGACGACGTGACCCACCAACCACTCTGAGGGACCTACGCCGAATCTCCGTTGAGGAGTGGGACAATCTAGACCAACAGCGACTTGATGAACGCGTGGATAGTATGCCACGTCGAATACAGGTCTGCATCAATGCAAGAGGACGTGTTACTGAGTATTAAAGGTACCGGTGTGTACAGCGATCTGGACCACCACCTCTGAAGGTCTCACTGTGGTACAAGGTGCAAGGTGTGGTTTTCATGAGCAATGAAAAGGCCGGTAATGATGTTTATGTTTATCTCTGTTCCAATTTTCTGCACAGATTCCGGAACTCTCGGAACCGAAGTGATGCAGAATTTTTTTTGATGTGTGAATATACTCATCGAAAGAAAGTCTCAGTTCTCACATGCCCAATTACTAACCTGCCATCGACAGGACAGCAGCTCGTAAGTCTTGCTTACGTCCCTGCCGCGTTAGCCTGCTCGCAGTGCTGTTGTGGTTTACGGTTATGTTTGTGCAGTTTGCTTCCTCAGAAGCACCATGCACTTTCACAACGAAGGTCGACAATGAATTCAGTTTTACGACCGAGTATGAGCTACCAGAAGCATTGTAAATTTCGCAACGTTTACGAGATGACATTCCCATCATTATCACGAACTAGAAGGGATTCATCTCCCCATTGTGACCAGAACGATCTGTGTGAAACTAGTGGACGACGTGGCTTGTGAAAGGATTCTCAGTAAGACGAGCGACTTTCAGTTCAGACATTCGGATGGACACATTGGCCCTGTGAAGGTGGAACATGCACGTGTTGGCCAGAGGACGGTCTTTGCGTTCGAGTTGCCATTTGAGGTGACAGCAGAGATGGCCATTGTAATTTAAGATGGCCAGCTAAAGACTTAGTTTTCTACAGACGTACACTTCCCACCGCCTGAGCACCGCCCGGCACTGGTCTCGCAATGTGAAGGTGGAACAGCCCCACAGGAGATGCTGGTCACCACAAATTTGGTGGTGAGAATCGACGTTTTTGGCCCTGATGGCAACGACCTCACCACTCGTTATTGGATACCGACTCTGATGTCAGAAAACAATGGGCTCCAAAGCCACAGAAGAAACGTTGACTGGCTCCATCCAAAACTTGGAGGACAATGTCTACAGAAGATGTAAATCTTGATGGTGGTGGCCATGTCCAGCACAAAAATATGATCGTCCGTTCCCCGGAATCGTCCGTTCCCCTGATGGGATTCAATCAGCTGAAGGAGATCTCTTACAGTGTCATGCTTCTGGATGATGGACAGCAGATGAATTCAGTATCTGCTCCTTTCACAGACATGCTGCAACCCTCAGCCATGCTGTGCATTCCGAGGGATATTTGCAGCACAAACCTATGTAGGCTGACAATGTCTAGGACGTGATTCTGCTGCCACATCTAAAGCAGCAGCAATAGCTTCCCATCACAACAGTTAAATGTCAATGGTCAGAGGACGGTGGCGACTTCTTTGGGTCTCCCAGTTCCACCCTTCCCAAAGGATGTCAACAATACCGCCTCCCCGTGTCAGGCCTACAGAACTGGTACCATCAGTCTCAATACCATCAGTTTCAAGGTCAAGTTGCAGCTGTCTCGAGACATGTTGCAATGCTGCATACTTTACAGACACTATCCACTTTAAGGAGTTGTTTGTGGACTTCAGTTATGTCAATGTTAATGTACTGGGTGAACAACTGTAGAGGCCCGTGATGTTTACTGGCAGATGAAGCGAGACCATCCCTGAAATCCAATTGAAAACCGTCTACCTTTGGTTACTAGGCCAGTGAACTAGCGTTCAATGGATAGCGTTCTTTTCGATTCAGACACAAGACCAGCCTGGTATTTAGTGGTCAACCACAAATATGTGAATCGCCAGAGACGCCATTCCATACATATGGCAGATACAACCTGAAAGAGGTTGACAAGACTGATCTTGGCCCTCATTCAGTAAACGATCCCGACAACAGTGTCTATGACATCCCTTCTTATCCCAGGTATGACATCTTATCCACGAATTAAAATGAGTGTAGTTGTATGGATCAAGGTTTTAACCATATTGTATCTTCATCAGAATGGTGCCAAATACTTTCTCGATTTTTGAACCTCCCTATTGAAACGATTCACTCGAATACGACGCCACCCGCGCTAACGCCGAAACTTTACTGATTATCTGGGTAGTGTCCTCTTGGACCCACGCCACAGTTTGGTGTGTGCCAGGTATGAGAAATTAAACTTACGATCATGTCAGTCGTACGAAACGGACCGGATCGAGTAAGAGAACCAAAGGTACCTCTTTGTAGAAGTGTACTTGTGGCATTTTAGATTGAATTTCCAACCTCATTTCGCGTTTTACTAATCTTTGTTATTACAACAAATCTTATACGACTTTAAGTTTTCTAGGCAAATTTAAAAAATACATATGCGAGATAAA
Organism: Schistocerca gregaria; assembly: GCF_023897955.1. NCBI lineage: Eukaryota > Metazoa > Arthropoda > Insecta > Orthoptera > Acrididae > Schistocerca > Schistocerca gregaria. The sequence continues at coordinate 118,062,274 of NC_064922.1, forward strand.
TGACCGCTTGCAGGACGTGAAAGCGCACCGATCTCGGATAGAATCGGTCTGGCGGATTAACGACGAGGGCAGGTGGCCGGCCAGCCTGGCTGTGGTTTTTGGGCTGTTTCCCACATCCGTGTAGGCGAACACCGGACTGGCTCCCAAGTTAGTTACGCGATTCGCAAATATTTAGAAAATTTTCGCTCACTTTCACATGAACAACTCATCACACATACACTTGGCAACGTGGTGTCGCCAGGGAGGGCATCGGGCCACCCTTCAAACTAAGCATGCAAAACCATTAACAACCACGCCGACCCCGTGTCGATGCGGGACAAATACACACGAAAATGAAGAAAGAAAGTTTCAATTCTTGACTTAAAAAAATAAAAATAAACTCAAAATTTCTGTTGATACATTCCACAACTAGTTCTAACCTAAAAGAATTGTTCATGCATTAGGCCAACGTAACAAATATGATATAAGTGTAACATAATTCCAGTGCCACAATCAAAACTTTATTTGGGACTTGATTTGTGTTTAAACTGAAAACTTTGAAGGTGACAGTTTTGAATCCACAGTCAACTAAAGACGTCCGTCGAGTTCTGAACTTCACAATTTTGAACCTATAAACAGCTAAAGATACCTGACAACTTTCGATTGTGCCACTGGAATGAAGTTGCAGTTAAATCACACTTGTTATTTTGACGCGATGTGCGAACAAACCTTTTGAACGTTCCATTGGAATTTTGTACAGTTAAAGATTATTTGAAAATGAACGCAAGTGTTCACAGTTAGCCACCATTTAAAAAAATTATGCAACTGTGCCAGAACCCGTAATAACTAATAAATAAGTTGACTTGTTGGCCTTTTATGCTAACACAATGTTCTAATTGCGTACATGTTATTTAGTTGAAATTCTTGACTGACTTTTACGCAATACATGTTTGAAGTTATTTATCATTGAAAGTAAGAAATTCTGTGTTATTCGGTAATTTTTGTGTATTTCACCAGCTATTTTACAAAGTAGTTTGAAATACGTAGTATTGTTAACTGTTATCATTCCACAAGGCTCTGTAAAATTCAGCAGTATTTGGTTCACTAGATATCCATTCATATTACACAAAAGGGGAAAATGAAAGTGACCTGGGCGAGTGCATATGATTGGACGCGAGTGTGTACAAATAACCACACCCAGCAAAGCGCGCACCACGTGTATGCCCTTCACGTGATGCACACCGGTTGAGTTCGTAGTGAGGGCTGTGTCAATGTGAGTGGAGCAGTGCAAAAGGGGACGACGGTACTCACAGTGGAGCAGTGGGTGTTGGTTAGGAAATGTTACCTGAGAACAGAATCGTGGAAACGGTAACGTCGGTTATTGCTTGAAACGTTTAATTGTGTCACAGTGCCATGCTACGCTTAGTCCGGAAATGGCATCAGACTTGATCTGTTTAGAACAAGTCCGAGAACATTCCGAAACCTGCCTCCAAACCAGAAAATGTGTCTGTAGTTTACTAGAAAATGCATCAAGGTCTCACCAAATAAACGCTGCGCTTGTCGCAAGAGACCGAAATATCACGTCGATCATGATCAACCTGGAACTTCACACCCATCCCTACCGAGTGTCTGTTGTTCGTGCATAAAACCCAGCAGATGCTCCTCAGCGCCTCCAGTATTTAGAGTGGCTGTTCATTGGGATGACAAAGAATGGCTTGGTCATGGATCTGTTCTTCGTGTGTGACGAAGCCTGGTTGCACCTGAGTGTTTATGTTGTAACTAACCTGTTTATACGGGTTATTACGTTATTATTGGGAATGGAAATGATTATTGATTGTGAAATTAACGTGAGAAGATGAGGGTCGCCACCGATTCTAACCATACAACTAATTAAAGGTTTGGTCGAATAGGAAAATAAATGATCACAGACCAAAACACATAAAAACGAATACGTTGTGATGTCGCTCATAGGGGATGCGATGTAATTAATAGTATTGCCCGTGCACTGTTCAAGAGAATCAAACATTTAAAACGAAATAGAACATGCATGAGCACTGTGCAGAAGATCAGCTCCCAGCAACACACCTGAAAATAAGACTTAATCTGAAGGATTTGTTTTAAAATAAAAGGGGAAACTAATCACTGGACGTGTGCGTAAGGAAAAGCGTTGGATGTGCTAACGGGAAAGCTACGAGGTGAGTGGCTTAGGTGCAAAAACGTAACCTCGGAATACAAGAGAAAATTGTGGATAAAATCATGTATTCCTAAGATATGTATGTGAGGCATGTACACAATGCCTGATAACATTAATTCCTAAAACATTAAAGAAAAGCATCGATACATTCAGCGTTATAATCTAAACCTAAAATAATTGGTGTGAATCATTCATACAACGGTTGTTTCCTGATAACTGATCGCAGTAACTCGTGAAACGGCACACGTTTCGCAGTACACCCGCGTGCCCACGTGGTTTGTGGAGACGCAATTTCTAGGTATCGTGGCCAAGTTGCAACAATATCACATCACACAATCATGAACAGTTAACATTCTTTAAACTAACATGAGATCGTACAGTTAGTGATGACGGTAGCCCAACAAACTCTAATGTTCTACCACGTGGTTGGCTCCCCACGGACGAAAGACACATAAGGCAAGGAAAATTTACGAGATTGCAAAGCTATTAATATTTAGAAAAATAAAAGCGTATACAGGCACAGCTGAAGGCAAACAGACTTTCATACAGAAGCGAGTGCTCACTTCTTATCGACGCCTTTGTGTGGCGCTCTTCCGGCGGCTCACAGCCTGCTATAGAAATTTACTAAAAGAAAAATCTGCCAAAGTTTTGCATTCCTTGCTGCGAGAAGGCAAAGCAATCTTTCAGAGTTGAAAAGTGAGACCAAAAGCTAACAGCTCTCCTCTCATCAAGGAACAACGCGCCACGCGGTCAGTCTAACTCACCCTTCTTCGACTGGAGCACAGCTGTGGACGCTTACCGTACCGGCGGCAGACTGCCTCCCGTTTTCTTCTCCAGCCTCTTCCACGCTCCACGTGGACCCTAAAAACCAAAGATTCCATTTCCGTCACCAACTTAACGCAGGTGGATTTCTCACAAGTAGCGCAAACTTCTTTGCCAACTTGACCTCAACGAGATTTGGCTATTCTGAACAACTGCTGCTGAATCTGTACGAATATCGCAGACTTTCTGCAGCAGACTACGCCACCGTCTAGCAACGTGACACACAACCACATTCATTCAATCACATCACTATGAGAGTTATAAGAAAAGAGAAACAAGGAAAATAAAGAGAAATGCTAGTGGAAATGTGCTACCGGACTAATGAAAGGTGGCTAAAGGACCCCATTTGTGTCAACTAATACAATCACAGGTTCTGTGCACCGCAAAATCCGAATAACTTTCACGAAACACCACTTCATGTTCAAAAGGCTCGGGTTTGGTGTGTGGTATCTGCACACCGCATTATTGGTCCCACCTTCTTTCATCATGTTGACATTTTCGCTTTACATTTCCAACACTGTGAAACCATTTTGGCACTATTAACGGAGGACGAAAAGACCTTTAGTTATTTCCAACAGGATTCACCAACTGCCTATCCAGCCGGCCAAATCTCGGAGCACAATTACACAACATTCACGCCTGACAGAGCTGTTTACAGAGATCACTCTGGTCGTGGTCCTAGCTGGCCACCTAGGTCACCTGATCTGTCAGTCTGCCATTACTTTGTCTGGGGAGCCCTGAAGTCGAAAGTGTATCGCAACAACCCTCATAGTCTTCAAGAACTACAGATGAATATTTCGCATGACACTTCAGCAGTTTCATTAGTCCAGATTCGATTCGCCTTGAGCAGCCTGCTGACCGGTCACTTTCAACATCTGCTACAGCCAGGTTAGTACTGTATTTTATTTCCTCTTCTGTGTTTATTTGTTCGTGGAACTGAGTTATCCGGGCCACCTTTATTTGCCCCACCGTGTATGTATATATGCTCCACATCGCCTTCCAAACAACTGGACCGATATCAACCAGACTTGCTACACACATCATTTAATATCTCAGGGTAACAACAACATACCTATCAAAGTGGTCAGGTGGGGGTGAGAAACCAATGCAGCCCTCGACGCGTGAGTAACCATACTTTAGTCATCAAGATTTTGAGAATGAGTACACTCAGTGACTTGAAACAAAATTTACAGGTAATTTCAAACCTTTACCAAACTTTTTCTCGTTGACAACCCATATATAATGACGAAAACAAAAAAGTTTATTGCTCACTACATTTTTGCTATTCATGCAGTAAAACTGACTCCTGCAGCATGATGTTTAAATTTATTACTTCTTTATTGCCGTCTGTATTCGCATTACGTTTTGCACCCAGTATTAATGTACCAGCAAAATTATATCATTGTACGACACATAGTTCTGCAGATATGACGTTCATAAACAAGGAGTTACATGAAAAACTGCCCGATCGTGCTTGACGTTTAAATTTATTACTTCCTTAATATTAAGTTTTTGCACAACACAGACAACTGATAGTATCCGTGTATGCAGCCGAATGTGCCTAGAGAAACATATCGCTGTACGACACATAGTTCAGCAGGTGTAATGTCATGAACACTGACATTCACGAAAAACTGCGACTTCGCGGTTGGTATTTAAATTTATTGTGTCTTTAACATTACGTTTATTTGCAACGCACTTCGCAGACAGTAGTCACATGTACCAAAGGATGTACTGTAAAATTATATCGTTGTACAACACATAGTTCAGACGATACGATGTCATGAAAATAATGTGCGAAAATTAAACTTCAGGGAGAAATTCGATGAAGATGCAGTTGAAATATGTCTACAAATATGTTAAATGCGCGAAAAGCGGCGGTTATAAAGCTCATACAAAAGTGGTGGAACGATTGATGCCAAATTTGGTTGACATACTTGTTTCAATCTGGAAACAAATACTGTGGGTAGAAGAACTACCAACCTTGTGTTAGGGTTGTGCTGATAACGTGGAGAGAGAAATGCGGGAGGCAGAGGTGGACAGACAGCGAGGGGCAAGGAGAAGATGGACACAGATAGCGGAAAGAAGTAGATGGACAGAGAGAGGAGAAGAAAAAGAGAAGAGAGGAGTAGATGAACGGTGAGAGGGGGAGGAGGAGGTTGAGAGGGAGATGAGGAGGAATAAATTACCAGAGAGATGCGCAGGAAGAGATGGGCAAGCAGTTCGGGGTGGGGGCTGTGGGGGGGTAGGAAGAAATGGAATGAAATATCGTGTGGTATTGATAGCCTGGAGACTCAAACCAGGGACCTTCGGCCATCAGGTGCATTTCATGTGACGCCACATTGGACTACTTGCGCGTCGGTGATCATGATGTGATGATGAGGACAACACAACACCTTGTTAACAAGTGGGAAAAATCTTCAAGCCAGCTGAGAAAGGAACCCAGATCCTCTATATGGTAGGCAAATACGTTATCACTCATCTTAGCAGGCTGACGGAAGAGAGACACAGAGGGGGGTGCAGAAGATGGAATCAGACAGGGCAAGAGGGGATTTTCAAAGGTAAAAGGAGCAGATGGAAGTATGGCTGAAGGGAAGAAGGACGGAGACGTGAGAGGGGGGGGGGGGGCGGAAGCAGTAAACAGAGAATGGAACACATGAACAGAGAGAGGGGCAGGGGGAGATGGTCAGAGGTTTGGAGTGGGGGAGGAGGACAGAGAAACGGAGGAAAAGACGGACAGAGAGGGGGAAAGGAGGAGATTGACTGAGAGGGAGAAGCAGGACATGGACTAACAGAAAATTGGAAAAAATACATATATGGGCAATGCTGTGCATTCAGCTAGTGTCTTTAATAATTCGCAGGGAGGTGCATAATATAGCTGCTTAGCAGATCTGGCTCTCTTCAAGTCTAACACATGGTGCACCCAGCATGAGGTCAAGAAAAATAATGATGTATATTGCTACGCCTCAACATACGGAGAGAGACTTAAGGGGGTTAGGACGTCAAACGGACCGACTGGCAGCAGGAGAGACATCACAGGACATTTTATTTTCTTCTGTCTATACTTTTACAAATAAATTCATAAAACTTTGTCAGCATGACCAGGAAGGATTCAGGATCCACACTCATAGCAGTGGAAATGCAAAAACATAACAAAACAAATTATTTTTAGATATGAAATTTCATCATTTTTTTCACTTACTGTTAGCTGCATTTGTTGCTGTAGGTACATTTTTCTTCACAAGTAAGAGAGATTCTTTGATGAATTTTGCGCAGCATACAAACCATACTTACAGGTGTATGAAACTGGAGAATTTCTCAAATCTATTAAGAACTGTGGTAAAAATTGAGATAATTAACTACAAAATTAGATTTTTTTCTAAACATAAAGTTTAAAACGTAATAGCTCATTCATTTTTTCATAAATTAAATAGATTATAGAGTTTCTGACACCTGTAAGTATGGTTTGTATGCTGTGCAAAATACATCGAACAGAGTCTCTTACTTATGTAGAAAACTGTACCTATAGCAACAAATGCAGCGAATAGTAAATGAAAAAAATGATGAAATTTAACATCATAAAAAATATTAGTTTGTTATGTTTTGTGCTTCCACTGCTACGAGTGTGAATCCTGAATCCTTACTGGTCATGGTGACAAAGTTTTATGAATTTACTTGTAAAAGTAAAGACAGTGGAAATTAAAATGTCCTGTGGTGCCTGTCCTGCTCCAGGTCGGCCCATGTGACGTCCTACGCCCCTTAAAGGCCCGTTAAAGGTAATCGCAACAAATTGGTAGAAGTGTTAGATTCTCGTCGTTGGGGCAACTCGGAGTAATCTTTCCGTGCAGAACGGGACTTGGCTCCCGTGAGACAGCCGGGGCCGGCTCGCCCTGCCCGTTGTTCCCGCTCTGCATTGTGCCTCTTCCGTCGCCGGGGGCAGCAGGCGGCCGGCCCAGTCTCTTCCCCGGCGAGGCGCGTGTCTGGAGGCTGCTGCGCGCCACCAGGAAACATTCAGCCGCCGCCCGCGTCGCGCGCACCTGACGGGCCCATTATCTGCGCCCGGCAATGGCCGGGCCGTCCTCCGGCTCCTGACACCGGCAATCCGGCTCTGCTTGCCTGCTGTCCCCCCACCACACTGCCGGCTCGCTCTCTTTCTCCTCACTCTCCCTTAGCCGTCTACAGTGCACTCCCGGTGTTTCTTTCCTCGTATTGTCATCTTCAAATAAAATTCACTGAAGCGCCAAAGAAACTGGTGTAGGAATACGGATTCAAATACAGAGATATATAAACAGGCAGGCTACGGCGCTGCGGTCGGCAGCGCCTATATAAGGCATCAAGTGCCTGGTGCAATTGTTAGATCGGTTACTGCTGCTACAATGGCAGGTTATCAAGATTTAACTGAGTTTGAATGTGGTGTCATAGTCGGCGTACGAGCGATGGGACGCAGCGTCTCCGAGTAGCTATGAAGTGGGAACTTTCCCGTACGACCATTTCACGAGTGTACTGTGAATATCAAGAATACGGTAAAACATCGAATCTCTGAGATCGCTGCTGCCAGAAAAAGATGCTGCAAGAACGGGTCCAAGACGAACGAAGAGAATCGTTCAACGTGACAGAAATGCCACCCTTCCGTATATTCATGCAGATTTCAACCCTGGGCCATCGACAAGTGTTAGCGTGTGAACCATTCAACGAAACACAATCGATATGAGCTTTCGGAGCCAAGGGCCCACTCGCGTACCCTTGATGACTGCTTTACGCCTCGCCTTGGCACGTCAATACCGACATTGGACTGTTGAAGACTGGAAACATGTTGCCTGGTAGGACGAGTCTCGTTTCAAATTGCGTCAAGCGAATGGACGTGTACACGTATGATTCTCATGATCCATGGACCCTGCTTGTCAGCAGAGGACTGTTCAAGCTGGTGGAGGGCGTGTGGGGCGTGTGCATTTGGAGTGATATCGGAACCCTCATACGACTCTGTCCGGTGACACGTGCGTAAGCACCCTGTCTGTCCTTCGTCTTCATTCCGATGGACTTGGGCAATTCCAGCATGACAATGCGACACGCCACACGTCCAGAATTGCTACAGAGTGGATCGAGGAGCACCCTTCTGAGTTGAAACACTTCGGCTTCCTACCAAACTCCCCAGACATTAACATTATTGAGCATATCTGGGATGCCTTGCAGTGTACTGCTCAGAAGAGAGCTCCCCTCCTCGTACTCTTACGGATTTATGGACAGCCCTGCAGGTTCCAAGCTGCCAATTCCCTCCAGCACCACTTCAGACATTAGTCGAGTTCATACCACATCGTGTTGCGTCACTTCTGTGTGCTCGCGGGACCCTGCACGATATTACACAGGTGTACCAGTTTCTTTGGCTCTTCAGTGTATGTAAGAATATGTAATCCTCATTCGCAGTCATCTTTTACGTACATCTTCATCTTCAAGGAGTTAGGCATTTTAACTGCTGTTTCTCCTAACAGTTTTGTCTGACGTCTCGGCCGATATTTCATAGTTTGTTATTGCAATGTACACCTGAAAACGTCCCAAACAAATGCTACTAGTCACATACGTACTGATTATTCTTCGTGTTTCACTGTCCCTATCGATACATACAGCGAAGCTGGATATCACGCTAGAATAATTTCAGACCGCTCTATCGAATCGGTGCGTAAAATTGTCGTTTCTCATTGGTACTGGACGTGCCATGAAAGACGTGATAAGCCGTATTTGTTTGGATCGATCCTGTGTCATACATTGCCAAAACCGAAATAGAAAATGTCTACCCAAACGTCAGATAAAATATGCCTGGCGTCTCCTAGGAGGGGCACCATTTATATACACGCTGATCCACAATTCCAGTTAAATACTTCTAGCTATTGTAGAGGAGGATAAGTAAAAGTTTTGATGAGAAACCGATGTCCAGATACACAACGTTTGGTTGTAAAACACGTTTGGAAATAGGGTCAGTTTCAAATCGTCCGCTCACTGTACGCCCACAGAGGAGAGAACGAACTCCGATATATGTGCACTACAGTAGCCTACGGCATAGGCAATGTTCCAAGTGATCGTCGTCGGGTTCTCTTCTATTTCAGAAAGGGCGTTCTCTTCAAAGTCGAGAGTGCGGCACATCCCTGGAGCACCGCAGTCAGCACTGCAGACGCAAACGCTCCAGTTTCACGCAGCCTTTCTAGCAGTCGGACGAAAATGGTGTGTGATACCACAGTTACTACAGGCACCAACGACGGCGCACTCTTCTCAGTTGATACCGTAAAGAGGGAGATTTGAAACTGTCTACTTTCACACTTATTTTACATCCAAAGTGGATTTCTGTTCATGTTTTACGAATTGAACATCGTATTTTTAAACCTTAAACACTCTAGTGAAATGCTCATCCTGTAGTGGGGTCTCGGAGTACCCCAATAAGTTAAATGAAACTGTAATTTAAAGACATTTTATTTCAAATTTCACTTTCATCACTGAATATTATAGACATTTTTACGCATTTTAGATATGATTAAAAACAATTTTGGCACACTGAAAATCTCTGATCCGGACAAACATGTTTTGAGCATTTTTCACACACTGTTTCGGGTTTCTTGTCCGCATTTCTTGCTCACATACAGCATCTTGTTTTCCTCACTGGTTCTGGTGCTGAAGAGCTTGAGGCAGGAGGAGTACCACCAAGTTTAACAACAGCACCTCTCAGTTCACGAGAAAGGGGTAGGACATCTCGACGTTGTATGTGGGGTTTTAGTAAATCCATTCCAAGCCTCTGTTGCAATTCTGTTCTTTTTAAATCATCAGTTTGATCAAGTTGTTTGGTGCACTGAAGCAAGACAGCATCATTGACTCCTACTATGTTTAGAATGGCATAAAATACAGACATTGGCCATCTGCGTGTTCGCCATGATACCGAATAGCTGGCGCACTTTTGGTTCAGTGCGTACACTCCCCGTTTTGTGGCATTGTAATCAATGATCATTTCAGCTTTTCTCCATTGTGAACTAATTTTCTGATCGTGATTCGATGATGAAAGCAACACAACAGCTCGACCTTTCCGAGGAACACATGAACACATTGTCTTTCCTTCGTTATGCCCAAATAATGCAGATTCTACTGGGTGTTTTCTCTTTGGTTTGAATTCTTCTGAGATCGGAGATTTATTTAGCTTCAGAGTGGCTATGTCAACATTTTGGCTTCCATTTGTCCACAGAGTTCAAGTGACATGAACCACTTGTCTACTGTCACATTTCTATTGCTACCCTAAATTGGTGGTAGTAATTTCAAAATATTCTGTGCTGGAATTGAAAATATACTTTTACTTATCCCTTTGGCTGTGTACAAAAATGCATTGCATAACTAGAATGTTCATGAATCACTATAAAATAACTTTGAAGTTGTATTTGGCTGGCTTCTTAGGCATGTACATGCGAAATTTGCACCTACCACGAAAGAGTACTGTTCAAATCTTATGGGACTTAACTGCTAAGGTCATCAGTCCCTAAGCCAACACACTACTTAACCTAAATTATTCTAAGGACAAACACACACAGAAATGCCCGAGGTAGAAATGGAACCTCCGCTGGAACCAGCCGCACAGTCCATGACTGCAGCGCCTCAGACTGCTCGGATAATCCCGGGCGGCGAAAGAGTACTAACATTCATCGATTTTCACGTTATCTCCTAGAGTACAATACTTTTGACATTTGTCTATAAAGAGTTCTCAGACATCTCTAATATAGTCCAGTCAAATAGCAGATATACACTCCTGGAAATGGAAAAAAGAACACATTGACACCGTTGTGTCAGACCCACCATACTTGCTCCGGACACTGCGAGAGGGCTGTACAAGCAATGATCACACGCACGGCACAGCGGACAAACCAGGAACCGGGGTGTTGGCCGTCGAATGGTGCTAGCTGCGCAGCATTTTTGCACCGCCGCCGTCAGTGTCAGCCAGTTTGCCGTGGCATACGGAGTTCCATCGCAGTCTTTAACACTGGTAGCATGCCGCGACAACGTGGACGTGAACCGTATGTGCAGTTGAGGGACTCTGAGCGAGGGCGTATAGTGGGCATGCGGGAGGCCGGGTGGACGTACCGCCGAATTGCTCAACACGTGGGGCGTGAGGTCTCCACAGTACATCGATGTTGTCGCCAGTGGTCGGCGGAAGGTGCACGTGCCCGTCGACCTGGGACCGGACCGCAGCGACGCACGGATGCACGCCAAGACCGTAGGATCCTACGCAGTGCCGTAGGGGACCGCACCGCCACTTCCCAGCAAATTAGTGACACTGTTGCTCCTGGGGTATCGGCGAGGACCATTCGCAACCGCCTCCATGAAGCTGGGCTACGGTCCCGCACACCGTTAGGCCGTCTTCCGCTCACGCCCCAACATCGTGCAGACCGCCTCCAGTGGTGTCGCGACAGGCGTGAATGGAGGGACGAATCTTCGTCTTCAGCGATGAGAGTCGCTTCTGCCTTGGTGCCAATGATGGTCGTATGCGTGTTTGGCGCCGTGCAGGTGAGCGCCACAATCAGGACTGCATACGACCGAGACACACAGGGCCAACACCCGGCATCATGGTGTGGGGATCGATCTCCTACACTGGCAGTACACCTCTGGTGATCGTCGAGGGGACACTAAATAGTGCACGGTACATCCAAACCGTCATCGAACCCATCGTTCTACCATTCCTAGACCTGCAAGGGAACTTGCTGTTCCAACAGGACAATGCACGTCCGCATGTATCCCTTGCCACCCAACGTGCTCTAGAAGGTGTAAGTCAACTACCCTGGCCAGCAAGATCTGAACGCTGGCCCAACTGAGGCGCCAGGTGGCAATGGCATGGCAAGCCGTTCCACAGGACTACATCCAGCATCTTTACGATCGTCTGCATGGGAGAACAGCAGCCTGCATTGCTGCGAAATGTGGATATACACTGTACTAGTGCCGACATTGTGCATGCTCTGTTGCCTGTGTCTATGTGCCTGTGGTTCTGTCAGTGTGATCATGTGATGTATCTGACCCCAGGAATGTGTCAATAAAGTTTCCCCTTCCTGGGACAATGAATTCACGGTGTTCTTATTTCAATTTCCAGGAGTGTACCTTGCAAAAGGTGGGGTAAAAGAGTTTATTTTTTCAACTCGTTCATATGGTTGGAAAGATTACAAAACCGAGTTTTGCCAACAAAATTTCGCTTGGGAAATCTTTCTGCAGTCAAAAACCTTCGAAAATTTGGGACATTTTTCAGTTTTTTTTCAAAATATCTTTTTCATTTGCTCGTATCGCTTTAACGTCTATTTTCTTTTGTAGAGAGCACAAAATTCTCTACAAATTTGATTCTTGCCATTTTTTTCTACTCCCAATAAGTAAGACGCTACAGCACCTGAAAAAATACCAATTTTTAAAATTTTGAGCATAGTGGCAAGATACCTTATTTTTTAACACTATTTTTTCAGTTTCAGTTTCTATTTGTGCAGTATAAATACATTATACATCATGTTATACATTGGAATTTACCACCTCACTTTCAGGTATTCAATTTCTCTGTATGCAACATGAGGATTGCTGATCACCCAACTATTGTGATTCTTACATCACTACCTGAAGTTCATTATGGTCCACCTCAGCCCTGGTATTTGTAAAACTATAAATATAAAAATACATCATTAAAAGACATAAACACACAGACATACACATACACACACACACACACACACACACACACAACACAAAATAAATTGTCTCAGGTAACTGAACTATTATTAGCTGCAATAGGCAACCTAATTAGGTAGGTAATTATTCTTGTGTATAAGAGCCACACAATTGACATTAAAAATAAGTAGCTATATTACAATTAAAACGCACTGTCAGTTACTAAAAAATGTTGACAGTTCTGGGTGTGTAATACTTGTAATATTGCACTTACGCGCACTTGAGACAGATATGAGCATCACTTCCAACGGTTTGATGGGCCAGGTGCCTCAGAGTCACCAGAAATACCTTGAGTTACGGATTCAGGGTCTGTACATAGAGTTGATCCCAGATTGATCTCTTCGTTAAACAGCGAGTCAGCCTCAGCAAGTTCCTTGGTTTCGTCAGCGGTTTCCTCAACATCCTCTATAACATCTTCTTGACTGTCTTCATATAAAAATTTTGGCACGTTTTCACAGTTGACCCCAATACATTTCTAGCAAATTGAAGAACATTTCAAACCCACTTTTCTGCAGGAGTAGGCTCCGCCACAGTTCAGCTTGCATGAGCATGAAACAATGTGAAGAAGTGCTTCAGGTGCAGGATCTTGGCTCATTATAACGGGTATTGGACCGTGGTCACTGTGATTCCAGCCCCATTTCTCAGGAGGTTCCCTATTTCCCATCCAACTTTGGACTTGTTGGTAAGTCCGCAACGAATGATGATGTGCAGCATCTTGTGTAGGTGGCAACCGTGCAAGATTCAGTTTGCTTTTTGTGGCAGACTTGGCGAATAGCTGGTACCGCAGATGGTCTAGAGTGTGGGAACTGCTGACACCTCCACTATACAATGCGATAGTAACCTGTTCTCCTGCAGTTATTATTTCTTCACCGGTAGCATGTGGTTTATTGAACGTGCAAAGCGCTGAGGTTAGGTGTTCATTTTTTGCAACAATATTGAAGCACTTAATTTTTCCTTGACTTTGTGCTAAAGGAGTGAGTGAACAGAATATATTCACTGTCAAACTTGTAAGATGCAGTGGAAAACCACTTGTTTTCAGCATTTCCTCTTCCTAGTTTTAAGAAAAATAATTTGTCAGTGCCTTGCCCTAAACCGGTCATGAGCACAAGCAGGTCAACATCTTCTCCTACAATGATAACACTTCCAAAATCTTTGGTTCTTGAAATGGCAGATGTTACAATTATAACGTCAGCAACTTCTTGTGCCTGGTGCACTTCACTGCTACACTCCAGAAATTCCATTTTAAGAATTGTGATCAAGCGCATCTTGTTTCGTTCGTTCTACAAGAACATGTACTGAGGGACTTGGTTCACCATCTCTGATTCAACCACAACGTCAACCGAAGAATGTTGTTTGGACCTACGAATCCTCTCAGCACTCTTTGTGCTACATTTGTCTCCCTCACATGGATACCCATCAAATACAATAGCTAATTGAGATCCAAAATTACATTGCAGGTAAGAAACATAGCTTTGGGGTATTGACTTGAAGCAAACATTTCGAGTCCAAGTCACTTTGTGGATAAGGTACCCTCCATCAATGACAAAAAATTTACTCGGCCCACCTGACTTCACATCTTCCACTGGAACAAAGGCATTGTAGAATGAAGATTTTGTTCCTTTTCGCATGCCTTTTTCTGAGAATATGAACATTGGGTAAGGAGCAAGTTCATATTTCAGAAAGGCTTTTAACTCTCCTTCAATTTTTTCCATTAAACAAATCCTTTGGAAAAGAGTTAAAGGATCAACAGGAGTAATTTTAGTGCTCCCAGCTTTTACAGAATTGAACACAGAAAGGAGAGTCATAACTGTATCTTTTCTCAGGAACTTTACGTCGTGGAAATTGTCACCAACTATTCTTTGCTCGAAATTTGAAAAATTGGTATTTTTTGACTCGCCGTAGCGCCTTAGATACTGGGAGTAGAAAAAATGGTAAGAATCAAATTTGTAGAGAATTTTGTACTCTTTACAAAACAAAATAGACGTCAAAGCGATACGAGCAAATGAAAGTGAGATATTTTGAAAAAACTGAAAAAATTCCGAAATTTTCGAAGCTTTTTGACTGCAGAAAATTTTCCCAAGAGAAATTTTGTTGGCAGAACTTCGTTTTCTTACCTTTCCAACAATATTCACGAGTTTAAAAAAATAAAATCTTCTACCTCACCTTTTGCAAGGTACAGGCTTTTTATCTGACAGTTTAACTGGACTAATAGCTGCAAGTCTGACATCAGCCTTTCTAGCATCTTTTGTAGTAGCACAGCTGAAACGCAAACAAGACAAATTTAATAAAAATCTATGAACGCTCACAGTGGCTCGAAACACATCACGACCATCATAAGCAAAAAGTCCAGCAACATTTTTGTGTTTAGAGTTCATTATTCCAGATAAATAAAGCAGTCATAGAACTGCTCTCAGTTCTGTTATATGCCGCGCGGTCTGGGCGTCATGTCACGGATTGCGCGGCCCCTCCCGCCGGAGGTTCGATTCCTCCCTCGGTCATGGGCGTGTGTGTTGTTCTTAGCACAAGTTAGTTTAAGTAGTGTGTAAGTCTAGCGACCCATGACCTCAGCAGTTTGGTACCTTATGAATTCACACACATTTGAACTTTTTTTTTCTATTAAATCTAGTGGCTTTATGAATTTTGAGGAGGTCGTGGTATTTGTTTGACATGGCATGTAACTTGAAGTTGGTATTGGTGGGTATTAGTTGTACTAAATCTTCAGTAACGAACAATTCCCAAGCAAATAATATGTCAGTTGAATCAAGCGTTTATGCTCCACGTCTAGCGCCTGGAAAGCGACTAACTATATTACGAGCAAGGGTACGAGTTGTAGGAGGAACTTCTTTCGACCACCTGTACCACTGCTTTTTACCAAAAAGATATTTGTCAGCGGAAGGCCTAATGCACGCCACTTCATCTGATTCTTCACGACTACTTTCTGATGTAGCACTGGAGTGTGGAATCATGATCACTTAGTATAAATTCATGCTCATCTGCCTTGCTTTCCTCATCAGACTGCAAAAACGCAGGACCATCCACTATTCCTTCCAACTCGTCATCTTCTATGACTCCATTCTGAAAATTAATTTATATATACTCACATAAACCTAATAATTGACGTTATCATTGAAATTTTGCTCTTTTGGAAGTACTCTGAGACTTCAGTCGTGTAAAACACTAATTGAGATAACGAAAAACACCGGAAACACCGGAAACACCGCATCTAACACCCCACGTTAAACGGAATCACACTGAGAACACAGGCACCATGTGTTGTTCCGTTCACATACTATGTATTGTATTCATATCGCCTGGGGTTCTAAAGGAGCCCACTAGAGCAGTTAAGGGTTAATAACTGCGGCAACCAGCCAATTTGTTACGTATTTTTATTTCATCTACATTCACATCTACATTCATACTCTGCAAGCCACCCAACGGTGTGTGGTGGAGGGCACATTACGTGTCACTGTCATTACCTCCCTTTTCTGTTCCAGTCGCGTATGGTTCGCGAGAAGAACGACCGTCTGAAAGCCTCCCTACGAGCTCGAATCTCTCTAATTTTACATACGTGATCTCCACGGGAGGTATAAGTAGGGGGAAGCAGTATATTCGATATCTCATCCAGAAACGCACCCTATCGAAACCTGGCGAGCAAGCTACACCGCGATGCAGAGCGCCTCTCTTGCAGAGTCTGCCACTTGAGTATGCTAAACATCTCCGTAACGCTATCACGGTTACCAAATAACCCTGTGACGAAACGCGCCGCTCTTCTTTGGATCTTCTCTATCTCCTCCGTCAACCCGATCTGGTACGGATCCCACACTGATGAGCAATACTCAAGTGTAAGTCGGACGAGTGATTTGTAAGCCACCTCCTTTGCTGATGGACTACATTTTCTAAGGACTCTCCCAATGAATCTCAGCCTGGTACCCGCCTTACCAACAATTAATTTTATATGATCATTCCATTTCAAATCGTTCCGTACGCATACTCCCAGATATTTAACAGAAGTAACTGCTACCAGTGTTTGTTCCGCTATCATATAATCATACAATAAAGGATCCTTCTTTCTATGTATTCGCAATACATTACATTTGTCTATGTTAAGGGTCAGTTGACACTCCCTACACCAAGTGCCTATCCGCTGCAGATCTTCCTGCATTTAGCTACAATTTTCTAATGCTGCAACTTCTCTGTATACTACAGCATCACCCGCGAAAAGCCGCATGGAAATTCTGACACTATCTACTAGGTCATTTATATATATTGTGAAAAGCAATGGTCCCATAAGACTCCCCTTTGGCACGCCAGAGGTTACTTTAACGTCTGTAGACGTCTCTCCATTGATAACAACATGCTGTGTTCTGTTTGCTAAAAACTCTTCAATCCAGCCAAATAGCTCGTCTGATATTCCGTAGGCTCTTACTTTGTTTATCAGGCGACAGTGCGAAACTGTATCGAACGCCTTCCGGAAGTCTAGGAAAATAGCATATACCTGGGAGTCTGTATCTAATAATTTCTGGGTCTCATGAACAAATAAAGCGAGTTGGGTCCTACAGAGTAGATTCTGGGTTTCCAAAAACAACATGATACTCGAGCAAAAAACATGTTCTAAAATTCTACAACAGATCGACGTCAGAGATATAGGTCTATAGTTTTGCGCATCTTCTCGACGACCCTTTCTTCTTAACCTCCGACCCCCCACCCAAAAAAAAAAAAAATTATTCTCTGCAACATAGCTTTCAGACTTAATAATTTTGAAAATTTTCTCTCCATTGTAGTTGGTACTTTAAAAGATTAAGAAATGACCTTCGTTTACTCTAGTGAATTTGAAGAGGGCACAGTGATAACAAAATTTCTGTGAGCTCAATCTCAAACCACCCTCCCCTCCCCAACACCAATTGCTTTTCCCTTAGCGACAAATTTTAGATGACTTTTTCATTACGCACTCGTTTACTTCGACATATGTCACTCTGACTTTCGTGCGTCGATTGAAAAAAGAAAGCGCAGTATGATCTCCGCAGTAAAATGATTTTGGAAAAAGGAATTAATATTTTCAGGTGATCTCTTTTATACTCCGTATCGATAACATTATCATCACTGAGTATCGAGACAGACAGAGTTAATGTAATTGCTGGTTACAATGTCTGTGTTTATAGTGTCTGTATCTTCACAGACAGTATCACTGACGATTACAGTCGTGGTAAACATTACGAAATAGATTAGCGTGTTGTGACGATGCATTGACGTCAGCTGTTTGCGACACGTAAGTATCTGTGCCTGACCGAGACTCGAACCCTGGCTTCCCGCTTATCGCAATCGGTCGCCATAATCACTTCGGCTATTCAAGTGGGCCTCCTGTGCGAGAATCATGAATTTTGCGATCATAACGGTTGTGTCAGTCTGAGCATGGAAGCTTGGATCGGTCATGGAGGCATGCTCGGACAGACAAAGTAGTTAGGGCGATCGCTCGCGGTACGCAGGATATCCTGGTTAGATGCCCTATCCCACTGGGATTTTCATTTGCCACATAGTCAATGGATAGTCACAGAACGCGAATATACTTTAAGACAAAAACCCCACACGGTTTTCTTGTGGATCCGTGCATAGAATTTTACTTTCTAATTCATTGCACTTGTCAACTCTTCACTTATGATTGGATTCGTTCAGTTTGCTTTGTCCATGAGGCTTTGACTGGGTTTCAATCTGCGATGAATCGCTGTTTTATTCTGGGGCATGTTTCCAATGCGGCTGTCGCACCACGGCGGTTCTTTCGCAGCCTTCACCGTTTTACACGGTACATAACTGTCTAAGACTTGATACACAGAACAGCTAAATTTTGTCCATTCATAGACTAACATTTTTAGGCTTAAACACGAATGTTGGGTGTAGACTTCTCAGTTCATTTGAAATCTGTTTATTTTTTTTTTCTCGCTCTTGCTATGTAGAAATATCTTCCTTCTCTTATAGTACACGACGTCTCTCATTTTGTGAAGCACACATATTCAGATTTTTAATACTTAAAACAAGATGATAATCAGTGCACCATTCTGAAATTTTACTGAGATTTAAGTGGACGTTGTTACGAACTTTTCCTAATAGTACTTCGTTACAGAGCACGGCATCATCTGCAGAAAGTCGTAGCTTACGTTGAAGCAGCTTGGCACGTCATTAAAACACTACATGAACAGCAAGAGTCTCAACACCTTTCTCTAACAACACGCCTGAAATTATTTCTACCTCTTTTAGTTTCTCAATGTCTGGATTGTGCTGCTTATTCTGCAACTGATATTCACTTAATGAAAAGCCGTTCCATTTGTTTCTTTTTTAGAACTTGTTCCGCCGTTCATATTAGGCCATTATCAGGTGTACCTGAAACTGCCACTTGCTAATACATTGCCTCTGTATCCTAATACATAAACAAAAATATCAGTATGTCCGTCATAAAGGTATTTTCTGGCATTTTCAGATAAACTTGATAATAGCATAACACAAAGGCCGAAATCGGTCATGTGAAATTAACAAAGTTATTTAAAAAGCAGATGGAGCGGTTTTCCATTAATTTCTACACCTATCGATAACACTGCAACCCGTTGCGTCATCCCTACTAAAAAGTCCTCAAACCAGATAAAAATTTCTTGTTGAAAATACTTGTGTGGTCCTGACTCAGATGCTGTTGGAGAGTCAAGGACTACTGCGTCTTCCTGGTTGCCTTGACTTATGGTCGTATGAGAAAAGCGAGAGTTGCGTTTTGCATGAACGTTGTTTTAGGAATCTATGCTAATTAGCATCTAATGGTTCATTCCGTTTGAGATGTATCATTTCGTTAATTCCTTTCTTTTGAGGATACGTAGTACCAACTGGAAATTTCACTTGTATAATTCCTTTCTTTTGAGGATAGGTAGTACCAACTGGAAATTTCACTTGTAAGTTAACTCCTGACTCGAAGCATTACTTTAACTATATCCTGTGCTAGGATATCATGGTATTCCTGATCTGTGGATAAGTGTTTTTGCGCATTATCCATTCTCCCTCGAGCGCTACTCCCTCCACGTGTACAAGAGAAGTTTGGGAGGTAGGTGAAGAAGTAATGGAAAAAGTAAAGCTATGAGAGTAAGTCGTGAATCGTGCTTTGGATAGTTCGCTCGGCAAAAGCAGTGCCCGCGAAAGGCAAGATTTCTGGGTCGGGTCCCGGTTTGCTTACAGAACGTCAATCGACTAGGAGTTAGAAATTACCTTACTTTTGCGGGTACTTTCCGACTCATTCATTTCTTCATTGCGGTTCCCAATTTCGGACTGATACATTTGTCCTTAATTATCCCTGCAGTTTTGCAATAACATCACGGAAACAGCCTATATACACGTATTTCTACTTCACATATTTTATCCACAGTTTCAGTCTCATTATATTACCGATTACCTGTAATAATTGAGCTATCGATGTGACGTTCAATATATTTTTTTCCTTCGTGATTATTCTTTCTTTATGCCTACCCAGTGTAAGGACAGGTTTAGGCCGAAAAACAGTCGCGCTTTAACATACAACCAGAAATAGATCATTTGTAACGCTGAAAGTGTCGTTTTGTGTGTGTCAGACCTTATATGAGTATATGATGAAATGGTAAAGAGTTATCAACACCATCATTCGACTTCACTCAAAGAGACACCAGCAGAAGGGTTGGAATTTAACACAGGACGCTGGCGTACGCTCTTGTCTCAAGATCGTTACGCCGCCACCGGTCTTCCCTCGTAAGCCAACCGATGAAACTTCCTTCCACAGACAGGATTTGAAGCTGATACGTCAGGGTCGTGCATCAACTCTCTACTTCCAGTTACAGAACCCGTTTATGGAGGCAGGTACTGGGCGGCTACATCGTGTAGAAATTTGTGGGGTCACTAGTCCAAACTACTTTTCCTTTCTTGCAAAAATTTTTTGGGCCAATAAAAAGTTTTACCTCGATGAGGTTTCGTCACTTACTTCATTAGCACTACCTAGAATTAATGTAGACAGCCGAGTTACTTTAATGTGACGACCGCCTTTGTTCGAAGACAAGGTGCAATAGCAGTCTGCAGACCGCAGGTGGCAGCACTAGCAGTGAACGGTATACAAGAATCTCGGGGGACGTGGAAAACAGTGCAGTCATTGCCGTAATGCGTGTTAACTCAGCGATTTATCTGACGTCAGAAAGTGCGCGATCATTGTGTTCGGGCCAACGGAGTAAGGATTTCCGAAACGGCTAATTCTCTAAACTGTTAGCGTGACGTTGTATGGAAGGAAACCGTCCATGGCGAAATGGTACTATCCAAGACCGAAGCGAAGGCAAGTGTGTTACAGTGTGGGTCATAGGTGGCAGGGATGAACGACGGCTGCGGAGATGCGTACAGGCGAACAGAATTATTGAGTTACTGATCGACCATATGAACGAAGTGTCTCCTCAATGGCCGTCCAGCGAACGCTGCTGCGCATGGACCTCCGCAGCAGGCGCTGGGTTCATACTCCCATGGTGGCTGCTGTTCATGGGCGACCGAGACTGGAATTTCCACGCTAGCTAGCACCGCTGCTGGACGACCACTGTGGCAACAGGTGGCCTCCTCAGATGAATCACTTCCCATGCTCCTCAAGACAGATGACGTTTGGCGTGTGTGATCCTACAGTTGTCAGAAGGATTCATGATGGAGGAGAGGCATTATGATCTGGGGAATTTTTTTTGTGGCACTCCTTGAGGTATATCGCCACTCTGGAAGGAACAATATGTAAGACTGTGTCAGGTCGCGGCGGCGACCGAACCCTCTGAGCAGCCATAGGGAACGGATCTCCCTGCAGGCACGTTCACAGGAGCTCAGTCCGTCAGTCCACCTGATGATGGCGACACGTATGATCGCCGAAATATCGTGTCCGTCGGACAATGTAGACCGGCAGTAACCCGTGGATATTTTGATTATCAATTACGCCTGGAGAAACTCAGGAATCACAATGTGTAAGACGTGTATTTTTCTATTGTCTATTGTCAAACCACTATATATGAAAGACGTTTATATTTTATTAATAGGATTAAGTAGGAATAGTTAATATTTGTCGAGTTGGAAATAATTGTGGTTGTCATGTTGGAAATAACTGTGGTAGCATGGAATGTCTGCACCAAACTACACTCCTGGAAATGGAAAAAAGAACAAATTGACACCGGTGTGTCAGACCCACCATACTTGCTCCGGACACTGCGAGAGGGCTGTACAAGCAATGATCACACGCACGGCACAGCGGACACACCAGGAACCGCGGTGTTGGCCGTCGAATGGCGCTAGCTCCGCAGCATTTCTGCACCGCCGCCGTCAGTGTCAGCCAGTTTGCCGTGGCATACGGAGCTCCATCGCAGTCTTTAACACTGGTAGCATGCCGCGACAACGTGGACGTGAACCGTATGTGCAGTTGACGGACTTTGAGCCAGGGCGTATAGTGGGCATGCGGGAGGCCGGGTGGACGTACCGCCGAATTGCTCAACACCTGGGGCGTGAGGTCTCCACAGTACATCGATGTTGTCGCCAGTGGTCGGAGGAAGGTGCACGTGTCCGTCGACCTGGGACCGGACCGCAGCGACGCACGGATGCACGCCAAGACCGTAGGATCCTACGCAGTGCCGTAGGGGACCACACCGCCACTTCCCAGCAAATTAGGGACGCTGTTGCTCCTGGGGTATCGGCGAGGACCATTCGCAACCGTCTCCATGAAGCTGGGCTACGGTCCCGCACACCGTTAGGCCGTCTTCCGCTCACGCCCCAACATCGTGCAGCCCGCCTCCAGTGGTGTGGCGACAGGCGTGAATAGAGGGACGAATGGAAACGTGTCGTCTTCAGCGATGAGAGTCGCTTCTGCCTTGGTGCCAATGATGGTCGTATGCGTGTTTGGCGCCGTGCAGGTGAGCGCCACAATCAGGACTGCATACGACCGAGGCACACAGGGCCAACACCTGGCATCATGGTGTGGGGAGCGATCTCCTACACTGGCCGTACACCTCTGGTGATCGTCGAGGGGACACTGAATAGAGCACGGTACATCCAAACCGTCATTGAACCCATCGTTCTACCATTCCTAGACCGGCAAGGGAACTTGCTGTTCCAACAGGACAATGCACGTCCGCATGTATCCCGTGCCACCCAACGTGCTCTAGAAGGTGTAAGTCAACTACCCTGGCCAGCAAGATCTCCGGATCTGTCCTCCATTGAGCATGTTTGGGACTGGATGAAGCGTAGTGTCACGCGGTCTGCACGTCCAGCACGAACGCTGGTCCAACTGAGGCGCCACGTGGAAATGGCATGGCAAGCTGTTCCACAGGACTACATCCAGCATCTCTACGATCGTCTCCATGGGAGAATAGCAGCCTCCATTGCTGCGAAAGGTGGATATACACTGTACTAGTGCCGACATTGTGCATGCTCTGTTGCCTGTGTCTATGTGCCTGTGGTTCTGTCAGTGTGATCATGTGATGTATCTGACCCCAGGAATGTGTCAATAAAGTTTCCCCTTCCTGGGACAATGAATTCACGGTGTTCTTATTTCAATTTCCAGGAGTGTATTATTGGCAAGAGAGACCGCAAATTGATATAATTTTAAAAAGGGCATGAGAGACCGCGTATGGATACATTTTGAGAAAAGAGTGGGAAACGCCACGTGTTGATACATTTTGTAATGGTAGCAGGGACTGTCTGCACCAGAAAGCATTGTTGGCAGGAGAGACCGCACTTTAGCGTCCGTAGGAAGTCAGTAGTAAGCGAGATGTAAAGTGAGTCGGTAGCAGGTCTGAAGCGAGAGGTTGAGAGGAGTAGTGTGCCTGCCAGCCAGCAGCTATGATCTACAAGAGATTATAATCGGATGTACAGAGCCAAACTGATCGTCACCTAGCGCATTCTCAATTTTCTTTACCATTCTTCTGTATATTATTCTTCTAAGCAGCTTCGATGCATGAGCTATTAAGCTGATTGTGCGATAATTCTCGCACGTGTCAGCTCTTGCCGTCTTCGCAATTGTGTGGATGATGATTTTCCGAAAGACAAATGGTATGTCGCCAGACTCATAATTTCTACACACCAACGTGAATAGTCGTTTTGTTGCCACTTCCCCTAATGATTTTAGAAATTCTGATGGAATTTTATCCATCCCTTCCGCCTTATTTGACCGTAAGTCCTCCAAAGCTCTTTTAAATTCCGATTCTAATACTGGATCCCCTATCTCTTCTAAATCGACTCTTGTTTCTTCTTCTATCACATCAAACAAATCTTCACCCTCACAGTGGCTTTCAAGGTATTCTTTCCACCTATCTGCTCTCTCCTCTGCATTTAATAGTGGAATTCCCGTTCCACTCTTAATGTTACCACCGTTGCTTTTAATGTCACCAAAGGTTGTTTTGACTGTCCTGTATGCTGAGTCTGTCCTTCCGACAATCGTATCTTTTTCGATGTCTTCACATTTTTCCTGCAGCCATTTCGTCTCAGCTTCTCTGCACTTCCTATTTATTTCATTCCTCAGCGACTTGTATTTCTGTATTCCTGATTTTCCCGGAACATGTTTGTACTTCCTCCTTTCATCAGTCAACTGAAGTATTTCTTCTGTTACGTATGGTTTCTTTGCAGCTACCTTCTTTGTACCTATGTTTTCCTTCCCAACTTCTGTGATTGTCCTTTTTAGAGACGTCCATTCCTCTTCAAATGTGTTGGCTACTGCGCTATTCCTTATTGCTGTATCTATAGCGTTAGAGAACTTCAAACGTATCTCGTCATTCCTTGGAACTTCCGTATCCCACTTCTTTGCGTATTGATTCTTCCTGACTAATATCTTGAACTTCAGCCTACTCTTCATCACTACTATATTGTGGTCTGAGTCTATATCTGCTCCTGGGTACGCCTTACAATCCAGTATCTGATTTCGGAATCTCTGTCTGACCATGATGTAATCTAATTGAAATCTTCCCGTATCTCACGGCCTTTTCCAAGTAAACCTCCTCCTCTTGTGATTCTTGAACAGGGTATTCGCTATTACTAGCTGAAACTTGTTACAGGACACAATTAGTCTTTCTCCTCTTTCATTCCTAGTCCCAAGCCCATATTCTCCTGTAACCTTTCTTCTACTTCTTCCCCTACAACTGCATTCCAGTCGCCCATGACTATTAGATTTTCGTCCCCCTTTACATACTGCATTACACTTTCAATATCCTCATACACTTTCTCTATCTGTTCATCTTCAGCTTGCGACGTCGGCATGTATACCTGAACTATCGTTGTCGGTGTTGGTCTGCTGTCGATTCTGATTAGAATAACCCGGTCACTGAACTGTTCACAGTAACACACCCTCTGCCCTACCTTCCTATTCATAACGAATCCTACACCTGTTATACCATTTTCTGCTGGTGTTGATATTACCCGATACTCATCTGACCAGAAATCCTTGTCTTCCTTCCACTTCACTTCACTGACCCCTACTATATCTAGATTGAGCCTTTGCATTTCCCTTTTCAGATTTTGTAGTTTCCCTACCACGTTCAGGTTTTTGACATTCCACGGCCAGACTCGTAGAACATTATACTTTCGTTGATTATTCAATATTTTTCTCTTGGTAACCTCCCCCTTGCCAGGTTTCAAGTAGATCAACACAAGTATGAATCTATTCTTGGGGATTATGTCCGCCCCCTACATACCGCTTGTTTTCCTCTTCACAATGGCATCGACCAGAAGGACAATGCAACATATCATACAGTTCACAGGGTATTTTCCTCGTTTGAAGAGCATCAGTATTAGTTGACGGTACACCATTGGTCACTAGACTCCCCTCGTTTAAACACAATCGAGGATCTGTTGGACCACTTTGATCGGACTGTTTGCGCCACGGTTCATCAACCGAGAAACCTAGCGCAGGTGGCCACAGCACTGGAGACATAATGGCTCCATGTCCCTGCCGACAGCTTCCAGCACCACACTGGCTGTCTTCCTGCACGTCTTGCAGGAGTCCGCGCTGCAAAAGTTAGCTGTTCTGGAATTCGACAGGCAGTCCAATTAATGTGCCTGAAGAGTGTATTTCCTTGGTTGAGATAAAATTGTTTGTTAATAAATTGTTACAGAGCTGTTATACGTCAGGTAACATTATACAAGTTTCCATGAAAGAAGATGGAATCTAAGATTAAATTTCTCCGAATGTAATAATTTACTACTTTCGGAAGTGTGTTTCTCATTAACAGTGGTGTAGTGAATGATTTTATGGAATTCATTCATTTATATTGCCCGAGCTGAGTTCAGAATTTATTTCTGTCTCTCTTCGCTTACCTCGTTAGCGCGTTCCACGAAGTGAACGAATATTTATCAAAGCAGTCCGTATTCTGAAACCGGCCTGCTTCAGAATCTTACATCTGTACTGCACCAGCAGCAAAATCAGTGTAGCTCCGAAGGAGAGACCGTGTGTCAGGTATTTTGAATAATACTTCAGTATCACAGTTAAAGTATTGCCACGAGCGGAAGCTTACTTAAAAGCGTAGGAAATATAAAATAAAGAATATAGATTTCTATCGCTTCAAATTACATCTTTGCAACACTGTACTAATGAAACTAAAAATCTTTCCTTGTCTGCTGTAGGGCTTCGAAAATAATGAAATACACAACTTTCCAACATTTCTTTGCCCTATGGAGAACGATGTGTCGTCCACAGTTTGTGAACTGGCCTTCAGGTGCCACAAACTCTAGAATTTTGATAGTACTATACGTAATAGATTGGGAACTAAGAATATTTTCGACGTTTTCGGCTAAAAAATCGTTTAAGACATTCCCTTAACATTAGCCTACTTCCATAATTCTGGAGAGATTGTGAATGAGTAAATAGTATGAGAGACAAAGGCACTAATTGAAGGACACAACATTAACTGTAATAAAATTGCCGTTTGTACTAAAAGGTCTGTTGCATTGACGGTTCGCCGTGGAAAATTCACTAGATAGAATTTGCAAACCAGTCCGCTATGGGAATGAATAAGCCGGGGAAGTGAGGTACAGCTTAATTATACTGTAAGGGTGCACTTCACCAGCCGTGCGACTAGATTTTCTGTGGTTTCCCTCAGCCAGTTAAGATGAACGCTGGATTGGTTGGTTTGGAAAGGACAAGTCTGATTTCCTCTTCCATGCATGATATATTAGAGTTTTTGCTCAGTCAGTCTTCAGTCTCAATAACTGATCTCGCCGTTATGGGCCGTTGAGGCCCTATCTTCCTTTCTCCATCGATCACACTTCAGTAATGTGGAGGAGGAGGGGTGGGGGGGGGGGGGGCTGCGTTCCCAGAGATTCCGTCAGATGAACTTCCAGTGCAGGTAATAGGGAAATAAGACGATTCAAGCAACATCAGTATATGGCATACTCTTGTAGTCGTGCTTATACTACAGCCGTCTTCCAGGCAGATTATTCTGGATCATATCTGTTTAGGTGTGCCATAGGTCCGACTTCCTGCTTATGGATGACAATACCCGCCCACAGAGAATCACTGACGTGTCGGAATCATGAAAGTAATATTGAAAGTATGGAATGGCCTAAGGACTCGCCGGACCTAAACTCCATAGAGCATACCTGGGAAGCTCTTGCCAAACGTGTTGCTCAACACACAACCCCTCCCCAAACAGCGGAGGAGCCGAAAACCGATGTGAGAGAGGAGCAGGGAAATATCCCGCAAGGACTCCTCGACAGTTTGGCAGCCAGCATGAACAACAGGTGAAAAGTGAGCATTAGTGTCCGACGAGGGCATATTTCTTACTGAGAATTCGATATCGAGCTTTATGTTGGCGTCGGCCTAGTGACAGACATGAACGTTATTTATATTTGTCATCCTGCTTTCCAACGTGATGAAACCTGTGGCATTTTTCGTTATAAGTACCCAATCTGTATTACGGGTTTACTGTGCTTCATGTTGTTCATATTCGTTTGTGATAATTTTTGTCCAACAATGTCTTTGTCACTTAGCAATTCTCAAGAGTGTAACATGGAACGTGATGAAGAAGTAGGTATTGTATTTCATATTAAAGTACACCATGAGTAAAATTTGAGGTAAAATGGATGACGACTTGATCGAAAAGTATGCATTCCAAATGCATTTGTACTTATTAGGACAATATTTCATACTGAAGGCAATGGCAGCTCATTCGTAATTATCTGACAAAGATAGCACATGCATGCTACCTGGAATGTCTTTCCTCATCATTGTGTACCTTCAACGGTGTCAGTTTTCACTGTTAATTATGATATATCCCATAAAATTCAGTTAAAAAAGAAGTTTGATGTTCATCTACACAGTTTCATGAATCTCCTCCCTCTTCCCTGTAACCATTATGAACGACACATCTACATCTGCATCTGCATCCACATCTATATCTACATCTACATAACTATTCTGCAGTTCACACTTAAGTGCCTAGTAGAGGATATATGGAACCACTTTCACACTGGCTCTCTACTGTTCCACTCTCGAACAACTCGCGGAGAAACGAATACTTATGTTTTTCTGTACGGGCTCTGTTTCTCTTATTTTATTACGATGATCATTTCTCCCTAAGTATGTCGGCATCAATAGAATATTTTCGCTTTCGCAAGAGAATATTGAAGCTTGAAATTTCGTGAGAAGATCTCACCATAACGCAAAACGCCTTAGTTTGAATCATGATCACTCTAACTCGCCTATCATATCCATGACACTCTTCCTCTTCTTTCGTAATAATACAAAACGAGCTACTCTTCTTTGAACTCTTTCGATGTCTTCCGTCCGTCTCGTTTGGTAAGGATCCCACGTTGCACAAGAGTACTCTAGTGGATGATGAACAAGCGTAGTGTAGGCGGTCTCCTTAGCATACCTGTTGCGTTTTCTAAATGTTCTCTCAGTAAAAAATGTTCTCTCAATAAAAACTTAATCTTTGAATAACCTCCCCGGCAACGTTACCTACGTTGTCGTTCCAGTTTAACTTGTTCGTAATTGTTATCCCTAGGTATTCAGGTCAAACGACAACTTTAAGATTTGTGTGATTTGTGGCGTAACTGAAACTCAACGGATTCCTTTCAGAACTCACTTGGATGATTTCACACTTTTCATTACTTAGAGTCAAATGCCACTTTCCGGACCATACAGATATCTTTTTCAAGTCATTTTCCAGTTGGTTTTTGGTCTTCCGGTGAGTTTACTAAACGGTAAATTACAGCATCTTGTGCAAACAGTCTAAGAAAGCTGCTCAGATTATCTCCTGAATCGTTTATATAGGTTGATCAGGAACAAGAGAGGGTCTGTAAGACTTCCTTGGGGAACCCCAGATATCACTTCTGTTTTACACGATGACTTTCCGTCAGTTATCATTAACAGCGACGTTTCTAACAAGAAATCGTGAATCGAGTCACAAACCTGCAATTAGGCTAGAAGCTCTTGTGGGGAACGGTGTAAAAAGCCCTATGGAAATCTAGAAACGCGAGAAAAATTTGAGATGCCTCGTCAACTGCATTCATTACTTCATGTAATAAAGAGTTAATTTTTTTGCACAGAAACTGTAGTAACTCCCCTTTGC
Organism: Schistocerca gregaria; assembly: GCF_023897955.1. Taxonomy (NCBI): domain Eukaryota; kingdom Metazoa; phylum Arthropoda; class Insecta; order Orthoptera; family Acrididae; genus Schistocerca; species Schistocerca gregaria. The sequence continues at coordinate 118,091,554 of NC_064922.1, forward strand.
TGGCAATGCCACGAGCAACATTACTAGCGCCAACGCGGTAATGTATTTTCCCCAGCATATGGAGAGTAGATTGAAGTCAGCATCAACTGTAACTGTCAGTGTGGTGTGACTATTTCAGATAATACGTAAGTTTTCTAGGTTATGACTGTATCACAAGGGTAGCCCCTGTTTTTCACGTTTGATTTTTCTCTGATACCCCTCACTTTTGTTCCATTGCCAGCAAAAATAATTTCTGCGGAGTTGAGACTCAGCACAAAAAGGGGAAGTAATGCCCTTAAAGCTTTGCATTAGAAAAAAATTAAAAGTCTCGTAAAAGTACAGTTTATTAGTTGCCTATAAAACTATTGTTCAGAAGTACCAGATTAGCAAATAAGAGCTATTCGAAAAGTAAGTTTCGATGGATCGCGAAATGGAAACGACAGTGAAAATCCAACGAAGCTTTGCACCGTCGTGTTGGGCAGTGTCTCTAAGAAGCCTGTCGATCGCTTCACTTCGCTATTCTCAGTTCTGAACACATGGTGAGCACGTTAATATGCCTAAAACAATAGTGCCTTACGTCATGTATTGGTGCCCACCGCGACGTTTCGCCTGATTTCATGCAACCCTCACATGGAGTACCCTTAATGCATTTCCTTCTTCATGACAATTCTCGGCTGCACACGGCGGGGCAATGAGGACGTCCCTGCAGCGTATTCGAAGCGAAGTGTTCGATCACCCACCATAAAGGTCGGACTTGGTTCCGTGTAGTATTCAACTTTGCGCACTTGGACCGCTGGTTATGAAGACAACATTTTGGCACAGACAGCTACCTGCAGACGAGCGTACAGAATTGACGGCAAGCTGTGACGATGGTTCTGGAACGTTGGTACAAATCTACGACAAATGTGTAAGTCGGAGCGGAGACTATGTAGAGAAATAGGGGGAAGGCGTGGCAAACTGTTGCAAATAAAACGTTTCTGATTTTCGCTATGGTTTCCATTTCGCGTACGACCGGACTTTACTTTCTGAATAGCCCTCGTAATTTCACCTTACGTATTAATACTGCTGTATTAACCCTCCCAATACCAAGAGGGAGGGGGGGGGGGTACTTTATGCCCAACTTTTGAAACTATTGAAATCTACTCAGGTACATTATCTTCTAAAATTTTCTAAAAAATATTTATTGTCTATAATGAATTCTTTTTCCAGATTCTTTGATTGCGTTACATTTTTATTTTAAGCTTTATCACAAAATTTAAGCTTAAGGGAGGTGATCAAAGAGTCTCGCCCCCCCCCCCCCCCCACCCTTGGTAGTAGATGGGTATTCCCACAGTGGTCGTCTTACTTCACAAATAATAGCATTACAGAACATGAACATTATATTTCTCTGGGTTAACAGAAACGATGGTCTCAACAATGATTCATTTTCCTTTAGTTCTTTATTGTGTCCTGTTCAGTGGCAATCATTCCATTGTTAGATACAACTGTGTATCGACAGTCACTTACTGTCAGAGAAATATCACAGATTTTGGAAGAATCTACAGATTTACAAATTGAATTTGATGAAACTGACGATTTAGTGAGTGAACCTGAAGAGGAATGCGTTGTTTGTGAGGATGTGGACAGTGGTAGACTACCTGCAGGCGATGAAGATGAACTCTAGGCACCTGCAACTGATGAAGACTCAGCTTCCGAGGTCAGTAACAGGTATATTACAAGCACTGGAAAAAATTATATCACCAAACCACCTCACATTTGAAGACGAATAGCACAAAACATAGTGACAGAAAGAGAAGGAATAAGAGACGAAGGTGAAGTAGGAACAATAAGAGAATCATTTAAAAGTTTTTGTCTCAAAAAATTGTCACCATCATAATAAAGCATACCAATGAAGAGTCATTGAGGCAGAAAATACCCAAGACCTACAGACTTCAATTCATAGCGTATGTATGGCTACTTATTATTATGGGGAAGGAAAACGACAGTAAATCATCTGCTACAGATTTATGGTCCTACACTTCAGGAAGGTTTGTTTATATTGCTACCATAAGCCGCACCAGATTCCAAGCAACTTACTAAACTAATGTTTAATGACAGAGAGTCGCGAAGCGATCGCAGGAAACGTGATAAGTTTGCTGCAGTACGAAAAGTTTTTGATAAAATGAATTACAGCCAAAATATTATTCTGTTGGGATGCACACTGTTATTGAGGAAATATGGTCCTTGTTCCGTGGCAGATGTCTCTTCAGGGTTTTCATGAAGGAAAAACCTAGTAATACGGTATACTTATACACATGCTCACAGACGCTAAAACCAGATATGTTATCAGCTTGGAGCCTTATGCTCGGAAAGGAAATGATGGTACACAACAAAAAAATTCCAGTGCAGCTGTGGTCAAACTCCCGGTGGTCCCTATACATAATTCAGGGCGAAATGTTACCACACATAGAAATTACACTTCAATTGATTTGGCTGAAGATCTATGGAGGAGTCACAAGCTAACTCTCGTGGGAACATTACAAGCTAATAGGAAACATATACCTCAAAAACTGAAATATATCTCAAGAGGAGAATTATATTCAAGTAAATTTGCTTTCAGTGATACTAATACTGGAAATACTCCAATCACAGTTGTTTCTTATATACCCCGAGAAAAAACCAAAACATATATGCTGTTTCTATCATCTCAACATTATGACGCTGCAGTTGGTTCACCTACTAACTCAGTCTGGAACCGCGCCACCGCTACGGTCACAGGTTTGAATTCTGCCTCGGGCATGGATGTGTGTGATATCATTAGGTTAGTTAGGTTCAAGTAGTTCGAAGTTCTATGGGACCGATGACCTCAGATGTTAAGTCCCATAGTGCTCAGACCCATTTGAACCAATCACCTAGTAACACAAAGAAGAGAACAGTTTTAAATTTATATTATAATGAGACTAAAGGTGACGTTGACACGATAGATCAAATGGTGAGGAGATGTTCAACTAAGAGGGCTACAAGAAGGTGGCCGCTGTCTGTTTTCTATACTCTTGTGGACATAGCAGCGATAAATATTTATACACCATATTTGTGGAACTTCCCGTATAGGAGTAAGAAAACCTAATAAGCGAAGACTTCTTCTTCAAAATTGGGACTACATCTTACGAAACTATACATTGAAGAAAGGGCTACAATTATTGCAGGACTGCCAGAACCTATAGTTTCAAATGCGTACGGAAAATCAAGCAGAACTTCGGTGCAAAGGAAGCTCATGGAGTTAAAGGTAGATGTCATTTGTGTGTTAGTGAAAGCCGTTCAGAAGCAGAATAGTACAACAAAGTGAACAAAACAACAATAATTTGGACCAATTGTAAGATACATGTGGTAATCACAGCAAAAAAACTGTTGTATGTTCTAAGTGTGAAGTAGATTCCGAAGAAAGGGTTGAATAATTCTACTAGCAAAACCATGTTATGTTCCCAAGTTATTTGTATATTACCTCAAGTTTTTGTAATATTTTTTAAATGTAGTAAAGTGTACTTCCACAGTACTACAATGACTTATACTACTAACTTTTCTCAGGATAATTGGACTTAGTAAACTTAAATGACGAAGTGAGTGAAAGATATAAAATGCATTTTTGAAAGCAGTTTTAAAAGATATATTTAGGTTCTGGGTCCTGATTATTCATCAATAGATCTCGCAAAGGCATGTTATTTATGTAATTCAAGAACAAATAAGGAATTTCATTTATGTTTTTAATTTTTTTATGGTAGACACTAAGTGTCGTGCCCCCTTGGTAATATAAGTTACTGAAAATGGCTTGGTATTGGGAGGATTAATCTTTACAATGCATCTGTAGAGCTATTACGCACGACGATTGTAAAGCAAAAACGTCACAAAATCACATTTACTTTGAAAATTCTTATTGTTCGAAAAAATCTCTTTTTGTGCCCTGCAAACGATATTATGGTGATAGTCACATATAACCTGAAGCACAAACTGCTTCAGTTACCCGTCTTTTGAAAATTGTTTATTGTACCGTCGTATAAGTCTGATGTTCGCCACAGCCTGATCATTAATAACTTTCAGATAAATCATCATAAATGCGGTAGATGAACTAAAATAACTTCATTTAAATGCCATTCTGATAGATCTGTCGCAAGGAACTCGTCACATAAATCAAATTTGATAAAAATATTCGTATTTTATTAGAAACAAATTATTCATTATGTTATTGATAATTTCAAATATTTCTGTCTGAAACCCTTCAGTGTTTTCCTATAGTAGTTCAAAGTCACATTTAAGTACAGCAATTAATTCGATTATCAATGCATAAGACAAATTAAGATCAGAGACGGCTAAAATTACAGAAACGTGTCAAGAACCATAAATGATATTTCCTTCTCTTTGTACAAACACTCGACACATATCGGCGGCACAAAAATGGTACTGAGAATGGCTTCATACATATGGTGACTATGAAATAAACACACTGAAGAGCCAAAGAAACTGGTACAAAATCCTAATATCGTGCGAACTTGCAGAAGTGCCACAACACGACTAATGCCTGATGTAGTGCTGGAGGGAACTGACAAAATAAATCCTGATGGGCTCTCCATAAATCCATAAGAATACAAGTTAGTGGAGATCAGTTCTGAACAGCACTTTGCAACGCATCCCAGATTTGCTCAATAGTGTTCCTGTCTGGACACTTAGGTGGCCAGCGGATGTGTTTAAACTCATAAGAGTGTTTCTGGAGCCATTATGTAGCAATTTTGGTCGTGTGGGTGTCGCACTGTCCTGCTGGAATTGCCCGTCGGACTGCACAATAGCCATGAATGGATGCAGGTATGTATGTGTCACCTGTCAGAGTCGTATCTAGACGTATCAAGGGTCCCTTATCGCTCCAACTGCACACGTCCCACATTATTACAGAGCATCCACCAGCTGGAACACTGCTCTGCTGACATACAGAATCGATGAAATCATGAGGTTGTCTCCATATCAGTATACGTCCATCCGCTCCATACAATTTGAAACGAGAACAGGCAACATGTTTCCAGTCATCAATAGTGTAATGTCAGTGACGACGGGCCCAGGAGAGGAGGAAAACTGTATCATGCAGTCGTCTATGGTACACGAGTGTATCTTCGGTTCCGAAAGCCCATATCGATGATGTTTCGTTGAATGGTGAATTGAAATGTGCAGCAATTTGCGGAACGGTTGCACTTCTGTCACGTTGAACGATTTTCCTCAGTTTCCGTTGGTCCTGTTCTTGCAGGTCATTTTCCTGGCTGCGCCGATGTCGGAGATCTGATGTTTTAGCAGATTCCTGATATTCACGGTACACTTACGACATTATCGTGCGGGAAAGTCCCCACTTCATCGCTCCCCCGGAGATGCTGGGTCCCATCGCTCGTGCGTCGACTATAGCATCACGTTGAGACTCATATAAATCTTAATAGCCTGCAATTGTAGCAGCAGTAACCGATGTAACAACTGCGCCAGACGCTTGTTGTCTTATATATGAGTTGCCGACGGCAGCACAGTATTCTGCCTTCTTTTTTATCTTGAATACGCATGCGTATACCAGTTTCTTTGGCGTTTCAGTGCATAAGACCTCTTTTCCCAAAATCTTTTCAGTTAAATCACACGCACGTCTTTATTGATTTGGGTCTAAAACTAATGCTTCAACGAAGGACAGAAAACCCCATTAGTTATATTTTTACCGGCTACTGGGGTCTGCTCTTTTCAGTTGTTAAGACGCCTGCAAGCAATCAAACTTGCTTGTCAAATTCTCTGTTTGCTATCTACAGTTTCCACTAAGAAGTGGTTAAACCAACGAAGTCGGTAAAATTTTACATTTGAAGACGGTGTCACGCTGTGCGTACCGTGTCGAGAAGTATTTTCACTCTAGCAGTCAAACTACGATGTGAATGAAGGATACAAAATTTAAGACTTCGAAATCTACTCCAGTTGCCAGACATCTCGAAGTTATATCAACTGGCTATTGTCTGACAAATGCACGCGTAAACAGTCAAATTTGTTTGTCAATTCGGTCATCGATGAAAATTTCTCTCAAATGCTTAAATGAATAATACATAATCTATGCCTCATAAATACCTGTCGGGAGAGGGATTTAAACAACCTAAATATGCGTATAATTACCTGCACACAATGAGTTGTAGATTTTTCCGTTTTTTATTTCTAAATACATGTATGTGTAAAATTTATAATATAAGCGCATAAATTCATGACTCACCGAAATGCTGAATTTCACATTCGCTTCGCTCTAGATTCTAGGCACTAACCTTGGCCATCCTTTCAACCGCTAATTGATCAAAAAAAGGCTATCTTCTTCAACCGTTATAACATTCAAAGTATTAACATGTACAATATGCTTAAGTAAAAGAAATAGAGACGAAAAATTAAAAATAATAATTTTCTTTACGCTTATGAACCTCCCACACGCTTTCAATACGATTTTGTAGTCGCCTCCATTGTTGACTAGTTCTGGTACGCAGCTCCACAAGGCACGTGCTCTGGGACACTAAGTCGTCACGTCACCCGACAAAAGTGACCTGTGAAACGAGTACATATTTTGTTAAGGGGACTTAAGTAAACTGCTCGGTTACATTAAGTACTGAATTAAGTTGTAGTACAGAAGTAATATTATGTTGTGGTTTCTTTCCCACAGTTTCCGATTTTGAATTCCCAGGAACATCCCTTTCTCTCCACCTTCTGAGCCCAGATTTCATACATGTCATTTTTACTGATAACGGAACAAAACTGGGGTTTAATCCAAGAAATATCATCGTAAAGTTTATGAAGCGTCGTGTAAGAACCACCTTCCTGCATCGTCCAGCAATTTTCCTTTAAGATCTTAATCTAATTCTTTTATCGCAAATTTTTGGTCATCTGACGAGGCATATCATATGCCGCCAATTTCGTATATTATTTATTCAAGATTACTACAGAACAAATATCCGAAGCTGAATGTAAATCAGCTGTGAATCAAATAGGTGAATACTTTCTGATACAAAATATTTATTAAAGCCGCCACGAACGATGACAAACCTTACGTAATCATTAGTTTATTAATACTCAAAATCACTCCCTGATGATACTGCAGATGTTTTTCACTGTTGACGTTTACTTTCTGGTATAGTTCCAGGCTGACTATTGTGGCACAGTAGAGGGTCGACACTAGAGGGTCGACACAATATTCATTAATCTGGGGAGACTCTTGTTTTGAGACACACCCCTTTTCCCCAGAGGCTTCTGCCTATGTCTTATGAAGCTCTAATATCAGCATGTCTTTGCTATTGACATATGAAGGTATATTTCACGCTCTGCAGGCCATATAGCACATTTTTGGTCGGCCTGAATCTCCCCATTACGGGAATTTTGAGGGCGTTATCTGCTCTTCCTACGATCAACTTCTTTTAATTAACACACGAGGAGACTAAAAGAAAGGACGGTCTTTGTTTTAGAGGTGACGCGTGCAGCGATGATTTCCTGCAGGCGTCGTCTTGTGTGAGGCTGCCCCAGAGACAAAAAGGCCTTAATGAAGGCGCAAGGCGCTGCTCCCCAGCTATTGAATCGTGGAGCAGTCAAGCCCACGTCCCCACGGTCTGCTACGATTTGTGTTACAGGCTCATTAGCTCCGTCGGCGCTGAAGTCGGGCAGTGACATGGTGGTAAATTGCGTTGTCCTCCTTGGGATCCACATGCGCAGCATATATTTTCTTAATTAACAGCCTGGCTGCCTGTTAGTGCCTTCACAAAGCGATTCTTTAACTGACGAGAATAGAATGTAATTATAATGATGAACATTAAATTATTTAAAAGAGACATAATGGTGTCTTCACATTTTAATACTGAACTGAAACCTATTTCCTAAATATTTTGATTAGTACAATGAAAAAAGCGTCTGGGTTAACCAATACTTTTTGTTTAGATAACACGTTTCGAATTTGTGCCATGTCATCTTGAGATCCAAGATTGGTGAAGAAAATTAGATAATAATAATAGTAATAATAATAATAAATATAATAATAATTCCACGTCCGGCTGTGCATCTTTCAGTTGGCCGCCACAACGTGGGCTACTTGCGTACCTCTAGGCTCTCCCAATATTCGCACCAAAGAAAAGGAACCTCCAACTTAATGTAGAATCCAAATTATATGCTGTTTCTGGCCCTGTCTACATCGTTGAGAGGTTACGGCTAGGTTAAAGACAGACTGGAATATTCTGTGGTGCCACCTGGATTCGATCCTTAGCCCTTCCGGCTTCCCGGCACCTACTTTATTATTGGATCACCAGGCTCGACACAAAAAAGTGTTGAACCTGAAAATGATGTTCATACTTCGTCCAAAACCTTTATTTAAACAAAAAAAATAGTGACCCTCCCAGATGGTGTGCATTCATTACACCAAAAGCAGTCACGATTTTCCATAGATGTCATGTTTTCAGTTATGACTTCTACTAGCTTCTAATAGTGATGACGATCAACCTTCTGCCATAGCAGTTCATCGTTTTGTGTTGTCTTATTATAGTATAAGAATGCGTAGATGATTCAAAAGTGAGCCAAACGAGCCGACCGGAATGACCGAGCGGTTCTAGACGCTACAGTCTGGAACCGCGCGACCGCTACGGTCGCAGGTTTGAATCCTGCCTCGGGCATGGATGTGTGTGATGTCCTTAGGTTAGTTAGGTTTAAGTAGTTCTAAGTTCTAGGGGACTGATGACCTAAGAAGTTAAGTCCCATAGTTCTCAGAGCCATTTTTACCATTTTTTTGAGCCAAACGAAACCTGTAATTGTGTAATAACCAAGGAAAAACTCTCGCCAGTAAGGTGTAAGATGATAACATATTCCTAACAGTTTCCGGAAGTTTAGTGGGCAGGAACAATGTGCCGATGGACAAACACAAACACCGGAACAATGGGGACATGGCTTGCTGCACTAGAATATTGCTCCATGAACGAACAGCGTTCTGTTACTCCAGTAGCGAACGTTTGAAACCTACTAATATCTTACGCAGAATGAAGGGCCACTATAGTGATGCGGGTTCATCACAGCAGCAATTCTACGAGTAATGTCGGAAGGTTGCATACGGTGTGATATGTATGACCACTGCTCTCTATCAGGATTGGTCACATTGCAATATGACTCTAAGAATTGCTACAACCACTGAAGCCACCGCGATGGAGAACCGCTGGGTGACTCTGGATGATCACGACTCAGGAGGCCACACTGGGCTTGATGTGCTCCAACTTCGCATAGTGTTTCCAAGATGAGTGCCCTCCAACCTCACTACTGAACTGAAACATCGAGGGGTTATGCATGAAAAGAAGAAAATAACTCTTTGTTAGAATCGTTGCTAAGAACGCAATATACGTCTACTACGACCAACCATAATCGCAGTGAGTTAATTACGAAAGCTTCCATTCCTTATCACCAAATACGATCACCAGTCGATAAAGTCATGTTGACCATCTTCTAGGTCGAAAACGGGATCAATTAGGAGAACTAGCGTAGGGAAATTTTATTAATTTACTTGCGTTAAACTGAAATAACGCAAAACAAATTTAACGGCTCACACCGGATTTTACAAGCAGAAAACTTTTGCATCTGCTTCAGTACTACAACATGGGGTTTCCTGAACTTTCCTAATTATAACGAAGGCATTTTTACGTGCTAAGACACTTCATATACTGTGTTTTCAACTCACCCTGAATTTTACATGCATATTTTACACGTACAAGTAGGGTAACTGTGAACCTCTGTTTCTCGGAAACGGGTAAACACTCAATAAAATTTTCAAGGTTTTTTGAGGTGGGAGGTTTAGGTAAATTTCGTAATAATTTCAGACATTTTTTGTGGGTTGCCGTCTTGGAATCCACGGCTTTGGTTTGGTGCGAAGAAATGGTAAAAATCCTTATTCTTTGAGTGGGGGAGGGGAGGAGAGGCTGTCTAAGGAACCACCCATGAACTAATGGTGCGTCCATAAGGCCCTTAAGGCCCACCGTGAGCCACACCAAATGCAAAAAGAAGCAAACGATGTGCTGCATTTGCCTAAGCAGGAGGAAGTGCGTAATATTCACAGTTTGACCGTGTACTGTAGGATGAAGACACTAAGATGGCCCTTCTGTTATGTTTACAAATGGACCCTAACCGAAGGGCTATAACAAATCTGACACTCCTCTCTTTTCCACATTCGTCAGACATCAGCAAAAACACTCTGCGAGAACGTTAGCGTCAGTCGAATAGATTACTGGGGGTAGGAGTGGACCCCTATTCTACGACAGAGCACATCGGTGTTTAGCTGTAAAAAATTGGTTTATTTTCTGTATTATTGTCAATGAAGCACACTGGTTTACATAGAGTGTGACATGACAATTTCAGGACAATTGTCAAGATAACGTATTACGTCATGATTAGCAGAAATAACACTGAACACAACAATATCTAATTTAAATAGATGGTTCTCTTCAAGTTCTTTCTTACGTCTAAACAGTGAAGCACTATCTAAGTTGGCCAATATTATGTCAAATCATTCGATCCCAGGTTCTAAGTTTGTCACTATTTAGGATGACAATTAAGTCTACGGAGGATGGTTAATTTATCTGACAAGATATGCAAAAGATTACTCAAGGTTGCTCGTGTTCACAGTAGACGCAAGCTGGAGATCCAATAATTTTACGCCTCTGCCAGCGGCGTATCCCTTAATCTGCGACCTGTTGTTGGCTGCATGGCTGCTCTCGCCCTCTGAAAATCCTATAGAAAGCAAATCAAAATCCTTTCTGATATTATCATCTGAAACAGCCCTATTTTTCTCGTTAGGAGAGAAAACATGCACTCATCCCTACTCTGGATAATATGGTGATATACACACGCATAGACGGAGCAGCGTGTATACTTCCTCTCAGTTCTCGGAAGAACAATTAACTACGTGGCTGTTTCGTTTCTCCGATATCGGAACTCAACTCACTCTTCAGCTAATTTCTAGCTGAATGTCAGCCAAAGTGAACGCAGTGATCGCACAAAAGTCCTCTTTTCTCGTCGTGCAGAGAGTGATGCGCCCTTTCTACGATTCACGCTGGTGTAGAGGAGAGTCCATGAAGTTTTCGGTATTCTGTCTTTCGTAGCAAACAGCCCCCACCTGTGTCCTTTCGTGCTTCGCATCACAGCCTTCTTAGGCCATTAGGAGTTCTCCTTTCATCTCGTGGAAACTACCCTGCCAAAAGGGTGTATCTCCAAATTGCGCCGTAATCTCGCCATTTCTGCCACTTCCGAGTTTGTTTCAGCCAATCGGACATTTTGTGCCCGCTCCTGATGCCTAAAAGTTACAAGCGTACAACACGGAAGCACTATGGACCTTCCAAGTGATCAGTATATGCGACTCTCTTTTAACTGCGTCTCGGGCCTGTTTGTATCCATCTGGAAATTCCCCAACGCAATTTTCCGAAAAAAATTCTACGTCGCAGGCAGCGCTTGGTCATCCCTTCGATGTATCGCCTGGTGCATTCGCTGTCTCCCTCACCATCGGTCGCCCATGTTAAAAGCCTTCCACTGTACATGAACAATGGTTGCGCAACGCGAGTCCGTCCCAAACTCGACCGTCTCTTCCCGCAGCTTTTTCACCTTTTGCTCACTGACATGCTGGATTTGGGTTCGGTCTGATAATACCGTTGAATTGAGTATCAGCCACCCGGTTGTGGCGGAGTGGTTCTAGGCGGTTCAATCTGGAGCCACGATACCGCTACAGTCGCAGGTTCGAATCCTGCCTCGAGCGTAGATGTGTGATGCCCTTAGGTTAGTTAGGTTTAAGTAGTTCTACGTTCTAGGGGACTGATGACCTCAGATGTTAAGTCCCATAGTGTTCAAAGTCAATCGAGTGTCCTACCTTTTTTGCATTACATACAGTACATTTTGATAGGCAAATTCGCTCACTATCAGCGAAGTATCCCTTGTAACATATTAATCTAATCGTTAAGATGTATAAAATCCCCTGTAAGTTGCAATTTTAACATTCATTCAAGCTGTCACCTTACAAAACAATGGACCATGCCTTTCTGTCACCACTAGGTCCCGAGGTATGTGCCCTGGTAGAATCCAGTTTGTATACGCCGTTTTGCAGCATATTAGGTAGCGCATGCTGTGGCTTGCTTACCGATTTCCTATGATTCATATTTGCCCTACAGTCAAATCAAAACTTTGTTAACTGTTGTATGCAGATGTTGTGGTACAACAAGACAGCGGACAGCTTCAGACAGTTATTGAAACATTTGTGACTGTTACAGATCTGAAGTCACAGTGTCTTGCAGATCCGCCATACTCCATAGATGTGCCCCTTTTTCGCTGTATTTTGATCACTCGGAAAAAGAGTAGGTGTAAGGAAAATCAGTTTAGATGAAATTCTGAGCAACGCCGTGCACAGGTTGTTGCTAAAACTTCGGTATGACATCTTGTCTACTTTCTAAACGCTGGACAATTTGCATTGAGCATGTGAGTGAGATATTGTGATGAGAGGTAAACACTTTTGTGCCACACATGCACAGTAATTTTTTTTCCTAAGTTCACTCACTCTTGTGTTCGCGACACTGGTAACTCACCTTCTATATGTGGCCTCTAATGACAGAAATGTATGCAGACAGGATGGTGTCATGTTCTTAGAGCCAGATTGAGTGAGGCAGCGCAGAGTTACGGCACTCATTTTTGTAAGAAGCGTCATTCAACTTCCCGTCCTCTCATGAAGTGTTGTGTTTCCTGTGGATTGCCTGTATCGATTCATACAAATGCTTAGAGAATTCCTTTGGAAAGCAACACCTCTTTCTTTCCCCATCATTGTATTGTAGTATCCACCCTTGTACTCCGCTTCTAGTGATCTCGTCACCAACTGGATCTTTAAATGCAATCTTTACATCTTTTTTGTAACTCCCTGGGATTCTAAAGCAAACAGTTAGTTGTTTTATATTTATGTTCTGATCTGTACAGAAGTCTCGATTTTCTATGAAAGGCTGGTCAGTCATGCAGCGATTGTCAATTCGATAGTATTCATTATTTTTCGGTAGTATTTAATGTTTTGAGTCACATACTCCTTTACTAGTTTCTTGTTCGATATTTTTTTAAACAATTGATGTTGAACTGAATTAATCATATTAATTTCTACTATGTATAATAAACTAAGTCACGAAGGTGACCTCTCTCGTAAAATGCGATATTCTAAAGAGTTCATACGCGACATTTCATTCATAAAATGCTTCTCGCTGGTGAGAGGAATATCAAAGCGGTGTTGGGAAAGAATCCCAAGCTTACTCAACTAGCTTCCTTTTCAGTTTAATTATTGGTACAATAGTCACCTGTAAACTATGTTACGTAGTCACGAGTCCGAACATCTTATCTGGAATAAGGCGTCTAGTGTCTGTGCTAAAGAATACTCATGGACATCTTAAGGGAATCCTCTGTGTATGAAGATGTTATTCATCGCAAAGATCTTAAATGCGGTCCCCCTTCTTAAGTAAGGTCCTGATGAGCATTCAAAATTTCAACGAAAAACAGATCGGTTGAGTTTAAAGAGGTGTGAAGGAGAGAGGAACAATAGGAATATTTTAATTCCGGTATTAGATGATAATATCTACACTACTAGGAAAAAAATTAGTACAGCTGGAAAGATGACGTCGATTTGGATACGATGAGGGCATATGCCACCTGTAGGATAATAGACGTACAGATAATGGTTTCAGTGTCGTCCTCCGACTTCACCGTGTTCGTCGTCAAAAAATACAAATGAACTCCTCCTTCTCCATGACAACGCACGGCCTCACACAGGCCTATGCACCCGAGAAGAATTCATAAGACTTAATTGGACTAATCTTCATCATCCACCCTGTAGACCGGATCACGCACCTTTCGACTTCCATCTGTTTGGCCTAATGAATGACGCACTCCGAGGGAAGCAGTACGTGGATGGGGGGGATGTTGTTAATGCAGCAGGACGTTGGCTCCCACGTTGACCTATGGAGTGTTACCGTGAGATTATGTTGAAAAATATGCTTTTGTAGCCAAAAGAGTGGGGAATAATATAGTGTAGAGGAATCACGAATAGAACGAACCCGCTTTCAGAAAAAAAGGTGCTGCAATAATTATTGAATGCGCGTCGTATATAAGACCGCACTCCACTCCGCACATCTACAGCCTCACAGTGGAGTAGTTAGACTATGGAACATCTGAGCACAATGTACTGCATTATTCATTAACAGAAAATTAAAGATAGTTGATAGCTGTTCGAATCTGATAAAGAGCAGATTATTCACTTGCCTCGAACCATAAGATGAAGAAAAATCCCAATCAATATGGAACATGTAAATGCAAATACGGATTACATGAGAATTGAAAGTCCCTCGTATATGGGCGACAGAGCAACGTTTCAGCAAAAGTTGTTCTGCGTTTACATTTTTACAATTATGTATTGTGACATGCACCGCAGTAACAGCAAAGCTGAGCGATCTGTGTAGAACAATTGCTTTACTCCAGCGTGCCCGTAGACCGTTTCAAAGAGCTGTCGGAGCGCCCTCTGTGCCCAAGCCATGTTAGCCGCCGCATCAGTGACACTTCCATTAGGCTGGTGCTCAGCGTGAGTCCGGCCGTCAAACACTGACCCATTAGCGAGTAAAGCCTCAAATCTGCCGGATTCGGAAGGGACTCACGTGAACGTAGCCGCCAGTCTATAATATAGCAGATTACCACCGTGCCAGGTAGCAGGCAGCGTGATAACAGCTTATCCGATAGGCATATCTGGAACATAATGTGTCTTTTGGTCACCGCTTTCCAGATCTGCTACGTAATTACGCATGTTGCTGTTGTGGACTTCAGTCACAACATTGGTTTGCTACAGCTCCCCAAGATTCTCTACCCAGAGTAAGCCTCTTCATAGCTCCATAACTACAGCAACTAATTCCATTTGAGCTTGCTTACCATATTCAGTCAAGCTTTCGTCACTTTCTACAATTTTCCCCCCGATTTTTACTCTCCATTACCAAACTTACGATTTCTTAATGCCACAGTACATGTCGCATTCATTCATTCCCTGTTGTGGTCTATCCGTCCTAAAAAAAAATTCCCCCATTCGATTCAGTTCTGTTAATTACTTTTTCGATCTACCCATTTAATCTTCAGTGTTTACCTGCAGCGCCACAATTCAAAATCTTCTATCATTTTCATGTCTGAGGTCTTTACCTTCCACCTTTCACTTCCGCGCAAGGCTCTTTTGCGGACAATCACCCTTAGGAAATGCTTCGTCAGTCTGAGTTTTATATCATCTGTATCTACATTTACGTAGATACTATGAAAATCACTTTTAAGCGCTTGGCAAAGGATTTATTTAATCACCTTCATATTTCTCTATTATTCCAATCTCGTATAGCACACGGAAAGGACGAACACTTATATCTTTCCGTATGAGCTCTGATTTTCCTTATGTTATGATGGTTTCTCCCCACATAGGTCAGTGTCAACAAACTATTTTCGCATTCGGAGGAGAAAGTTGGTGATTGGAATTTCGTGAGAAGATTCCGCCGCAACGAAAAACTCCTTCATTTTAATTAAGTCCACCCTACAACCTGTGCCACGTCAGTGACACTCTCTCCCCTATTTCACGATCATACTAAACGTGCTGCTCTTCTTTGAACTTTCTCGATGTACTCCGTCAGTCCAATAAAGCGCAGTCGTTGGTTAGCCTTCCGCACAACATTTTCTATGTGTTCCTTCCAATTTAAGTTTTTCGTAATTGTAATACCTCGATATTTGGTTTAAGTTGCGGTTTTAAATTTGACTGATTTATCGTGTAACCGAAGTTTCACGGATTCCTTTTAGCACTCATGAGGATGACCTCACACTTTTCGTTATTTAGGTCAATTGCCAATTTTTGCATCATACACACATCTTTTCTTCATCTTTTTGCAATTTGTTTTGTTCTTCTGATGACGTTACTAGTTGATAAACGACAGCATTATCTGCAAACAATCTAAGACGGCTGCTCAGACTGTCTCCCAAATAGTTTGTATAGATAAGGAACAGCAAAGCGTCTATAACACTACCCTGGGGGACGCCAGAAATCACTTCTATTTTGCTCGATGACTTTCCGTCAGTTACTACGAACTGGGACCTCTCTGACATAAAATCAGGAGGCGATATTCCATAAGCACTCAATCTCACTACAAGCCGCTTGTACAATGTAGAATGTCAAAAGCCTTCCGGAAATTCAGAAATACGAAATCAATCTGAAATCCCTTGTCAATAGCACTCAACACCTGATGCGAGTTAAAAGGTAGTTGTGCTTCACAAGAACGATGTTTTCTAAATCCATGTTGACAGTGTGTCGATAGAGCGTTTTCTTCAAGGTAAATCATAATGTTCGAACACAATAAATGTTCCAAAATCCTGCTGCATATCGACGTTAATGATATGGGCATGTAATTTAGTGGTTTACTTCTACTACCTTTCTTGAATATTGGGGTGTGTATGGAGCTTTCGTCGAGCGAACGGTTGTATATGATTGTTAAGTACGGAGCTATTTCATCAGCATACTGTGATATCCTATCTACTTTTGACTTTATAAGTTATCTTGCTGCCCAAGTAACAAAAGTCCTCCACTGCTTTTAGTGTCTCATTTTCTAGTCTAATTCCCTGGGCATAGCGTAATTTATTTCCCCTACATTCGATTAGCCAGGTTTCATTTTTGTTGATGTTCATGTTATAACCTTTATTCCAAATACTATAATCTGTTCAACTACTTTTACAGATCTTTGGCTGTCTTTGACAAGACTGATAATCGTGTAGCACACTTGGGTGGTAGATCCGAAGGGGTAGGCTGTTGGGCTTAACACCCCCATACGACGGACAGATCACCACCAACAGTGTCACGTTCCTTCACTAAATGAGACATTTCCGGGAGATTTTGAATACAATCCGGGATACTGGCGAAAACACCGGTGAGTAGGAACTTAAGGTTGGCGTCAATTTCTCCCACCTGCAGGATTCGAGCGCCACCGGGCTAGCGAGCGTTAACGACCTACGCTACGGAGGCAGAGGCCAACTCTGACAGAATTATAACGTCATCGGCTAACCTCGAAGTATTTATTTCCCCTCCTTGAACTTTAGTTTCTTTTCCAAATTTCTCCTTGCTTTTCTTTACTGCTTGTTCAATGTACACACGTTATAACATTGGTGAAGGGTTACAAACATGACTCCCTTCTTCGTCACTGTTTCCATTTCATGTCCGTCAACACTTACAACTGCATCCTCGTCTCTGTACGACTTACACCGTGTGGATATAACTATACTTTCACTATTCAACACGTTATAACACGGAACTAATTACCGTAAGAGTACCAAGCTTTCAAGCATTAATGTCCAGAGTATGAGGTTTACGATTTCCATGAGTCACAGCGCCACCGTCCAGTTACAACTATGGCCACCAGGGGCCGTGATGGGTCATCGTGGTTCGTCGTCTCACACACCTGACCAGCTCAGTGCACTTACTGACGTGCCAACAGGAGCTTGGATACAAGGAGCAAGGCATTATTGGTGAACGTCTATTATCAAAGCAATAGTAATGCTGTAGCTGCACATCGAGAATATCGCCGGCTGAAAGGATTACGTAAGGGTCCTCTTTCTCTACCCGATGTGAGGAGCATGATGAAGAAGTTCGAATCTACTGGAGAACTGGGCGTCGCTCCGGGAAGAGGCCGACGATCGGTTGCACCACAGGTGGTCGATGAAATCGCTCTTGCCATGGCAGACAACGCTGAGCGCGTCGACCGAAGCGTTCGATCCCACCCGTCGGCTTTGACATGTGACGTAAGGCTGTTGTGGTGTGAGACGTCACGGCAGCGCGGAATTTAGTTTTTGAGAGTGGCATGTTTGTAGGTGTCGTTTTGATGCGATCGGTGGTGCTCTCTGGTGGTGTGTTAGGTGAAGTTTTTGGTTTATTTTGCGAGTGTGAATTTTGGTAAATTGCTTTTTTTATGTCTTTGGTAGGTATGGATATGACTGACAGGGTCAACAGTTTTCGGTTATTGGCTACAATGAGGGACAGTGCGTTGTCTCTAATAAAATTTCTTCAACTATTCGCATTTTTGGATGAAGTCGTGAAGTGTTCAGTATGTCAAGAAGAAATGAGGCTTACTGAAAGTTCCGGCGTCTCGGATCAGTGACGGCTGTATGTGGAGATGTCGTAAGGATAACAGGTCAAAGGAAGTGTTCTATCTCAATGTGAAGCTGTGAATGTTGGTATTGGTATCGGGAGATGATCTTGAGGTATATAGGTCAAGGGAAGTGTTAGGTCCTAATGCATGGGATCAGGAGCTGCTGTTGAGCTATATAGTTCAAGGGGAATGTTCCACTCCATTACGGGCAAAGACAACACGTAATAATTTTCTTTTCATCCATATTTGGATTAATTGATTTCTCAAGGAAAACACACCAAATTGTGCTCAAGCTAAGGTTACTGAGTAGCTTCGGCTTGTGTGGTTACGTTTACAATAACATTACTGAATAAATGATCTACACCGCGTAACCCAATAAAATATCGCACTTTGTAAAAAAAAAAAAAAAAAAAGGCTGCGGTGGTCTCGCGGTTCTAGGCGCGCAGTCCGGAACCGTGCGACTGCTACGGTCGCAGGTTCGAATCCTGCCTCGGGCATGGATGTGTGTGATGTTCTTAGGTTAGTTAGGTTTAAGTAGTTCTAAGTTCTAGGTGACTAATGACCACAGCAGTTGAGTCCCATAGTGCTCAGAGCGATTTGAACCATTTTTTGTTGTTGTAAAAAATAAGGTGTGTGCAGATTCTGTTAAACGGGAGATACAAGTAATTAAGGCTGGAAATAATTTAGTATTTGTCCGCAAAACCACACTAGCTTCAGCTAGTACAAATACCGTGGTCACATTTAACTTGTAGACAGTGCAGGGTAGTAAAGGATAGGAACTGGAGTAAATAAGGTTTGCTGAATCCTTACGATAATTATTATTTCACTCAGAAGTTACATCCATCAGAAGAAAGGAATCCCAGATGTGATCCATCTCGTACACATCTGGCGAGGTGGTTCAGTTCATCAATTGGAACTCCTGACCTTGTGATTTGGCGCATTATGTTGTTGAATGCCACTGTCGTCGGGAAACATGATCGTCACGAAACGGTGTTCGTGCTCTGCAACCAGTGTATCATACTCCTTGGCCATCATGGATGCTCACGTGAACGTCCCCCAGAGCATGATGGAGCCGCCACCAGCTCGTCTCCGTCCCGCAGTACAGGCGTCAATGAGCTGTTCCCCTGGAAGAGGACGGATCCGAGACCGCCCATCGGCGCGCCCTTCCCACTCTACGCACTGACGGCACGCTCACTGTAACCACGTGTGAGTCTGACTGGCAGTCGTTCCTCGCAGGTTGCGCTGCTGTCGCCTGGACGGGTTTATATCGGCTGTAGGTCGGTGTCACAACGTTGTGGCCAACCAGTGTGTATTGGCAAGAGTCTGACAACTTCTCGGCAGAAAGCAGTGTCGTTCAGACAAAAAACATGTGATAGCCACTTTTCCCGCCCAGGTTACTTCACCACACTTCTTCTTACCGATCTTACTATTACTCTGTAACCTACATAATTTAGTGTGTTACATCAGTTATTAACAGTAATTTCGATATGAGACACGATCAGAAATTTTTACTAATTGTTTTGAGTGTTATTTGTCTTGTACTCATTGGGTTTTATTACAACAGTCTTAATTTAATTTCACATTACTTGCTATAAACACGTACCGGTACCACATTTGAAGACAACCACCTCTATAGCGTGCATTCACGAATAGATGTTACTTCCGTTTGCCATTTACACGATATCAGCTGATCGCTGCTAGTTGCACTAGCTCGTAACTTGTGAGCACTGGAAGACAGACGATAAAATACTTCCACTCGCACTCCTACTAACCCTTTAGTGGCGGCGCTGCGTATCAGTCCGCCCCTGAAGCAAGTGACCAAGCTTACTTACCTCACGGCCGAATTCTCCACTGTCAATTAAAATTAACATATTACTGTCCCCGTAAGTATTTTTTTCGTTAAAAAGCAAGAAAAATATATCTTAAGAAGATATTAACGTTAGTTGATGTTTTTCGGATTCTGCTACTGTTAGAAGCGTAGTATTATGAAATATGGATGATAACCGCAAGCTCATGAACGTGTGATTTGGGCCGTCTGCTGTCCGCAAATCGCAGTTTTATGACCACTGCTCTATAGGGCCGCAATTTTATTTGAAACCGCTTGCGGACAGCGCTGTCAAAAACTTCCTGAAAAATCTAGAAATATCAAACGAACTTTACACCGTCTGAAAAGAGTATTCTTCACTTCCTGTGAATAAAAAGAGATACTTGTATTTCACAACAACGGTATTTCTAAATTCTTACTGGTCATGTGTCAATAGATCGATTTCTTCGAAATATTGCCTAATGACAGAACACAGTATACGTTCCAAAATCCTACTACAAATCGACGTCAATTATACGGGCCCACAATTATTTCTGCTTCATTTCTTGTGTGTTGGTGTGATCTGTGAAACTTTCCAGTCTTTTGGTTCGGATTCTTCGCCTCGAGGACGGTTATACGTGATGATTAAAAATTGAACTGTTTGATCAACATACTCCTGAAGAAACCTAATTGGTATATAGTCGGTATCGGAACACTTGCCTTTGCTAAGTGATTTACGTTGCTTTGCTGCTCCGAGGGTACCTACTTTCCAATTACTCATGTTATCAGCTGTACTTGATTTGAATTCCGAGATACTTACTGCACCTTACTTGGTGACATAATTTCGGGAAACTGTGTTACCACGCTCTAGCGACGCAGTCATCGGTAAAATTATCATTGCTGTCGTGCAGTGAGGTATTGATAGGTCTTTTCCCTTTTATACTTTACGTACAGCCAGAATCTCTTTAGATTGTCTGCCAGATTTAGAGACAGAGTTTTTGTAGGAAAACTATTAATGTCATACCACACTGAAGTCTGCACTAAGTTTCGAGCATCAAACAACTATGGCCAACCGTGGAGATTTAGCGTCGTTTAAAATCTGTTAATTTTTTTCGTTGCCTCTGTGGGAAATCTGTTCCATGTCTTATTATTTAACGTGGTTTAAAATTTTCATTTGCCATCATTCCGAGAAAATCTATCGCTGTGGATAGAAACGGCTGAGGAAACTCGATGTTCAATCTGCACGATATTTTCGACATAATAGAATTTGAGGAGACGATTTTGGATCCAATAGGAGAAATGCATCAATAAGCACCAGTGATATTACCCATGAAAATACACTTTATAGAGTAGTGCGAAGAGTATTGGTGGTGCGTCAACTACACCGCTATTATACACAACGTGTGAAAACAATGGAGTTCAAATGGTTCAAATGGCTCTGAGCACTATGGGACTCAACTGCTGTGGTCATCAGTCCCCTAGAACTTAGAACTACTTAAACCTAACTAACCTAAGGACATCACACACATCCATGCCCGAGGCAGGATTCGAACCTGCGACCGTAGCAGTCCCACGGTTCCGGACTGCACGCCTAGAACCGCGAGACCACCGCGGCCGGCAACAATGGAGTTAACTGATTTTCTAGCCATTCTTGAATTATGCACCTGCAGCACTGGCCCCGTCTTAAGCAATAAGCTGGGCAACATAGTAAAGACAGAGGAATGACTCATCGATAACATGCTTCCACTTGGAAAGAGAAATTACGTAAACAAAGAGTGGTTGTGTGAGAAAACAATTTTAGAAACAACAAAAAATGACGGTCAACAAACAAATCAGCGGGTGCAGAATACGATCCCAGGGGGAAAAAATGTTTAAATCCATTGACACAATAATCAACAAAGTTCCTGAACTGACTCAATGTTCCAAATATTCTCTCACTTCTAAAAAACGTCATACAAACGGAAATATTTACCGCAAAAGTAAAAAGCAACTCAGTAGTCAAACCATCAATTCCCCTCATTTCAAGTAACTTATCATTCAGCTTTATGTACAATTTTCGGTAAGATTGGTGTGGAGTATGAGAATCAATAAATCACAAGAGATAAAATTATAATTTGCCAAGCGGCTTTAAAAGAATTGTATTTTTTGCAGGACAACTGTAAGTACAGTGTTCGCGTGTTGGACACTCTTCGAATAAGTTATACGCAACACAAATGAGACGAGTAATTACAGTTTTTTTCCAATTCAGAAAATAAATGCAGAAGAAGACCAAGCGAAATGACCCTTTTCAGCTATTGAGTTAATATTTAAGCAGTCAATGGCTGGTTGCTATTGTACAATATATCGTATTTTAAAGCTACAGTAGCCTTGGAACATGCCATCTTGTTAACAAAGAGGATTTATAAATTGGCTACTGTTGCGTATTGATAGCTCCCGTTCTTTCAACTTGACTGACATACTATATGATTGGTAAATTTCAGTGTTTTAACTTTAAAGTATGTTTGCCCTCAAATACACGAAAGAACGTGGTCTTCCAAAAGCTGGTTTCATTGAATCCTCAGGGGTTATGTAGGTTTCGTTTAAAACACGTGCTCGGCTCCTACAAGATTTTAGCTGTCTTCGCAGCCGCGGAAGCCCTCGCAGGTATCTGCTGCCAGACCCAGAAGCTCTTCCTCCTGCGCCTGACCCGACACGGGCCACTTACGTCAGGCACATTAATCCCTGTTAGCCGGGCAGGAACGCTCACGGACCGCTGCCTATGCAGAGATCGCGGCCACTATGACTGGGAGCGGTTGACGAAGCTGTCGATACGTGACGTGTATCGAGCGGCGCGGCGCGGTGCGGCGCAAACGGATGCCGACAGCCACCGGTGACGAAACGCCCGTCACCGGCAGACGCTGTCACAAGGGGAGCGTCGTGCCTCTCCTGGCAAATTATGTGGCGGGCGTTTATTTTACCGTAACGAACTGCGTGGAACGTAAATTATCGAGACCCCGAGACGTCAGCGAAACGCCAAGGTCGTATTCCACAGGTGTTTACACAGAAATTCCAGTCAGGCCTCCACGATTTAGCACTTTGGTGATTTGCCTCGGACGTTCCCTCAATAAAACTAGAGGCAATTGCTTCCACCAATCACACTCGAATGTCACAACAAAAGATAATTTTGGCAGTCCTAACACAGCGGTGGTGTACATGGTCAACAACTCGGTTTACCTATTATTTATTTAGTTTCCTGTCACAGTTGTATACACTCTTTAACAGTCTAGCTTCGAACGTTTCCCTCGGTTTTCAGACCATTGCCAGTATCCCTAATATTCGACTGTAACGTACCAGTAATTATAATGGAACACTCAAAATATTCTTTCATGAACCAGTTCAACGTAAGAAACGGATTAGGAGAAATTGACAGGCGCACGCCACGTTGACCTGGTGTGTGAACAAGTCTTCTGAATGCCTTATTTTGGGTTCTGTACTCAGTGTGTTCATATTACAGTTGATATTAGTCATTTGGTACGCCAGCTCTAATTTAGGGATCTGGGTACCGTTCGCTTCTTGTTGTAGCCATTGTGTAGGATTGTTTCACACAGACAAACTTCTTCACTTTTCCAGCCATCCTTTGATCTTGTTGTCATTTATTGGGCCATCGCTGGTGTTCGTCATGTATTCCTTGCCTTCATCATTTTAACTCCGGATTTAATGAAAGTTGTAAAACAGTAATGAGACGCCCGGTAAACCCCCTGGGCAGAATAGGTGATTAGAATTGTGGAAAGGACCAAATAAGGTATTCCTTGCCTTCATCATTTTAAATCCGGATTTAATGAAAGTTGTAAAACAGTAATGAGACGCCCGGTAAACCCCCTGGGCAGAATAGGTGATTAGAATTGTGGAAAGGACCAAATAAGGTGCCTGTCAGTTTCATTTCAAAATTGTATTTCATTGCAATTTTATAACACCTTTAAGCTAAAGCGGCACAAAGCCGAACCTTTACAGCTAGGAGTTTCAAAATCCAATTCTTTCACCGCTGAAGACTTCCAAACAAGAAATCTTAAAAGTAACAAGATAAATTTCAGGTGACTGAAGACATGCAGTTAAAATTGCAAATAAAACAATTAAAATATATACATATGTATCACAGGTAGGTTGAAAGCCTCAAGGCAAAAGTTGATAGAACAAACATATTCAAGGTGCGATACGAACGTTTGAAGGCCACAATTAAATTTTAAAACATATTACCATCATCTTTTAAGGCAGAAGGCAGCAATGTTTTCGCGCAAGAGGAAATTTTCAGAATAAGGCTTTAAGCAGCTGAAGGCTCACAGTTGATTCTCCAAAAATTCAAAAATTCTTAACCTTTAACTTTTCAATGGCCGAACGCTCACTAAATGAAAATGCAACGCAGCGGCAATAACTAAATTCCAGAATAAGGTTTTAAGTGGCTGAAGGCCCACAATTTATTTACATGAATTTATTTACATAAAACACAATTTAAAAAATTTCTTTTGCAGCATTGGCTGTAATTGATTACCAACAGACTACTAAACACCCATGATAAGGACACTATAGACAACGGCACTCAGACGCCTCCAGGGCAGGAATGGGCCTGCCCTCGAAACATTAACGTTCAGTTAGGTGAGCCCGTCTACACTTAATCCGTCGCTAATCCATCCTAGAGATAGTCACGGACGACCGACCAAACGACTTGCTAGCCACCAATCGGTACATAAAAACTCAAAGACCAAACAGTTACGGTCGTGATTATCTACAATGAAATATGTATTAAGCTGTCAAAACTACACACAATGTTGGACAGTGACAACAGGATAGGAAAGGACGCTGCCTGAAATTACGTTAGAGGCCAGGGTAGGTAAACGGATTGCTAACGGCCATAAGGCAGAAAATTCTACTGGTACACTTGAATTTGGAAAATGGTAATATAGTCAACTCCACCAAAAAGGAACACTGCCTGAATTTACGTCAGTGGCCAGGGCATGTAACCAGAAAACTAACGGCCACAAGGCAGAAAATTCGCTAGTGCACTTGAATTGTAGTGAACCAATATAGTTAATTCCACTGCATGGCGGCACTACAAACACTCGGTGTTGCCCACAGGAAAAGCTCCTCAACAGCGAACCACCGAAACGAACGACACAACATCAACGGACGTGGCTTGGGTACTTAACACATCACTCAACTTTGACGTCCTGGGTCGGTGAGCCACGAAGCTCGTAGCGATCGGACAGCTCCAGACACTCTCTGACACTGCGCAGGGACAGCCAGCGGACCCAGCCGACTGTACCGCACGGAGATATCCTCCCTTGTCCGCACCAACTGACCGACTGTTTGCCAGTACACCGACATCATTTGAAACAAGTTGTCAGTGGAAATGACACCAACTACACACACATTTTGACAAACACTTGCCGAAGGCTTGAACGACACTCAGCAGTGGCTGTGCAATCACGAAGACAAATCGGGAATCGATAGACACACAGAGCCAACCCATAAGCGATCAGCGAGCCAATTTGTCCAGTAAGACGACCGACCGACGATCCACGAAGACCGTCCCCGGCTCAAGTCGTGCGTGGCGGCAACGGTCGGGCGAGCCGCGGGCATCCAGGCCTCATTGCTGCTCCAACCC
Source organism: Schistocerca gregaria (assembly GCF_023897955.1). Taxonomy (NCBI): domain Eukaryota; kingdom Metazoa; phylum Arthropoda; class Insecta; order Orthoptera; family Acrididae; genus Schistocerca; species Schistocerca gregaria. The sequence goes on from NC_064922.1 coordinate 118,117,169, forward strand.
AAATGAACTAGTGCCGCGTTCCAACTCCACGACTGGCGGGTCCGAACTGCCCTCCTGACACGTTCCAACAAACTGGCAGCCCGAACTCGCGACCCGAAGTGGTTTACGACAGACAACGACCGGGAAGTCATAGCAGTGCAGCAAAGATAACACGTGAGGGCTATATCGATAGGCGCTGCTGCTGCCTCCGCTGCTGGGCAGACAAAGCAGCAACTCAGTGACAACAGAGGAGGAGGAGATTAGTGTTTAACGTCCCGTCGACAACGAGGTCATTAGAGACGGAGCGCAAGCTGGGGTGTGGGAAGGATGGGGAAGGAAATCGGCCGTGCCCTTTCAAAGGAACCATCCCGGCATTTGCCTGGAGCGATTTAGGGAAACCACGGAAAACCTAAATCAGGATGGCCGGAGACGGGATTGAACCGTCTTCCTCCCGAATACGAGTCCAGTGTAGTGACAACAGAAACTGAAACTAACACAACGAGGTGGCAACACGAAAAAAAAAGAACAGGATGTAAAATGATGGCACGAGCGCGATCCACGCACGGCTGAAGTAATAATATACGAGGGTCACTCCAAAAGAAATGCAGAATATTTTTTTTTTAATCCATATTTCATTCTACATGTCTGAAAGTTTTACAGTGTGAAGATACATCCTTTAGGAACAATATTTTCATTCCTTCACATAATTTCCATCCCTCTGAACTGACTTACGCCATCTTGGAACCAGCGCCTGTATACCCACACGGTAAAATTCAGGACCAACCCGTAGTAGCCACTGTTTGGCTGCGTGCACAAGGGAGTCATCATCTTCAAACCTTGCTCCACGAAGAGAGTCTTTCAGTTTCCCAAAGAGATGATAATCTCGTGGAGCCAGGTTATAACTGTAAGGCGTGTGTTTCAGTGTTGTCCATCCGAGTTTTGTGATCACTTCCACGGTTTTTTTTACTGGCATCTGGCCGTTCATTGTCGTGCAACAGCAAAACATTCTGCTTTTCCCGATGTAGTCGAACACGACTCAGTCGAGCTTCTGCAGTGTCGTCACATACGCATCAGAATTTATGGTGGTTCCACTTGGCATACCGAGCGAGATGGCGCAGTGGTTAGACACTGGACTCGCATTCGGGAGGACGACGGTTCAATCCCTCGTCTGGCCATCCTGATTTAGGTTTTCCGTGATTTCCCTAAATCGCTCCAGGCAAATCCCGGGATGGTTCCTTTCAAAGGGCACGGCCGACTTCCTTCCCGGTCCTGCCCTAATCCGATGAGACCGATGACCTCGCTGTCTGGTCCCCTTCACCAAACCAACCAACCAACCAACCAACCAATGGGCATGATGTCCACAAGCAAGAGTCTTTCGGAATCGAAAAACACTGCAGCCATAACTTTTCCAGCAGAAAGTGTGGTTTTGAATTTTGTTTTTTCGTGTGTGAATTTGCATGATGCCACTCCATTGGTTGCCTCTTCGTCTCTGGTGAAAAATGATGGAGCCATGTTTCATTACATGTCACAATTCTTCCAAGAAATTCATCTCCACCATTCTCGTACTGTTCTAAAAGTTCGCTGCATACCGTTTCTTTTGTTTCTTTGTGAGCCACTGTCAACATCCTGGGAACCCACATGGCACAAACCTTTTTAAACGCCAACACTTTCAGTATTCTGCGAACACTTTTTTCGCCTATCGCAACGTAGCGTGACATTTCCTTCTCTATGATACATCTGTCAGCAGTCACCAATTCGTTAACTCTCTGCACATTGCCTGGAGTGTGTGCAGTACGTGGCCTGCCGCTGCAAGGACAATCCTCAACATTGCCGTGCCCGCTTTCATCACGTAACCTGCTTGCCCGCCTACTAACTGTACTGCGATCGACAGCAGGATCTTCATACACATTTTTCAACCTCTTGTGGATGTTTCCCACTGTCTCGTTTTCACAGCACAGGAATTCTATGACAGCACGTTGCTTCTGACGAACGTCAAGTGTAGCAGCCATCTTGAAGACATGCTGCGACGGCGCCACTCACCGGAACAGGTTGATGTAAGTTTGAAAACAAGCGGGAAGGACGTATCTACACACTGTAAAACTTTCACACATGCGGAATGAAAACTGTATTGTTACAAAAATTGTGTGGTTTCATTCTGAGTGACCCTCGTATGAGATAATAAAAATCATGAGATACCGATATGCACACATAGAGATGGCGATAGTATCGTGTACACAAGGTGTAAAAGGGCCATGCATTGGCACGGCTCTCATCCACTCAGGCGATTCATGCGAACAGCTTTCAAACTTGAGTAAGACCCCACGAAGGAAATTAAGACTTTGAATGCGGAATGATAGTTGGAGTTAGACCCATCGGACATTCCATTTCGGAAATCGTTAGGGAGTTCGACATTACGAGATCTACTGTGTAAAGAGGGTGCTGACAATAACGGATTTCATGCATTACCTCTCACCATGGACAATGGAGTGGTCGACGACCTGCACTTAACAACCGACAGCAATGGCGTTTGCATAGCAGTGCTAACAGAGAAGCAGCACTGCGTGAAATAGCCACAGAAATTAATGAGGGACGTTCGACGAGCGTATCCATTAGCGTTTGTGTTAATGTGCTATGTCAGCAGATGACCGACGCGGATACCTTCGCTAACAGCATGACGTCGTCTGCAGTGCCTTTCTCCTCGTGACCGTATCGGTTCGAACCTAGACGACTGGAAAACTGTGGCCTCATCAGATGAGTATCTATTTCAGCTTGTAAGAGTGGATGGCAGGATTCGAGTGTGACGCAGACCCCACGAAACCACAGACCTAAATTGGTAACAAGGCACTGTGTAAGCTGATGGCTTCATAATGGTGTGGGCTGAGTTTACATGGAACGGACAGCATCCTGTGGTCCAGCTTAACCGATCATTGACTGTAAATGGTTATGTTTGGCTACTTGCAGTCCATTTGCAGCCATTCATGGATTTCACGTTCCCCAACAACGATGGAATTTTTGGGGAGACCAATGCACCACGTCATCGGTCCACGATTGTTCGCGATTGGTTTGAAGAACTTTCTGGACGGTTGGAGCGAATGATATGGTAACCAAAATCGTCAGGCGTGAATCCCAACGGGTATTTATAGGACATAGTCGAGCGGTCAGCTCGTGTACAGAATCGTGCACCGGCAGTACTTCCGCAACTATTGACGGCTGTAGAGGCAGCATGGCTCGATGTTTCTGCAGGGGACTTCCAACGTTTTGTTGAATCCATGCAACGTCGAGCTGCTGCACTGCACTGGGTAAAAGGAGGTCCCACACGATGTTTAGGAAGTAACCCATGACCTTTGTTACCTCAGTGTATTTAGTGTTGTAATATTATGAGCAGTTGTGTTAATGTGGGAACGATTTGAGCTGACAAAGGGGTCACCATACCTGTTAACCACGGATTCTGATAGGTCTTCGGTATGTTATAGAGGTATATTTCAACAGTGCCTGGCGGCTTTTCATGCGCAAGCCTCTAGTTTCTGAGGAAGTCGATGTTGCGGTATTATGCGTATCTTCTATATGTGGAGCTTCAGACATGTTTCAGTCAAGCGCGCGTAGCAGCGGTCAAGGTTCGCCGTTACCACGTCCTGCCTGTTCACTGCCTGTTTTCCACTTCGTCGTACGGAATCTCAATAAATAGTATACGTCAGGAAGAACTATTCCAAATAGTAATTTTCGCCGTAGTAATTTCATCAATAAATCAATAAATAGAGACAACTTTTTCAAAAACACACATCAAATAAAGTTTTGCATCTGTGTGCTTCCCAGAACTCATGAAGATATACGTCGACTGTTAATATTGTATCACAGACACAGTCCCTTTGACTGCTCTGTCACTAAACCCGCCCAAAGATGTAACCGACCATGCGTATGCATCGGCTATTAGACGGAGGGGGTCCGATAGCCGGTCAGTTCCCGTCATTCCACCAGGAAGGAGGTACACGGCTCGTGTTGCCTGTAGTTCAACCATGACTAGATAGTCAATACCGCGGTCCGATCGCTTCCGCATTGTTGCTTTGCGCCAGGAAGGGCTCTCAACAAGGGAAGTGTCCAGAAGCGGTTCTGACATGGAGGAGATACAGAGAGATCGTAACTATGAATGACATGCTTCGCTCAGACCGTCCAAGGGATACCATTGCAATGGGTGACCTGTACCTACAGATTATGGCTCGGTGGAACCATGACTGCAACACCAACATGTTGAATAATGCTTTTTGAGCAGGCACAGGAAGTCGTATTATGACCCAGACTGTGCACAATAGACTGCATGATGCGCAGCTTCACTCCCCACGTCCATGGCGAGATACATCTTTGGAGCCACGACACCATGCAGCGCGGTATACACATGGGCCCAATAACTGCTCAGGATTGGCATCTCGTTCTCTTCACCGATGAGTGTCGCATATGCCTTCAACCAGACAATCATCGGAGACGTCTATGGAGGCAACTCGGTCAGGGTGAACGCATTAGGCACACTGTAGCGAGTGCAGCAAGGTGGAGGTTCCCTGCTGTTTTGCGGTGGCATTATGTGGGGCCGACGTACGCCGCTGGTGGTCACAGAAGGCGCCGTAACGGCTGTACAATACGTGAATGCCACCCTCCGACCGATAGTTCAACCATATCGGCAGCATACTGGCGAGGCATTCGTTTTCGTGGGCAACAATTCGCGCCCTCACGGTGCACATCTTCTGAACAACTTCCTTCAGGATAACGACATCGCTCGACTAGAGTGCCCAGCATGTTCTCCTGACATGAACCTTATCAAACATGCCTGGGATAGATTTAAAAGGTCTGTTTATGGATGACGTGGCCCACCAACCACTCTGAAAACGATCTACGCCAAATCTACGTTGAGGAGAGGGACAATGTGGAGCAACAATGCCTTGATGAACTTGTGGATAGTATGCCACAACGAATACAGGCATTCATCAGTGCAAGAGGACGTGCTACTGGGTATTAGACGTACCGGTGTGTACAGCAATCTGGACCACCACCTCTGAAGGTCTCTCTGTATGGTGGTACAACATGCAATGTGTGATTTTCATGAGCAGAAATAAAGGACGGAAATAACGTTTATGTTGATCTGTATTCCAGTTTTCTGTAGAGGTTCATGAATTCTCGGAACCAAGGCGATGCAAAACTTTTTTTATTTGTTTATGTGGCTCATAGTTAAAACTTTAAATATTTGGACAACATTTGCTTCCTACTTTTCTTAGACGTGATATCACCTCATTTTTTGCCCTGTCTCTTAGTCCCTCGGACCGTTACGGAATTCTCAACCCTGTAAATACCCAAGGTAAAAATCACTATTTTTGAATAAATTTGCGTGATACATACCATTTACTAAAATATTGTACGATTAAATAGAAGAAAGGAAAGTACACGGGTAAGATCTGAACCCGTACCGGCAACGTGGTAGGTGTGAACCTTAGTCGCTGCACTACGCTCGGTTCCTCAGAACAGGATGAACGTTACAGGTATAGGATGGGCGCATAATAAACTTCCAACATCGATTTTCTGGGAAACTAGGGGCCAAACTAGTCAGGTACTCGGGGAAGGTTCCTCTAAAACATACCTAAGACTCTTGAAAATCCCGTGGTTAACTAGTCTGATAATCGCTTAGTGAGTAGAAATTTTATGACTTTTTACACAACGCGTTTTACCCGCATTCATCTCCAAATATTTTACCAAGGCCGCTAATTACGTAGTGGAGGCAATTTGTGAAAGCAGTGCGTAGTTTGCAGGGCCTATGAAGGCTGGATACGTCTGCACGTATTGAGTGCCCTAAGCCGACACACACACACACACACACACACACACACGCACACTATGCTTAAGGATAGCGTCAACACCACGTGGTTACAAGTTACAGTCGGCAAATACCCTCCCAGAGCGATTGAAGCAGGTCGCTGCTGAATCACCAGCAGAGCGGGAGAGGCAGCATACGGTTTCGCCCCTTGTGCCGTGAATGGAAGCCGAAGTTAGACGGTCTCAGCAACTCGAGACGTCACAGGTACGGGCCGATAAGATGTCCAACTTGTGCCACGGGCAGGTAGCGAACGCTTTGATTGCAGCCGGCCAGGTCTCCGCAGCTAATCAACGGTCCAGAGGAATCTCCATCTCCGTGGCTGCCTTAGCAACCGAAACAACAGCGAGTGAGTAGTGACGATTCTGCAGATACTCACCATCAGCTGTTAACCAAGAAATATTTTTGTAAATTTTTCGAAAAGCTTTTCTGGCGCTAGCAGTCAGTAGTTTCAAAGGCGAGCGAATTACTATAAACAAGACATTCCATTACAGACATGCTGCAGATATTATTGGCACTTACCTGAATTGTTAGCATTTTTTGCATTTACGTCGGACTTCTAGAGCGCAGCTCGGGGACAAGATGATTGAGATCTCGAAAAGAGTATGCTTAGACTATAAAGATCGAAGCTTTACAAAAATGGGACCTACATTACTGGAGGAAAGACAAACCGAGAAGTACTGCTGATACGTAAAGGTATCCGACAGAATTGCGCATTATCAGCCGTTACCTTTAACCTGTCGGCCTGTGTGGGAGAGGAGTAGGAGAACACTCGCAGACAAGTATACTTACACACGGACGAATGACAGATATGTTAAGATATGCTAATGATTCAGCTGTCCCACTTAAAAGTGCAGAACATCTTCAAGCCATGTTATTTAAAATGGATAATTTTATGAGGGAACAGAATAATACGAAGGTAAATATCTTCAATGCTTAAGAGGTGGAATGTGAAAAAGAAGAGAAAGCAAAAGTCCAAATTTACATCGGTAATCAGCTATTTGATCAAGTTGAGCAACAATAGACAGGCAAAAGAAGTCACAAATAGAGTTCGTCAAGCAGAAAGGTACTTCCAAGAGAAATAAAATCTCGACTCAAAAATAACCAGCATTGAAATTAGAAAATGCCTATGTTTAGAGTATGGTTTCATGAAAGGTGGACTCTGGGGACTGAAGAATAAAAGGAATTATTTGGAGGTGTGTTCAAAGTAAAGTGAATTGACTGGGCTGCAAACGAAGAAGTTCCCCAGTTTCTGCGAAACCCAAACAGGTGTTCTAAAAGTGTGGCTTCAGTTTTGTTTTTATGTGGGTTAGGACAGTTTCGGTTATTATTTTCGGTGCATGAAAAACTAAAACGGGAATCTTGTAGTTTTCACATTTTACGGAATTTATCTTCTATGAGGTGGGTATCATTTCGATATCTGTAACCGTTTATGTAATATGAGGAATCTGTTACATGAGATCAATTTTATTGAAATTGGTGACAGACAGTTACCTCTACCCAACTCTAAGGAAAAATTCAATATGTTAACTAAATTTCATACGCTACAGCACGTTATGTAATATGCACCAAACGCAAAATCATAGCGACCTGTATTTTTTATAACACATTTTTCCTAATATTGCACAGAGTCTTACTATCACATATACCGGGTGATCAAAGAGTCAGTACAAATTTGAATACTGTATCAATCACGGTATAATGTAGATAGAGAGGTACCAATTTACACACATGCTTGGAATGACATGGGGTTTTATTAGAACCAAAATAAGAAACAAAAGTTCAAAAAATGTCCGATGGATGGCGCTTCATCTGATCAGAATAGCAATAACTACCATAACAAAGTAAGACAAAGCAAACATAATGTTCTTTACAGGAAATGCTCAATATGTCCACCATCATTCTTCAACAATAGCTGTAGTCGAGGAATAAAATTGTGAACAGCACTGTGAAGCATGTGCTGAGTTATGGTGAGGCATTGGTGTCGGATGTTGTCTTTCAGCATCCCTAGAGATGTTGGTCGATAACGATACACTTGCGACTTCCGGTTAACGCAAAGCCAATAATGGCACGGACTGAGGTCTGGGGACCTGGGAGGCCAAGCATGACGAAAGTGGGGGCTGAGAACACGATCATCACCAAACGATGCGCACAAGAGATCTGTCGCACATTTTGTCAACTTTTTTTTTTTTTTTGTTCTAATAAAACCCCATGTCATCCCGAAGCATGTGTGTAAATTTTTACCTCTCTGTCTACATTAGTCCACGTTTTATTAAGTTTTCAAATTTATACTGATTTTTTGATCACCCGGTATATCGGCCACCGTATCCTGCGCGAACTACACAAAATCTTTGTTTACGTCAGTGGTCGGTGCTCCTGGCCCCCTCGCTGAGCGTCGGCACGTCCCGCGTCGCCGCTACAGCCGCCGCCGTGTTACAGGGCTGCCGACGGCGGGGTGCGCGTCGCCGGGGTCGCCCTCGGGCGGCTTCGAGTCGCCGGTGTCCTCGCGCGCCAGCGAGTCGGCCGGCCCGGTGGCGCCGTCGGCCGGCGGCTGGCTGCGGGTGTCTCCGGGCAGCGCGCGCGGCCGCCTCCTGTACCGCGTGCAGATGCTGCTGCTGCCGCTGCTGCCCGTGGCGGCGCTGCTCGCGCAGACCGGCGTCAACATGGCCGACGGCATCGCCGTGCACTCGGCCGCCACCGCCGTCGGCAGGCAGGTCAGTAGCAGCCGTCCGCGTCTCTGCACGACAGGCGGCACATCCATTCTACCAGCTATTTGCGTTCTTTCCCTTCCATTTACATATGGAGTGTGGAAACGTGCCTCCGTACGTGCTGTAATTACTCTAACCTTGTGATCTCTACGAGAGCGATCATTGGGGTTGTGCTATCTACATCTACCCAGATACTCTGCAAGCCACCGTACTGTGCTTGGCGGAGGATACCCTGTACCACTATTAATCTTTTCATTTCATATTCCGTGGCCGCGCGAAATAGCCGCGTGGTCTGGGCGCCTTGCCACGGTTCTTGCAGCTCCGCCCGTTGAGATTCGAGTACTCCCTCGGGCACTGGTGTGTGTGTTCTCCTTAGCGTAATTTACGAGGGTGGTCCAGAAATTAAGTTACGATCGGTCGCGAAATGGACACCACACTGAAAACTCGATGAAACTTTGCATAGATGTATTGGGCAATGTCTCTAGTATGACCGTCGATCGCATCAAAACGCTCGTTTCAGTTTTGAGCGCACTGTGAGCGAGTAAAGGTGCCTAGAATAACAATGTCTCCCACCAAGTAGGAGGGACCGCTGAGAGGCTTCGCCTTCATGAATGCAGCCCATATCGGAAACAGATAAAGATATGAACACAATTTTCAAGGCTAAACGAAATCAGGATCTTTGGAACATATCATAAAAATTGCAGCCATTTGCTGTTCTTAGACGTCTTGAAATTTTCGGTTGAGGTTTGGTCGGCTTGTGAAGGCGAAAATGTAAAAACCTTTTTTTTTTTTTTAGCTTTTCAGCAGAATCGGCCATGAACAAATGGTAACTCCATAAGTCCCATCAAGCCCACAGCAGTCGCACTTCCTTCTTCATGACAATACTCAGCCACACTCTGCAGTGGCAGTGAAGACGCTCCTGCAGCCCTTTAGATAGGAATTGTTCGATCACCCGCAACACAGTCATAATTGGCTCGTCCTGAGTATCATTTCTTTTCACATGAAACGCTGGATACGAAGACAACACTTGGGCTCAGGCTACACACTATAGACCAGCGTAGAGAATTATCGGAAAGTACAGGCGGCTGCGTTCTATGACGATGGTGTTGGAAATTTGGTATAACGCTCCGATAAATGTTTAAGTCGGAGTAGCGACTATGTATCTGGAAACTGTAGCTAACTAATGCAAATAAAATGTTTCTGAATTTCTCTGTGGTTTCCATTTAGCGACCCATCGGAACTTACTCTCTGGACAACCCTCGTAGTTTCAGTTAGATAAATAGGGTGTAAGCCTACTACTGTGTCCAGACTAAGCGCCTGCAACTCTCGCTTCCCGCGAAGCAGACCGGTACAGCGGGCCCCGGACCGAGTAGGGGTTAGCCTGGCCGGTCGTCCCGGAAACACAGACGCTTCCCAGAAACCACAAGGAGACGTCCACGGCGCCGCAAGCCGCGGACCACTTTCCTTCCGCTCGACACGTGACTGCAAATAGAACCAGCCATATCCATGCACCGAGCAGTATTTAGGCTGGCGCAGGAGCCTGGAGAGGCAGTTCACGCTGAGCGAACCCACTGGTGTCATCGTAGCCGCCGCGTCATCGTCTACCGCCGCCAGCGTACCGGAGCTATCCTCGCAGGGCCCCTACTCGTCCTCGGACTCTGGTGACGGCAACGTGGACTCCGCGCCGCTCTTCACTAGACGCCCGGAGCTTGGTTTGGTGAAGTTGTATGGTTACTACAGACTATGTTTGGAAGAATCTCTGATTTAGTTATTGGTAGGCTTGGAGGATCAGTCCTACCTCACGAATATTGTTTTCAAAATTTTGAAGAAAGACTTTAGTTTAAATAAAAATGCTATAACTCACACTCTGAGAATTTCCTATCTGCGGACGGCGGAAATATTACCTACGGAACGATGACCTCAGCAGTTTGATCCCATAGGAACTTACCACAAAAATTTCCTATTCCACTCACAAATAGAGTGAGGTATAAACCACAACCTGTACGCCTTCTTACGAGTCCCAATTTCCCGTGTCTTATCTTCGTGGTCCTTACCTGCAGTGGTAGTAGAATCGTTCGGTAGTCGGCATCAAATTCCAGTTCTCTAAATTTTCTCGACAATGTCTCTCGAAAAGAACGTCGCCTTCCCTCCAGGGATTCCCATTTGAGTTTCCGAAGCATCTCCGTGACACTCACCTCTTGTTCGAACCCACCGGTTATGGCAGCCCGCCTCTGAATTTCTTCGCTGTGTTCTTACATTCTGACCCCAAAATGGATCCCAAACACCCGAAAAGTATTCAAGAATATGTCGCACCAGCGTCCTACATGCGGTCTCCTTCACATATGGAACCACTCTTTCCTAAAATTCTCCCAAGAAACCGAAGCCGACCATTAGCCTTTCCTACCACAGTTCTCACATGCCGGTTCCACCTCAATTCGCTTTGCAACGTTATGGCCAGATACGTAAACGACTTGACTGTGCCAATAAAGACACTAATAATGCTCTATCCGAGCGTTATACGTTTCTTCTTCCTACTCATCCGCGTCAACTTACATTTTTTCCACATTTAGATCCAGCTGCCACTCATCACACCAACTAGGAATTTTATCTAGCTCGTATCTTCCTACAGTCACTCAAATTCGACACCGTACCGTACGCCACGGCGTCATTAGCAAACAACCGCAGACTGCTGTCCACCCTGTATGCCAAATTATTTATATATATAGAAAACAACTGCGGTCCTATCACACTTCCCTGGGCACTCCTGACGATATCTCTATCTCTGATGAACACTCGAAGTCGAGGACAACATACTGGGATCTATTATCTAACAAGTGTTCGTGGCACTCGCATATATGTGAACTTAATCCATATGCTCGTATATTCGCTAATAGCCTGCAATAGGGCACCGTGTCAAATGTTTTCTGGAAATGTAGAAATATGGAATCTGCCTAATGCCTTTCATCCGTAGTTCTCAGTATATCATGTCACAAAAGAGCAAGCTGAGTTTCACACGAGCGATGCCTTCGAAAACGATGCTAAATAGTGGACATAAGCTTCTCAGTCTCAAGAAAGATTATTATATTCGAACTGAGAATATGTTCAAAGATTGTAGCAAACAGAAGTTAAGGATATTGGTCCCTAATTTTGCGGATCCGTTCTCTGCCCTTCTTATATACACAGGAGTCACTTGAGCTATTTTTCCAGTCACTTGGGACTTCGTGCTGGGCGAGAGATTCATGATATGGCTCTGAGCACTATGCGACTTAACTTCTGAGGTCATCAGTCTCCTAAAACTTCGAACTAATTAAACCTAACTAACCTAAGGACATCACACACATCCATGCCCGAGGCAGGATTCGAACCTGTGACCGTAGCGGTCGCTCGGCTCCAGACTATAGCGCCTAGAACCGCACGGCCACTCCGGCCGGCAGATTTATGATAAATGGAAGGCATGTATGGGGCGAATGCCGTAGAGTACTCTTTGTAACATAAAATTGGGATTCCATCCGGACCTGGCGATTTATTTGCTTTCAAACCTTTCAGTTATTTCTGTACGCCAGGAATGTTTACATGTCGTCCATACGGGGGTCTGTCCGATGGTCAAATGACGGTATGTTTGTTGGAATCTTCTGTGAGAACTGTGAGAACGATTTCTTGAAAGTGAAATTTAAAACTTCGGCTTTCCTTTCACTACCTTCAACTTCCGCGCCAAAATAGTCAACAAGGGCCCGAATAGAACCCTCAGACCTGCTTAGAGACTCTACATACAAGCAGAAATTCCACGGGTTCTCTGCCTGACCTTTTGCTAAGGTATTACCGTAGAATGCTTCACGCATAGATCCTTTTACAGACGCACAAATTTCTAGTAACCTTCGTTCGTCGTCATTTATGCGTTCCCTTCTGAACCGAGAGTGCAACAGCCTCTGCTTCCTCAGTATCCTCCGAATTTCGTTGTTAAACCGTGGTGGGTCTTTTCCATCCTATACCCACTTACTAGGCACATAACTCTCCAGACCCAGATTTACAATTTGCTTAAAGTTTGTCCATAATTCCTCTTACATTCGTGTTACTGGAACTAAGTGATGCCAATTCACGGCGCCGGCCGAAGTGGCCGTGCGGTTCTGGCGCTGCAGTCTGGAATCGCGAGACCACTACGGTCGCAGGTTCGAATCCTACCTTGGGCATGGATGTGTGTGATGTCCTTAGGTTAGTTAGGTTTAACTAGTTCTAAGTTCTAGGGGACTGATGCCGTAAGATGTTAAGTCCCATAGTGCTCAGAGCCATTTTTGAACCAATTCACGGTCTAAGAGCGTTGCTAATAGCTGCTTATCAGCTCAATGTAGCAGAAAAACTCTCCTAGCGTCCTTGATTGGTTTATTAACTTTTGTTTATAACCGCTAATCCCCGTTCCTATATTGACTTTGTCCATAAGGTCCGGCTTCTTTATTGTTACTATATTCCTAGTCATCATTTAAAGCTGATTTTTGAAACTGTATAAGTAGGCCTTTTCGGAATACTTCTCGGTTATCTTAAAAAGTTTGTCGATTCACTTTCTGCAGCTCTGTGATGATATTCCACAGGTGAAACAAGCCTGTGATCATTCGTGCTGCCCTTCTGTCCAAACTTTCAGTATCCGCTGCTAGTTCTACTTAGTAAGGATCCCGCACACTTCAGCAACATTCTAGGACGCGCTGCACGAGTCATTTGTAAGCTCTCTCTTTGTAGACGTTGCACCTTGCTGTACACGCTTCGTGGATCTTTAGTGGATACAGGAGAGAGGAACAGATGTGATTCGTGTACAGAGAATTCAGATATTAATTTATCCTACATCTAATACCAAATAGTAAAAGTAATACATAACTTTGTCTGCTGTAGTTGCAGCGTTAGTTGCTAAGAGTAGGTTTGAACATTGAAAAAAAAAGTACAAAGGTTTACAATTCAGTCAATCTGTAAAAGTTACGAAATAGCAAACTCAGGAAAAGGCTCTGTGCACCGATGTTTGAAACTAAGCAGACCCGCAGCTTGAGCTCGATGCATGTCACTTACAGCGGCGTAATCATTCACAGCAGCGTCCTCGTGTTGCGGTGGCGGCTGTAGTAAACACGGTCGTGAGGCCAGTGGCAAGCTTATTTTAAAGGGATGGCGGCCGATACCGCACTAGATTGATTGTTTTTCGCCAGTATTCAACCAACCATTGGAAATATTGTCCCATCAAAGAACAAAAAATACGAATATGTTTCAGTTGATTTAAAAGAATAACTGAAAACTGGGGCTATAGATGCCTCATTCTGCCTTCCTCAGCACCTTTAAAAATTTTGGTATAAAAACAATTCGACCTTTTTTTAACATGCATCCAACTTCAAACTCCCACAAGCACCCTTAACTGCAACTCGCTCACACCCACTACTCCATCGCTGTAAGTTGCCCATACCCATTCACTCCCAGTTGCCCTTTCTCACTCACTCAATCAGCCCAACTCATTGTCATTATCTTTTTTTGTCTCTTGGTCACTGTCTCCCATCTCACACCCATAGTCTACTCCGTTCTGTCCCACCACTATGGTCTCCTCCCACTATTGCTGTCTCCGTTTCGCTCTCTGCTGCTATCTCATTCGTTCCTTCCCACTGCCGCTGTATCTTCTCATTGTCACTATGTCTCTCTTCCACGTTGTCATCCTGTTACAGCCTGTTTCTCATTATCACTGGCTATCAACCACTTTCACTTTCTCATTTTCTTTATTCCTCTCCGACTTCCGCCATCTTCTTCACTCTTTTTCTAGCACTTTTCTGTCACTGCCAACTATGTTACATTGCCGCTGTGCCCCTCTCTTTCTTTCACACTTCCATTCTCTCTTTCGCTGTTTCTATAACACAACCAGTGTCTACCATCTTCCAGTGTTTACTGTTTATCCGTCACTTTCCTATTGCCACTGCCTCCTTCTCTCCCAGCACAAAAAAGGGTGAAAAAGTTTTAAAAGCGCTGAGGAAGATAGTGTGTCAGTTGGAACCCCAACTTTTCCGTCAGTTTTTAAATAGATAGGAATATATTCGTATTTTTTGTGCTCCGACAGCAGAATTTTTTCGCTGGTTCCCTTTTTTCCCTGCTGCAGCAGTACATTTAACTCGTATGAAAAGAAATATATTGGTCAGTAAAATTTAGATAGTTTACTTATATAAAGCTGAAATAACACGAAACTAATTTTACACAACAGACCGCATTTCACATGCAAGAATTTTTACACGTGCGTCAGTACTACAACATGGGGTACCCATATGAAAACGGGAACGCTTTATCGCTCATTTGTCCGTGCTACATCTCTTTATAAATTACGTTTTTGCCTCACGCCAGATTGTAAGTGCGTATTTTACGTCTACAAGTTGGGTGACTATTAACGTCTGTATATCGGAAACAGATAAAGATATGAACGCAATTTTCAAGGCTAAACGAAATCAGGATCTTAGGAACATATCATAAAAATTGCAGCCATTTGTTGTTCATAGCCGTCTTGAAATTCTCGGTTGAGTTTTGGTCGGCTGCTGAAGGCGAAAATGTAAAAAACCTTTTTTTTTTAGATTTTCTGCAGAATCGGTCATGAACAAATGGTAACTCCATAAGTCCCATCAAGCCCACAGTAGACCACATCAAATACAAAAAGAACTAACCGATTTTCTCCATTTGCCCATACAGGAAGAAGTGTAATATTCATACTTTGACATTGTACTGTAGGACAGTGACACTAAGACGATCCTTCTGTTGGGTTTACAAATGGTCGCTAGCTCAAGGGCTATCCAAAAACATTTGACCCTCACTTTTTATCACCAATAGAAACCAAGCTATGAGCACGGACAATCACGATTTGGATCATACTAGGTACATATGCTGTTCCATGCGTACCGGTAACACAAGGTCTGCCACTTGCTTTACCCACGAACGAATCGATGTGTTGAATCCATTTCATATCCATGGTGAGTGCTACACCTAGGTATTTTTATGACATGACAGATTCCAACGGTGGGTCACTCAGGCTATAGTCATTAGTTCGTACATTTCTTCGTTTTGTGAATGGCATTTCTGAAAATTTAAAGCAAGTTCCCAATCTATGCACCACTTTGTAATCTTATCGAGGTATTAGTACTTCGTCACAGATAACTGCTTCGTCTGCAAAAAGTCTGAGGTCACTGTTAATATTATCCACAAGGTCATTAATATACCATATAAAATTACTTTTACATCTGACGATGACACTCTATCCCAGATGCAGTAATCTGCTGCGTTCTCGCTACTGAAACTTCTCAATCCAGTCACAAACACCGCTTGATACCCCCTACGATCGTACTGTTGAGAGTAAGCGTAGATACGGTTCTGAGTCAAACTCTTTTTAAAAACCGAGAAATACTGCATCTACCTGACCTTGATCTACAGCTTTCAGTGCGAGCTGCGTTTCACATCATCGAAGTTCTCGGAAACCATGTTGATTCGCTTGTAGGTGGTCGTACTGTTTGAAATGCATCATTATGTTTGATCTCAGAATATATTACAAGATTCTACAACAAATAGATGTCAAGGATATTGGACAGTAGTTTTGTGGATTATTTCTGCTACCCTTCATGCAGACGGGTGTGCTCTGTGCTCTCTTCCAACTAATGGCCACAGATTTTTGTTCGTGTGATCTACGGTAGATTATATTTAAAGAGGGACTAACTCAGCCGCAAATTCACTATATAATCTGACAGGGATTCCATTCATTCCATCGACCACCACTGCACACGCAACATGCCTCTTCGCGCCTAGGGTTAAAAGACGTTCTGAAACGACCCTTTTACATCAAAGCGAACGTGCAACAGCGGACGAGAATGCTGTCTGGTGTAAACGCTAGGCGCGCATTCGCTTGCGTTTGTTCTTATTCCGCTGGCTCCCTGTCTCTTAGCGAACCAACCAAAGAGA
The DNA here is from genome assembly GCF_023897955.1 of Schistocerca gregaria. Classification (NCBI taxonomy): domain Eukaryota; kingdom Metazoa; phylum Arthropoda; class Insecta; order Orthoptera; family Acrididae; genus Schistocerca; species Schistocerca gregaria. Next base: position 118,133,654 of record NC_064922.1, read on the forward strand.
GAGAATAATATACAGAGAAAGGTTGTGGCCCGTCATTTACCGCTCCCTGCGGTGCCCAGCTGTACTGTTAGCCGCCATGTTTTGAGAAGGCATTCTCTGGTTGACTTGAAAGTGGTGGAGTATGTTCTCCAGCTCTTAAGATACCCGTTTACTTAATTCCTTTTTGAAATCACGCTCACCGTTTGCACAGTGTGTAACAACACTCAACGAAGCAACTGCGAATTTTTTTTATTTTAAGTGAATAATGTTAACAAATATTACCTGTTGTGCCAATACTTGTCCTATATCGTATCCTAATGTTCACGTTCGCTTACTTAACGGCAGTTTACCATTTTACCTGCACTTTTCGTCATAAAAACGAAAAGTGTAAGGTAAATTAAGAAAACTCATATTAGATAATGGGCAAGTCCCTTAGTATTTTGGCGGATATTATGCACATACATCGTAAATAAACTACAAATAGTGCAAAGGGCCCACTACATAACTTCTATCAGTCATTTTGCAAAATATGGCTCTGTATATTAGCAGAGTGTAAGGTAAATTAAGAAAACTCATATTAGATAATGGGCAAGTCCCTTAGTATTTTGGCGGATATTATGCACATACATCGTAAATAAACTACAAATAGTGCAAAGGGCCCACTACATAACTTCTATCAGTCATTTTGCAAAATATGGCTCTGTATATTAGCAGAGTAGTCTGATTAATGAGAAGGACAAAGTAGTATTTTTGGTATTAGTAATAAACTCACGATCAACCAAAAACTTCACTGCATATTCGACTAATTATGAGGCTTAGGTAGAATTATGCCCGCTACTCGGCTCGGTGTTTTCTTGCTGCATGCAACCCAGCTTTTGTTTTGAACTAAATATGAATGCTACAAATAATTGAAATTAACGTACACTATCCGTAGTTTCCTTTTGTAAATGCTCCGCTACTGACGGTCTGAGGTTACACTATTTACTACAAAAGCTACTGACACTGTCGAGAGATGATTTTTACAAAGTTTACTTTACTAAGAGGTATTATTGTTTCTGATTGTAATTATTGCTAAAAGTTAAATGCTGAAAGTTATTTCGTAATTCCCTTACCTACCATGCATTACAGCCCTTTCTTTTATTTCCGCAAAACGTGACGGAGGGATGTTCAGTTTGCTACACTCGAGTCATGGCGCCGCTTCTCTGTGCTATTCTCTCCCTTTGGGAACATAAAGAAAGTTCGCTGCCCACCACTCCAGCTGTATTATTGCAGAAAGCTTTCGTCTGCTACCTCGGCAACTTTCTGTTAGTGTTGACATGACTTGTGTGAGCGATGCAATGGTCTAGAGAGAACGCAGTGTTGCTGCCAGAAGAGTATAGATATCATACGTGCTTCTCGGATCCAAGACGTCCACAGCAGAAATGCCATAGTAAGACTGATATGATTGGTACAAAATTTCTAGAGCACTAAAAGGTCGTGCTGGGGACGTGAGAAAGATAAGTTATGACATGTTTGCATCAGGAAGTGAATGAGCAGAAGTTTTCAAACTCTTTTTATTCACAACGGAAAGCACAGAAAATTTCCTTGAAAGTGAACAACTATGAATATGCATCTATTGTGGAGACCAAATTAAAAATATACGAAACAGTTGATCGTTTACGTTGCTTGCGTTCATGGTACCTACAATTCCATGACTGATGATGTACCACAGTTATGTTAGAGATTTTTTATGATGAATAAAAGTGTTTTAACCAGGATCACGCCACCTGCCCTCCTACAAACTACAATGCACAACAAAATTAAAGGATTACCTCTTCGAAATACCGTAATTGTCTCCCATTTTGGTGTAGGAATTTTATATTTGTCTGAAAGCGCATATAACCTTCCACCGTAATGGTGCAAAAACGTGGCACCCTCCAACGTCACCCTCGGGCTAGGCGACGTTTCAAGCAGAAAGGAGCCTACACGAGCGGAAGAAAGGCCACAGCTCAGAAATTCATGTGATGTGTAAGCTAGGTTAATTATGTCACATTGGCATCTAATTTGACCGTGGGGAAGATCGTCACACTTCCTCTTACCCACATTTCACCCCCTCTTTTGACGCCTCTGCTATGGAGGTCAGAATCACGACCCCCACCGTTGAAATCTCCAGGTTTGTTGTTGGCCGAGTAAAACCTTTCAGACATACCGCAGCTCAGAATCAACACGAAAAGGCCTCAGCAGGTAGCATAATTGACGTCAGTGAAACCGCCCCTGTCCTTGGGGCGTTGATTCCCACTTATTTTGCCGTGGAAACCGGCAGTTACCGGTGTGACGTCCAACAGGAAAACTTTCTTGACAATAGTTGTCACTGCCGACACCGTGCTAACAAACTCAACCCTGATTTAAGAACAGCAACCCCCCACTAAATATGATCACACTCCTTCGGAAAGCGGTGTTACTGAAATTTTCCCTGGTTGGAAACACTATGGACCGTTCAAAACCTTACGATGTAGTGAGAATAACAGCAACTACCCTCAGAAAACGATTTATTGCATGCATTACACATAATCCCCATATAACTGCTGGCACTAGTCAAAATTTCAAAAATAGGTTGGTGCAATCTTCACATTGCTGAACTCAGAATGCATGATGCTCACGACAGAAAATTAGGTTAGTTGTGATATGTGTATAACAAAGGGGCAGAAGAGAGTTAGTTAAAGACCACACACAACTTGTGCAGAATCGGACGTTCTTGTTTACATATCAAAGTACATATAGAAAAGACCTTTAAAATGGAATATTGTTTATCTTTATTTCTTACATAGTGCATTTCCTCTCAGATTAAAGTAGCAATATAACGTTGATTTCGAAAATGGAGGGAAGTTCGTCTCTTTCAACAGTGATATATTCATCTGACGGCATCCATGTTTACCCTGCGCTTGTATTCACAGTGTACATTCCAGCAGAGCCGAAAGGTCACGTTGAGGCTCTACGTCATACTTGAGAGAATTGTGGAACCTCTCTTTTTAGAAGCGTTTATAGAACTCAAATTACGTCACTTGCTTTGATCCCCTTCTGCGTGAAAGGCAGAAAAGCTTAATCGTTACTACGACTTAATCTAATATATTGGCTAAATGTGATTTGTAATTGACAAGAAAAGGAAATAAATTACAGGTAACGTTGTAAGGCTTGTACCTCCACATTTTTCCAGAATGTCAAGACCCGAGTAAATGCATTTTGTGCCACACTGCGAAAATTTTCTCAAGTAAAACTTGTATCTCTCCCTCTTCTCTATGTTCTGACATCACAATAAGTTGGGTACTATCCTTACAAAAATGCTATGACCGTGCTAACCCATACAAACTGAAAGTTGAGGATCTTTATTATAATAGTACAAGTTTCTTCTTGAAGACGACTACACTACCGTTTAAACTGTGTATCAATTAGTAAAAAGTGGCACTTATGGTTTAGTAATGGTAAATAATTTCACGGCGTGTTACAGTTGTGCACGACATTAGACTTACTGCAATAAATAAATAAAAGAGATTAATAGATCAGTAATGAAATGCTGTCTTGAGAAATACACACTCACAAACTCTTCCTCCATTATATTCAGACCTCATTTGTTTTGCGTTATCAGTATGGAGATTAAGACGCACCATTTGTTCACGTGTATGATCTATTTAATTTGAAGAACACAACATGTTTCAGAAACATTTGAACCCATCACCAAGTTCTATAAACAGGGAAAACATGTCTCATCACTTTGTATACTAAAATACAAAAATTGGTGCCAATGTAGTACACGTGCCTTGAAAGTATTATGCCGTTCCGAACAATAAAAGATTCGCAATCCGCAAAGATGCATCATCAGACATACAGACTACGATTACACGACTCTCCACTGCTCTACGTTGCTTCAGCAACCGGAACTACTGATCAGACTCGGCAGCCGCAAAACTTCTGTCCACTGACTAACGAAAATCCACTGCCAAACACCTAAACAAGGCTGTAATGTCCTCCTTCGCATACTTCAGTGTCAACCAACGACATTGCTGCTAACGTGAAAACCTTTTGCGTCTGTATCTTTCCGTTACAACAATGCCTGAAAACATTCTCGGTTCTATTTTACAATAGTTTAAATGTATTGAGATTTGACACAATATTATAATACCCACTAGTGTACCATCATACATATGTAATGCTTCGTAAATAAATAAAACATTGAATCACTATGATTGACTCTTGATCTACGATCTCATAACTGTGCTCATTGCGTGCATTATACACTCCTGGAAATTGAAATAAGAACACCGTAAATTCATTGTCCCAGGAAGGGGAAACTTTATTGACACATTCCTTGGGTCAGATACATCACATGATCACACTGACAGAACCACAGGCACATAGACACAGGCAACAGAGCATGCACAATGTCGGCACTAGTACAGTGTATATCCACCTTTCGCAGCAATGCAGGCTGCTATTCTCCCATGTAGACAATCGTAGAGATGCTGGATGTAGTCCTGTGGAACGGCTTGCCATGCCATTTCCACCTGGCGCCTCAGTTGGACCAGCGTTCGAGCTGGACGTGCAGACCGCGTGAGACGACGCTTCATCCAGTCCCAAACATGCTCAATGGGGGACAGATCCGGAGATCTTGCTGGCCAGGTTAGTTGACTTACACCTTCTAGAGCACGTTGGGTGGCACGGGATACATGCGGACGTGCATTGTCCTGTTGGAACAGCAAGTTCCCTTGCCGGTCTAGGAATGGTAGAACGTTGGATTCGATGACGGTTTGGATGTACCGTGCACTATTCAGTGTCCCCTCGACGATCACCAGATGCGTACGGCCAGTGTAGGAGATCGCTCACCACACCATGATGCCGGGTGTTGGCCCTGTGTGCCTCGGTCGTATGCAGTCCTGATTGTGGCGCTCACCTGCACGGCGCCAAACACGCATACGACCATCATTGGCACCAAGGCAGAAGCGACTCTCATCGCTGAAGACGACACGTCTCCATTCGTCCCTCCATTCACGCCTGTCGCGACACCACTGGAGGCGGGCTGCACGATGTTGGGGCGTGAGCGGAAGACGGCCTAACGGTGTGCGGGACCGTAGCCCAGCTTCATGGAGACGGTTGCGAATGGTCCTCGCCAATACCCCAGGAGCAACAGTGTCCCTAATTTGCTGGGAAGTGGCGGTGCGGTCCCCTACGGCACTGCGTAGGATCCTGCGGTCTTGGCGTGCATCCGTGCGTCGCTGCGGTCCGGTCCCAGGTCGACGGGCACGTGCACCTTCCGCCGACCACTTGCGACAACATCGATATACTGTGGAGACCTCACGCCCCACGTGTTGAGCAATTCGGCGGTGCGTCCACCCGGCCTCCCGCATGCCCATTATACGCCATCGCTCAAAGTCCGTCAACTGCACATACGGTTCACGTCCACGCTGTCGCGGCATGCTACCAGTGTTAAAGACTGCGATGGAGCTCCGTATGCCACGGCAAACTGACTGACACTGACGGCGGTGGTGCACAAATGCTGCGCAGCTAGCGCCATTCGACGGCCAACACCGCGGTTCCTCGTGTGTCCGCCGTGCCGTGCGTGTGATCATTGCTTGTACAGCCCTCTCGCAGTGTCCGGAGCAAGTATGGTGGGTCTGACACTCCGGTGTCAATGTGTTCTTTTTTCCATTTCCAGGAGTGTAAATTGCTAACTAACAACATAAGAAACATTGTTACTGTTAAGCCTTAACTACATTCGTGGGGTTATAATTCCGTTCCTGCTCCAACGTTGTCACTTCGCTTCCATGTAATCGTAGTACCAGAGGTGCTTTTGCATTGTTCAGTCACCTGCTAACCAGCCACCATTATTTCCGTACTTACGTATTAGTTGGGGTCGACATGTCCCCAGCGTAGTTATAAAAGTTACTTTATTATTCACTGTCAAAAACTGTTTTTGTTTTAGACAGACTGGAGATATGTATGAACGATAATAAAATTTCTGGAATTATTGTTAGTGATGACTGCTGCCTCACAGCATGCATCATATTCTTTTCGAGGCGTAGACGAGTTCAGTGGCAATGAAACATAAATATCTGATCGTGAAACTGACAATGAAACTGAGGTTGATAAGGAGGCAGAAGAAAAGGATGTTCGCAAAGAAACCAAGAAATAATAAGACAATCCGGCTGTTTTGTGGAAAAAAACCTTGCTGTTGCAAGATGAGGAAAATAAGTCCCAGAAATTTTCCTAGGAACTTGCAGACCACAATGGGCCAAGGTTTTTGCAAAAATTTTAAAATGATAGCAGGGTCGACGAATCTGCAGTGAAAGTCGAAGTGGGGCCGAGTCAGCCAAAACAAACGAAGGTGTCACCTCACGACGCCACGTATGTCCGCGCATTAAAGACACAAAAAATACACATATTAAATGTCAAACATAGTGTGCAAAATGCATTCCATTGACGAAAAGGTATATCTTGAGTTTGATGAACGAAAATAGTTGCTAAGTTGATTCGTTAATGTACCTACTGTCATTTTTAATGGTGTACTTAACTGATAATTTTTGACCTCAGAAATGTTTATGAACAGCGTTGAAGTAGATGTTCTTCTTTTTTTAAATTTAATTTCAAAATTTCTGTTTAAGGGCCCAATTTTAATTTAAAAACCTAAATTGTTGTTAAAATAATTTTTAATAAATAATTAATTTTTAATAATTTTTAATGAAGCCTTCTACACTCCTGGAAATTGAAATAAGAACACCGTGAATTCATTGTCCCAGGAAGGGGAAACTTTATTGACACATTCCTTGGGTCAGATACATCACATGATCACACTGACAGAACCACAGGCACATAGACACAGGCAACAGAGCATGCACAATGTCGGCACTACTACAGTGTATATTCACCTTTCGCAGCAATGCAGGCTGCTATTCTCCCATGGAGACGATCGTAGAGATGCTGGATGTAGTCCTGTGGAACGGCTTGCCATGCCATTTCCACCTGGCGCCTCAGTTGGACCAGCGTTCGTGCTGGACGTGCAGACCGCGGGAGACGACGCTTCATCCAGTCCCAAACATGCTCAATGGGGGACAGATCCGGAGATCTTGCTGGCCAGGGTAGTTGACTTACACCTCCTAGAGCACGTTGGGTGGCACGGGATACATGCGGACGTGCATTGTCCTGTTGGAACAGCAAGTTCCCTTGCCGGTCTAGGAATGGTAGAACGATGGGTTCGATGACGGTTTGGATGTACCGTGCACTATTCAGTGTCCCCTCGACGATCACCAGAGGTGTACGGCCAGTGTAGAAGATCGCTCCCCACACCATGATGCCGGGTGTTGGCCCTGTGTGCCTCGGTCACATGCAGTCCTGATTGTGGCGCTCACCTGCACGGCGCCAAACACGCATACGACCATCATTGGCACCAAGGCAGAAGCGACTCTCATCGCTGAAGACGACACGTCTCCATTCGTCCCTCCATTCACGCCTGTCGCGACACCACTGGAGGCGGGCTGCACGATGTTGGGGCGTGAGCGGAAGACGGCCTAACGGTGTGCGGGACCGTAGCCCAGCTTCATGGAGACGGTTGCGAATGGTCCTCGCCGATACCCCAGGAGCAACAGTGTCCCTAATTTGCTGGGAAGTGGCGGTAAGGTCCGCTACGGCACTGCGTAGGATCCTACGGTCTTGGCGTGCATCCGTCCGGTCCGGTCCCAGGTCGACGGGCACGTGCACCTACCGCCGACCACTGGCGAGAACATCGATGTACTGTGGAGACCTCACGACCCACGTGTTGAGCAATTCGGCGGTACGTCCACCCGGCCTCCCGCATTCGCACTATACGCCCTCGCTCAAAGTCCGTCAACTGCACATATGGTTCACGTTCACGCTGTCGCGGCATGCTACCAGTGTTAAAGACTGCGATGGAGCTCCGTATGCCACGGCAAACTGGCTGACACTGACGGCGGCGGTGCACAAATGCTGCGCAGCTAGCGCCATTCGACGGCCAACACCGCGGTTTCTGGTGTGTCTGACACACCGGTGTCAATGTGTTCTTTTTTCCATTTCCAGGAGTGTATTTATTGATTCTTTAACAACAGTTTAGGGAAACACTGAAGTAAATAAGTTTCACATGGGTTTTCTTTTCGGTTCGAAAACTACCCATCGAAGGTACTAACGCCAGTTTAAACAGCAAGTTTATTTATGGGTTAAATGCATTAGGACTGTGTCTTTTTTTTTTTTTCAAATACATCGCTAATGTGGTACAGCAGTGCCCATAACACTTCTGTCTTTTTCGTTTAACATACTGATTCGTTCTTTTCAGAAAGCACAAATTATGTATATGAATTCTGAATTCTTTAGCAAACAGACTTTTTCTTCTAAATACGATATTTTCATGTCGTCTCTGATGATTAGTAATGAGTTCTCCACCTTCTTTAATTGCCTTATTTGAAATTTCTTCCTTTATTACCACTGAACCTTATTTTGAATCTTCTTCCAGTCTTACCCACGTACTTCATATCACAATCTTGAAATTATCTTTCACTGACTTCAGCTTTACACATCCAGTTTTCGCCTATGGAGATCTTATCTTTCAGCCTTTGCTCCAATTTGTTATCTGTCCTGAAGCGAATATCTCGCCTGTTTCATAAGATAAATCTCCGGTATTGTATGGCTATCTTTCTACGAATTAATCTTGTTTTGTTAGTTTCTATCTCTTGCTGTTGTAATAATATATTAAACCCACGTCATACCCACTTTCTACCAACATTTGTCTAAGTTTTTTTTTTCATTTCTTCATCTTTGTTCTTACGGCTTAACGAGGTGATATTAGCCAAGTGCAATGCATTTAAAAATGTAATTTTATGTTTTTGAGACTGGTATAAATTTTAAAAACTGTTCAACTGTGTGTGAATTCCTAAGGGAACTAATTGCTGAGGTCATCGGTTCCTAGACGTGGACAATACACTCACCTTTGCCCGAGGAAGGACTGGCAACTCCGGCGGGAGGGGCTGTACAATCCGTGACATGGCGCCTGTAACCGCTCGGCCACTCCGTGCGGCGAATTTTATGAGTTAGGCCTACTGCATCTGTCAACGTAGTTTTCCTATACATCCGTATCTCTAGTTTGGTATTTGCGTTCTCGATCAGCAAATCAAGATAATTTAAATTTTTTTGTTGCTCGTTCGCTACTGTGAATACGATATTCTTATGCGTCTTATTAAGGTCACCCGCCGTTTCATTAAGTCATTCTAGGATCGTTGAAACACTTCATATATGTCGTCAACATATCTCCTGTATATAAGTAGTTTATCACTGCGAAGAAGGTCCACTGACCATAATTACAAACAAAATGGTTCGGAGGTTGAAAAGCGCCTGATCAAAGAGCAGCACTCGTTAGGAAACACCACAGGCAGCTTGAATACGTTGTATCGAGAAGAATTTGAACAAAATAGAAATAATTTGTGCTCTGAGAGAAAAACAGTTCGCTGTGTTAAACAAATAGACAGAAGTACTTAAGGTGACAGCATTTAGTCTGGAAGTAGCTGGTGCAAGAGAAAAAAGATGAAGCGCTGATTTAGCAGAGAACATTTACTATCAATGTAGAGCTTTATTCATTTTTTCGTATTTACATTGGTTACGATTTGTGTGTGATAAAGTTGCGCGTTGAGCAATCGTCGAATCCGAAATTTATAAGGGGCTTACTCCCGGTCGTCGAATTACCCATAGTCGTGATCCCGACGACGAGGAGATTTGTAACTGAGCTTAGTTTTCGTTTTGCGATGATGACGGACGTGACATTGCAATCGCCAGAGACTGGAGTTAAAGTGGAATAAACCACGTCTCCAGCTAATCCGCGACGTGCAACCGGCCACTGGAATAGGCAATATGTGTATTGAGCGACCCGTTTTGGTCGTGTCAGACTTCGGCCGTTCTGGTTTAATCGCCCACGGACGTGATTCACGCAGAGAGAGTGCATCTTTCAGCAGTGCATAGTGCCCCCCCCCCCCCACCCCCAATAAGTACGTAGCTGCAGTTGCGCTCAGGGATAGAAGTAATAAGTAGAAGACGTATCTACCGCAACGTTGCTAATCTCACTAGCGGAGGGGTTTGTGCACGCTATGTATTGTCGCCGGAGCTTCGGCTGCTGTAAGATGTTAACGATGAGCAGCTAGCCAACAGATCGCCGTCTTATATATTCTGAGCGTTGCATGCTTTAGTTGGCCTTGATCTGCTAGAACAGTCGTTACGCGTTCTCTGACTTTGTAAGTTACTTGTTGGTATTCATGCAGTCATGGCGACACATCAAGAGTTCCGATGGTGTTGAGTCACAGTCATGCAGTAATACTTAAAAGAGTTAAGCACCATTTGATTGTGTATTACTGGTACATTTATCTTCTGTACTATAAAGATTTCGGCTTTTATGCCATTATCAAGTACAGTGCCAGAAACTGTTAGATCATTATTATGTCATATCTGTTAAGGCCGTCCAAAGCAGGTAAACAAGACTAACTCAGGCTTTTAAGATGTAACTGTCAGGAGACATAGTGAACCTACATAGTACAGAAAATAAATAAAAGAATATACAGTCAAATGGCGGTTTACTCTTTTAAAAAACAAAGATTCGTCGTTGCAGTTTTCGCCAAGAAAGGCTGACGCTATAGTACGACTGACTGACAACTGTCACGGAACGACCCTATACTCGGTGCGCATTTTCTTCTCTCATTTTCATCCGTCTTCGGATTTAGTCAACCGTCGTTTCATTGCAGTGAGCCACAGTGCCAGTCAATGGTGTCATCTGTGCTGAGGACTCGATTGTGCCTATACAGAAACGTGAAAAGCTGCTATGCTGACTCATCCATCAGTGATGGAAAATGTCGCCACTTGACGGTGCACCATATTTGCTCATCAGTTGGCCAACCCGTTGGAGCTCGTCTGAGGAGGCTTCCACCTCACAAGCTAATGACAGGTATGCAGGGTTCGAGGAGCTGTTGAGAGCAGACATTGTCACTAGATCAGATAATCCTTGGGCACTTCCACTATACACGGTCCGCAAAAAAGACGGGTACTGGCGGCGATGAGGGATTACACGGCACTCAATGCCCACACAATTCCCAATCGTTAGTCTATGCCTCATCTGACTCACTTTTACTGCGCCACTGCTCGTACTCAGATGTTTAGTATGGTCGATTGTACAAACGCATTTTTTCGAACTCCAGTAGTGTTAGAGGATGTTCATAAACCGCTTTAATAACGCCTTTTGGACTCTGCCAGTATAAATTTATACCTTCTCGATTGATAAACAGCACACGGACATGACGGTATTTTATGTAAGAGGTGTTGCGTGATTGCCATTCCTATTCTGTTACTTATCCCCATATTTTCATCTACAGTTGAGGAGCATGCGACTCACTAGTGGAAGTTTTTTCAGCGCCTGTAGGAAATATGGCGTAGTCATTTATAGCGAAAAGAACGTTTTAGGCAAACGAGAGGTGAGATTTGCGGGATATGTAGTCCCGTCAGCATATCTGGCACAGCTGCCCTGTGCACGGTACGCCTTTGCCGACAACCTACAGAGGATTGCGTAGATTTTTGGGAATGTTAGATTAGTACCAGCGACACTTTCCGAGACTGGAAAGTCAGCAGGAATCACTTGCTGCACTGCTCTCAGACAAGCATACAACTAATAATCGGAGGATATCGACTTCGGCACGTCAAGTGCACTTCATAAAGTCAAGCAACGTTTGGCACCAACTGCCCTGCTGCCTCATACACGCATTAGTTCCCAGTTGGCTCTAGTGATGGACACGTGACAAAATGCAATCGACGCAAGAAGATGATGTTCGATGACAGCTGCACTCCTGTCTACATAACGGCAGGAAACTATTTCACCGTTATGTAGACAGCAGTGACACCACCAGCAGTCGACCAATGGTGTAAACGTCCAGAAGATGACCCCTACGTCGGGTTGAAACCGGTTGGCGGCATTATAACAATAATAAATGCTACTAAGACTGTTCTTGAATTATTGATTAATCATACTAATCGCTGCTTCTCTCCCAAAACATGTTGGTCCAGAAAATTTCCGCTAGTCGCCCGAAACCAGACAGAATCTCCTCCGATCCAAAGCGAAACATGTCATTGGTAGCGACATGAGCCACCACCTGCAGTTGGCTGCACTCTGTACTCGTCATGGAATCCGGAAGCACCCTTTCAACACCCGGAATGACTCCCCCCGGAATGCACACTGGCTTCCTTCCCCTCATTGGCAGCCATGTTCCTAAGGGGACCCATTACTTGCCTAACGTTGGAACTTCCAATTACCAGCAAACCCACCCTCTGTGAATGCCCAGACCTTGCAGGCAGAGAAGCATCCTCTGGAACGGGGTGGACGACTGCATCCGGCTCAGAGACATCGTCAGCCACAAATAACGCCCGAAACCTGTTCGTCAAACGAACCAGGGGGGGGGGGGGGGGGGCTACGATCGGCCCCTCGGAAAGATTTTCGCTCCCTGCCAGACTGTGGAAGGATCTCCCACTCGACCACGGGAGAGGGGTCAACCACAGTGCAGGCAGTACCCGGGGAGGTCACTGCAGTGGATCGATCGTAGGAGACGTGGGAGGTGCTCGACGTCCTTCGCATCCTCGCCTCCGATCCCCCACAGCAGCCTCAATCTGTGTGGCGGAAGCCAACGCAGCCTGAAGCTGTCATTGAAGCTCGCATCTGTACACAATAATCACAGTTCCTATCCATTACTGCAGTCGCTCCTGTTTGAACCTCGTAAAAATATGTAACAAGCGAACGGTGTACTCGCCTTAGTAGTAGAAGGAACTAGCGGTGCGCTCTCGCTGACAGTCTAACTGACACTGAGCTGTTGTAACCAAACAAACAAAAGCCTGCACGATACGAGAGTCGATACAACGATCGATAGAAACAGCGGTGCTGTACACTACACTGCTATTGAAATTAAAGTTTGTGCCTAGTAAGCACTCGAACACGCAAGAAATTACAAAAATAAACTAGTGACTACACAGATAACTGAAAATAAGTCGCTCCTGTATGAAGCTCGTAAAAATATGTAAAAAGGGAACGGTGTATTCGCTTTAGTAGTAGCAGAACTGGCGATAGGCTCTCGCTGACGGTCTAACTGACACTGGATCCATGGTTCACTGCAGCAGAGTCGACAAGAGGAATATGAGGCCAGATTTACAAAAGACAAATGTGTGTGAAATCTTACGGGACTTAACTGCTAAGGTCATCAGTCCCTAAGCTTACACACTACTTGTCCTAAATTATCCTAAGGACAAACACACACCCATGCCTTAGGGATGGCTCGAACCTCCGCCGGGACCAGCGGCACACTCCATGACTGCAGTGCTTGAGACCGCTCTGCTAATCCCGCGCGGCCCAGATTTACAACCGATGTGCCTGACATTTCATGTAGAAACAACACTGAGGCAGAATGCCTGTCACAAAATTGCACCAGCCAGCACGCGGTGTCTTGCGCTAATATGGCGCCCAGGCAACGAGAGGACATGTGCTTCGTGACTTGGTCCAAAGTGAACACCCAGCCGAGCAGCTGGGACGTATTTTGGTTCCATATTGTACCAAACGTGTCTTGTGTAACACATATCAGGACAAATAATGCCCGTACATTCCCCGCAGTATTTCTGTACAGTTTTCTAAACACTCTATAAACTGGCTCATGCGGGCATTTGGGCAACAGCAAGGTTGGTGGCGAGCAATGTGGTGTGGCCACCAATCCAGAAGGACTGCCGAGAATGTGTGCGCTCATGCCTCAGTTGCCAGCTCGGCAAAGTCGACCGACATGCCCTCGCACCGGTTGCTCACTTCCTAGCGCCGGAAACAAGATTTTCACATACATGTGTGGACTTAGTGGGATCGTTACCATTTTCTGATGGTAACCGCTATCTAGTTATTGTAGTGGATCGTTTTACGAGGTGACCGGAAGCCACTGCTGTACCAGACATCTCCGCGGAGGATTCTGCAAACGCATTGTTGCCTACGTAGTTCCTCAATCCATTACGCATATCTGCTTACGCCATTTCGAGTCATGGGTGTATAGTGAGCACCTTGAACAATGCGGCTGCAAGTGTCTTCACACCACCAGCTTCCACCACAGTAATGGAGTGATGGAGAGGCTGCATTACCCACTGCAGACGGCGCTCGTGTGTTATTTACCAACGAGGACGGACGCCGTGTCACCGGTATTGTCAGGCGTGCACACATCAGTAGAAGAGCATCAGCACCATTCCCCAACCCTAATGGTCTATGGCGAGCATTTGCATGACCACCGTGACTCGTTCTACCAACACCACTTCCGACAAACGCTTTAGAAATAGTGACAGAGTTTGCACGACAGTTCAGCTCCCAGATAAGACGTTTCCTTGCAGGTCCACCAGCCAGCATTGGGAGAGAAATGTTTACATCCACAAAGATCTGCTAACACCATGTCTCAGAGATGAGACCACCTCCACTGCAGATCCAGCGCCAACAACAAATTGTGAGATATGCTACCCACTTTCATATCTCCTCTAAGTATCCAAACTACTGCCTCCTATATGTAAACATGGTAATCCATCTCCAGCAACAGTGGCCCCAATCAGGGTTTTCGATCGCAAGCGACATCCAGTATACCCTCTCTGAACTTTAGTTGTTTCTTCTTCCACCTCTCCTCTGGACCCACTCCCGCAAACCTGCAAGGTGCATTCCTCAGCCACAGCTTTGCCTTGACCTATCACAAGGTCCAAAAGACTCACTTCATCCCAAGGCCTTCCATAGCCAATTTTTCTCCATCTTTGGAGCATCACAGAATTCAGAAGTAATCTACTGATGGCTTGGTGGACGCACATCATGTAGGCTTTGCTTATACTCACGTGGGACATACTGAACTGCTCTCCTTGCTGGATGGCTGTAGTGTTTTCACTGAAGAGTTGCTAGCCATCTCTTGAGCAGTTGAGCATTGCTGTTCCTGCACTGGTGGGAAGGTGGGGGTCCTTTATCATCTGCAGCGACTCCTTGAGCTGTTTGCAAGCTCTCGATCAGTGCTACCCTCGCCATCTCTTGTCATCGCTATTCAGGATTCCCTGTATGCCTTGAACAGTCTGGACACTTAGTGATCTTCGTCACAACCCTGGACCACGTCGGAATCCCAGGGAATGAACTTAGCCTAAGTTTTAGGTGTCTGGGACATCAAATGGCTCACACTTACATTACCAAACAAACTGCAGGTGATAAAGGAGGCTAAGAATCTGTGGAGATCCTCCATGTATGTCTCTCACAGGGACTCTAGTGGACTTTGCCGACTTGCCCCAGCGGCTGACTTACTTTTACGTTTTATTCATGAAATGGAATTTTACCACTTTCTTTAAGGGAAGACCGCTTAATCTTCCCAGCCCATTGAGAGGTTAGCAGTACACTCTGACCAGACTGGGCTGCAGCTGTCTGAGCTCAGTGGTCCAGCCAGATCCCAACTCTACTTGCTCTATTGCCCTTCTTTTCCCACCTCTTATGTAATCTGTTAGCCTTGACCATCTTTTTCTCTTTGTGCTGCTCTTGCCCTGTCTGTGTTGCTAGTCTTTCCAAGGTAGTACCTCTATTTAATCTCTGCTTTCAGGTATTTTCAGCTTCTCCCTTCATGGGGCACCTCGCTTATGTCTCTTCCTCTAACTCCCTTATTTCTTTTTGTCTCTTACCTCAGCTTCACTGACATCGATGTACCTTGGGGTTTTCTTCCTTCAGGTTTTGTGCGGCAGGCTATCTCTAATCTACCTGCATTTAGACATATCTGCATAAGGACGAATGGACTGAGGACCTGGTAGTTTTCTCCCCTTAACCATCCAACCAACAGATGACACCGTGTGCTCACCATTACGCCCTTCACATGCTGGTCATTTCAGGATGCTGTTGAAGGAGGAGAATACTTTCAAGATTGACCAGAATGGTATACACGAAACAATCTCCATAGAGTGACTGAAACCTTCCTACCTGTACAAGAAGGAACTTCCACAGCACTGGCGTGTCCATTTCTCATTGATCAGCGCCAAGCCAACAACACTGAGTAACACTGCAGACCCACCCCCCCTCCCCCAGGAGACTCCAGACACCCACACTTTTCCGCCAGCTGCTGGCACAACACTCACTCCACAGCCGATGGTCATAAGAGCTGGCCGACAGGTTACGCATCACTACCCTAATATACTTAGAGGGACCGGTTTTAAAAAAGAGTAGAATGGCGGCTGTTGTGGCGTCATCAATAACTGTGCGAATAGTCGGCGACAGAGACAAAAGATGAATCGCTGGTTTAGCAGAGACAATCTACTGTCGGTGTAGAGTTTTATACATTATTTTTTGCGTTTGCGGTGTTTAAGATGTGGTGCCTAATGAAGTTTCGTGTTGAGTAATCACTGAGGCCGAAATTTATATGGGAATTTCTTGCTGTCGTATTACCTATAATCTTTGATAGTAAAAATTGCTTTTAATGCTCCTACTTTGCAATTTGTGATGCACGAGTTGTGCCCAGCCACGTTTTGCTGTGGCTCTGTCCGTTTAAGTGGAAAAGAAAAACTGATAAACTTTGGAATTGGAAATTCATCCTAAACGCCTTTTCTGCCCTGTCTCTGTCAATCTTCCCCTCTTCATCTTCTCCTGCCCCTCTCTCTCTCTCTCTCTCTCTCTCTCTCTCTCTCTCTCTCTCTCTCTCTCTCTCCGATTCTTTCTGCTTTCTCTCTCTGTCAATTTCCCCCTTTGTATTCTCTGTGTCCATGTGCTCCCAAAAGTCTGTCCATCACCTCTTCCCCCCACCTCTCTCTAGCATTTTTATTGTTATTGGAAATTCAGATTCTTTACTAGCATTCTTAAACAAAACTTTCCTGTTCGCTAACAACGTTTCACTAATAATGTTCTACCGATGTTACTCCAAATTGTTTCACTGCATGACAGATTCGCGATGTACTTCCAACATGATGGATGTCCGGCACATAGCTCGCGTGCAGTTGAAGTGGTACTGAATAGCATATTTCATGACAGGTGGATTGGTCATCGAAGCACCATACCATGGCCCGCAAGTTCATCGGATCTGACGACACCGGATTTCTTTCAGTGGGGTAGGTTGGAGGATATTTGCTATCGTGATCCACCGACAACGCCTAACAACATGCCTCAGCTCATTGTCAATACATGTGCGAACATTACGGAAGGCGAAAGACTGGCAATTGAGAGGTATCATTTTGAGCATTTATTGCATTAATGTGGTATTTACAGGTAATCATTCAGTAACAGCACGCGTTCTCAGAAATGATATGTTCACAAAGGTACATTTATCACATTGGAACAACCGAAATAAAGTGTGTTGTGGTTGGCAGGAGAGCCAACACCGTGTTTCCAGAGGAGGCCGAAAGGCACGCGTTTTAGCTCACGCAGGCTTGCGTGAGATCTGGAACAGGACAAGGAAATTAGAATCTAGAAACAACGGACGTAGCTGGTGGAATACTTAACTTTAATCCATTAATGATGTACGTCGCTCTTGACGGTACATAGTTCACAATATCAATAGTAACTGATAATGGCGCCTTGTTAGATCGTAGCAAATAACGTAGCTGAAGGCTATGCTAACTATCGTCTCGGCAAATGAGAGCGTATTTTGTCAGTGAACTATCGCTAGCAAAGTCGGCTGTACAACTGGGGCGAGTGCTAGGAAGTCTCTCTAGACCTGCCGTGTGGCGGCGCTCGGTCTGCAATCACTGATAGTGGCGACGCGCGGGTCCGACGTATACTAACGGACCGCGGCCGATTTAAAGGCTACCACCTAGCAAGTGTGGTGTCTGGCGGTGACACCACATTCCTCCCCAGCAAATCGGCGTAAGGTTGTGGCATAAGGATTCCGCCCGCCGTGGGGAGGACGCCATGTTGACGTATGCCACGAGGTGGGGAGCCTGACAACAGGGGAGGCTGTTCCACCCGCACCCTGCCATACGGACCGCCGGGAGCTAGGAAACGCCTGGAATCCTGCTCCAGGGTGCACGCCAACATGCGGTGTATGCGCCCGTAGAGAGACAGGAGGGGCCGAAGGGTCGACCTTCATCGGGCCGGCGCACCCGACGGGCGCAGACGACATATGGTCCGGAGCGAGCAAGAGTTCCATGTCGGAGGACCACCGGTCACGGGAAATGATCGGCGGCGCGTGACCCAGGGAGGCGCCCGGCGGTTGCAGCGACGCGTCCAATGCGGGTGTCGCCGCCGGGAGAACAGGCGGTGGCGGCGCGCGTCGCCATGGGGCAAAATGGAAGGCAGCGTCGGTAACACCTGGGGCTGAGGCGAGCCAGTAGATGGGTCCCCGGGGCGCTGACCCGACGGCACCGTCGCTGAAAGCAGACGGCGAGCGGCAAATCCCGTGCGACGACAGAGGCGCACCTGATTGAGATGCCGACGCACCTCACCAGAGGCCCCCAAAACCAGATACATAGTAGGTGTCTGCCGCTGCACAGGAACCTGATGCGGCGGATGGAGCAAAGACATCAAGGTTCGATGATGACGACCGTGGAGCAACTCAGCGGGCGAGCGACCATCTCGGGGCTGAGAGCGATACGAGGACAAAAAGAGCAATAACGCGTCCTCCCGAGAATGCGACTCTTTCAACTTCAACATCTGTGACATGAAAGTCCTGACCAATCGTTCAGCGGCACCGTTTGACTGTGGCGAAGACGGTGCGGACGTCAGATGTTGAATACCATTGGCCTTGCAGAATGACTGAAATTCTGGGAACATGAACTGTGGGCCATTGTCGGAAACAATAGTCTGTGGAAGACCTTCAATGCAAAAGTTAGCGGATAGCGCTTGGATGGTGGCAGAGGACGTCGTGGAAGACATCTGGACAACAGAAGGAAAATTACTGAATGAATCTACCACAACCAACCGTTGAGAATTCCAGAAAGGACCAGCAAAATCTAAGTGTAAGCATTGCCAAGGGGAAGTGGCTTTTGGCCATGCAAAGAATTTCTGCGGTGGTGCTGATTGGTGTTCGGCACACACCATGCAAGAAGAGCACATATTCGTAATCGTGGCATAGATTCCGAACCAAGTACAGTGCTGATGAGCAAGTTGTTTCGTTCTCACTATATCCCAATGTCCTTGGTGGAGAAGCTGTAAAACAGAGGACTGTAACGAACGTGGTACCACGACCCTGGACTGATCATTATCAGAACGCGACAGCAAAACACCACATCGTACAAAAAGTCTCACCTTGTGAGCAAAGGATCGGTGAACCAACGGGTCCCCGATTCGTAACTTTGACAAGGGCCATTGCGTAGCAACAAAACGTAGAACGGGAGCAAGGACAAGGTCGGTAGCTGTGGCTGTAGCTACACGACGAAAATCAATCGGAAACGATTCGACCACGTAGTCGGTTTTCGCATCAATGAACATGGAAGCAAGTTCGGAGGAATCGAATACCCTATCCTCAGCAACAGGCAAGCGGGACAACGCATCGGCGTTTCCGTGCTTAGTAGTGGACCGATACAAGATATCGTAGCGGTACTGCGAGAGGAAAATAGACCAGCGAATGAATTTCTGCGCTGTACGTGTAGGTACAGGCTGGGTCGGATGAAAAAGCGATGTCAAAGGTTTTTGGTCTGTGGTTATGGTAAAGTGACGACCATACAATAATTCAAGAAACTTTGTAACACCAAATACGAGAGCCAATGCTTCTTTCTCGATCTGTGAATAACTTCTTTGCGCAGACGAGAGCAATTTGGACGCAAATGCAATAGGGCGATCGTGCGATCCATCTTTGTGCGCAAGCAGAGCACTGATCCCGAAATCCGATGCATCCACCATCAACAAAAGGGGCTTCCGGGGATCGAATGGCGTAAGGCAAGTATTGAAAAGCAACGTCGATTTCAACTGGCGAAAGGCGCGTTCGCATTCCGTCGTCCAGACGAACGGAACACCCTTACGGCGTAAGCGATGAAGCGGAGCTGAAATGGAAGAGGCGTGCGGCTCATTTATTATACGTAATAGTTGATTTTCCCCAGCACACACTGTAGCTGCTTCAAATTCTGCGGCGACGGCAAGTCTTGTATGGCACGGAGGTGCGTTGGACTGGGATGTATGCCTTGGGCATTGAGTACATGTCCCAAGTATGTTAAGTCACGATCAAAAACACATTTGTTCTTCCGCAAGCGAAGACCATTTTGTCGCAAGACCTTAAATAATGTTCTGATATTTGCCAAATGTTCTTCCGTCTTTCCAGAGATCACAATATCGTCAAGATAATTTCCTGCAGTAGGTACCGACGCACAAACAGTTTGCAGATATTGCTGAAACAATGCAGGGGCGGATGCTCACCCAAATGGCAGTCGTTTGAATCGATACAAACCTAGATGCGTGTTAACCACCAAAACGCGCTGGGATTCTGCGTCCACCGGTATTTGCAAGTACGCATCTACTAGGTACATCTTCGAAAAATATTTACCCGGGCACGGTTTGTCAAAAATATCTTCCGGGCGGGGTAAAGGAAAAGTTGCAATCACTAGTTGTGGATTCACTGTTGCCTTGAAGTCCACAGAAAGTCTCAACTTTCCGGAAGGTTTTCCCAAAATTACTAAGGGTGATGCCCAGAGAGAAGCCTGCACACGTTCAATTACACCTTGTGATTCCAAATCGTGTAATGTCTTTGCGATCTCATTACGCAATGCGTGGGGAGCATTGCGCGCTCTGAAAAATTTCGGTTGCATGTTTACTTTCAGTTCCAAACGTGCTTTATAGTTCTTGGCGCAACCGAGGCCCGGTGCAAAAATGTCTGCAAATTCTTCACATAGACGAGAAACAATGTCTGAAGGCACCGTCTGGTTCATTGATAGGACCTGATTTACTATAGACAAGTTAAACAACTGAAATAAATCGAAACCGAACAAGTTCACTGCAGAAGAAGAACGAAGAACGTAAAATGACACAACTTTTGTTTGTCCTTTGTATGTTTCAAGAAGCCTGCACTGTCCTAACACAGGGAGCTCTTGACCTGAATAGGTAGTTAACTTAACATTTGCGGCACGCAACGGAAGTGTGCCCAGCAGTTTGCAAGTGTCTTGGTTGATCAGTGAAACTGCAGTTCCTGTATCGAGCTGGAATTCTATTCCTTTGCCGTTAACGTCCAAGTTCACAAAAAGTTTATCGTCCTGCTGACAAGAGCGACTGTCTCGTGCAACGTGAACTGACACTGGTACATAATCACGTGCGACTTTACGGGAGTTCCGGAGATGTCGACGCACACTATTTTTGGGACGAACACAGTCACTGTTAGAGAGAGTGGCACTGCGCGGAGTGGAATGAACTACATGAATTTCCATGGGAGAAGTTTCGCTAGGCTGTTTATCCTCGGTACGATTCCGATTCCGGCGCGAAGCAAAGGGCCTGGAACGGTTTTGAACTTCCGATCTGAGCTTTTTCTGGCAAACACTCTGAACATGTCCTTTTTTATTACAATAGAACCGAATAGTTTGGCGTGACGGGCAATTCTCACGCGATTGTTTAGTAGCACACCGCGGGCATGATTTGATCACTGCATTGGCTTGCCGGCGCGGCACACGTGGCTGAGAGCCTGGCGGAAGCGGCGCGGCCGGGCGCGAGGGCTGTTTACTGCTCCGTGCAGCTCGCCCGGCGGGCCGGTTAACCTGACACACTGCTGGCGAAGTTTCAAATGATTCCTGAGCAAAGTCAAGTGTGTTCTGCCGATCCAATATGTCCATCACTTGTTGAAGGGAGAGATTGACTAGTTTCAAAATCTGTTCCCGTATACGAACATCAGAAACGTCCTGCGCATCACGTACCATAGTATCTGAATAAGGGGGTCCACATTGACACTCAAAAGCACAATCCCTAGTAAGACCTTGCAAGGTTGCAACCCACTCCAGATTAGTCTGACCTGCCGTACATTCTGTACGAAAGAAGGTATACCGTTTGGCAACTACATTGACTGATTCTTTGAAATATGCATCTAATGCAGACAAAATTTCTTCGTAGGACAGAGTTGCTACGTTGCGTCGGGGAAATCATTTGACTATCACACGGTACGTTTGTACGCCGACCGAAGACAACAAAAATGGTTGCCACTCGTTATCTTGAATTCTGTAGGCGGCGAGATGGAATCCAAATTGGCGTGACCACTCCGTCCAGCTTTCCAGTGCAGCATCAAAAGGTCGAAAAGTTGGTGCAACAGCGTGTTGTGGCTGCGTTAGCGGTGAAGCGGCTGCTGCCGCATCGTTTTGCCTCGCACGTTGACCCTGGACGAGCTGTCCAAGGGCATCCAGTAAGGTCTGCGTCTGCTGATTCTGTAAGCGATGAAATCCGGACAGTACACAAGTAAATCAGGGCGATATCGATAAGAACGCGGTTGTGCCTCGTCGCCAATGTTGTGGTTGGCAGGAGAGCCAACACCGTGTTTCCAGAGGAGGCTGAAAGGCACGCGTTTTATCTCACGCAGGTTGGCGTGAGGTCTGGAACAGGACAAGGAAATTAGAATTTAGAAACAACGGACGTAGCTGGTGGAATACTTAACTTTAATCCATTAATGATGAACGTCGCTTTTGACGGTACATAGTTCACAATATCAATAGTAACTGATAATGGCGCCTTGTTAGATCGTAGCAAATAACGTAGCTGAAGGCTATGCTAACTATCGTCTCGGCAAATGAGAGCGTATTTTGTCAGTGAACTATCGCTAGCAAAGTCGGCTGTACAACTGGGGCGAGTGCTAGGAAGTCTCTCTAGACCTGCCGTGTGGCGGCGCTCGGTCTGCAATCACTGATAGTGGCGACGCGCGGGTCCGACGTATACTAACGGACCGCGGCCGATTTAAAGGCTACCACCTAGCAAGTGTGGTGTCTGGCGGTGACACCACAAAATGTTCAAACCTACGTACGTTCTATATTTTAATTTAAGAAACCTACCTGTTACCAACTGTTCGTCTAAAATTGCAAACCATATGCTTGTGACTATTACAAGACCATCTATCACAAAACGAAAAAGGTGGTCCAACTAAAACATTCAGATTTCCTTAGGTACTACACCAATATGTAGTAATAACGGAGGTGCTCATTTTAAAAAAAAAACGCAATTAATATCCGTTTGATCTATGACAGCGCAATCCAGCGGGCCAACCAAAGCGCCATCTGGTTTCCTCCTTCAAGCTAGACGAGTTTTGTTCTCTGTAGTTTTTTCGTTTCATGCTAACTTCTTGAGATATTAGGCCCTGTCACTATCATTGGACCACCCTGTATAAACACAGTCCGAGTGGCAAGACTAAGTTTCACTGAGCACCCAGCGACTGTACGATCAAAAAAATGGTTCAAATGGTTCTGAGCACTATGGGACCCAACTTCTTAGGTCATTAATCCCCTAGGACTTAGAACTAGTTAAACCTAACTAACCTAAGGACATCACACACATCCATGCCCCAGGCAGGATTTGAACCTGCGACCGTAGCGGTCTCGTACTGTACCATCCGCGTCAGTCAAACGCCAGAGTGAGCCCTGCCTCGGGTGACGTCACAGACGTCATGCATATGTTGGAAAGTATATTGTCTACTTGTGCTTGAACGTTTATGGCAGGAACGTGTAAACATTTAAAGTAAATCAGAAAGGTACATGGTGACAATTATTGAACTATATGAAAAAACGTATGTTAGTTACAAACTACGGCGTGCACACTCAGTATTCATCATGTAAACGTCACTACATGTATTCGGATTTACGTTATGACATGTTCGATATGCGTACCATCAATGGCGATGATGTAGCGCAGATGAATGGCGAATGTCTTCATGACCTGTTGAACTATCGAAAAATCGATACTGTAGATAACCTCCTGAATGGCTGTTTTCAGCTCAGCAGTGGTTTTAGGATTATAGCTGTACACCTTGTCTTTAACATAGCCCCAAAAAATGGAGTAGCATGTGTTCAGATTTGGATAATATGGCGGCCAATAGAGGCTCGTGCCAGTGGCCTCGGGGAACCCCAGAGCCAGGATGTGGTACCCAAAGTGCTCGTCCAGGACATCAAACTCTCTCCTGCTTCGATGGGGTCGAACCGCAGCTTGCCTTAATCTTGATCACTTTCGGTAATGGGGATGAAATCATCTTCCAAACACTTCACAAATCGTTCGGTAGTTACCGTACCATCAAGGAATATTGCACCCATTATTCTGTGAATGGACATTGCACACAACTTAGTCACCTGCTGAGGGTGAAGAGACTTATCGATCCCGAGATGCGGTTTCTCAGTCCTCCGAGTGCTCCAATTTTGCTTATAGACGAACCCATCCAAATGAAACTGGGATTCGTCACTAAACCAAACCATACGTGCACATACTAACTCTCATCATGGCCCGCAGCCAACCGTGTAGTTTAAACGTTCTAACACAAACCGTTCAGACGTGTTGACAGTTTTATTTCATATGGTTACATAATGGTCCTCCTGTACACATTGTGATATTTTAGAAATAATATTATCATCCATATACTGGAAGGATCCCCCCCCCCCATGCCCCCACGTACCATGGACCGATGGTGGGGAAGCTTGCGTGCCTCAACGACACAGATAGCCGTATCGAAGGTGCAACCACAACGGAGGGGTATCTGTTGACAGGCCAGACGAACGTGTGGTTCCTGAAGAGGGCAGCAGCCTTTTCAGTAGTTGCAGGGGCAACAGTCTGGCTGATTGACTGATCTGGCCCTGTAACACTAACCAAAACGGCCTTGCTGTGCTGGTACTGCAAACGGCTGAAAGCAAGGGGAAAATAGAGCCGTAATTTTTCCCGAGGGCATGCAGCTTTACTTGGGTAAAATCTTCCGGAGGTAAAATAGTCCGCCTTTAGGATCTCCGGGCGAGGACTACTCAAGAGGATGTCGTTATAAGGAGAAAGAAAACAGGCGTTCTACGGATCGGAGCATGGAATATCAGATCTCTTAATCGGGCAGGTAGGTCAGAAAATTTGAAAAGGAAAATGAATGGGTTAAAGTTAGATATGGTGGGAATTAGTGATTTTTGGTGGCAGGATGAATAAGACCATTGGTCAGGTGAATACAGGGTTATAAATAAAAAATCAAATTGGGGTAACACGGGAGTAGGTTTAATAATGAATAAAAGAAAATAGGAGTGCGGGTAAGCTGCTACAAACAGCATAGTGAACGCATCATTGTGTCCAAGATAGACACGAAGCCCACGCCTACAACAGTAGTACAAGTTAATATGCGAACGGGCTCTGCACATGATGATGAAGAAATTCATGAGATGTATGATGAGATGAAAGAAATTATTCAGGTAGCGAAGAGGGACGAAAATTTAATAGTCACGGGTGACTGGAGTTCGACAATAGGAAAACGAAGAGAAGGAAACGTAGTAGGTGAATATGTATTGGGGCTAAGAAATGAAAGAGGAAGCCGCCTGGTAGAATTTTGCACAGAGTATAACTTAATCATAACTAACACTTGTTTCAAGAATCATGAAAGAAGGTCGCATACATGCAAGAACTCTGGAGATACTAGAACGTTTAAGATAGATTATATAATGGTAAGACAGACATTTAGGAACCAGGTTTTAAGTTGTAAGACATTTCCAGGGGCAGATGTGGACTCTGAACACAATCTGTTGGTTATGAACTGTGGATTAAAACTGAAGGAACTGTAAAAAGTTGGGAATTTAATTAGATGGGACCTGGATAAACTGAAAGAACCAGAGGTTGTACAGAATTTCAGGGAGAGCATAAGTGAACAACTGACAGGAGTGGGGGAAATAAATACAGTAGACGAAGAATGGGTAGCTCTGAGGAATGAAATAATGAAGGCAGCAGTGGATCAAGTAGGTAAAAAGACGAGGGCTAGTAGAAATCCTTGGGTAACAGAAGGGGTACTGAATTTAACTGACGAAAGGAGAAAATACAAAAAATGCAGTAAGTGAAGCAGGCAAAAAGGAACACAAATGTCTCAAAAATGAGATCGACAGGAAGTGCAAAATGGCTAAACAGGCATGGCTAGAGGAAAAATGAAAGGTTGTAAAGGCTTATCTCGCTAGGGGTAAGATACATACTGCCTACAGGAAAATTAAAGAGACCTTTGGATAGAAGAGAACCAATTGCATGAATATCAAGAGCTCAGATGGAAACCCAGTTCTAAGTAAAGAAGGGAAAGCAGAAAGGTGGAAGGAGCATATAGAGGGTCTATGCAAGGGCGATGTACTTGAGGACAGTATTATGGAAATGGAGTAGGATATAGATGAAGATGAGATGGGAGGATTGATACTGAGAGAAGAATTTGACAGAGCACTGAAAGACCAAAGTCGAAACAAGGTCCCGGGAGGAGACAACATTCCATTAGAACTACTGACATCCTTGGGAGAGCCAGTCCTGACAAAACTCTACCATCGCGTGAGCAAGATGTACGAGACAGGCGAAATTCCCTCAGACTTCAATAAGAATATAATAATTAAAACCTCAAAGAAAGCAGGTATTGACAGATGTGAAAATTACCGAACTATCAGTTTAATAAGTCACAGCTGCAAAATACCAACGCGAATTCTTTTCAGACGAATGGAAAAACTGGTAAAAGCCGACCTCGGGGAAGATCAGTTTGGATTCCGTATGAATGTTGGAATACGTGAGGCAATACTGACCCTACGACTTACCTTGGGAGCTACATTAAGGAAAGGCAAACCTACGTTTCTAGCATTTGTAGACTTAGAGAAAGCTTTTGACAATGTTGACTGGAATACTCACTTTCAAATTCTGAAGGTAGCAGGGGTAAAATACAGGGAGCGAAGGGCTATTTACAATTTGTACTGAAACCAGATGGCAGTTATAAGAGTCGAGGGACATGAAAGAAGAGCAGTGGTTGGCAAGGGGGTGAGACAGGGTTGTGGTCTCTCCCCGACGATATTCAATCTGTATATTGAGCAAGCAGTAAAGGAAACAAAAGAAAAGTTCGGAGTAGGTATTAAAGTCCATGGAGAAGAAATAAAAACTTTGAGGTTCGCCGATGACATGGTAATTCTGTCAGAGACAGCAAAGGACTTGGAAGAGCAGTTGAACGAAATGGATAGTGTCTTGAAAGGAGGATATAAGATGAACATCAACAAAAACAAAACGAGGATAATGGAATGTAGTCGAAATAAGTCGGGTGATGTTGAAGGAATTAGATTAGGAAATGAGACACTTAAAGTAGTAAAGGAGTTTTGCTATTTGAGGAGTAAAATAACTGATGATGGTCGAAGTAGAGATGATATAGAATGTAGACTGGCAATGGCAAGAAAAGCGTTCTGAAGAAGAGAAGTTTGTTAACATCGGGTATAGATTTAAGTGTCAAGAAGTCGTTTCTGAAAGTATTTGTATGGAGTGTAGCCTCGTATGGAAGTGAAACATGGACGATAAATAGTTTGGACAAGAAGAGAATAGAAGCTTTCGAAATGTGGTGCTACAGAAGAATGCTGAAGATTAGATGGGTAGATCACATAACTAATGAGGAAGTATTGAATAGGATTGGAGAGAAGGGGAATTTTTGGCACAACTTGACAAGAAGAAGGGACCGGTTGGTAGGACATGTTCTGAGGCATCAAGTGATCTCAAATTTAGCATTGGAGGGCAGCGTGGAGGGTAAAAATCTTAGAGGGAGACCATGAGATGAATACACTAAGCAGATTCAGAAGGATGTAGGTTGCAGTAAGTACTGGGAGGTGAAGAAGGTTGCACAGGGTAGAGTAGCGTGGAGAGCTGCATCAAACCAGTCTCAGGACTGAAGACCACAACAACAACAACTACTACTACTACGGGGTGGTTATGGTTAAACTTTCCCCATTTAACACTTTTTAACGTGGAAACTAATTACTCTTCGAGTACCAATCTTGGTAACATTAATGTCAAGAATATGGGTGCATGAATTCCATTCGACAGAATGCCGCCATGTAGTTCCGACTATGGCCACCAGGTGCCGTGGTAGGTCATCATGATACATAGTCTGACACATCTGACCATTCGCTGTGCACTTGTTGACCTGTTAAGATGAGCTTGGACAAAAAGAGCAGGGCATTATTGGTGAAGCTTTATTTTCAAAACAACTAGAATTTTGGAGCTGCACTTTGAGAATAACTCCGACTGAAAGTATTACGGAATGGCCCTCTTTCTCCTCCTGCTGTGGGGAGCATGATGAAGAAGCTCGAATCAACTGGGGAACCGAAATCAGCCCCTACAACTATTATTGACAACGCACAAAAAGACACTGAAAATCATATTTTTTCATAGTAGTTTAATGTTGGCATGCTATGTTTTGAAATGACATGATCCAAATTTTTATGCTGTGCCAGGATTTGAACGAAGACACGCATTTTTTGTGGAATCCTTGAGGAGTTAGGAGCAATTGGCAAACAATGAAATGATACATCTTTGTCGTCCAGAAGGAATCAAATCCCACGAAAGAGGAGAGCAGAGTTGGCATCCCAATGCAGCTGCAATATTTTCAACTTCTCTAGTTGATTTGTCCCCTGTGACGTCACATGATGGTTGGTTTATTAAGTAAAATAAAATTTCTTCTGTAAGGAAGCTTACTAATGATACAGTCGATACTTCATATTTCGAAAATATTGCAGCTGCACTGGATGCCTCCTCTTTCGTGGGATTTGATCTCTTCGGGACGATGCAGATATATCATTTCATCGTTTGCCAAGGACTCCTAACGCCTCAAGGTTTCCAGAAAAAACGCGTGTGTAGTTTCAAATCCTGGTCCTGCAAAAATTTGGATCAGATCATTTTAAAACATAGCATGCCGACACTAAACTACTGATGAAAAATAATTATGATTTTCATTGTCTCTCTTGTCTGCCAACAATAGTGGTAGGGGCTGGTTTCGACTCTTAGTATGATACAGAAATTTTGCCTGCACTGTTAGGTTAAATACTTTAGTATATCTCACTTCTATGCTAGAAAGAAATTGTCACAACGCTGTTGCCTACATAAATACACCAGATGATGCGTGCTTTTAAAAAATAGATAGAGGAGTGAACTCGATATCTCGGCTTTGCGTTTACACTGCACGATATTACCACTATTACGTAAATACGAGTACATAAACCACCACAACAGCTCACGTGGAAAGCAAGACTTCCTGTAGAGATTAGATGTTGCAGCAA
Organism: Schistocerca gregaria; assembly: GCF_023897955.1. NCBI lineage: Eukaryota > Metazoa > Arthropoda > Insecta > Orthoptera > Acrididae > Schistocerca > Schistocerca gregaria. The sequence continues at coordinate 118,162,811 of NC_064922.1, forward strand.
ATAGAATCTCTATCACATTTGTCATGCGCTAACATAAACGAAATACATTCAGTTGATACTGAAGGGACATCGTGTTTAATGTGGATCTGGAACCATAGTAAAACTCAACATTGTTCCATTGGCGTTACCGCAGGTGAAGAGGATCTGTTTGCGTGAAGTGTGAATCACATCCAGACATTAACGATACACCACCGAACTCCTCATATCGCTGGTCTATGATTTCATCGTAACAGAGAATGCGCCACTATGGATGAGAAGTCTGGCTATCTCGAAGTGAATTAGCCCCTCTTCAATACATTCATTTCGTTGTCGACCTTATCGCCATTCAACATCTCCTCCAGCTGTGAAATGTGCACCTTGGATTTGATTATAAAGGTTAACAACTTCACCAAAATCTCATAACTCTCATTGGCACGAATTGGCAACGCTGTAGGATGAGCAAGTCTCTACAGGAAGTGTTGCTTTCCACTCGATGTATTGTGTCGCAATATGTTCAGCGTGGGTCAAATAAAAGTGGCCCAAACGAGAGGATACCATTTGTGGCAGCATTAACGGAGGAAGAAAACACCTACAGTTACTTCCAACAGGATGGAGCAACTGCCCATACAGCTGGCCGAACTTTGCTAACAACTCAGTCAGGTGCGAAAATCATGTAAATGTGATCCAGAGGTCAGTCTGGTCGCGGCCGTAGCTGCCCACCCACGTCACCTGACTTGTCAGTGTGTGATTGCATTGCGTAGGGAGCCCTCAAATCCAACGTGTATCGCAACAACTCTAACAAGCTTCAAGAACTGCAGCAGAACACTTTGGATGAACCTGCAACAGCTCCAACAGTCCAGCTTCGATCCGCTTTCAGCAACTTCCTGACCAGGGCCCAAAGGTGCCAAGAAATGAATGGTGGTCACTTTCTACACTTGCTACAGTCAGGTTATTACTGTATTTCCTTGATTTGATGTGTTTCTTTGTACACAGAAACTCTGTTCTCCGACCCACTTTTATTTGCCTCACGCTGTATTTGTGTAATAGTGGTAACTGACGTGCAAAATAAACACAAAGTGGAGAAATCAAAAACACTCCTCTCTCTATTTTTTAAAGCAAATTTCATCTGGTATAATAGTGTGAGCAACAGCGTTATGACCACTGCTTTTTCAGCATGCACGTGAGATATACTAAATAATTTAATGTAACACTGCAGGCAAATTATCTGAAAATAGTAGTTCAGTACATAAGGTATTCCATTTTATTTGGCGTGTTGTCAGGCAGAATATTTACCAATCGTATTTTTATAATTTGAGATCTAAAATTGTTTTTGCAGTGACTTATTGAACATTCATATTTGCAGATTATTAGGAACGTTGTTTAAGTGTAAGAAAACGCAGAGTGAAACGGAAAAAAGGACTTAACATTTATGTTTTCTCTTTGGATTTAATAGAAGGGCGCTGTCAGCGAAGGCTGCAGGAAACGTTTGTGCTGTGTGTGTAGTAAGTGCATCGAAGAAATTACGTCACAAAATAGCACTATCATTTCAGGTAGGATCACTTCATTCTGTATTATTCGCCACATTAAAGAGGAACAACGAGCTTTGATGAAGGACGTTTTTACAGTTTAGTACAGTTGTCGACGTCAATGTATTCGATTATTGGCAAATGTGATACACTATGATTATTTATCCTATGTATGACACTTGCCTTCAGTGGGCAAAGTTCGGAAAGAAACAAAGATTAGGATTAAATGTCCTGTCGACTACAAGATCGTTGGAGATGAAGCAGTAGCTAGGATTCGTAAGGATTGGCGAAGATATAGACTGCGCCCTTTCAAAGAAAAGAACCTAGTATTTTCCTTACTCCATTTATGGATATGATAGAATACCTGCCTCAGGATGTCAGGACAAATATTTGAAACACTGCATGCTAACTTCATGAAGCAGTGGGGTCTACCAAAAAATGTCTCCAGCAATGGCCAGTGTGAGTCCACGAAACGTAATGTTATGGATCTAGTAGCACAGAAGACATGCTGAACACCAGGGTATTTCAAGACAGACTCGACTGTGTGCACAATGTGTTTGACAGCTTGAGGGAGCTTGTTTGATGAGCTAGGCTGAACTCGGCGCTCGCCAGGGGCCCTAGTCTGTATTTTTTCGGTCATTTTGCCGATCGGTTCGGTACGCGAGCGCACCGAACAGTCTTGTTTTTGAAGGAGAGCCCCAACATTATTCTCTTAGTATTTCGGAAGCGATGCCGAACGTTTCTAGCAAGCCGAAATGCTCTTGTCAATTCTCCTTGCGCCAACCAATCAAAAGCAATCTGCCTCAGATCCGCACATGCGCACTGCAGCGCCACAGCAGCACGAACCTGAAGCGGCTAGCAGAGAACACAGACACACTATTCTTCACAGTACCGAGAAGTGTGGTCAGAGGATGTAATACTGTTCAAATTTCGCTGACCACGTGCTTCCATGAATGCATGATAACGACAGAATATTGACTGTCTTCTGGAAACTGTCATAAATGCCACATTGTGTCTTTTTTTTTCTCATTCATATCGACGTATTGTTTTGGATTTTACGTTTCGGAGTATGAGTTAAGAGTGAAGTGTAGTACCACATTGTACAAATACATGTATAGAAACACCGGAAAAATTCGTCACTTTTTTCTGTTTTTCGTCATTCCTTAGTTCCTTCAAAATTCATGGAGGTATGCTCCATCTACGCAACTAATTGAAGGCATTTGTTTATTGCCATACGGGTCTTGCTTCTTTTATTCAAGAAGATGCTTCACAAACAAAAGAAACGAACCGTGTATGGCAATAAACAAACTGCCTTCATTGAGTTCATACGCAGAACACATCTCCACGAACCCAAAAAAATGTTTAAGAGAGTTCAAAGAATAAGAAGATGCATAGAATGTAGTTGTAACTCACTCCTAGAGATCCAAATGCAGAAGCAGCCTAGTTCCCTATAAGATACATCAACGACTTGATTCATAAAAACAAAATTTAAAAAATGCCCTTTCGAGAGCATGTAGCGAGTGCAGCTATAGAAGTTCACTGTAGTTTATATCATGTACTTGATGAATTAAAATGTTTCAAATATGATGGTATAGTCTAAAAATATTTTTGTTGGAATCATTAATCTCTATCTACTGTTTTTAAGGGTTCGACCGCAGATAAATAATTTTGAAAAACTAAAGTATAAAGACGACTGCTGCTAGTTTCATTCGCAGTGATTTAAGTTGTGCTCTTAGATTCCTGGCAGACCACACAATTGGAAATCGTTACGTATTCAGAAAGAATGGTGCATTATTTATGACAAGAAAAAGTCAGCAGTTTTATCTTCCGCTTCTTAAACATGTGGAAGCCATGAAATCGAAGATATTCATTACTGAGAAAGCGCACTCTTACGTGTAAATAACAACGAATATATCATAAAAATGCTTCGTTTAATGAAAGCTCAGAATGTGTTATAAACATGAAGAGGAAAAATAATATTATGGTACGCCTCAGTATGCGAAGCTACGACCTATGATACAGCAGTTTTTCGTTGCTTTACCCACTGTACTAGAACAACTCGCTTATCTTTGCTGCTTTATTTCACGTAATTCCAATGGAGAGATATGCAGGCTGATTTCGTTGCTGAACAATGCGGGCGTTAGCCGTAAAAGCATGAAATTTTGGAAGGTTTCCTCTATCAGGCTTCCCAAAAATCCTTTGCATTGTTACTTAAAACTTTTAAACGTGTTTCAATAGTTACTAAGTAAACCTTTTGTGGAAAACAGTAACGAAGTCACTAGTAATTTCAGCTAACACTCTGTGATATATGTAAGCAGAGACGTCCTTTTGAAATTTAATGATTTTTGTAAACTCTTAAATACGTAAAGATAACATGTATTTTGTGAGAATATTCAGTGAACGTGTTTTACGTTATAATCATTCATACAAACTATGTTTCTAACAAAGGAAAGTAGTCTATTATGAACTCACTTTCCACCCGAATGCATCCTGGTGACTCTTCAGTAACGCCGGCCGGGGTGTCTGAGCAGTTCTAGGTCCGAGCGGTTCTAGGCGCTATAGTCTACAGTCTGCAACTGTGCGACCTTTACGGTCGCAGGTTCGAATCATGCCTCGGGCATGGATGTGTGTGATGTCCTTAGGTTAGTTAGGTTTAAGTAGTTCTAAGTTCTAGGGGACTGTTGACCTCAGATGTTAAGTTCCATAGTGCTCAGGGCCATTTGAACCCATTTTCTTCAATAACACAAACACAAGCTAAAACCGCTCAATATCTTTAAAATTCCTAATTCTAGATGTAAATAAATCACACCGAAGGAACGAGAGGGCCATACTGAGATTCAAAACCTCTCTGTTCAGTTGTCGAAAAATCGGCAGGAGGACCGATCGGTAACTGGTCTCAGAAGCTTACAGAGTAGTAACTTCTGATAAAGAACCGAAAATGACGTCACTACCAAGGCTAACCTGCTGCACCGATTGGTATTAACGATACAGAATAGGGCCCCAGGTGGCGAAAATATTTGATTCACTGAGCTGAGCACATGATAGAGTTCAGCCTTGATCAGCAGAAACGACAGTATAAGAAATGCCTCTGCTGTACGAGTGTAGCAGGTAAACAGGTGGTTTGGCTCCGCAGCTGGAAAAACCTGGCGGCATTCAGCCATTGGAGAGGAACACGATAGGCTAGCTGTCGTGGTGGAAAGGACAGACCACTCTACGTACTGGACAGGTTTAAAATAACCAAGTACACCTACAAACAGGGTCAAATACTACCAATGCGTGCGTGTAAAAGCGACCAGCATTCAGACCGGTAATTTTTAAGATACATTTCGTCAGAGTTTTGCCAATGAAATGAATGTTTGGACGCAATTCTGATAAATTAATGTTGATATAAATTTCTCACGAACGAATCCCCACTTTGGCTAATGCTTGCAAGTGTGACACCTGGGAATCTAACCAACATCCCACTTAAATGGTCTCAAAAAGTCGATATCACTCCTGAGCACCTCTCCTCATAAGAATATCAGAACTTCGTGAGCCCCTTAGTACTATCATTGTCGACAATTTGATTTTGATATCCTGAACCGTTTGCAAAATAAAAGGTCGCTGTCGTCGATGTGGATCGTCCGCTCTCGTAGTGCCATTCTAAGAACTTGTACTTACGCCGTGGCATCATAGCTATCGATACCACACCCATCCCCACTGATACGGCGCACCATCGTGGAGTAAGGCTTCCAACGGAGGATGGAGGGACCCAGGGGCGGTGCGACTGAGGGTCACACAGCTGAACTTCAAGGGCACGCTGCCCACCTGCGTCCCCGAATTGCTTCCGAGCGGGCGAGGAAAACGCCTCGATGAAAATCTCCCCAGAACGCGCACCACCACAGGGTGTGCTCGGATGAGGAGGCGGAGCTACGACCTCCATGGGCGACGGCGGCGGTGGCGGCGATGTGTCTGCAGCCTCAGCGCCCATTGGTTCTGGTGCCGCGGAGGAACACTGCGGCGGCGGCGGCCGGAGGTGGGGCCGTGGCGAGAGGCTCCCGTCCAGTGCAAGGGTGCAGAAGACCGGCGGCGCCAGGAGCGCCCACGGCGGAGACGCGAGAGGTGCTGTCGGTGGAGTTGTGGGCTGAGGTGGCAAAAGCCGCGAAGCCTCAAATTCTGCCGGGAAACAACCAGTGGTAGAAAACCGAGGACGGAACGAACGGATCTGGTTCCGGTGTCTGGAGGGACCAGAAATTAAAAATAAGGCGTGCCCAAGCTAGCGAAGAATGTGACCCTGCTCCCAGCGCTGCCTGCCAGAGAAAACACGATAGAACACCAAAGCATGCGGCGCCAAGCTAGAAAGAGGCGAAGCAGCTGAAGCGAAGCAGCTGAAGCGCGCAGCGGCGGGTGCAATAGTTGCAGGAGCGACCGATGGGCGCGGCCATGTAGCAGTTTCGCTAGGAAACTGGTTCTGAGCCTCTGGGAGTGATAGGTGGTGCACAACTTGTTCATTTGCGACTTAAACATATGCACAAAGCGTTCAGCCTCGCTGTCCGACTGGGGGTGAGATCAGATGACGAATGCCATTAGCATCACAGAACGCTTCAAACTCTGAAAACACTAATTGGGGGCCATTGTCAGAGACAATAACTTCAGGAAGGCCCTCAATACAAAAAACAGACTTCAAAGCCCGAATACTACTGGCCGATGTAGAAGACATCGGTACAACAAAAGGAAAGTTGCTGTACACATCAGTAACCATCAAACAGCGGGTGTCCCCAGGAAGAGCCCGCAAAATCAATATGAACGCGCTGCCAAGGTGCATTAGGAGTCGGCCACGCAAAGAAGCCCTGGCGAGGAGTAGATTGATGCTCTGCGCAAGAGCGACAATTAGGAAGCAAATTCTCAATTTATTTATCAATGCAGACCGAAGTGCAGTGACGACGCGCTAATTGCTTCGTCCGCACTATATCCCAATGACCAGCGTTAAGTGTTCGGAGAATTTCGGACTGCAACGAACGAGATACAAACACGAGACTGATCATTGTCAGTTCGTTACAAAATAACACCGTGGTATACAGACAAGTTGTGGCATTGCGGACAGTGACATCGAACAAGGGGATCACTAATCTGGATAGCAGATAGAGGCCATTCAGTACGAATATACTGCAAAAGAATCTGTGAAGAAGCATCGGCAGCTGTCGTGGAAGCAATGTGACGAAAACCCACCGGAAAACCATCAGCTAATTCCTTATCTTGAGAATGAATAAACACACACGACAAATCGGAAGAATCAAACACTTCTTCAGGACCGATAGGTAGGCGAGACAAAGCAACGGCCTTGTCATGCTGTGCCGTAGGCCAAATCAAGATTTAGTAATTGTAGTTAGACAAAAATGAAGACAAAATCTCCAACTTTTTTGCAGTACGGTCCAGAAGTGGAAAGCAGCGTCACATTCTGAAGAACAAACAAAAGGAACGTTCTTACACCTAAGGCGATGGAAAGAAGCGGCAATCGGCGCTGCATTTGGTATAAACTGAACATGATATATAATTTTGCCCGACACAGACTGACGTTCTTTCAAGTTCTTGGGTGATGGCAAGCCTCTAATCGCACGGAGATGTGACAGTGAGTGATGGATATCCTGTCCGTTAATCATATGTCCTAAATACTGAATCTCAGTATGACAAAATTTGCACTTGTCTCTGTTATACTTTAGTCGTACCTGCAAAAGGACAGTAAATAAGGCATGAAAATTGTGCAAATGTTTGTCAGGGGTTCGACCCGACACAACTGTATCGTCCAGATAGTTTGAGCAACCTTGGACAGTGGCACACAACTGCTGCAAGTAAGACTGAAAAATAGCAGGAGCCGAAGCACAACGGAACGGAAGGCGGCGAAACTTGAAAAAGCCAAGGTGGGGTATTGATCACAAAATAGCGCTCTGACTGTTCGTCGAGTGGAATTTGAAAGTATCCCTCCCGCAAGTCAATCGTGGGAAAGAATTTTCCCACACCAAGCTTATCAAAAATGTCTTCAGGGCGCGGTAAGGGAAACGTAGCGACCACTGTCTGGAGATATACTGTAGACTTAGTCAGTACAAAAACAGAGACGACCGTTTGGTTTTTTCACATACACTAAAGCCGAAGCCCGTGGCGAAGCAGAAACACGTTCAATGACACCACTGATATGCAAATGCTTACGTTCAGCAGCTACGGCGTCGCGCAATGCGTGCGGTACCAGGTGTGCGCGGCGGAAAATAGGCATGACATTGTCTTTAACTACAATATGCACTGCAAAGTCTGAGGCACAACCAAGGCCATCAGAAAATAGTTCAGCAAAATCATCGCATAGAGTGGCAACACAGTCTGCATGGTCACTAGCGTTGATGCAAAGTACTTTGTCCTGAACGGCGAGGCCAAGAATTTCAGATGCGTCCATGCCAAAAATGTTCGTAGCATCACTAGAGCGGAGCACATGGAAAAACACTGTACGTGCCACTGCGCCATACTTGGCTTGCAAACAACACACACCGAGCACTGAGATTTCCTGTCCAGTGAATGTAGTCAGCGTGGAATGTGAACGACGAAGCGGGGGCGAACCAAGCAAGTCATACGTTGAATTGTGCAGTAAAGAAACTGACGCACCAGTGTCCAGCTGCATGCGAACAGAACGTCCACAAATGCTGAAAGTCACAAAAAGTTTCCTCGCATTGCACTTAAGGCGACAGGAAGTGTCTGGCAAAACTTGATTCACACGACGAGCTGTAGAAGCATGTGAAGCAGAAGGCTTTGAAGGAATGACATTAACGTCTGTAGGCTGATGTGAATCACGATCACGGCGGTTTCCGTTGTGGCGACGACCATGCGAGTCACGTGAACGGGAAACGGGTCATGAATTAGAATTTCTCTTACTACACACAGCTTGCACTTGTACTTTTGTATTAGAAAAATAACACTGTGTTTTACGGGATCGGCAACTGTCCCGTGGGTGGGCACGAAAACAGTTCCGATATGATTTCAGTTTCTTGGTGGGTGCCTGGTTTGAAACATGCTTACTTGCACGCGAGCGGCGCAGCGTGGCACGCTGTACCAGGGACGGGCTGGAGGGCACGTGTAGTGCCGCGCTAGCAGTACACACACAGGGGGTCACGTCGAACGCGGAAGCAGCCATGTCTAATGTATTTTGCCTGTCTAGTAAGTCCACTACTTCCTGCAAAGACGGGTTTTTCAAAAATGTTCAAATGTGTGTGAAATTTTATGGGACTTAACTTCTAAGATCATGAGTCCCCTAAGCTTACACACTACTTAATCTAAATTACCCTAAGGACAAACACACACACCCATGCCCGAGGGAGGACTTGAACCTCCGACGGGACCAGCCGCACAGTCCATGACTGCATCGCCTGACACCACTCGGCTAGTCCCGCGCTGCGCGGGTTTTTAAATCTTAGGATTTGCTCGTGGATGCGGTGATCCGCCACATTCTGCGCAATAGCGTCTCTAATCATGATATCCATATATGAGTAATTAAAGTCACAATCAGATGTTAGTCCCTGAAGGTTCGCTAACCAAGATTTATTGGACTGAGTAGGGCCACACCGGAGGCGAAAGAATTTGTAGCGTGCAGTTACCACATTGACACTATCACTGAAGTGGGAGTTCAAAGCATCTATCACTTCGTCGTAATTTTTAGTTTCAGGGCGGGTGGTGGGAAACAATTTCACAAGCACATGATACAACACAACACCCGCGTTGGCAATGGAAAAGGCAAGCCGCTCTGAACGTGGTATGTTGTATGCTGCGAAGTGTGCCTCTCGAGCTGGGCAATGTATTACGGCCAGCGATCGACGTCACGGTTGAAGGCACGAAATGGCGGCGGCGGCGGAGGTGCCGTCGTCGGTGGTACAGGCGGAGACGCTAGAGGTGCCGTAGTAGCTGCAGTTTGTAGCGTGACCAGTCCATTTATAGCAGCAAGAAGCTGCATCATTTGCTGAGCCTGAAACCGTAAAAGATCGCACAGCGAAGCCTGTTCCTGTGGCGAAGCCATGGTTTACACAAATCAAAGTCTTAGAGCGAAGGGTGGAAGCACTTATACACGCAGTCACACTGGGCTAGCACGAAAAGAAAGCAGTACCGATGGGAAAAAAATAATAATAAAACAGTACTCGTCGCCAATGTTTTGTATCCCTCCTGGAAGGTTGCGCATGGGTCTGCTCCTGTAATTTGGTGGGTAGGCCGAATGAAGGAAGCTAGGATGAGCAGGTGAGGAAGAAATATGTCGGTACTGCATTAAATTAAAAGATATTTACTATAGGTAAGACAAGTAACGAAGTATGGTTATATAACTCTGGCTATGATGAGCACGTAGGTGCGAAGCAGCATGCATCAAAGCTAACAAAAGTTCTTTTTGTCTTTATATGTGGCAAGGGCCTTATCGACCATACGCCTGCTCTATGAGCCTGTTCCACTTCTGTCTGCCCAATGTGCTGTTTGTCCATTTGCTGTTGCTGTTCATCCTAGTTGTGTCCTCCCGAATGTTATCCCGCCATCTGATTCCCTGGTCTCCCTCTTCCTCTCGTTCCATCTATTGTTCTGCTGAATGCCATTCTAGGTAGTCTATTCTCTGTCATTCTTGGTATATGGCCTGCCCAGGTCAACCTTCTTCTCTTGAGCACTTCGACGATGTTACGGTGTTTTTACAGCCCTCTTAATTCTTAATTTCTTCTTATTCTCCATTCCATGTTGTTTTCATCGTATACAGGTCCAAAAATTGTCCTTAGTACTTTTCTTTCGAATGTTAACAGCTTTTCTTCATCTTTCTATCTAAATATTTATGTTTCACATCCATATAACATCACAGGTATAATGGTCGATTGATATAAGCTGATTTTGAAGTTACTGCTAAGTGATCTTTTTCTTGGAATTTTGATGAAACTAAAAAGTGTCTTATTTGCTGTTCATAAACGGGCATCTATTTCTATATCTGTTCTGTTGTTATCACTAAAAAGACTTCCTAGATACTTGAAGTGGTCAACAGTCTTCAAATTGACTCCATCTACAGTCAGAGGTGCATCTTTTCTGGTTTTCTTACTTATGGGCAGGTATTCTGTCTTTTCTTCATTAACATGTAATCCTGTTTTCTCACCAATTTTGTAGTAATTTTGCATCATTCTGATTAATTCTCTTTTGGAACTACTTATTAGAGCTACATCATGTGCATAAGCAAGTCTTGTAATGTACACATCCTGTAGCTGGATTCCTTGTGGACTGGTTTTAGAAAATTCTCTATCGATCTTCTCTAGGAAAAGGTTAAATAATATATGTGAAATGGCATCCCCTTGTCTCAGTCCAGTGTACACCATAAAATCTTCAGTTTTTCCTACCGGTGTTTTTATGAGACATAAAGTTTCATTTATACACATTTTAACTAATCTGATTAATTTTGATGGTATTTTAAATTCCTTCATTGTATTTAGCAGTGTCTGTCGGTGTATGCTATCATAGGCCTTTTTAAAATCTACGAATAATATGTGGACATCTACATTGAATTCCCACGCCTTCTCAGTTACTTGTCTTAGTGTGAATAAGTGATCTAATGTGGATCTGTCTCTGAGGAAACCGCATAGGTAGTCTCCAATAACTTCTTCTGTTATTGGTATCAGCCTGTTTAATAGGCAGCTCGATACGATTTTGTACGTGACATCCAGTAAGGCAATACCTCTGTAGTTATCACAAAAAGTGGATCATTCTTCTTAAATATGGGACACATAATTGCAGTTTCCCATCTGCAGGAATGGTTTCTGTCTCCTAAATTGCTTCTATTAACGCCTGTACTTCTAATTCCAGTTGTGGGCCTCCATTCTTTAATAACTCACCGTATATCTTGTCCTCGCGACAAGTTATTCTTTAATTTCTTTGTTGCTTGCTGTATTTCATTTACTGATGGGGTAGTAAAAGAAGTTACACAGGCAAAATCTGTATTGGCTCGCCCACTATGAAAATGAAACAATGCTAGTCGGTCGTGTGCTCGTCATCAAGTGGGCTGAACCGGGAGTGGCGACAGGGGATCTCAAGTGGATTCCGTATTTCTAGATTTCCGGAAAGCTTTTGACACCGTTCCTCACAAGCGACTTCTAATCAAGCTGCGGAGCTATGGGGTATCGTCTCAGTTGTGCGACTGGATTCGTGATTTCCTGTCAGGAAGGTCGCAGTTCGTAGTAATAGACGGCAAATCATCGAGTAAAACTGAAGTGATATCAGGTGTTCCCCAGGGAAGCGTCCTGGGACCTCTACTGTTCCTGATCTATATAAATGACCTGGGTGACAATCTGAGCAGTTCTCTTAGGTTGTTCGCAGATGATGCTGTAATTTACCATCTAGTAAGGTCATCCGAAGACCAGTATCAGCTGCAAAGCGATTTAGAAAAGATTGCTGTATGGTGTGTCAGGTGGCAGTTGACGCTAAATAACGAAAAGTGTGAGGTGATCCACATGAGTTCCAAAAGAAATCCGTTGGAATTCGATTACTCGATAAATAGTACAATTCTCAAGGCTGTCAATTCAACTAAGTACCTGGGTGTTAAAATTACAAACAACTTCAGTTGGAAGGAGCACATAGATAATATTGTCGGGAAGGCGAGCCAAAGGTTGCGTTTCATTGGCAGGACACTTAGAAGATGCAACAAGTCCACTAAAGAGACAGCTTACACTACACTCGTTCGTCCTCTGTTAGAATATTGCTGCGCGGTGTGGGATCCTTACCAGGTGGGATTGACGGAGGACATCGAGAGGGTGCAAAGAAGGGCAGCTCGTTTTGTATTATCGCGTTATAGGGGAGAGAGTGTGGCAGATATGATACACGAGTTGGGATGGAAGTCATTACAGCATAGACGTTTTTCGTCGCGGCGAGACCTTTTTACAGAATTTCAGTCACCAACTTTCTCTTCCGAATGCGAAAATATTTTGTTGAGCCCAACCTACATAGGTAGGAATGATCATCAAAATAAAATAAGAGAAATCAGAGCTCGAACGGAAAGGTTTAGGTGTTCGTATTTCCCGCTCGCTGTTCGGGAGTGGAATAGTAGAGAGATAGTATGATTGTGGTTCGATGAACCCTCTGCCAAGCACTTAAATGTGAATTGCAGAGTAGTCATGTAGATGTAGATGTAGATGTAGATGGCGCTGGTAGAGCAGCTCAGCGTCAGCTAGAGGGTGCTGTCGTCTGTGTGGATCGCCGCTCTGGTAGTGCCACCCTAAGAAGTTGTACCTACGCCGTGGCATCGTAGCTATAGATACCAAAGACATGGCTAGTGACAAGGAGGACGATAAGATGGACAGAGAGAGGGGAGGGGACGAAATGCACAGATAGTGTTGGGAGGATGAGATGGACAGAGTATGAGATAGGAGAGAGATGGACAGGGGTAGTAGGCAGGTGGAAAAGGGAAAGTGACAATACTTGTAAAGGTTACAGTCACTTCACAGCTACCTCATAATTGCATCACATCAATGAAAACCAAACGTTATTGGAGCGAAACAACCTTTAGGCAGAAACACGTCAAACATCTCTTTCATTCGTGATGCACGAGGGACTTACTGAAGGTTCAGAGAATACTAGTGTTGTGGCAACGATTAGGTTGTGTTAGCTTGCTACTTCTATCACTATGATATCTTCGTGACGATTTCAAACTCTGCAAGTATTTCTATGCATTTTCAAGTGCAGAAAATAAACAGTAACTCAGAGATCGGGTCCAAGTGTCTAGAAGATGCCGGCCGACCGCTGCTTTCGCCTCTGCTTAAACACCACGTAAGGCGATAAACAAACGATTGGCCGCGTGTATAGATCAGGCATCCAAACTTCTGAATAGGTATACAGAGTCTTCAAAGGGACTGCGAGTATGCTGGACAGGTGCCCGCCAGGTGCGCTGTACGATACTCAAGTTATGGAATGTAATCACTCGAAATGAACCAGTTGACGCTGGGGCAAGTTCAAATGGTGCAAATCGCTCTGTGCGCTAAGGGACTGAACATCTGAGGTCATCAGTCCCCTAGAACTTAGAACTACTTAAACCTAACGAACCTAAGGACACCACACACATCCACGCCCGAGGCAGGATTCGAACCTGCGTCCGTAGCGGTCGCGCAGTTCCAGACCGAAGCGCCTAGAACAGCTCGGCCACTACGGCCGGCGCTGCTGGAAGTATACACTGAGGTTACAGTAGTCACGGGATAGCTCCTAATATCGTGTCAGGCACCCTTTTGATCGGCGTAGTGCAGAAACTCGGCGTGCACTCAACCAGTCGTAGGAAGCCCGCTGCAGAAATATAACAGCTGTCGATAGTGCGAAAAGAGTCATCAGTGCAGGATTCTGTGTACGAACAGACCTCTCAATTATGTCCCATAAATGTTGAATTGAATTCATGTCGGGCGATCGGGGTGGCCAAATTGTTCAGAATGTTCTTCAAACCAATCGCAATCAATTGTGGCCCAGTGACATGGCGCACAGTTATCCATAAAAATTCCGTCGTTGTTTGGGAACATTAAGTCCATGAATGGCTACAAATGGTGTCCGAGTAGCCGATATGATCGGTTCAGTTGGACCAGCGGACGCAGTTCATTCCATGTAAACAGGACCCACACCATTATGGCCACACCACCAGCTTGCGCAGTGCCTTAATGACAACTTGGGTCCATGGCTTCGCAGGGTCTGCGCCACACTCGAGCCCTGCCATGATCTCTTAGCAACTGAAATCGGTACTCGTCCGACCAGGCCACAGTTTTCCAGTCACCTAGGATCCAACCTCCAGGTTCACGAGCCTAGGAGAGCCATTTCAAACGATGTCGTGATGTTAACGAAGGCACTCGTGTAGGTGGTCCGCTGACGTAGCCCATTATTGCCAAATTTCGCCGCATTGATCTTATGAATTGGCTTCAAATGGTTCAAATGGCTCTGAGCACTATGCGACTTAACGTCTGAGGTCATCAGTCGCCTAGAACTTGGAACTAATTAAACCTAACTAACCTAAGGACATCACACATATCCAAGCCCGAGGCAGGATTCGAACCTGCGACTGTAGCGATCGCTCGGTTCCAGACTGTAGCGCCTAGAACCGCACGGCCACACCGTCCGGCATCTTACGAATTCATTCGTCGTACTCCCTACGTTGATTTCTGTGGTTATTTCACGCACTGTTGCTCGTTTGTTAGCACTGATAATCCTACGCAAACACCGCCGCTGTCGGTCGTTAAGTGAAGACTGTCGGCCACTGCGTAGTCTGTGGTGAGAAGCAATGCCTGTAATTTGGTAGTCTTGGCTCTCTCTTGACACTGTGGATCTCGGTATATTGAATTCCCGAAAGATTTCCAAAACTGAATGTTTCACGCATCTAGCTCCGACTGGTTCGGGGGTAAGAATAGGCCCGCGGTATTCCTGCCTGTCGTAAGAGGCGATTAAAAGGAGTCTCAAAAGTTTCGGCCTTATGTGATGGTCCCCTCTTGGGTTTGACCTGCCATTTTCAAAAATTTCCGTTGTTAGTGCGTGCCATTTGGGGAAGGACGCCTTACGTGGTGTTTTTCTATTGGTCCAAGGTGCACCTCCATCTTGCATGCTACCTATTGTCGTGTGGCTGGATTTACACCCCATGTCTTCTGGGTAGCCTCCTCTTCTTGTGCGCAATCCCCTTCTTAGCTCCCACGACAACTGTGGACCCTTCCCACACCTAAAATCCAGCACGGTAGCCAGTCCGTTGTGGTGGGGTCGTCATGTACCCTCTTGTTGGTAGCCCCCTGACCACGCAGGGATCGCACTACAGATGCCAGAGCTGTTTCCTCCCCATGCATGCCAAGGAGTATGTGCCCATCTTGTCTGGGGCACGGGGACTCCAGGCAATGGGATATCGGCCAGGTACCCGTTGCTTTGGCTGGGTGGCGCCCTTGGGGAGAGCCCTCGTTCGGAGTAGGTGGCATCTGGGCGGATGTGGCGCAATGAAGCGCAATAAATCTCACCAAGCTGGTGGTCGCACTGCCACCAGCGTCTCTAAGCGAGGCAGAATTGAATTCGATGCTGCACAATATGACCCTCAGTCGTTGCCCTCGTTGGCTGTGCCGTGGGAGGGACGCAGATCTAGTGCCAAGCTGGAGCCTTATGTACCACAATACCTTGTCTTGCAGCAGGACTGATGGTGACTCCTTTCTTTCGACAAAGCCTCTGTTTTTTGTGGAACACCTGGAGGATAAGTTTGGGGAAGTGGCGGGGTTGTCTAAAATAAGGAATGGGTCCATCCTCCTCAAGACATCCTCCCCAGCCCAGTCACAGGCGTTACTCTTGTGTGATAAGCTGGGAGACGTCCCTGTTACCGTCACTCCCCACAGTAGCTTAAATATGGTCCAGGGGATTATTTACCATCGTGACCTCTTGTTACAGTCCGATGACGAGCTAAGATCTTACTTGGAACGACGTGGTGTGCATTTTGTCCGTCGTGTGCACAGAGGACCCAAGACTAACAGTGTGGCCACCAGTGCCTTTATCTTGGCCTTTGAGGGTGCTGTATTGCCTGAGAAGGTCAAGGTAATGGTTTACCGTTGTGGCGTCAAGCCATACGTCCCTCCACCGATGCGGTGCTTCCAGTGCTGGAAGTTTGAGCATATGTCCTCCCGTTGCCCATCCAGCGCCACATGTCGAGATTGCGGAAGCCCCTCTCATCCCGATTCTCCATGTGCGCCTCCGCCTGTCTGTGTCAACTGTAGGGAACACCACTCTCCATGCTCGCCGGACTGCCCCGTTCTTCATAAGGAGCGGAAGATAATGGAATTTAAGACCCTGGACCGGCTTACTTAGCGCGAGGCAAAACTTAAATTCGAAAGGTTGTATCCTGCCCCACTTCGAACACCCTATGCTGCAGCCACGTTATCGTCGCCCTCGCGGGCGGCGGTTGTCGCCTCATCTGTGCCACCTTCAGTGGGCCCTTGGGGCCATACATCTCTGTCTGCCCCCCTCGTGTCTGGGGGCAAGCCTTCCTCTGTTTCCCCCTTAGCAGTTGGGGGCAAACCCTCTTCTGTCACTCCCCCCGCACATGATTCGGGAGTGACATCTGCTCCAAAACCAGGGAGCTCGATCCCTCCCCCTCCCCCTCCTTCTCCACCAGCGTTGCCTCTCCCAGTTCCTCTCTCTCGGAAGGGGTCCCTCGGGGCCCTCCCTTCTTCCGTTTCTTCTCCTACCCCGCCGGATGTCAGCCAGTGGCTGAAGGTTCCGCCACCTGCTGGTCGTCGGGCTTCTGCGTCGTCGTCAGCCTCCGACGCTCCTTCAGAGAAACTCTCCCAGCCCTCTAAGCCAAAGGACAGACGCGAGAAGAAGGAACGGAACGTGTCCAAAAAGAAGGACGCTCCGGCGGTTTCAGTACCGCCTGCTGTACATAGGTCTGGCTCTGAGGATGAGGTGGAGATCCTCGCCTCTGCCGCGGATCTCGCCCTCACAGAACCCTTGGGGGCCTGTCCTATGGACACAGCTGACTCGCCCAGTGGCGGCCGTTGACTCTGAGGCGCCGTCTGCCTCTTAGTCGCCTTCACGCCCTCCCAGTCCCTTCCTGCTTCCATTCTCCAGTGGAATTGCGGCGGTTATTTCCGCCACCTGCCTGAGCTCCGGATGCTTCTGAGTGCTTCCCCTGTTCTCTGCATTGCTCTTCAGGAAACTTGGTTTCCAGCAATGCGGACCCCTGCCCTTCGCAGTTATCGTGGATACTATAAGAACCGCGCTGACTGTCAACGAGCTTCAGGTGGAGTTTGCCTCTTTGTTCACCACTCTGTCTGTAGCTCGCCAGTACCCCTTCTGACGCCTTTAGAGGCAGTCGCTGTCAGAATTGAGCTCTCGCCGGCTATTACTGTTTGCTCTGTTTACGTTCCTCCATATGGGCAGCTCCCCCGACATGTCTTGGCTGCGCTGCTGGCTCATCTCCCGCCGCCATTGCTGCTTCTGGGCGATTTCAATGCCCACAACTCTCTATGGGGTGGGACTGTCTCCGATCACCGCGGTCGCGCCGTGGAGCATGTGTTGGCTCAACTCGACCTTAGCCTCTTGAACACCGGTGCTCCCACGCATTTCAGTGTGGCCCATGGCTCGCTCTCGGCCATCGATATCTCTCTTTGCAGCCCCAGACTTGTCCCATCTCTTCACTGGAGAGTGCATCCTGACCTGTGTGCTAGTGACCATTTTCCCATCTATTTGTCAATGCCCCAGTGTCATTCTTCTGGGCGCCTGCCCCGCTGGGCTCTCAACAGGGCTGACTGGCCAGCTTTTACTTCCGCTGCCACCATTGCTTCTCCCCCACAGGGTGACATTGACGAGGTGGTCCGTGTCTTGACCACGTCAATTATTTCTGCGGCCGAGACTGCCATCCCCCGCTCTTCTGGAGTCCCTCGGAGGAAGGCTGTCCCCTGGTGGTCGCCGGCGATTGCTGAGGCTATTCGCGACCGTAGGCGGGCTCTCCAGCGTCATAAGCGACATCCGTCTCTGGAGACCCTCATCGCCTTTAAGAAGCTCCGTGCCTTGGCCCGTCGTCTTATTGCACGGCGTAAGCAGGAGTGCTGGGAGAGGTACGTTTCATCCTTGGGCTCCCGTGTCTCCCCGTCGCTCGTGTGGTCCCGCATCCGGCGGATTTATGGATACCAGACCCCTATGGGTGTCCCTGGAATCTCCCTGGACGGCGCTGTCTGCACTGTCGCTGCCGCCATTGCTGACCACCTTGCCGCGCACTTTGCTACGAGCTCTGCGACTGCAACTGACCCTCCTGCCTTTCGCTCTCTAAAGGAGCGCGCCGAGCGGATGCCGTTATCATTCCACACACGTCGTTCTGAAAAATACAATGCTCCTTTCAGTGAGAGGGAATTCCTCGCTGCCCTCGCCGATTGCCCTGATACAGCACCAGGACCGGACTGCATCCACGCGCAGATGCTGAAGCATCTCTCCAGGGACTGCCAGAGACACATCCTCACTATCTTTAACCGCATTTGGAGCGAGGGCGTGTTCCCGTCGCAATGGCGAGAGGGTGTTATCATCCCCATCTTAAAGCCCGGTGCGGACCCTCTGGCGGTGGACACCTATCGTCCCATTGCCCTCACCAACGTTTTGTGCAAATTGCTCGAACGTATGGTGGGGTGGCGTTTGTGTTGGGTCCTTGAGTCACGCGGTCTCCTCGCTCCATCCCAGGGTGGCTTCCGTCAGGGCCGGTCTGCTGCGGACAATTTGGTGCGGCTGGAATCTGCTATCTGTACGGCCTTTTCCTGCCGTCAGCATCTCGTTGCTGTATTTTTTGATCTGCGGAAGGCATATGACACAACATGGAGGCATCACATCCTTGCTACGTTGCGCGAGTGGGGTCTTCGTGGTCAGCTCCCAGCTTTTCTTCAAAACTTTTTATTGCCCCGCTCTTTCCGGGTGCAAGTCGGTGCCGCCTCTAGTTCATCTTATATACAGGAAAATGGGGTCCCGCAGGGCTCGGTGTTGAGCGTTTCCTTATTTCTAGTGGCCATTAATGGTCTGGCTGCAGCCGTGGGGTCGTCAGTGTCTCCTTCTTTGTATGCCGACGCTTTCTGCATCTCATTTAGCTCAACGACTACGGGAGTCGCCGAACGCAGGCTGCAAGCAGCCGTTCGCAAGGCGGCATCATGGGCTCTGACTCATGGATTTCAGTTCTCTGCGGCCAAGACTCGAGTTATGCACTTTTGCAGGCGTCGGACGGTCCACCCTCTTCCGGAACTTTACCTCGACGGTCACCTACTTCAAGTGGTGGACACTAGCCGCTTCTTAGGACTCGTCTTTGATGCCTGGCTCACATGGGTTCCTCATATTACTCAGCTGAAGCAAAAGTGCTGGCGGCACCTCAACGCCCTCCGCTGCCTGAGCCACGCGTCTTTGGTGCAGATCGTTGCACGCTGTTGCGATTGTACAGAGCCCTTGTGCAGTCGAGGCTTGATTATGGAAGCCTGGCCTATAGGTCTGCATCACCCTCAGTGTTGACGTTGTTGGACCCCATACACTACTGTGGGGTTTGGCTTGCAACTGGCGCTTTCCGTATGAGCCCCGTAGATAGTCTACTGGTAGAGGCCGGGGTTCCCCCGCTGCGGATTCACCGCCACCGACTGCTCGCCGACTATGCTGTCCATGTGCATTGCTCACCAGACCATCCCAATCATCGCCTGCTTTTCCCTGCCAGGGTCCTCCCTCTGCCCGACCGGCGAGCTAGGTCTGGGCTTTCCATTGCTGTCCGCGTCCAGTCCCTGCTGTCAGCACTGGGGTCGTTCCCTCTTCTGCCACACTTCCGGGCCTGTGCGCCCACGCCTCCCTGGTGTATGCCCCGGCCGTCCGTCCGCCTGGACTTGGCACGGGAACCCAAGGACTCGGTTCCACACGTGGCCCTCCATCGCCGTTTTCTTGCGCTCCTCGCCTCATTTTCAGGCTGTGAGCCTGTCTACACTGATGGTTCCCTGGTGGATGGTCGTACTGCCTACGCTTTTGCTCACGCTGCCCATGTTGAACAGCGCTCCTTGCCGGCTGGCTGCAGTATTTTTACTGCAGAGCTGGTGGCCATATTGCGCGCTCTTGAGCATATGCATTCCTGCTCAGGTACGTCCATCGTCATCTGCAGTGACTCCCTGAGCAGCCTCCAGGCTATCGACCGCTGACATACCTCTTCTCCTCTGGTATCCTTTATTCAGGAGTCTGTTTTTGCCAATACCCGCTCTGGTCGTTCAGTGGTCTTTGTTTGGACGCCAGGTCACGTTGGCATACCGGGGAACAAACGTGTCGACAGGCTGGCCAAAGGGGCAATCGATGCCCCCACTTTGGAGATCGGCCTCCCGGCTCGTGATCTGCAGGTGGCGTTGCGCCGTAAGGTGCTTCAGATGTGGCATGACGAGTGGCGTGGCCTGACTACGCCGAATAAACTGCAGGCTCCTAAGGAGACGACGGATGTGTTGCGGTCCTCCCTGCGGGCTTCTCATAGGGACTCTGTCATCCTGTGTCGGCTCCACATCGGCCATACCTACCTGACGCACGGACATCTTTTGCGTCAGGTGGATCCCCCCCCTGTGTCAGTGTGGGTCCCGGTTGACAGACGCCCACATTTTGTTGGGGTGTCCCTGCCTGCGCACCCTCCGGCAGACTTTTAATCTCCCAGGCACGTTGCCTTTGGTTTTATGCGACGATGCCTCCATGGCTGACGACGTTTTAAATTTTATCCGTGGTAGTCCCTTTTATGGTTGGGGGGACCTGTCCCTTTCCCTTTCTGTGTATCTTGTCCTCGAGTCTCTCATTGGCTGCAGATTTTAATGTGTGTATTCGGATGGTTCACTCTTTCCCAATTTTTGTTCCTATGGTCATTCAACCAGTCTCCGGCCCTCTTCTTTTCTTCTGTTTCTTTCTGTCCGGTGTTCGTCTGTACTCTTCTTGTCTCTAGTGTTTGCTGCCACATTGGTGTTCTTTCAGTGACTGGGGGCAGGGGCGTCTCCTCCCCTCTTGGGGTTATACCTGTTCCGTAAATTTTTTTTCGCTTGTTTTTGGAATGGGGGACTGATGACCTTAGCTGTTTGATCCCCCTTAAACATCCCAACACCCACCCCACACCCCCTAGCTCCGAATAACATTCTAATTTCGGCCATTAAGGCCTTTCTTTTCCATCGCTATACTTAATACTGACAAAGGCCTTAATGGCCGAAAGCTATGATTGTGTGAATCTTTCTATTGTGACTCAGCATTTCCACTATATGGTGAATAGCAACTTTCCTTCTCTCGTAAGGTTACATTCCATCCTGTATTTTCTATTGTTTGATTTCAGAGTCTGTTAGTTTCCTTCGTGCGGCTATAATCAGAACCGCGCGACCGCACCGATCGCAGGTTCGAATCCTCCCTCGGGCATGGATGTGTGTGATATCCTTAGGTTAATTAGGTTTAAGTAGTTCTAAATTCTAGGGGACTGATGACCTCAGAAGTTAAGTCCCATAGTGCTCAGAGCTATTTGAACAATTAAAAACAGCCTTTCCACATGAATCACCTGAGAATAAATGATGTCTCCGAAAATGCACTGCCCTTTTATTCCTTATGTACACTATACTACTGCCACCTGTATATGTGCGTATAAGTATCACATGACTTTTGTAGCCTCAGTATATTAGAAAACGAGGCTAACTGTTGTCATTGTGGCAACAAACTATTTGAAGATCGCCGAAGTCGAGAAGATGTAAAATGAAGACAGGCAATATTAAAAAAACATTTCCAAAAATTAGGGATTTGTTAACAAGAAATATAAACTAAAGTGTTAGGAAATCTTTTCTGGCTGTATTTGTCTATAGTGTAAAACGCGGAGGACAGACAGTTCAAACAAGAAGAGAACAAGGACTTTTTGAAATGTGGCGCTACAGAAGAATGTTGAAGAAGGAGTACGTATATCGGATTGCCAGTGAGGAGTAGCGAATCGGACTGGTAAAATAAGAAATTCATGGCACTGATTGACATACAGAAAGGATCGGTTGTCAGGACACATCTTCAGGGCTCAAGGAACCATCAGTTTGCTACGGATGGAGGTGTGTGTGTGTGTGTGTGTGTGTGTGTGTGTGTGTGTGTTTGGAAGGGAGAGGGGGTTATAAAATTCGTAGAGAGAGACTTGAAAGTAGTGTTGTTGTTGTTGTTGTTGTTGTTGTTGTTGTCTTCAGTCCTGAGACCAGTTTGATGCAGTTCTACATGCTGCTCTGTCCTGTGCATGCTTCTTCATCTCCCATTACTTACTGCAACCTACATCCTTCTGAATCTGCTTAGTGTATTCGTCTCTTGGTCTCCCTCTACGATTTTTAACCTTCACGCTACCCTCCAATGCTAAATTTGTGATGCCTTGAATCCTCAAAACATGTCCTACCAACCGGTCCCTTCTTCTTGTCAAGTTGTGCCACGAACTCCTCTTCTCCCCAATTCTATTCAACACCTCCTTATTAGTTATGTTATCTACCCATCTAATCTTCAGCATTCTTCTGCAGCACCACATTTCGAAAGCTTCTATTCTCTTAATGTCCAAACTATTTATCGTACATGTTTCACTTCCATATATGGCTACACTACATACAAATACTTTCAGAAACGACTTCCTGACACTTAAATCTATACTCGATGTTAACAAATTTCTCTTCTTCAGAAACGCTTTCCTTGCCATTGCCAGTCTACATTTTATATCCTCTCTACTTCGACCATCGTCAATTATTTTGCTTCCCAAATAGCAAACCTCCTTTACTACTTTAAGTGTCTCATTTCCCAACCTAATTCCCTCAACATAACCAGACCCAATTAGACTACATTCCATTATCATCGTTTTGCTTTTGTTGATGTTCATTTTATATCCTCCTTTCAAGACACTGTCCATTCCGTTCAACTGCTCTTCCAAGTCCTTTGCTGTCTCTGACAGAATTACAATGTCATCGGCGAACCTTTAAGTTTTTATTTCTTCTCCATGGACCTTAATACCTACTCCGAATGTTTCTTTTGTTTCCTTTACTGATTGTCAATATACAGATTGAATAACATCGGGGAGAGGCTACAACCCTGTCTCACTCCCTTCCCAACAGCTGCTTCCCTTTCATTCCCCTCGACTCTTATAACTGCCATCTGGTTTCTGTACGAATTGTAAATAGCCTTTCGCTCACTGTATTTTACCCCTGCCATCTTTAGAATTTGAAAGAGACAGCATTGTCAAAAGCTTTCTCTCAGTCCACAAATGCTAGAAATGTAGGTTTGCCTTTCCTTAATCTATTTTCTAAGATACGTTGTAGGGTCAGTATTGCCTCACGTGTTCCAATATTTCTGCGGAATCCAAACTGATCTTCCGCAAGGTCGGCTTCTACCAGTTTTTCCATTCGTTTGTAAAGAATTCGCGTTAGTATTTTGCAGCTGTGACTTATTAAACTGATAGGTCAGTAATTTTCACATGTGTCAACACCTGCTTTCTTTGAGATTGGAATTATTATACTCTTCTTGTAGACTGAGGGTATTTCGCCTGTCTCATACATATTGCTCACCAGATGATTGAGTTTTGTCAGGACTGACTCTCCCAAGGCCGTCAGTAGTTCGAATGGAATGTTGTCTACTCCCGGGGCCTTGTTTCGATTCAGGTCTTTCAGTGCTCTGTAAAGCTCTTCACGCAGTATCGTATCTACCGCGTCATCTTCACCTACATCCTCTTCCATTTCCATAATATTGTCCTCAAGTACATCGCCCTTGTATAGACCCTCTATATACTCCCTCCACCTTTCTGCTTTCGCTTCTTTGTTAAGAGCTGTGTTCCCATCTGAGCTCTTGATAGTCATACAAGTGGCTCTCTTTTCTCCAAAGGTCTCTTTAATTTTCCTGTAGGTAGTATCTATCTTACCCTTAGTGAGATAAGCCTCTACATCCTTACATTTGTCCTCTAGCCAGCCCTGCTTAGCCATTTTGCACTTCCTGTCGACCTGATTCTTGAGACGTTTGTATTCCCTTTTGCCTGCTTCATTTACTGCCTTTGTATATTTTCTCCTTTCATCAATTAATTCAATATTTCTTCTGTTACCCAAGAATTTCTACTAGCCTTCGTCTTTTTACCTACTTGATCCTCTGCTGCCTTCACTACTTCATCCCTCAAAGCTACCCATTCGTCTTCTGCTGTATTTCTTCCCTCATTCCTGTCAATTGTTCCTTTATGCTCTCCCTGAAACACTGTACGACCTCTGGTTTAGTCAGTTTATCCAAGTCCCATCTCCTTAAATTCCCACCTTTTTGCAGTTTCTTCAGTTTTAATCTACAGTTCATAACCAATAGATCGTGGTCAGGGTCCACGTCTGCCCCTGTAAATGTCTTACAATTTAAAACCTGGTTCCTAAATCTCTGTCTGACCATTATATAATTTATCTGATACCTTCTAGTATCTCCAGGGTTCTCCAATGTATACAACCTTCTCTTATGATTCTTGAACTAAGTGTTTGCTATGATTAAGTTATGCTCTGTGCAAAATTCTACCAGACGTCTTCCTCTTTCATTTCTCTCCCCCAATTCATATTCACCCACTATGTTTCCTTCTCTCCCTTTTTCTATTCTCGAATTCCAGTCATCCATGACTATTAAATTTTCGTCTCCCTTCACTACCTGAATAATTTCTTTTATTTCATCATACATTTCTTAAATTTCTTCATATGCAGAGCTCTCGTAGGCGTGGGCTTCATGTCTATTTTGGCCACAATAATGCGTTCACTGTGTTGTTGGTAGTAGCTTGCCCGCACTCCTATTTGTTATTCATTATTAAACCTACTCCTGCATTACCCCTATTTGATTTTGTATTTATAACCCTGTATTCACCTGACCAAAAGTCTTGTTCCTCCTGCCACCGAATTTCACTAATTCTCACTATATCTAACTTCAACGTATCCAGTTCCCTTTTTATATTTTCTAACCTACCTGCCCGATTAAGGGATCTGACATTCCACGCTCCGATCCGTAGAACGCCAGTTTTCTTTCTACTGATAACGACGTTCTCTTGAGTAGTCCCCGCCCGAAGATCCGAATGGGGTACTATTTTACCTCCGGAATATTTTAATCAAGTGGACGCCATCATCATTTAACCATACAGTAAAGCTGCATGCCCTCGGCAAAAATTATGGCTGTAGTTTCCCCTTGCCTTCAGCTGTTCGCAGTACCAGCACAGCAAGGCCGTTTTGGTTAGTGGTGCCAGGCCAGATTACTCAATCATCCAGACCCTTGCCCCTGCAACTACTGGGAAGGCTGCTGCCCCTCTTCGGCAACCACACGTTTGTGTGGCCTCTCAACAGATACCCCTCCGATGTGGTTGCACCTGCGGTACGGTCATCTGTATCGCTGAGGCACGCAAGCCTCCCCACCAACGGCAAGGTCCATGGTTCATGGGGTAGGTTGAAAGTAGTAGGCAAGCTGAAACTGGTACAGGTTGGAGTAGCGACGAAGGGACTTGCATGGGATGGAGTAGTGTGGACAGATGCCTCGAACCAGTCTTCAGATAGCTGACCACGACAACGACAGCCGTATTAAAATTACTTGTCAGTACGTGCGTCTTGCATCGCCGGGAAAGCGTGACGACAAAGTTTATCGGCTGCCCGTCTCGTACATAAGACAAGATGAAACACGGAGTAGGCTGGCTAGGCGGGCAAAACGTGCCCCTGCCAATTGCGATGAGCGACAGGCAAACAAATAGAATTTACCCGTTCCCAGTAGTTGAGTGGCGCTTGTGGCGACTGCCTCAACTGGTTTTCATTCTGCAGTCACAACAGTTGATGCCACCTGTTGTTGTGTCACATGGGCAACGGCGTTGAGTTCACAGGTGTCGTTGAGAGCACTGATGTAAGGAACTCAGTTTCAAGATATAAACTAAAAAGAAATTTTAATCTATAGTGATCGGAAAATTGTGGAATTCTGTTCTCCAAACTCGGTTGCTCACAACTGATCTACACTATAGTTGAATCGTCGGTTCAGTTGTGTCGCGCAAGGTTGAAATGTCATCCGATGCCGGTACTGAGCGTCCATTTGAGTCTAATTTGCGTACTGCTTTTGTGCGGTGACAGCTGTGGTTGGAGTATATCCTGGGACGGACAAAAACAAATTATTGTGCCCATTTTAATGAGGAACCACGACAAATGATCGTCCAAATTAATTGAAAATAAGGCCACTGTCACGCAACGGAAAAAGTCTTATGTAAATGGATATTAATAGGGGTGGCCGCATTATAAAAAACATACTTATTAACTTTGAACACGAAAGTTATCCTCTGACGTCTCAAAAGAACCACTAATATTCGGATAAGGGTATACAGCTCAAAGTATAATCTTGGAGCAAGTGGTTAGCAAGGATAAGACGCTGTTATATTAATTACTCGCGGACACGGCCAGCGACTGCATAAGTTGTTAATTAAGTGTAGAAAGTACATGGAAAGTAAGAAGTGAACGCTACTAGATTACTAAAGCGCGCATTGAGAGTAAAAAGTTGAATGCGTGATTTTAAGGTCGCGGAATGGCATCCCGAGGAGGGCGAGTTAGATTCGTCTTTAAACTGCTTTGGTGGGCGCGACAATGTGCTCATCTCACCAGTCGGTAAGTACGTGCACGAAGGGGCTGGCGGCAGCACCGCCTAGAAGATATGATTAAAACCCTCATTTTAGTAGAGCTGGCAGCAAGACAGGCGAGTTTAAGACGGCTCTTGGAGAACATACCTTGTCTGCTTCTTGTAGAGCATTAACTTCGCTTTAGGTCTTCATTGATAGGTAACTTTACTTTAGTCTTAAAGATGTCTTATGAATGAAGCCCTAAAGCGAAGTTAATGCTCTACAACAACCAGACAAGGTATGTTCTCCAAGAGCCATCTTAAACTCGCCTGACTTACTGCCGGAACTGGATGGATATCGCTACCCACTCAGCGCGGAGATTCCGAGTTCTGATGAACATTATACTTCATCCAATCGCTCAGAGGATCCAGGAGATTTCTCGCGCTCTATTCTGAAATGGACAAAAAGAAGCTCTGCCCGTACGCGCAGCGCTAAAGCTCGGTCAGTGCCGAAAATGACAGCGTGAGCCTGTCTGGAGGCTGCAGTCTGACTTTCGAACTAGACGTTATTCCCAGGCGTCGTAACGAACATTCACACGCCCGAAGAAAAGCACACCTGGCTAGACATTTCTTATCTGGATGAAAGGGCTTAGGCGAAGAATTCGATGTTTCCTTTGATGGAGGAGTGCGTCATCCGGACATTTTCTGGAGAGTGTGCATGAGGATAAGAATACCAGACTCGCTAGCTGCCGACAGGTCACTGTCCAAAGCGCTACAGTTTTGTAGCGGCAAATTCCTTCCAGCAGAGGCTCTTATCTCTTGCATCTATTTTGTGAGCTTTCCAGTGGGAACCACCATAAACTCCATAAGAAAGACAGAAGAGAAGCGAAAAACAACCACTAGCAATGGTAATCTATATCTGCAACTACAGAACAGTGTACCGAACGACTGCTTCGTCAAGAGAATTTGCTTATTAACCTTTGAAATACGTTAGTGGACAGTTTCCGCAAAAAAATGGCCAATTTATACTGTTCCACCGGTAATTTGTCTTTCTCCAGATGGGAGACGCTACTTTCCTTTAAGTAGCTTGCCAGTTGTTTTTGCACGGCCGAATATTTCGAATTCAATTACCCTTGGGAGTACAAGGTATCGAACAAGGACCTTGGTCTAGTAGAGAGATCTGCAGAATGCTGAGCTGTTGTAACAGCTATAGCGTTGTAACAATTTTGTTTATTGCCTTTCCAACAAGAGTGTTACGACAGAGGGGGAGGTTATTTTAGTTTAGTGACGGCTCGCCTGCGAAGAGACATCGACATTCGCAGACATGAATGCAATTGTAGTTGCTAAGATTTACTTCAAGATTTTCAGCACTGTGGCACTAAGAAGCTAAACTCCGTACGAACAGGCCTCGAAGACCCAACGGTACCGACCGACCGCCGTGTCATCCTCAAACCACTGGCGTCACTGGATGCCGATATGGAGGGACACGTGTTCAGCACACCGCTGTCTCAGCCATTATCAGTTTTCGTGACGGGAGTCGCTGCTCCCCAGTCAAGTAGCTAGCACGGTGGAACATTCAAAACAGTAAAGCGTGCGCAAGCGCTGTCTTGCAGGCCTACAAAGATGACCCGCTACGATTACCTGTTTCGTAATTTCCTGTCGGGAATGGAAACAGCAGCAGCGATGCGACCTGAAATGCTTCTGCCCGACGGAATCCCGTAGAGATAATTAACTTTTTTAATAAGTGCACACGATGTGTACACATAAAAAGTTTTTTACTTATCATTTCTGCATAAATAATCACTTCCAAACGCGATAAAACTCTTTAGGAACTAGGTGCAAATCACAAATTCATTTTCGCCTTCACGTCTACAGTAAATAATTTGCGGCGACGGCAGCGAAAGTGAGAACAACCGCTACAGTGATTTCACTGTAAACAGCAAGTGCTCTCGGGCGCAGAGGGGTAGTTTTGTCACCGATAAACGTTTTAAATAAATTAAATTCATTTTACAGGGTGGCGCACGAAATGTGCTACCATTTGTTTCGTACATAATTTGTGAGTCGCACTAGATATCCCGTTGAGCACCTCAACATCAATATCAGTAGAGCATGGAGAAACAAATGAGTTACTAAATGACGCGTAATTCACGACCTGTCGCTAGGAGACCAGTGTTTACAGCGTGGCCGACAACAGACGACCGAGGGCGCAGCAGCGATCGCAGTTGCGTCACTTTTCACGAAACTAAAAGTCCTGCTGCGACGGTACCGACCGACAGCAGTTTAACATACTGTGGGGTGTTTGCAAGAGAATCTTTCATGGGTTGTATTATCACTTTGTACGGCAAGCATAAATATTCGAAAGGAAACGAACTCGGCCGGAGCCTGTTCGTTCGCCGGAGAATACTGAAGTGGTACGAGCTGCTCTACAAGGATGCACCGATAAATCGTGCAGCAAGGCGGCTGTGCAACTGGGAAAATCCAGACGCTCCGTTCAACGGATTGTTAAAAGTGACCTCCGTATGTACCCATACAAGATGACCTCCGCTCGAAGCTAACTGCAGTGCACAAGCGCCAGAGGCTACCTTTTGTGCGCTGCACGGAGGACAGGGAACAAACTCTGAACAACGTTTGGTTTTCAGACGAGGCGCATTTTCGTAAGGACGGTGTAGTAGGGCTACTGTAAAACCGCAACTACTTCTCGAGCGACGACATGCTCCGAGTATTACAGTGTCGGTCGTTAATTTCCAGTCAAGGGCTTACAAGCCCTTTTTTCTTTGAAACAACTGTGAATAGTGCACGTTTTTTTGGGCCGCTGCGCAGTAACTCTGTTCCACAGCTTCTTGCTACTGCGTTGCCCTTCAATACTGAAGTGTTTCCTATAAGATGGAGTACGACATACTGCATCACTGTTGGATTTCTAGCACGAGCGTTTCGACATGAGACTCATTTCTCTTAGATTTCCAGGTCGCTTCAGTGACGGACAGTTTTCGCCCCCAACAGTCCTGACCTCAAACCATTACACTTCCTTCGTTTGGGGTACCTAAACGAAACAATTTTTTCGAAACTTCCACGTGATTTTGGAGCTCACAGGCACTATTCTTTAAGCCTGCAGTGAAACGACGGAAGACATGTACCGTAGGTTTATAGCTAACCTCAGCGTTCATGATAAGGAAGTTATAAATGAAAAGTTGGACATATTGAGCGTGTGCTGAGTTAGAACAACTCTCCACAGAGTGTTTTCCATGGTGTTATATGTTTCCTTGAATTTGCCTTGACAGTTAAGTGTTTATTCGAAAACAAAATGGTGACTTATTTCGTGCGCCATCTTTTTGTCGTTGTTCTTTTAACTGTAGAATATAAAAGGTAGACGCTATGTTTTAGTAGAATCGATTAGAAAGCCTAACGTGTTTCGAACGAAACACGTAAGTTTCTACTTTGTATTTTTTAAGGAATAAATTCTATACTTACATCACTACTGTGCAATTTACATCCAGGTGCTTTTCAGAGAGAACCACTTTCAGATTATTTTTCGAGCGTTCGCCCTCGAACCCCAGGTGGAAAAATGACACCCAAATCTTTCCATAAGAGTTCTGGTTTATCTTACTTTATTACGATTGTCATTTCTACCTATGTAGATCAGAGTCAACAAAATATTTTTACATTCTGAGGAGATAGTTGGCGATTAAAATTTTATAAGAACGCCTTTGTTTTATTGATTGCCAACGTCGACTCACGTATCATATCCTTGACACACTCTCTCCATTTTCTCGATACTACAAAACAAGTTGCATTTCTTTGCCTTTTTTCGAAATACTCCATCTATCTTGTAAGGATCCCATACAGCACTAAAACACTCCAGAAGAGGACGGATGATGGTAGTGTAGATAGTCTCTTTAGTAGATTTGTTGAGTCTCCTAAGAGTTCTCCCAATAAAACTCAGTCTTTCCCACAACATTTTCTATTGCATGGTTCTTATTTTCGTAATTGTAATCCCTAGGTTTAACTGCATCGACAACCTGTAAATTTGTATTATTTATCTTGTTACCGAAATGTAACAGATTCTTTCTAGTAGCCATATGGAATACCTCATGATTTTCATCGTTCACAGAGGACTGCCACATTTTTCACCCTATAGATTTCTTTTCTAAATCATTTTGTGGTTCATATAGCAATTTGTTCTGCTTCTCGTGCCTTGTCACGTCACAATAAATGTTATAAACAAATTAAATGCAATACAGATTTTTTAACATAAACTATTCGGAACCTGACGTCCTAAGTTTACAGAGAAACAGAAAAGTTTCTTCTTCGTATTCTCTAGTGCCTCGAGGTGTGGACTCTGTAGTGACACCTAACGCTATTTGTGCTCCGCGGAAACACACATGGCAACCGCACAAAGCAGTTTCCTGAAGTAGTAGCGCTCGTAACTACATACAGAGTATTTGGCAACACTAATAATGCATCAATAATAATACTAAAATATAACAATGTAAATGCATATTGTTTCAGAGAGCATGTAGTTCGTGGGGCAGCTTTATCGCTCTGGTTGGGAACTTAAGTAGTGCGCAATGTGAAAAGTAAATTAACTTCGCGATCAGACCCATAGGACCGTAGAATGCAGACATATCGTCGTGCCATCGTCCGCCATGTTGTGAAGTGGATGAGGTGTGGAGAGTATGGGAGTGACACGCTGTTCTTCCAATCGTCGACTGAAACGTCGGAGTATTTATTTCCCTTTTCCAAATTTCTTCCTTGGTTCCTTTACAGCGTACTCGATGTATAGATTAAACAGCACAGGCTAGAAGCAAGTCCCACACCCTACTCGGCTGTAGAGGCTCTTTCATGTTCTTAGAAACTTAAAACTGTGGTCAGTATTCTGCAAAGTTGTAGACAACATTTCGCTCCCGATATTTAATTCCAGCTTCCTTCACAATTTTAAATAACACATTTCAGTTAACAATATCAGGAGTTTTTGGCAATAATAACTTATTAATGCTAGTAATCACACCTGTCAGGACCTACTTTAATTGGAACTGGAACTATTACATTCTTCTTGATATCTGACAGTATTTAGACTTTCTTATATATATATATATATATATATATATATATATATATATATATTCCCACTTGGAGGAATAGTTTTGTCATGGCATTTCTAATTATCTCAATAATTTTGAGGAAATAGGTTCTACTCCAAGGACGTTGTTTCGTCTTACTATCTTCTCACAGCAGCATTTCTCCTATTTAATTTTTGCTTGCATCCTCTTGTTTTTCTATAATACTGCCACGAATTTCATTGCCCTTTAATCGGTGTTGGCAACGGCCTTGCCGCAGTGGATACACCGGTTCCCGTGATATCACCGAAGTAAAGCGCTGTTGAGCGTGGCTGGTACTTGGATGGGTGACCATCCGGCCACCATGCGCTGTTGCCATTTTCGGGGTGATGCCAATTGAGAAGCTACGTGACCGAATAGTAGCGGCTTCGATCAAGAATACCATCATAACGACCGGAAGAGCGGTGTGCTGACCCCACGCCCCTCCTACCGCATCCTCCTTTGAGGATGACACGGCGGTGGGATGGTCCAGGTAGACCACTCGTGGTCTGAAGACGGACTGCTTTTTTATCGCTGTCACCTTTCGACTTTCCCTTGTCTTCTTAGTACTGTCTTGGTATTTGCGCTCTTAATATTCATACAATTGCTAATTTTCTCCAAACGTCTCTCTAATTTTGCTAAAGGAGGCGTCTATATTTCCGATACTCATGCACGCTTCTGCAGCTTTGCATTTATGCTTTAGCCATTCCTGCATTGCCATTTCGCAAGTATTTTTATACGTTTTTACTCCCATTAGCCTGGTTGATTATAATTTTTGTGCTTTCGCCTCTCGCCAGTTAATTTCAATGTCTCATTTGTTACGTAAGGGTATCTACTGGGCTTTGCCTTACACCCGTCAGATCCTCTGCTTTCTTTAATCTCTGAGATCAGTGATATTGATTTCTTTCCTCTGTTTCTGTCAGTCGTTGTCTAATGCTCGCTTTGAAACTCTCAGCAACTTCTGTTTCTTTCAGTTTATCTAGGTCCCATCACCTTAATTTCTTATCTTTGAGCAATTTCTTCAATTGTAATTTGCAGATCAAAACCCATAAATTACGGTCAGTATTCACATTCGTGAAAATGTTTTTCAGTCTAAATCTATTATATTATACAATCAATCTGAAATCTTCCGGTATCTTCAGGTCTCTTCCACGTGTGCGGCCTTCTTTCTTGGCTCTTAAACTAAATGCTAGAAATGATTAAACTAAGCTCTGTACGTAATTGCATGAAATTCCACCAGGAATTCTGCATTCTCAAATCGTGTTTCTGAAATGGCATTTCTTCATGTAGTTAATAAGACGCTGACGGAAACAAATCGCAACACCAAAGAGGAGTTGCGCGATTTAAACGAAAGTTGACGGGCCTGTCTCTACATCTGAAAGATAACGTCTATTCAGATGTCCTGCCAGTCGCGAATGCAAATCAGGTTTGCTTTAAATACGAGCTGTAACGATCGTGAGCTTTAGTTACCTGTGAGATTGTACGTGGTGAGTTGAGGTTGGTCAAGAACGCCTTTAAGGCGACAAAGATGCCATTACAACACCTCACTGAGTTTGAACGAGGTCGTACAACAGGGCTACGAGAGCCTGGATGTTCCTTTTGTGATAGCGCAGTAATACTGAACTTGGCAGGTGACTAGCCACTGTACATGATTACTAGCGGCAGTGATCACGAGAATGTACGATTGCAAGACGAGCGGACTCTGGACGGCCACTTGGCACTGCCGAGAGGGAAGAGCATCGTGTTCGGTCTGTGGCTGTGGCTCATCGCACTGCAGCTGCAGCAGCAAAATGAGCAGCAGTTGGACCAACAGTGACACAACGGGCTGCTACAATTCGTTTACTTCAAGGACAGTTCAGAGCCAAACGCCTTGCAGCATGCACTCTGCTGACACGATACCACCCTCTTTTCGACTACCTTGGTGTCAAGCCCTCCCCCCATGAACCATGGACCTTGCCGTTGGTGGGGAGGCTTGCGTGCCTCAGCGATACAGATGGCCGTACCGTAGGTGCAACCACAACGGAGGGGTATCTGTTGAGAGGCCAGACAAACGTGTGGTTCCTGAAGAGGGGCAACAGCCTTTTCAGTAGTTGCAGGGGCAACAGTCTGGATGATTGACTGATCTGGCCTTGCAACATTAACCAAAACGGCCTTGCTGTGCTGGTACTGCGAACGGCTGAAAGCAAGGGGAAACTACAGCCGTAATTTTTCCCGAGGACATGCAGCTTTACTGTATGATTAAATGATGATGGCATCCTCTTGGGTAAAATATTCCGGAGGTAAAATAGTCCCCCATTCGGATCTCCGGGCGGGGACTACTCAGGAGGATGTCGTTATCAGGAGAAAGAAAACTGGCGTTCTACGGATCGGAGCGTGGAATGTCAGATCCCTTAATCGGGCAGGTAGGTTAGAAAATTTAAAAAGGGAAATAGATAGGTTAAAGTTAGATATAGTGGGAATTAGTGAAGTTCGGTGGCAGGAGGAACAAGACTTCTGGTCAGGTGACTACAGGGTTATAAACACAAAATCAAATAGGGGTAATGCAGGAGTAGGTTTAATAATGAATAGGAAAATAGCAATGCGGGTAAGCTACTACAAACAGCATAGTGAACGCATTATTGTGGCCAAGATAGATACGAAGCCCACACCTACTACAGTAGTACAAGTTTATATGCCAACTAGCTCTGCAGATGATGAAGAAATTGAAGAAATGTACGATGAAATAAAAGAAATTATTCAGATAGTGAAGGGAGACGAAAATTTAATAGTAATGGGTGACTGGAATTCGAGTGTAGGAAAAGGGAGAGAAGGAAACATAGTAGGTGAATATGGATTGGGGCTAAGAAATGAAAGAGGAAGCCGCCTAGTAGAATTTTGCACAGAGCACAACTTAATCATAGCTAACACCTGGTTTAAGAATCATGAAAGAAGGTTGTATACGTGGAAGAACCCTGGAGATACTAAAAGGTATCAGATAGATTATATAATGGTAAGACAGAGATTTAGGAACCAGGTTTTAAGTTGTAAGACATTTCCAGGGGCAGATGTGGACTCTGACCACAATCTATTGGTTATGACCTGTAGATTAAAACTGAAGAAACTGCAAAAATGTGAGAAATTAAGGAGATGGGACCTGGATAAACTGAAAGACCAGAGGTTGTACAGAGTTTCAGAGAGAGCATAAGGGAACAATTGACAGGAATAGGTGAAAGAAATACAGTAGAAGAAGAATGGGTAGCTCTGAGGGATGTAATAGTGAAGGCAGCAGAGGATAAAGTAGGTACAAAGACGAGGGCTGCTAGAAATCCTTGGGTAACAGAAGAAATATTGAATTTAATTGATGAAAGGAGAAAATATAAAAATGCAGTAAATGAAGCAGGCAAAAAGGAATACAAACGTCTCAAAAATGAGATCGACAGGAAGTGCAAAATGGCTAAACAGGGATGGCTAGAGGACAAATGTAAGGATGTAGAAGCTTATCTCACTAGGGGTAAGATAGATACTGCCTACAGGAAAATTAAAGAGACCTTTGGAGAGAAGACAACCACGTGTATGAATATCAAGAGCTCAGATGGCAGCCCAGTTCTAAGCAAAGAAGGGAAGGCAGAAAGGTGTAAGGAGTATATAGAAGGTTTATACAAGGGTGATGTACTTGAGGACAATATTATGGAAATGGAAGAGGATGTAGATGAAGACAAAATGGGAGATACGATACTGCGTGAAGAGTTTGACAGAGCACTGAAAGACCTGAGTCGAAACAAGGCCCCCGGAGTAGACAACATTCCATTAGAACTACTGACGGCCTTGGGAGAGCCAGTCATGACAAAACTCTACCAGCTGGTGAGCAAGATGTATGAGACAGGCGAAATACCCTCAGACTTCAAGAAGAATATAATAATTCCAATCCCAAAGAAAGCAGGTGCTGACAGATGTGAAAATTACCGAACTATCAGTTTAATAAGCCACGGCTGCAAAATACTAACGCGAATTCTTTACAGACGAATGGAAAAACTGGTAGATGCGGACCTCGGGGAGGATCAGTTTGGATTCCGTCGAAATGTTGGAACACGTGAGGCAATACTGACCTTACGACTTATCTTAGAAGAAAGATTAAGAAAAGGCAAACCTACGTTTCTAGCATTTGTAGACTTAGAGAAAGCTTTTGACAATGTTGACTGGAATACTCTTTTTCAAATTCTAAAGGTGGCAGGGGTAAAATACAGGGAGCGAAAGGCTATTTATAATTTGTACAGAAACCAGATGGCAGTAATAAGAGTCGAGGGGCATGAAAGGGAAGCAGTGGTTGGGAAAGGAGTGAGACAGGGTTGTAGCCTCTCCCCGATGTTATTCAATCTGTATATTGAGCAAGCAGTAAAGGAAACAAAAGAAAAATTTGGAGTAGGTATTAAAATTCATGGAGACGAAGTAAAAACTTTGAGGTTCGCCGATGACATTGTAATTCTGTCAGAGACGGCAAAGGACTTGGAAGAGCAGTTGAACGGAATGGACAGTGTCTTGAAAGGAGGATATAAGATGAACATTAACAAAAGCAAAACGAGGATAATGGAATGTAGTCAAATTAAATCGGGTGATGCTGAGGGAATTAGATTAGGAAATGAGACACTTAAAGTAGTAAAGGAGTTTTGCTATTTAGGAAGTAAAATAACTGATGATGGTCAAAGTAGAGAGGATATAAAATGTAGACTGGCAATGGCAAGGAAAGCGTTTCTGAAGAAGAGAAATTTGTTAACATCGATTATAGATTTATGTATCAGGAAGTCGTTTCTGAAAGTATTTGTTTGGAGTGTAGCCATGTATGGAAGTGAAACATGGACGATTACTAGTTTGGACAAGAAGAGAATAGAAGCTTTCGAAATGTGGTGCTACAGAAGAATACTGAAGATAAGGTGGATAGATCACGTAACTAATGAGGAGGTATTGAATAGGATTGGGGAGAAGAGAAGTTTGTGGCACAACTTGACTAGAAGAAGAGATCGGTTGGTAGGACATGTTTTGAGGCATCAAGGGATCACAAATTTAGCATTGGAGGGCAGCGTGGAGGGTAAAAATCGTAGAGGGAGACCGAGAGATGAGTACACTAAGCAGATTCAGAAGGATGTAGGTTGCAGTAGGTACTGGGAGATGAAGCAGCTTGCACAGGATAGAGTAGCATGGAGAGCTGCATCAAACCAGTCTCCGGACTGAAGACAACAACAACGGTGTCAAGCGAGACTTCATAGGAGGGCAGGGTGGACGCCTGGTGTGTTTCTTGACGAAAGCTGTTTCTGCCTCGGTGTCAGCGATGGCTGCGTACTGATTAAGACCATTTGAGTGCCTGCAACCAACTTGTCTGCGTGCTGGACACCCTACATCTACACCTAAAGTGCGTGTCACAGCAGGAGCACTCTCGGGGTTATCTCACGCGCCCTGACTGGAAATCTATACTTCAGTCTGGTGAGTCAACCTGTTGTGCTGGCATTTATGATCAGCATTCCAGAAGGATCTTTCCAACAGGATAACGCTCATCCACACACTTCTGTTGTAACCGGACATGCTCCACGGTCTCGACATACTACCTTGACGCCAGCTCCAGAGCCATCCACAAACAGCATTAAAAGTCCCTGTATGGAATGATCCAGTGCTACAGCCATGGATCTCGATCCCACAAACTGACATCCTAACGAACTAGCATTTCACATTTATAATGCCTTATCTTGCACTGGCGTTAACCTGTGATCTAGTAACATTAATCACTGAAATATATTTCTCAAACGAACGTATTCCCGAAATCGCATTACTCTATATTAATTATTTCTTGTTGCTGCGATGTTTTCCGTTAGTGTATTTTTCCCCTAGTTAAACTGTAATTTACTTTCGTATTATCAAATTTTTGTCATATTCGGCCTAAGTTCTACACACAACAGTTAATAATGATTTCTAATTTATGGTGGTGGTCCTTTTTTCTTTCTCCTCATTAGCTTTTCGTTCTTTTACTCGGCGTATAATGACCGTTAAGATCCAGAAAAGAACTTCTTATCGATACCATATTCTTCTTCTTCACAAGTAAGTACCTTATCTTTATTAATGCGGTAAGCAAGGTGGAACTGGGGCCAATAAGAACATAAGAAGCTGTGGGACGGACAAAACCAAGTGAACTTTAACTCAGAAAAGAGCATCCAAAGTCAAGCCAGAATTAGGTGGCATCCAGGTAGGAAATCTCGTTGATGCTAATAGAACGAGGATTGTCACACAGTAACACAGTCAGTACTGATGTAATCAGTTGAGCTGACTCCCACTGCAAAAATCACACTAATCCCAGACAATACAAGCTCAGTGCACTCAAGAACGGTGCATATATCTTTTAAAGATTACACGAAACAATTTGTTCGCCAACGAGAGAAACAGTTGCTTAAAGAAGTGTCTCTGTACCAGCGCCGCCACCGAAGGAAGACGCTGGGAACTGAGCCGATACTGAATTCATGGTACAGTACAAGATTCGAGGTCAGTCTACGGACAGACGATAAGTATAAAAGTCTCCAGCATATACTCTAAAACCGTAAGGTAGTTGGAATTCTGTAGAATAACATATTTAATGACTTTAACTTTCGGTCATTGAGAATTTATGTTCATACTCAGAACTTTTTAAATGAAGTCATCTTCGTTTCAGCTGTTAGTGATTTACATTACGACTCAAATTCCAGCATTAAGTCTTTTTCAAGTATCTACTAAACACAATGCAAAGTAGTTACAGGAATGTGCAGTAGGATTATCAGTATGTACAACCAATTTTGTAGTTTGTTTACGTACATGTATTCACAAGAATTTGACATACAGGTTTACGTTAGAAAGAAATAATAATGTAAAGTGCACATCAGAGACCAGCAAGTTAGCGATACTAGTAAATGTTCCATTTCATTTCCTGCAATTAACTGTATATGTGAAGACAGGATGACACTGAGAGGGTGCACTTACAATACGTCAGAGTTAATGTCTAAAACAATCGAGAAAATATTTATTTCTGAGGTCTCTTTGTCCATTGAGTATCTACTTGCGTTGTTCTTCGAAGGCGCTATAAATTTCTTACAGAGCGTATTATAAGTTCACACTTCTAGTGTCAATCTGTCGTGATAAATATAATTCTATGCACTACATGAAATGCAATATTTACTAGTATCGCTGACTTGTTGCCCTTTGGTGTGCCCACTACATTGTTATCGCTGCATAACGTAAACCTATCCGTCAAAATCTTGTAATTGCATGAATGTCTACAAACTACAAAATTGGTCGAAAGTAGAATTAATCTCACGTCACAGTCTTGTCATTACGTTGCATTATGTTTTGTAGATGCAGTTGTAAAATAAAAAACTAACAGCTAAAAGCAAGATATCATTTAAGAAATTTGTAGGAGCTGTGGATCCAAATTACAAGAAAGTAACATTCACAACTAGTTGGCAACCAGGTCTTGTCCTGAAAAGATAACTCTATTAGAGTTTGACTTAAGATTAAAAGAAGCAGTTCTATCTTTCTCCATAGAATACTCTTCAGTATTAAAGTTTCATTATTCTGAGAAGTCGACGAATATAATATAGGGAAAAGAAATTACGCCTCCTCAGAGAAGTAATAGATTCACATATCTGAGAATTAGTCTGAAGCTGGAAGAGCTAGACGTCCATGCAAATTGTTTACTTGAATAAAAGTGTAGGTCTGTAAAAGCCTTTCCACCCTCAGCACCCTCTAATTAATTGATTTAAGAAAAGCAAGCAATTCGGTGAAAGGGGAGGCTCTCTACTCCCTCTCATCACCCTTGAAAACACTGCTACGCAACCTTAACTCTGTAGCAAGCCACAGAATAATTTTGTGATTCACGTCAGCTAGAACAGCGGGTCACTACATACTTTATCCTCTGTTCCACGGTGAAGATTTTCGTCAGGTGCTTTTCATTCGGTCTTTCTCTTCAAAATTCCTAATTTTGGTTCTGAAGTGCTTTCTGTTTTGGACATATTCTTCAGCAATATCACTTCTTTTCGGCTTTCACATAGGTGTTCACAGAACACTGTGCAAAGGGGCACATAATATAAAATTGACGTTTTTGTATGTAAATGATATGGCAAGTTTGAGAATATCTACCCAAGAACTGATTTTATCGGGAAGTACATAAAATAGTGTATGTCGAACGATTGCTACTTTTTCTACTTTTTTTTAAGGTAGATCACTTTGATGTCTAAAAGGTATTATTATTATTACACATTAAGGTTACCTCAAGCACAAAAGGGCTGCCCAATGCTTTCACCACAAGTTCTAAATACATACCCAGTAATGTAAAAGTTTTTCAGACAGTAAAGTTATTTGGAAACAAACTGAAGTAGTTTCTCCTTCAAAACACCTCCTATTCCACTGGAGGATTTCAGTTAATGTAATAGGCGATGGTTAGGAATTACTAACTCACACTTGTATTTTTTATAAACCTATAACTTGTCAGTATATAGCAATATTTATATATGAAAATGTAACATGATAGCGCGGGATTAGCCGAGCGGTCTGGGGCCCTGCAGTCATGGACTGTGTCGCTGATCCCGGCTGGGGTTCGAGTCCTCCCTCGGGCATGGGTGTGCGAGTTTGTCCTTAGGATAATTTAGCTTAAGTAGTGTTTAAGCTTAGGGACTGATGACCTTAGCAGTTAAGTCCCATAAGATTTCACACACATTAGAATTTTTTGTAACATGATAGTAAAATGATTGGTTGCACTTGTAACCATTATTTGTGCAATTGATCCTTGGAACAAAACTAACAAACATACTCTACCAGTTTCCATCTTCTCGTACAACTATAAATATTAATATGAATGTTAATTCTTTAATTTAACACTCTCAAATTAAATCCTCATATAATTAAAACCAGCATACCCGACAAGACAGGAAATGGAGCTAGAAAATATTGACAATTTTGTCCATATACCATCAATGATAGCATCACTCTCATAAGAAGAAACTGAAACAGAACAAAAATCAGACCACTTGAAAAAAT
This sequence comes from Schistocerca gregaria, assembly GCF_023897955.1. NCBI lineage: Eukaryota > Metazoa > Arthropoda > Insecta > Orthoptera > Acrididae > Schistocerca > Schistocerca gregaria. The sequence continues at coordinate 118,203,480 of NC_064922.1, forward strand.
TGTTGTATATTTAAAAAAAATAACAAACAAAAATGCCACTAACTAATATTCCTCAAAGTGGCGAAATAGGAAATAAATTTTATAAATCGATATTCAGCTTTTATGCAATCTGTAACAATTTGTTTGCTTAGAAACTTAACGTCCATTGAGGCATATGACAGTAGAGGTGGCTAGAGGCATATCATGACAGTCTGCATTGTCACCAGATCTCCCAAAGGTGAAGAGTTAAGTTTACGGCATTGTGAGATCTCCCTAAAGACTCCATGATGTCTGTCCTGAGATAGTTGCCTTCCTTATCTTCGAGGTAACGAGTCAATGTCGTCTATGGCCAAAGTCCTAAGGCAGTTGTCGTCTTTATGTTCAAGGGACAAAGGGGCTACTGTTCTCTGCAAGTCTGCCACTTGGCCCTATTGATTTTATTAATGGCCTGTTGTAATTTATTGTCTAAATAGTGTAATCAATCACCTTTCACTTTTATCACTATTATTAATCACCTGTCACTTTTACAATCATTCTTAATCAGCTGTCACTTTTATCACAATCACGCTGACAAAAAAATGCAACATCAAAAACTATTTCATGCAGAGTATTTCGGGAATACGTCAATCCCATAACACATTTACGTGATTGACATTGCAAGATCACAGATTAATGTAAGCGTAAGATTCCCTAACGAGCCAAACCATTAGGACCAGATGCGTAATAGCTTGTTTGTTAATCTCTGGAACGCAATACGTCACCGATTCTGCGTATCATTGATTCGAAAGTTTATTGGTGGGCTTGAGGACGTACATGTCGCACCAGAAGTCCATGGATGAGTCATTTAATTTCCTTAAACAGCGTTCTGCTGGCATGTGTACGCAGTTGTGGCCCTTGATAGTGACACAAAAGCATGGCTGCCAACTGTTACGAATTGTCCATATTGTTACACCTTCGTCACCTTAATTAAGGACTTATGGAAAGTTACTAAAAAGTTACGGAAATAGACAACTTACAAATTTAAGTTTCCAAAAATCGGAAAATTTTCTGTTTACATTTCGCTAATCATATTCAACTAAAATGTTGTTCAGATTGTAATGATTTCCTTCCTAAGTACGTAGGAAACTGGTTTCTTACGATTGGTTATGCTGTGTGATTACGAAAATTTATTGCCGTGCGTATGAAAGCTTAAAGAGTAGGAATAAAGCTACTACCGAACCAAATAGGATCACAAGATACGCAGTTGACCTATTCATCCACACTTAATGATACCGGGCCCCCACAACAGCACGAGTGGTCGACTGTGAAGAGCGGACAAATTGAATAGCTGGGCGGCGGCCATTAGAGTGGTAAACTGACGCGCGGAGTTCGAATGTTTATACATCGCTTTTGGTTATAAAATGCCTTCCCTTGAGTTACGTCACAAACATAATGCCTCATTTAAATACGTTACTACAATATACTTTTTAATTTATGAACAAACAGCAACTAGTCACTGTTTATGAATTTATCCTATGTACTACATGGAATCTGCCGTAGCTAAGAATCTGGACCCCCTAGCATTTTTCGTAGTTTATTTCCGATATATGTTCGCAAAATACATCAAAATACTCGAAGATTTCCTCACTATATTAATAGGTATTTTCTGACTCTACCTTGCTTTAGATTTTATGACGAGAAGTGCATTATATATGGCATAGTGTTTTGGCAACTCACGACCAAATTATCAAGTTTCAACCTAATCTAGACCATGAAAACACTACCGATCAACCAACTTTCTTCAAAATGATCTGAACATACAAAATGGTATTCTGTCTGTCGGAAATCTTGCCTCCTGACAGCGTGTAACGATTGTTGTAACAGCTGTGGTTTTGAGAAAGGAAACCTGCAAATAGATGCACAGATATAATGCTAATACCGTGTTACAAAAACATTTATTAAGCAAGAGCACTGACATACAAAACAACTTAAAATATTCACATATCTGTGAAATGTAATATTCGTTCCTTTCTTGAATTTATTTCTATAATTAATAGGTGCTCAGCTCTTCACCATTGCACTTCTTTTGATTGGAACGTACAGACAGTAGAATTACGAGTTAAATAATTGAATCAGTGTCTTCATAAGCAACAATACTACACATCAGACTACAACCACTATAATGGGGTCCAGCCGAAGGTTCAAATTATCCCACGACTGCAGAACCATCAGTGAGTCTAGTTATTTTTTACAAGGTCTTTGAATGGTACACACCACACTGACGCTGATGTAGTAATTATCTTCAGGAATCAATGAAAATTCAGATTCTGTGTTACATAAGTATATGCTGATACAAAAATAAGAATAGGCACTGTTTGAGAAAGGGCTGTGAATATTTTTCCATTAAACACAGAATGTAGGCCTCTCATTGTATAATGTAAGTGTATTTTGTTTCCATATTTATTCTCATTAATAATTTGTGAGATATATGTGTACTGATTTAGTATTTGAAAATTGCTGAGATGTTTCTGAAGCACCCTTGATGTTTACTAAACAAATTTTTAGCGTTTTTCGTGTAACTTTCATTTACAATAGTTTTTATTCGTAGAAAATCTTCTTTATTTAATTAATTACTTCAAGTTTCTGCTACCCGTCACTTTTTATTTTATGCTTAATCTAACATAATGCAACGCGTTTCGAACATGTTCTGTTCATCTTCAGGCGTTTATACGTACATACATACATAGAGAAATGTTATATAAAAATAAACAGTCTTGAACTAGTTTATTCTAGAACACTCTGTGCATTGTTTTTTACTGTAGCTGCTGGTGTGGCATTTGGGGGGAAGGAGGGGGGGACAGTGTATGGCTAGAAATCGAAATCAGTGATGTCTTCTGCTGGTTTTCTTCTTTGTGGTTGACTATGTATATCACAGCCTGTATAGGATGCAGATAGCTTGCATTATTTATGTGTTACGAAAATAGTATGAAAGGCTTTTATATGACAGTTGATCACCTACAATTTCATCATCTTGCTGCTGCACGTGCATCACTGGTGTACTGCCGGAGCTGTTGATTGACATTACACTGTTACACATTATATTATGTTGCTGATTGCCAACGCAATTCACTGCACAAATTGCTTCGATGTTATACACACAACACAAGATGGCGGACTGTAGCATGTGGGTCTGTATCGAGTAAAATTTCGAGGTTGTCTTCGATTTTCAAAGGGTGGCCTGTGTCTTTAATGAGAGTTGCTACCACTGATTTGTTACATTTATCAAGCCTGTAGCAGTCTAAATGTTCATTGAATCGGGTTCTTAAATTTCTGTCTGTTTGGCCGATATAATATGTATTACATTGGCTGCAGGTGATGCATCAAGACTTGTATCTGGTGGTTTTATATTGTGAATAAGCTTCCTACGTAGGTTGTTGTTGGTGCTGAAGCTGATTTTTACTTCTGTGTTTTTGAATAGTCTTGCTAATTTGTCAGATATTATTCCAAGATGTGGCCTTTTTACATATTTGACTGCTGGGGCACTGTCAATTGCGAGTGTAGTTCGTTTTTTTATCTGTTGTGACATGGTATTAACTGGAGAAGGGTCATATCCATTGTTTATTGCCGTATATGTTATTGTTTCTATTTTTTTTGGAGTTCTGTATGTTGAAGAGGAAATTTGTGTGCTCTGTACAGCAGTGATTTATAAACAGCTTTTTTGTGGGAGGAGGGATGTGTTGAGGAGTTTGGTATAGTGGTGTCAGTGCCCATAGGTTTTCTGTAAACATTGAAAGCTACCGTTTCGTTCTGTTTTGATATTTTTATGGCAGGAAAAGGTATGGTGTTGTCTTCTTCCTGTTCAAGGGTGAATTGAATATTTTATGTAGGCTATGGAATTTGTTAAAAAGGTTTGTCACTTCATCCTCTGTGCCATCAAATAGGATGAGGGTGCCATCTACATATCTCTTATAGAATTTAACTTTGCTTGTGATGTTATCATTTAGTGTTAGAATTTTATTTTCTATATAGTTGATAAATATTTCAGCTAATAGGCTACTGAGAGGGCTTCCCATAGCTAGTCTTTGGTCCTGTTTGTAAACTTTATTATTAAAGGAGAAGTAATCATGTAAGAGCACTAGATTAAGTACATCTACAAGTTCTATGACTTCTGGTTTGCTCATTGTCTTGTTCTTCAATAGATTCATTCTTATTAACTCAACTGTTTCATCTACAGCTACTGCTGTAAGGGTTAACAATATCTAGGGATAGAAGCTTAGCTTGAGGTGGTACTGTCATATCTTTCAAACTGTTAATAAGTTCATAGCTGTTATTTTATGGAATATGATTCTTAAAATGTGTATTTTCCTACAAGTATGTCATTTAGTTCTCTCATTAATTTGTAGGCTGGGGCTATGACGAAATTTAGTGGTGACAGAGCCTTCAACGTGTTTCATCAGTACTGTGATTTTGGTTGGCAGATATCTCAGTGTACTGCGGGATGTAGAACACTCAGTTCTCGTAGAAAAGGCTGTATTCTCTATGACCTTTGAACTTTACCGTATTACTTAATATACCCGCTTATATCATTCTCTCCCTGTTCCACCCATAATGGCATTAATGTTGCTTTTCGCGACATATTTAACCGCAGTAATAGTCTCTTAACAGAATGCTATTTTAAATTAAGCTCGTAAAGCACGGAAGTTGCTTTATTTCATTAGGCATGTAATTTTCATTGTATATACGTAATATATTCTTTTCACAATACTTGCTCACTGACTATATTTTCAGTTACTGACGAAAACGCGCTAAATCGTGAAAATGATTATACATACGAAGAATAAGGGAAATGCTTATGGCAAATCACTGTATAGAACCGTTGGGTTACTCATTTGTTACTTAAGAGTTGCTTTACCTTGTAGTCTACCTGGATTTTTTTTTCTTTGTGTCTCTGTTGATTGTCGGCAAAGTGTAGCTAACGCAAACCCACTGGGACATTAAAAACTGATACATTTTTTGAAGTTCGAATAACGAAACTGCGCAAGCATCGTATGGTGTCGGACGAATGAAACAATAAACGCATTTTCACATGTACGGTCAAATTCGTAAATCACAGAGTATGGAGCTTTTCCTAAGAGTATTTGTTGCTTCGTATTTCGCGAACTTCTGTTCGCCACACTTATCCACTGTCACGCACCAAGACAAAAGTCCTTTACTAACAGCGTGAGATCAAGCGATAGCTACGAACGCAACGACGAGTGGGTGCCAATCGGTCATGCAGGAAAGTCTGTCAAAAAAAAAAGGCTACGGCCTAACCAAACTACTGTTTCCCATTCGTGGTAGATGGCGCTGTAATCGACAAATATCAACTATGCCTGTTTTTGACCCTAAGGCACAAAGTATTTGATTCTAAATTTCACTTACGATGTAAATGTAAACCTTTGTATTCAAAAGGTACATACTGATCTTCAGACGTTGCTTGAGTGTGTTGTAAATGTGTATGGTGCAAATAAGCTACTTGTATGATAAGGTAGTTTCTGTTTCCTACGGGGTTGACTGTGATAAGTGCCCGAACCACGTGAATGCTTCGCCGGACGTTTTGGCCGAGCGGTTCTAGGCGCTTCAGTCTGGAACCGCGCGACCCATAAGATCGCAGGTTCGAATCCTGCCTCAGCCATGGATGTGTGTGATGTCCTTAGGTTAGTTAGGTTTAAGTAGTTCTGAGTTCTAAGGGACTGATGACCTCAGTTTAAATGGCTCTGGGCACTATGAGACTTAACATCTGAGGTCATCAGTCCCCTAGACTTAGAACTACTTAAACCTAATTAACCAAAGGACATCACACACATCCATGCCCGAGGCGGGATTCGAACCTGCGACTGTATCAGTAGCGCGGTTCCGGACTGCGCGCCTAGAACCGCTCGGCCACAGCAGCCGGCGACAAAACTCTTCGATCTCGTAAGCAAGATGTATGAGACAGGCGAAATACCCATAGACTTCAAGAAGAATATAATAATTCCAATTACAAAGAAATAAATTGTTGACAGATGTCAATATTATCTGTCTATCAGTTTAATTAGCCATGTTTGCAAACTAACACGAATTCTTTACAGAAGAATTGAAGACATGCGCGGATAAACGGAACCGCCCTCAAATGTGAAAGCTCAGAGATAAGTCTTGCCATCTGACATTGGTCTCACCCATAAATATCACTTACGGATGACGGTGAACCCGTTTCTCTGCACCTGTCTTCAATTGAATAACTGATGGACGCCGACCTCGGGGAAAATCAGTTTGAATTCCGGAGGATGTCTGAACGTGCGAGGCAATACTGAACCAGCGATTTATCTTAGAGATAGGTTAAGGAAAGACAAACCTACGTTCATTGCATTTGCAGACTTAGCGAAAGCTTTTGACTTTGTTGGCTTGAATACTTTCTTTTAAATTCTGAAGATAGAGACGGTAACATACAGGTAGCGAAGGGCTGTTTACAGCTTTTACAGAAACGATACGGCCGTTATAAGAGTCGAAGGGCATGTAAGGGAAGCAGTCGTTGAGAAGGGAGTGAGACAGGGTTGTAGCCTATCCCCAGTGTTAATCAATATGTACACTGAACAAGCAGTAAAGGGAACCAAAGAAAAATTCGGAGGAGGACTGAAGTTCAGAGAGAAGAGGTTATCCGATGACATTGTTATTCTGGCAGAGACCGCAGATTACTTGGAAGAGTAGCTGAACGGAATGGACAGGGTCTCAAAAGGGGGATAAGATGAACATCAACAAAAGCAAAATTAGGGTAATGGAATGTAGTCGAATTAAATCGGGTGGTGCTGAGGGAATTACATTAGTAAGCAGGTATGTCTGCATTCAGAAAGAAATAAAACACGTTTGACATGCATAGGTGTTTTAATTCATGTCCCTAAGGAAATCTCACTTCTAACTTGTTTCATCTCTGGCAGTGTTTATTAATTTGATGTGGCAGTCGGGAAGCAACCTCAAGATGTGAAACAAACTCTTGTAGTGTTTTTGTCCATAAAATTCAGAAGAAAGCTACTGGCGGTAAGTGCTGTTATCAAATATACAACAGTGAAATGGTTGAATTCGTGTGGTTATGCACTACATGAAAATAGAATTTTCCAGCAATCAAAATTTCTTTTGTGATAGCATTATGGAATAGTTTTCTCCTATTCCCACGCGAGGGTGCACAGATAGCTTGAGCGTTCGGGAGCTTGTTCCATGCTCACTGGCAGAGCTAACTCTCTTAACTAACACTGTGGCAGTTTTTTATATGCAGAGGATGACAGTGTGGGGGTTCAACAGGCAGTTCCTGGCGATGAGAGAGAAGCTGTTGAAAGCTTGATTTCTCCCTTAAACTTTAAGGGCAAGTAAACCTGAAAAACATATCAAAAATTTCCTCATCTTGTTATGATTGTGTAGAAACAATTGTTGCTCCTAAGTCACATTCAGACACAATACAGAACTACTGTTGTGGTAAATAAATTGACGCTCATATTTAGGGTACGCTAATTATCACATTCGTGTAGGGAGTGACTCTTTATCACGTTAGTGCACCATTTTCAAAACTTTAAGTGGTATGTAAAATCTTGTGGCTTTTGAAAACAGAAAAAGAGGCACTTGCAGTTTATTCCATGCCTTCCACAGCATGACTGTGAAGGCCTAATGATGTAAACAGAAAGGTATACTAGGGTTTAACCTCCCATTCTTAATGCTGCTTTCACAGTGCTCTCCCAGAAAGTGGATGATCACAAGTGCGTGGCATACTGTCTCATTTGTTCCAAAACAAGAATGTTAGGGTATGAGATTGATAACCATTTACCGTTCATTGTTCCGCAGTTAGAAAGATTTTTTGGATTTTTCACATTAGTGCAACAGGTAAATCAAACACACTGGTGCCCGTTGCAATTTATTGCTTCTAAATACTTACAGAAACGAATTACAGACAGATACAAACCGAAGACTGTCGTTCATTAAACTGTAAATAAAAATTTAATTCTGTGTTGAGAGCTAGCATATTTGTCTGGTTTAGGCAGCGCACTATCCACATCTCCATTCAACAACCTGTAGTAGTATTCACGGAGCTCCGAAGGAAACCCAGCGTTCCGTAGTAACCTCCTTCTCTCTTATGTGTTGTGAATAGATCTTTAAAATTTGCTGCTGAACTTTGTACTTTCTTGATGCAGTGGACCTGCTATGCAGTTCCAATACTTCTGGCCACGTATTTTTGTTTCTGTTTGCAGAGGATCGAGGGCTGTAAGAGAGCCCATATCTACTCCGACTCGCTACGAAATAATGTAACCACTCTTAACAAACTCCTCTAATGTGACGAGTGTTCATCGGAGACAACGGTACGGTCAGGAATGCCCCAGGGAAGTGTTTTCTGTAGACGTGGTGAATTGGCGGACGGGGTGGGAATCAATCTGCGGTTTTTTGCTGATGTTGCCGTGGTGTACGGAAGGATGTCGAAGTTGAGTGATGGTAGGATGATACACGATGATTTAGACAACATTTCTTGCTCGTTTGATGAACGGCAGCTTGCTCTAAATGCAGAAAAATGTAAGTTATTTTAAATATCTGGGCGTAATGATTCAGGGTGATATGAAATGGAACGAGCATGTCAGGATTGTGGTAGGGAAGGAGAATGGAAGACATTGGGTTCACGGGAGAATTTTGGGATTGTGTGGTTCATCTGTAACGGAGACCGCATGTAGGATGCTAATGCGACCTATTCTAGAGTCCTGCTATTGTGTGTGTGCGTGATCTGCACCAGTTTGGATTAAAGGAAGATGTCTAAGCAATTCAGAGGCTGGCTACTGGATGCGTTAACAGTATGTTCAAATGAAATGCAAGTTCCACAGAGATGCTTTGGGAACTCGTATGGGAATTCCTCGGGGGAAAGGAGTATTCTTTTTGAGGAACACTGTATAGAGAAATTTAGAGAACTGTCATTTGAAGCCGATTGCAGAATAATTCTACTGCCAGCAGCATACATTTTGCATATGAATTATAAAGATGAGCTATAAGATACTGGGGCTTACACAGAAGCATACAGATACTCATTTCTCCCTCATTCTTTATGCGAGTGGAAGAGGAAAGGGAATGACTAGTAGTGGTACAGGGTACACGCACACTACTGCTGCTGGTGGAATATGTATGTAGGGTGGCCAGGCTCATAACAGGAGCTCTCATTCCATCTTGTTGTGACAGAAAAGTTTCTGGATCATTGAACTCGAGGAGAAACTGGGCACTGGTGACAAAGACACGGCCAAGCCATCATGACTTCAACCCATAAGTGGACCTCCACAGCATGGAAAGAAGCACAAACACTGCCGTGCCTTGCCGATGTTAGAGTTAACTCCACTTTTCACAAATCTATACATACACGACGAAATGGCTGCAAGAAAAATGTGAAGACATCGAAAAAGATATGATTGTCGGAAGGACAGACACAGCATACAGGAAAATCAAGACAACCTTTGGTGACATTAAAAGCAACGGTGGCAACATTAAGAGTGCAACGGGAATTCCACTGTAAAATGCAGAGGAGAGAGCAGATAGGTGGAAAGAATACATTGAAAGCCTCTATGAGGGTGAAGATTTATCTGATGTGATAGAAGAAGAAACAAGAGTCCAGTTAGAAGAAATAGGGGATCCAGTATTAGAATCGGAATTTAAAAGAGCTTTGGAGGACTTATGGTCAGATAAGGCAGAAGGGATAGATAACATTCCATCAGAATTTCTAAAATCATTAGGGGAAGTGGCAACAAAACGACTATTCACGTTGGTGTGTAGAATATATGAGTCTGGCGACATACCATCTGACTTTCGGAAAAGCATCATCCACACAATTGCGAAGACGGCAAGAGCTGACAAGTGCGAGAATTATCGCACAATCAGCTTAACAGCTCATGCATCGAAGCTGCTCACAAGAATAATATACAGAAGAATGGAAAAGAAAATTGAGAATGCGTTAGGTGACGATCAGTTTGGCTTTAGGAAAAGTAAAGGCACGAGAGAGGCAATTCTGACGTTACGGCTAATAATGGAAGCAAGGCTGAGGAAAAATCAAGACATGTTCATAGGGTTTGTCGATCAGGAAACAGCGTTCGACACTATAAAATGGTGCAAGCTGTTCGAGATTCTGAAAAAAGTAGGGGTAAACTATAGGGAGAGACGGGTCATAAACAATATGTACAACAACCAAGAGGGAATAATGAGAGTAGACGATCAAGAACGAACTTCTCGTATTAAGAAGGGAGTAAGACAAGGCTGTAGCCTTTCGCCCCTACCCTTCAATCTGTACATTGAGGAAGCAATGAGGGAAATAAAAGAAAGGTTCAGGAGTGGAATTAAAATACAAGGTGAATGATACGATTCGCTGATGACATTGCTATCCTGAGTGAAAGTGAAGAAGGATTAAATGATCTGCTGAACGGAATGAACAGTCTAATGAGTACACAGTATGGTTTGAGAGTAAATCGGAGAAAGACGAAGGTAATGAGAAGTAGTAGAAATGAGAACAGCGAGAAACTTAACATCAGGATTGATGGTCACGAAGTCAATGGAGTTAAGGAATTCTGCTACCTAGGCAGTAAAATAACCAATGACGGACGGAGCAAGGAGGACATCAAAACCAGACTCGCTATGGCAAAAAAGGCATTTCTGGCCAAGAGAAGTCTACTAATATCAAATACCGGTCTTAATGTGAGGAAGAAATTTCTGAAGATGTACGACTGGAGTACAGCATTCTATGGGAGTTAAACATGGACTGTGGGAAAACCGGAACAGAAGAGAATCGAAGCATTTGAGATGTGGTGCTATAGACGAATGTTGAAAATTAGGTGGACTGATAAGGTAAGGAATGAGGAGGTTCTACGCAGAATCGAAGAGGAAAGGAATATGTGGAAAACACTGATAAGGAGAAGGGACAGGATGATAGGACATCTGCTAAGACATGAGGGAATGACTTCCATGGTACTAGAGGGAGCTGTAGAGGGCAAAAACTGTAGAGGACGACAGAGATTCGAATACGTCAAGCAAATAATTGAGGACGTAGGTTGCAAGCGCTACTCTGAGATGAAGAGGTTAGCACAGGAAAGGAAATCGTGACGGGCCGCATCAAACCAGTCGTAGACTGATGACAAAAAAAAAAAGAGGTTGCAGTAGGTACTGGGAGATGAAGAAGCATGCACAGGATAGAGTAGCATGGAGAGCTGCATCAAACTTGTCTCAGGACTGAAGACCACAACAACAACAACGTGCTTTCTCTCATACACACTTAAGATTAACTACAGACTGTTCATTAAGACCTTATTTGCTGTTACAGGATAATAATGTTGTGAGCTACTCATTTTGAAATCATGAAGTAGTAATGGGAAGACAGAAGTTTCCTTTAATTTGTAACTTTTCCTCTCAACTACCTTGTCATATACTAGGTATAAATGCGATACGGTAGCTTTTCACTTTCCACTGAGAAGGCATCTATCTTTTTGTTAATCCCGATTGAAAAAAAAACCATTAAATCATCAAATACAAAACCTTCATTTAGTGTGTGCCAAACACTTTGCGCTCAGTTATGTAACATATGTATGACTATTTGCTTTTTCATTCACTATGACACATATAAGGTTGACACACAAGTTAATATCATTTTCGTTTCACATGTTGCTGTGGGTTTATTTATCGATTACCATTTTTTCTTTGTAGTTCACTGTTGTTATCTCAGTTTACATCTTGCCATTTGGAGATAGTGAGTGGAGCTGTGGACGCTAGAAAGTGGAGTGCCTAATGGAATAATCTGAACATTTTCTACTTGAGTTCAGTAGAGGGGTGACAGCAGCGGACGCAGCCAGAAACATCTGCACCGTGTATGGGGATAATGCTATTCGGCACAGCACAGAAAGAAAATGGTTTTCTCGTTTAAAGGCGGACCACTTTGACATTAGTGACCCTCCAAGTTCAGGGAGACCTTTCATTTTATGAAGATCATGGAAACATTAATCCACAACGATGCACGTCAGTGTATTCCAGAACTGGGACATGTGATGATCATGATCATTTAACCATTGTGCAAATTTTGCACGCAACAGAAAGGTTAAAAAACGAGGTGTATGAGTACCGCATGTCCGAAGTCAAAATCGGAAACCATATGTATCTCTATTTGCTCATTGTCAATTGGTTCACGAAATACCGACCATTACTATTTTTGCGGTGTTGGGGGTCGAAGCCGGGACTCCATATGGCAGACCTGAAGCCAGGACCCACCGCGCTGTATTTCGTTAGCAGGCCGATTTCGAGGGGCAGTGCAGAGTGATATAGCGGTATTCAGTAACATTGCTTTATTCAGCCAATTTACAGTATTTGATGGTGAAGCGTAGTGTCAGCGTGCCTCCCGCCCGATGTCCTACAAGTGCAGCCGGCACAGGAGACTCCTGGTATACCGACGCCGCTGTTGTCTTCATGAAGGCTGACGGCCGATGGAAGTCGGCCGCCGCTCTCCCGGTCAACGCCCACCGAAGCGTTGCGACTTGCCCCGCGCTGCTGCCCGCGATTCCGGAGACTGCTACCGTCCCTGGTCTTCACCACCCTCCGCTCCGCTCCTTGGTCTGCTCTGTCCGTCCATGGGATGAAGGTGGATGTACTGGTCACCTATGGCCCTCAGGCCACCACTGCTCCCAACACATGACCGGACTCGAACCCGCGGCCTCCTGGATGCTGAGATGAAACTTGCCGCTAATAGTGCTTGCCGGATGGCAAAACCCGCCGCCGTCCCTGGCGCTGCCGCAGCGCTGGTGCGCCACCCGCAGGGTACGCCTCGACCGGACCCCAGTACGGCAGGTGGGAAGAGAACTTGGCCAGTAGACTGGAGTGGAACTGAGCCCCTCCTGGACCCGCTGCAGACCGCTGTCACTGCCCTCTTTCAGGCAGACCGTGCTATCTCCAAATTCCAGGCTGCCGTTCCGTCCTGCCCTGGTGTTGTGTCCCCAGATGCCAAATATAGCCCGAGCAACTACACGGAAACAAAGTAAAAGTTTATGCAGAATGCTTATAACATTGCTGCCAGACTAGCCCCTATAAGCGTAGAGCAGCACAGGTCCGTCCCGACGCTCGACTGACCTGGCACACCCTGTCAAGCTAAAATTGCCCGGCTATTTATATTGGTTTCTCACTTGCTTTTGACGTAGTGTCAGAGAGAGACAGAAACTATCGCAGGGATAAATTCCTACAGGTCAGTCATTTACAAATCGCCACTCCCGCCTCTGGCCTAGTGCACCGCCTCATATATCCAATAACTTAGCAACGCTGCAGATTCCTGTCTTGTTGTTGCTCCATCCAAAACAAATCGTGCGTGCAATACCGCTGTCGCAGCTTTGCGCCCGCAAGTGCCATGTTTACATTTCCTGGCCTTCTGGCTGTCGTCTGTTACCACACTCTGCCAGCGGCCCCAGATTTCATCGCCCAACCGCACCTACATTGAATTTCGATAAAACTTCCCTTTCCCTTGACTAGACTGACACTAGCGCAGCTCTATCCTGGTGATGAAAAATTGTGTCTTTATGCTAACATAACGAAAACAAACGATTGGTTGAGGTCAAACAAAGGAGCAACATCCCATACAAAAATCTGCATGCATTCACAAAAGATAATGTTATGCATCTGGTGTATTATTAATTGCTTCCGCAAGATGTAACCATCATTGCTGACATTTTCTGTCAACAGAAAAGATGTCCTGGAGAGACAGTCTAAGAACAACGACCAGGAAGTCCACGTGAAGCAATGCTGATCCACGATAATGAATGCCTGCATTCCGTACAGTATTTTTTTGTCAGTCTAGCAGAAGTTGGGTTGGGAACTCAGGCCACACCCACCTTATTCACCTGATCTTGTGCCCACAGATTTGAACCTTTTCCTCTTTCTATCGAATAACCTTTATGGAACTTCCTTTCCAGATTAAAAATTCTCTCTGAACATGGTTCAATGAATTCTTCACCTGAAAACCGTCTCATTTCTACTGTCGCAGAATCTAAAATTTCCGCAATGTTGACTCAAAGATGATATATTATTGTATGCTGAGGTCTCTGTTATGTTTATTAATCTTATAGAAAAACTCTACGAACTTATGCAACAGCTACGTACCTGTGTTGGGGCCTAGCACAATGGTTCTCGTAGAAACATGATGTTGAAGGTTGTAGTATCAAACCACGTCAAATCAAGCTTTTTTTCAATTTATAAATCTAATCAAAAGAATGTGATTATAATTTTATTCAATTAATTCGCTAACATGTAACTTTTGATCGTATTGATTGTTTTATTTGCCCTTATTTTTCTTCCTGTCATTCTTTCGTCGCCTGGAATCTACCTGTGTCACATATAATCCCCAACCAATTGCTAATGAGGACTGCGCATTGGTTAGCAGCTCATGTAGCCAGTGTGACAATCATTTCAGGTAACCAATGGCAGCGACAAATTAGTTTGTTACAGTGCTAAAACTTTTTTTTCCACACTCCCCGGCCCCCTTTCTCTCTCTCTCTCTCTCTCTCTCTCTCTGTCTCGAGTTGCTTCGTAGAGGTTAGCTTTAACCACCATAAACAAAGCGATTGCGATTTTTAGATCTGCCGCAGATTGTTGATTGCTGTTTTCTCTGATGCATTGCACATCATGAGGTTGTGGTTAGCTTAGGACATAAGTTTGAATTCGGGGCTACAAAACGCTTTGTCTGCTGTGGTTGTCATTGGTTACTTAGAATCAGCTGTCCATAGAGCATCTCGAATTTCCAACGTACTTGGCAGTGGCTGCCTCCGACATTACTCTGCATTACAAATTAACAGCATTTGTGGAGTGACCTGCCTTCCTTATGTGTCACCTGTAACCAAGCGGTAGCCGGTTGCCGATGTGGTAATATTGTTTCTGTAAGTAAAAGATGTCAAATAACGGGTAATTTAAATGGTCCATAGTCATCAAGTAAAGAAAAAATAATATTGCAAATATGACAGTTCTCTGCAATTTATTGCATCATTTGGTAAATCATACTGTTGTTTATGCCATGCTCTGGCGGTTTCTGATACGTAAGGGTGCCAGTGTGGTACTGGTGTGCAAGACTGACATTCCCTCTCGCCTATAGAACTTACTTGGAGTTGCTTCGCCGATCTTCTTTTCAGGAAAGCTTGCTGTGATGTCCTGTACAAATTCTCCTCTGAAGATGAAATGCTACTTTGGAGGAAATGTTTTATACTTTTAAAATAATTCCGTACACTCGAGAATATTTTGAACTCAATCTCACTGTATTTTCATCACACATAACAGTTTTCATACAACTAAAACATATTTCATAAGCTCGGAACCTTCCGATCCGTCAGCAACTCACATTCAATTTTCCATAAACACAGCCTACAAAACTCACAAAGTTTAACAAGACAACCGTCAGAACCTTATGAAAATAAGAAAAAGAATGAATAAGTAATTGTCCCTTCTGTTCTTTCAACAACGTTCAAATGTTCACACAGAAATGTCTGACGTCGCACGGAGTACGGCGCGTTTATTCCTTGAGCTGGACGTGTAACTCCTTAGGCGGGATCGGCGACTACCTGCCCGCGCAGATCATCCGTGCCATACACGTCCGTCCTGCACACACATAACTGTGGTGCAGCAGACACAGTTCTACTTTACCACACTCATCTCTAAAATAACGCGTGTTCAAGACGGTAGAAATACGAGGGTCTCTAGAATTTACCCCGAAATTCTCGAGGCACTACAGTGCCTTCCTGAACGCTGGAAGTTAGCAAAGTATAATTATTAAATTGTCATTACTTCAACACGCCCCATCAATTTAATAATTTCCTTAAGTACCTGTAAAATTCACTATCCCCAGCTTTTGACATAGTCTATTGAAATGTGAACTCCTAGCTGCTTTTGATAAAATGTCTGCCAATTGTTCCTCGGCGCTAATGTATTGAACATACAGATGGCCTCACCCTGTATAAAGAACAACAGCCGTCCTATCACACTTTGTAGTCTCGGATGAACACTCACCGTCGAGGACAACATACTGGGTTCTATTATTCAAGACGTTTTCGAGCCATTCACTTATTCGATATGCTCGTAGTTTCGTTGTCTACAATGGGGCACGTTGCCAAAGGTTTACCGGAAATCGAGAAATGTGGAATCTGCCTGTTGCCCTTCATACATAGTTCTCAGTATGTCACGTGAGAAAAGGGCAAGCTGAGTTTCGCACTAACGATGCTTCTTAAAACCATGTTGATTCGTCGACATAAGTTGCTTACCCTCAATTAAGTCTATTTTAATCGAACTGAGCATAAGATCAGGGAGTCTGTAGCAAACAGAACTTTCGGATATTGGTCTTTAATTTTGCAGGTCCGTTTGTTTATCTTTCTATATACTTGAGTTATCTGCGCATTTTTCCAATCGCTTGGAACTTTGTGCTGGGCGAGGGATTTACTACAAATGCAGGTAAGGGGCCAATGACGTAAAATCCAAAACCTATAGCAAAATTAATGTTGTTGTTGTCTTCAGTCCTGAGACTGGTTTGATGCAGCTCTCCATGCTACCCTATCCTGTGCAAGCTGCGTCATCTCCCAGTACCTACTGCAGCCTACATCCTTCTGAATCTGCTTAGTGTATTCATCTCTTGGTCTCCCTCTACGATTTTTACCCTCTACGCTGCCCTCCAATACTAAATTGGTGATCCCTTGATGCCTCAGAACATGTCCTACCAACCGATCCCTTCTTCTAGTCAAGTTGTGCCACAAACTTCTCTTCTCCCAAATCCTATTCAATACTTCCTCATTAGTTATGTGATCTACCCATCTAATCTTCAGCATTCTTCTGTAGCACCACATTTCGAAAGCTTATATACTCCATACAAATTCTTTCAGTAATGACTTCCTGACACTTGAATCTATACTCGATGTTAACAAATTTCTCTTCTTCAGAAACGCTTTCCTTGCCATTGCCAGTCTACATTTTATATCCTCTCTACTTCGACCATCATCAGTTATTTTACTTCCTAAAGAGCAAAACTCCTTTACTACTTTAAGTGTCTCATTTCCTAATCTAATTCCCTCAGCATCACCTGACTTAATTCGACTACATTCCATTATCCTCGTTTTGCTTTTGTTCATGTTCATCTTATATCCTCCTTTCAAGACACTGTCCATTCCGTTCAACTTCTCCTCCAAGTCCTTTGCTGTCTCTGACAGAACTACAATGTCATCGGTGAACCTCAAAGTTTTTATTTCTTCTCCATGGATTTTAATACCTACTCCTAATTTTTCTTTTGTTTCCTTTACTGCTTGCTGAATATACATCGGGGAGAGGCTGCAACCCTATCTTACTCCCTTCCCAACAACTGCTTCTCTTCCATGTCCCTCGACTCTTATAACTGCCATCTGGTTTCTGTACAAATGGTAAATAGCCTTTCGCTACCTGTATTTTACCCCTGCCACCTTTAGAATTTGAAAGAGAGTATTTCAGTCAACATTGTTAAAAGCTTTCTCTGTGTCTACAAATGCTAGAAACGTAGGTTTGCATTTCCTTAATCTTTCTTCTAAGATAAGTCGTAAGGTCAGTATTGCCTCACGTGTTCCAGTATTTCTACGAAATCCAAACTGATCTTCCCCGAGGTCGGCTTCTACTAGTTTTTCCATTCATCTGTAAAGAATTCGTGTTAGTATTTTGCAGCTGTGGCTTATTAAACTGATAGTTCGGTAATTTTCACATCTGTCAACACCTGCTCTCTTTGGGATTGGAATTATTATATTCTTCTTGAAGTCTGAGGGTATTTTGCCTGTTTCATACATCTTGCTCACCATATGGTACAGTTTTGTCAGGACTGGCTCTCCCAAGGTCGTCAGTAGTTCCAATGGAATGTTGTCTACTCCGGGGGCCTTGTTTCGACTCAGGTCTTTCAGTGCTCTGTCATACTCTTCACGCAGTATCGTATCTCCCATTTCATCTTCATCTACCTCATCTTCCATTTCCATAATATTCTCCTCAAGTACATCTCCCTTGTATAGACCCTCTATATACTCCTTCCACCTTTCTGCTTTCCCTTTTTGCTAAGAACTGGTTTTCCATCTGAGCTCTTGATATTCATACAAGTGGTTCTCTTTTCTCCAAAGGTCTCTCTAATTTTCCTGTAGGCAGTATCTATCTTACCCCTAGTGAGATAAGCCTTTACATCCTTACATTTGTCCTCTAGCCATCCCTGCTTAGCTATTTTGCACATACAGAAGAAAAACGCTGCGATCTTATACACCATCCTAATAGTTTGGGATCTCAGAATTTGCGGCATGAGGCACCGTCACACGTCGCGAGGGCATGGGAAGACCACCCTCCCTTCGAAAAAGCACTCGCATTATCGTGCCTGTAGACTAGACTTGCTGTCCTTACGACACCCGCTTTCTACGCGGCGCTCACATTCCGCCAGTAGCAGGGTTATCGCCTGCTAGTTAGACAGCCAGCTACACACGCCAGCTCCTATCTAGCTCCGCGCCACCTGTCTGTCAAAGCAGCGCGCATATAGCCGCGCCCGTCTCTCATACTCTCCGCGAGAAAACTCTTTCAAAATATGTAAAATCAAATCAATACGTTTATTAGTTTACTGCGAATATTACTTTTTGAAGCACTGTAAACATTTTCTTTGTTTAATTACAAAGAGTGAGGATAATACGGAAAATGTTCTCAAACATAATATGGAACGTCGAATGTGGAGTATATATACGAGATTTGAAAAGCTTCCGAATACCAAACGCTGACTGGAAGTATCTTGCATGATGAGGGGCCACATAATCTGCAGGTTGACAGAAACTGTTCCGTCAGTGGAGGCGCGTCTATTTGGTAAAACATCCACACCACGTCTCCGTACGACTTATCGCCAGCCACGGGTGGGTCTTGAACCTGTCCTGGAGAGTGGTGGCGTGTCTCAGCCCGAATTAATGGAGCTGTCTGTTAGTTCAGAGACAGGTCTCTGTGCCGGCGCTGACGTACGGCAGGGTAGGAGGTCCACAAAACCTCAGGTGTGGTAGGGATGTTTTGGACTTTGAGAGGGCAATAAGTTATCAACTTTTACACTAGTATGGCCAGTGTAGCGGGCTGTGTGTAGCCTTCTTATCTTGAGAAATTGCAACTCTATTGGGATTTTCGTAAGAATCCTTAGATACTTCTGCAGAACTGATATTTTCGTGTTCATTAGTGAATGACGGCGCTGCTGTTATTAAGCAGTTTAATCTTTGCTTCATTAAACAACGAAAAAATAGATCCACATTATATGAGCTAAATCACTGTTTAATTAAACAATAATAAAGTACCCGGTATCATTCTGGAAATATCCCCCAGGCTGTGGCTAAGCCATGTCTCTGCAATATTTTTTCTTCCAGTTCTACTAGGCTCGCAGAAGAGCTTCGGTGAAGTTTGGAAGGTAGGAGACGAGGTACTGGCACAATTGAAGCCGTGAAGACGGGTCATGAGTCGGTATTGGGTAGCTCAGACGGTACAGCACGCCGTGAGGCAAATGCCTCGAGTTAAACTCTCGGTCTGGCACACAGTTTTAATCTGCCAGGAAGCGCCAGTAATAAAGTAAACTTTCATTACGTCAGACTGTTGCTGCGTACAAGTGTTACTCGATTGTAAATTTTGATAAACAATCTGTATTGGCGACCGAAGACTTCCGGAGTAAAAAGTCAGCCTCATTCTGCCAACGGCCTTGTCAAAGAGGGCGGAGGAGCGGATACAGGTTCAGGGCACTCTCTTGTCCTAGGGGTGGGAAATTGCCCCTAAAGGCGGAAGAATCAGCAATGATCAACGACATGAGGATGCAGAAGGCAATGGAAACCACTGCATTAAAGACACTTAACGTGTATCCACAGGACATATGGCCTGTATTTGAAGAAGTGTCATTATGATCTCTCCATTGGCAACAGATTCCGGAATAGTCCCCCATTCGGATCTCCGGGAGGGGACTGCCAAGGGGGAGGTTACCATGAGAAAAAGATTGAATAATCAATTAAAGGATAATGTCCTACGAATCGGGGTTTGGAATGTCAGAAGCTTGAACGTGGTAGGGAAACTAGAAAATCTGAAAAGGGAAATGCAAAGGCTGAGTCTAGATATAGTAGGAGTCAGTGAAGTGAAGTGGAAGGAAGACAAGGATTTCTGGTCAGATGAATATCGGGTAATCAAAAGCAGCACAAAATGGTATAACAGGTGTAGGATTCGTTATGAATAGGAGAGTAGGGCAGAGGGTGTGTTACTGTGAACAATTCAGTGACCGGGTTGTTCTAATAAGAATTGATAGCAGACCAACACCGACAACGATAGTTGAGGTATACACGGCGACGTCGCAAGCTGAGGATGAACAGATAGAGAAAGTGTATGAGGATATTGAAAGGGTAATGCAGTATGTAAAGGGGGACGAAAATCTAATAGTCATGGGCGACTGGAATGCAGTTGTAGGGGGAAGGAGTAGAAGAAAAGGTTACAGGAGAGTATGGGCTTGGGACAAGGAATGAAAGAGGAGAGAGACTAACTGAGTTCTGTAACAAGTTTCAGCTAGTAATAGCGAATACCCTGTTCAAGAATCACAAGAGGAGGAGGTATACTTGGAAAAGGCCAGGAGATACGGGAAGATTTCAATTAGATTACATCATGGTCAGACAGAGATTCCGAAATCAGATACTGGATTGTAAGGCGTACCCAGGAGCACATATAAACTCAGATGACAATATAGTAGTGACAAAGAGTAGGCTGAAGTTCAAGACATTAGTCAGGAAGAATCAATACGCAAAGAAGTGGGATACGGAAGTTCTAAGGAATGACGAGATACGTTTGAAGATCTGTAACGCTATAGATACAGCAATAAGGAATAGCGGAGTAGGCAGTACAGTTGAAGAGGAATGGGCATCTCTAAAAAGGGCCATCACAGAAGCTGGGAAGGATAACATAGGTACAAAGAAGGTAGCTGCGAAGAAACTATGGATAACAGAAGAAATACTCCAGTTGATTGATGAAAGGAGGAAGTACAAATATATTCCGGGAAAATCAGGAATACAGAAATACAAGTCGCTGAGGAATGAAATAAATAGAAAGTGCACGGAAGCTAAGACGAAATGGCTGCAGGAAAAATATGAAGACATCGAAAAAGATATGATTGTCGGAAGGACAGACTCAGCATACAGGAAAGTCAAAACAACCTTTGGTGACATTAAAAGCAACGGTGGTAACATTAAGAGTGCAACGGGAATTCCACTGTTAGATGCAGAGGAGAGAGCAGATAGGTGGAAAGAATACATTGAAAGCCTCTATGAGGGTGAAGATTTGTCTGATGTGATAGAAGAAGAATCGAGTCGATTTAGAAGAGAGAGGGGATCCAGTATTAGAATCGGAAATTAAAAGAGCTTTGGAGGACTTACGGTCAAATAAGGCAGAAGGGATAGATAACATTCCATCAGAATTTCTAAAATCATTAGGGGAAGTAGCAACAAAACGACTATTCACGTTGGTGTGTAGAATATATGAGTCTGGCGACATACCATCTGACTTTCGGAAAAGCATCATCCACACAATTGCGAAGACGGCAAGAGCTGACAAGTGCGAGAATTATCGCACAATCAGCTTAACAGCTCATGCATCGAAACTGCTTACAAGAATAATATACACAAGAATGGAAAAGAAAATTGAGAATGCGTTAGGTGACGATCAGTTTGGCTTTAGGAAAAGTAAAGGCACGAGAGAGGCAATTCTGACGTTACGGCTAATAATGGAAGCAAGGCTGAAGAAAAATCAAGACACGTTCGTAGGATTTGTCGATCTGGAAAAAGGGTTCGACGCTATAAAATGGTGCAAGCTGTTCGAGATTCAGGAAAAAGTAGGGGTAAGCTATAGGGAGAGACGGATCATATACAAAATGTACAACAACCAAGAGGGAATAATAAGAGTGTACGATCAAGAACGAACTTCTCGTATTGAGAAGGGTGTAAGACAAGGCTGTAGCCTTTCGCCCCTACCCTTCAATCTATACATCGAGGAAGCAATGAGGGAAATAAAAAAAGGCCCATACGAAGGAATAAACACCGCAAGTGCAACAGATCGCAGCACCTGCTTATTCGATTGTTAATTATGTCATGAAAGCTGCCTCATTGTGGGATTGTGCTTCTGGCTCGGACCTGGGTCACCTTCTTGTAGGTATGGCAAGTTTTTCTCATTCAGTTCGTTGCCCGCGTCAGAATATATGGCATGGGACCAGCCATGGGTAGCGTTCTAGATATGAGATGCACACAGACGTATATCTCATTAAGAATATTATGAGTGCAGTTATCCCGTTAGTTTGGTCGCGGTAAGTGGCAGTAGCTGAGTGAGGTAGGCATAATCCGTTAAACATGGAGCAATAAATACTCTTAGGTAATAGTAAATAATATGCACCGAAACGCCAAAGAGACTCACATGCGTATTCAAATACAGGTTGAATACGGCGCTGCGGTCGGCAACGACAATATAAGAGTACAGGTGTCCCGCTCAGTTGTTAGATCGGTTACTGCTGCTACAATGACAGGTTATCAAGATTTATGTGAGTTTGAACGTGATGTTATAGTAGGCGCACGAGCTATGGGACACAGCATCTCCGAAGTAGCGACGAAGTGAGGATGTATCTGTACGACCCTTTCGCGTGTGTACCGTGAATATCAGGAACCCGGTAAAATATCAAGTCTCCGACAATGCTGCGATCGAACCATTAAACGAAACATCATCGATATGGCCTCTCGGAGTAGAAAGCCCACTCGTGTATCCTTGATGACTGCACGACACAAAGCTTTAGGCCTCGTCTGGGCTCTTCAACACCGACATTGGTCTATTGTTGACTGGAAACATGTTGCCTGGTCGGACGAGTCTCGCCCGAAAGAGCAGACACCAATGATGACCTGCAGCCGTCTAGAACGAAATTAGGATTGTATTAATACCTTGCGCTGCTGACGGGCGTTGATATATGTCTGCGGGCACAGGTGAAAAATGTGTGCCGCGACTGGGACTCGAACCCGGGATCTCCTGCTTACATCGCAGACGCTGAGCCACCGAGTGCACAGAGGATAGTGCGACTGCAGGGAATATCTCGCGCACGGCTCCCGCGAGACCCACATTCTCACCTTGTATGTCCACACACTGCATTCGTAGTGTCCCAACCCAACACACTCATTACTCGTGGGGGAAACACTCACCAAGTCCTATAAGATTTCGGAGAATATGTATGCATTCGCACAGAAGAAGAAGGTCATGGCCAGGATTTCCAAAACAATATACCTATGTGGGTGTTCATTCGGACATGTCCTAAAGAACAGACACCATTGATGACCTGCAGACGTCTAGAACGAAACTAGGATTGTATTAATACCTTGAGCTGCTGACGGGCGTTGATATATAGCAACGGAGACTGGTGAAAATGTATGCCCCTACCGGGATAGAGCGTTCTCCATGTAAGCAGGAGATCCCGGGTTCAAGTCCCGGTCGGGGCACACATTTTCACCTGTGCCCGATGATATGTGTCAACGCCCGTCAGCAGCTGAAGGTATTAATATAATTCTAATTTCGTTCCAGACGGCTGCACGTCATCAATGGCGTCTGTTCTTTTGGACATCAACGCCCGTCAGCAGCTGAAGGTATTAATATAATCTCAGACATTAGTCGAGCCATGCCACGTCGGGTTGCGGTACTTCCGCGTACTCATGGGGGCTTTACACGATGTTAGGGAGATGTCCCAGTTTCTTTGGTTCTTCAGTGTATATGACTTAAGAACATTGCCATATATGTAAAAATGTTTTGATTGTATCACTTATGATGCAATTTAGTGGTGATAGCGTCTTCAACGTGTTTCGTCAGTACTGTGGCAAATCGAGGTGAGTGATTGTGGTTGTCAGATACCTCAGTGTACTGAGGGATGTAGAACAAATAGTTGAAATGGCTCTGAGCACAATGGGACTTAACTGCCGAGATCTTCAGTCCCCTATAACTCAGAACTACTTAAACCTAACTAACGTAAGGACATCACACACATCCATGCCCGAGGTAGGATTCGAACCTGCGACCACAGCGGTTGCGCGGTTCCAGACTGTAGCGCCTAGAACCGCTCGGCGACAACGGCCGGCGAGGCATTCACGTGGTTTGGGCACTTATCACAGTCAACCCCGTACGAAACAGAAAACGATGTCTAAACATTCATGGTGGTGTCTGATTGTTCTATATCGTGTCTCCCTACCACTTTCGCGCAACGACGCTCTGAGCGTGTTTTTTAGGGAATTGACTAGTTTGAACCTGGGACCTGTTGCTGGTAAGGAGACGCCAGACCACACATGACATGTAGAATTCAGAAGAGTTCAGTGAGACTAGCGATGATATAACCAAATACTAAATCATCTCAGCGTCAGCTCCACTGCACTCCCTGTAAAAGAATCTTAATACTAACTAAATATAGTGGAAAGGGTCAAGGCTTTCCTATTTTTAGTTAGCTGGTAAAATAACGTCGAAAAAGCAGTTAAGTTTACCATTGGAAATTTTATTCTACTCTCAAAACATCATTTATAAATTGCAATATAGATAAAAGAAAATGTTTCAATACAGGATGGTAAAAACCAACTGCGTTCAACAAAAATGTGAACGAATATTCCCTGAGTGGTTTTCAAAGTTCTACAGTGGATCGAAGGATGACCTATGCCATATCACATCTATAATCTATGGTTTAAATTAAGTTTCACAAAAGAGAAAACTATCAAAATGGTCTACAGTGTCCCTCAATTATCTTTAATTACTTATCTAACTTGTCGTAAATTACAGTGGCTGATGTGGCTTTTCAATAATTATATAACAGAAAAATCATCGCGTTTCAGATCTTTACTTCAAGTGGCAAATGTGAACACCATGAGCTTTAATTGACGATCGACACTAGTATTACGCAAAAAGGGGGTGTAACAGATGAGACTTCTGCAGTTCTGAGTGAAGCTTTATGCGCTCAAGAATGCGGCATCGCGTGCGTTCATTACCTTGTTGGTGTTTAAGCAGCGTCAGGGCGGCAGCGGCCGGCACAGCAGCCATCCAGCTCGCCGTCTCGGAACCAACTGTCTCAACTTCTCCTTACTACAATTTACCGAAGTAGATTTAAAAAGCTTTCTGGCTGTGTTTTCATCTGACCAATCAGGGTCTCAATGTTAACCTTAAGCTCCGGCTACAAAAATTCTGTCTATCCAATGAGAAACGTTATACTTTTCGTGGTGGGGCAATGTTTTTAAGGTTTCCAACGTAACAGACGCTAAAAAGTCTCACGCTAAAACCTGCAGCTAGTGTGGTTCTCTTAGCGTTATCGTAAGATCTTACTGTTCTTCTGGAGGGCTCTATCTTTTAACATGGGCTGGGGGGTGGTCCTTGACGTAACAGGGACGCGAAAAAGCCTCACGCTAAAACGTGCGGGTGGTAGACTTAGCGGTAGGCTAGCGACGTGGGTGTCCAATCCGTCCGTTATCGTAAGGCCTTCTAGCTTAACACGGTTCTGCTCTCGGCTTCTGTCCTCGTTTCTCCCCTCGGAACTGCGTCTGCCTCACGGTGGGAAGGTACGACATGCATTTAGGCATTCTTGTGTTAGTCTGTGGCATTCCATTTGTTCACTCGCTACTCGTATTACTTTGGTTAATTTAATGTCACGATTTATTCGGAGCTATGTGACATACTACTGGATTGGCTTATCATGTCAGGGTTTTCATGGAAGGTGTTGGATTTGCCTGACACCTTACAGATGTTACTATACAAGTAGCTTATTTGCCAGAGATGTCTTTTATTTGCACTGTACACATTTACAACTAACTCAAGCAACCTCTGAAGATCAATATGTACGTTTTGAATACAGAGGTTTACATTTACATCGTAAATGAAATGTAGAATCAAATGCTTTGCGTCTTAAGGGCAAAAACAGGCACACCGCTCTAAATCTCACGCTGACCGCTACGCGGAATACAAACCACAACCACTGTAATAAGTTAAAATGCCCATGAGATGGTAATTACAGGCTCACCTGCCATGGATACTCAACGAAATCAAACATTCCAACGGTGAGCGGCATGGGTGCTCAGCGATAGTCAGCATCCCGATGCGAACAAAATACTATTACAACAAAATCTTGTTCCTGGATCACGTTAAACGTCGATTCTAACCAGACACTGAAACCGCTAACCATGTTACACTCTACAATCCAATTTGGAACAACCAAGCTGGTATCCCACTGCTGTCCAGGGCGTCTCCAGACGCACCTTCGCTAAGCATTGGAGCTCAGTTCGAAGCAGGACTCAAGACTGAAGGCAGCTCTACCCCAGCCAATGAGATTCCAGGCTGAAGGCGTTGGTGGGGACGTCATGGACAGTGGTAGTATACCAATCTATATGTCTCCCCCATACGACCCGACAACCAGGAGTCATGCTCTGGATTGCCATTAATTTTCACAGTAAGGCCCCTTTGGTTGTCAGCCGCGATACCCTTACAGCACAGTGGTACGTCCAAGGCATTGCACGTGCAGTTTTTTTTTTCTTTTCATTTTGTCCTTCATGAGAAGCCATTCCGGTCTGACACTTCAGCAAAACAATGCCTGCCAGCAAACAGCGAGAGTTTCTACTGCTTTTCCTCGTCCTTGCCAAACCATACCTTGGAGCTCCGAAGCAGACGACCCTGAAGTGTTCACATGTTGGCCCAACATCGTCAATTACAAAGGCATTTGCCACGGGATTGTCGAGACTGGACTTGGATCAGTGGTTGGTTGGGTGGTTTAGGGTGGGGGGGGGGGTTGGTGGGAAGGGACCAGACCAAACTTCTTGGTCATCAGGTACTTCTGCCTAGAAAGCAAGTCCGCGAGGGAAATGGAAGCGGTCGCCTCATCGGATGAATTTCACGTTTTTGTTACCACAGGTCGACGATCGTCTTCACAAACGCCATCATTCACGCGAAAGGAAGTTCGAAATGTGCACCATGCCTAGGATGCAGGCTGGAGGGAGACACTGCGCTGCGCCTGCTTGGGACAAGCGGCTGTACTCGAAGACACGCTGACAGTTGCGGACCACCTGCACCACTACACGCTTGATGTCTGCCTAGCCCGCGACGTCATCTTGGTTTGAGGAGCATGATAGTGTACACACGTGGAAGTCCTGGCCACGAAATTCACTTCATGTGAGTCCAGTGAGGCCCATTTGCATAACTGCCAACCTTGAGAAGTCATTGTGTGTAATTACATGGGAAAAATGGAGGGGGGGGGGAGGAGTGTATCCACCCCGACACGCCCCTACCCCCTCCACAACCTACCCCACCTCGGAACATTTTAAAAACTAGAAGCGCGATTTCGGACCTTAAACGCAATATTACAAACATTTTGCGACCATAAATAATATAAAGTGCAACAGTGTCATGTCGATCAACAGCTCCGCCAGTACACCAGTGATGCACGTGAAGCAGCAAGATGATGAAATTGTAAGTGATCAACTGTCATATAAAAGCCTTTCACACTATTTTCCTAACACATACATGATGCAAATCTATCTGCATCCTATACAAGTTGTGATATACATAGTCAACCACAAAGAAGAAAACCAGCAGAAGACATCACTGATTTCGATTACTAGCCATACTCTGACCCACCTCCTTCCCCCCAAATGCCACACCATCAGCTACAGTAAAAAACAATGGACAAACAGTTCTAGATTAATCTAGTTTAAGACTGTTTATTTTTATATAACATTTCTCTATGTATGTATGTACGTATAAACGCCTGAAAATGAACAGAACACGTTCGAAACACGTTGCATTATGTTAGATTAAGCATAAAATAAAAAGTGACTGGTAGCAGAAACTTTAAATAAATAATTATCCCACACAGTCACGGTTCACAAACATAGCTATTACGGCTGAAAATAAGCGAGTAGTCCGCCTTCCGCAATGTTCGCACATGCACTGACAATGCGCTGACGCATGTTGTCAGGCGTTGTTGGTGGATCACAACAACAAATATCCTTCAACTTTCCCGACGGAAAGAAATCCGGGGACGTCAGATCAAGTGAACGTGCG
Organism: Schistocerca gregaria; assembly: GCF_023897955.1. Classification (NCBI taxonomy): domain Eukaryota; kingdom Metazoa; phylum Arthropoda; class Insecta; order Orthoptera; family Acrididae; genus Schistocerca; species Schistocerca gregaria. Next base: position 118,231,545 of record NC_064922.1, read on the forward strand.
GGCCAATGTATGGTGCTTCGACGACCAATCCACCTGTCATGAAATATGCTGTTCAACACCGCTTCAACCGCACGCGTGCTATGTGCCTCACATCCATCATTTTGGAAGTACATCGCCATTCTGCCATGCAATGAAACATCAGGGAGTAACATCGGTAGAACATTACGTAGGAAATCAGCTTATATTGCACCATTTAGACTGCCATCGATAAAATGGGGGACAATTATCGTTCCTCCAATAACGCCGCACCATTCATTAACCCGCCAAGGTCGCTGATTTCCAATTGTCGCAGCCATCGTGGATTTTCCTCTGCCCAATAGTACATATTATGCCGGCTTACGTTACCGCTGTTGGTGAATGAAGCTTCGTCGCTAAATAGAACGCATGCAAAAAATCTGTCATCGTCCCGTAATTTCTCTTGTGCCCCGTGGCAGAACTGTACACGACGTTGAACCGACAAGCATGCAGCTGCTGACGAGCACTTTCAGAAACTCTTTTTCATTTCTAAGATACAGTCTGTAGGTATGCATATGCAATAAAACCATATAAAGAACCTCATTTGTGAGTGGGGCGTACTGAGTCGCCACCTTAGGTAAAGTACAACATGGAAGTTTAAATTACGGTATGAACGAAGTAAAAACTGGCAGTGCAGCTTTTAAGGCGATTGCTTTAACCCATATTCGGAAAAGGTAATGAATATGAAATGAACGACGTGTTGCACTTCGAAGTTACCTGTCTTTCGCACTGGATTGTTTACAGACGAGTAATATGGCTCACAAAATAAGCACGAATACTGTAGCAGCTATATCCAGTGCTCTTTTTCTGCGGGGACGCTGGGGGATGCGCACTCCCAAACAAAATAATTTTTTAACGATGGTGAGGACTTGGAAGAGTATCAGATTTATTTCACGGACGTAATTTTTTTAATTTCATTTTTTAGTGTTGGAATTGCAATACGAACAACACCAGTGCAGTTTTTGGTGGGAAATGCGATGTCATTGACTGTTTCAAGCATTTCGAAGCTGCGGCAACCGTTCTCGACAATGAATCGCTGGCAGCAAGTTCGACAAGCATGTAGTGCCCTCGCCCGCGAATAGTGGGCTATGGTAGTGCGTACGCTCAAACGCAGGGATGTCTCTACAGTCACGCTATCATGATGATGTTGGTGACGTCACGGCTAAAAGCAGACGGATGGTAACCCATGCTTCAGTTATAAGCAATTTTCTCTGCATTATATCCAATGTCGGAGCACCTTCAAAACTTTTTTTTTAGAAAAAAAAGCACTTTCTATATCAAACACGTTCTTTTTCAGGTATGACACGCCTTAAGTTTGTAGCTATTTGTGATTACACTGTTGTTGCTGTTGTTGTTGTTGTTGTTGTTGTTGTTGTTGTTGTGGTCTTCAGTCCTGAGACTGGTTTGATGCAGCTCTCCATGCTACTCTATCCTGTGCAAACTTCTTCATCTCCCAGTACGTACTGCAGCCTATATCCTTCTGAATCTGCTTAGTGTATTCATCTCTTGGTCTCCCTCTACGATTTTTACCCTCCACTTTACCCTCCAATACTAAATTGGTGATCCCTTGATGCCTCAGAACAAATCCTACCAACCGATCCCTTCTTCTGGTCAAGTTGTGCCACAAACTCCTCTTCTCCACAATTCTATTCAATACCTCCTCATTAGTTATTTGATCTATCCATCTAATCTTCAGCATTCTTCTGTAGCACCACATTTCGAAAGCTTCTATTCTCTTCTTGTCCAAACTATTTATCGTCCATATTTCACTTCCGTACATGATTACACTGCTCTTCAGATATTATGGTGGTTTCTACACACATTAGTAGAATTTCACTTTATAATGATCACAATAATTGTAAATCCTCCACGTCTTCACCAAGTTCCTTAGCTCAGTCCTAACAAGCACATAACATTGAATCCAGTTCTCTTCAAAACTGTCACCATATACACTCCTGGAAATTGAAATAAGAACACCGTGAATTCATTGTCCCAGGAAGGGGAAACTTTATTCACACATTCCTGGGGTCAGATACATCACATGATCACACTGACAGAACCACAGGCACATAGACACAGGCAACAGAGCATGCACAATGTCGGCACTAGTACAGTGTATATCCACCTTTCGCAGCAATGCAGGCTGCTATTTTCCCATGGAGACGATCGTAGAGATGCTGGATGTAGTCCTGTGGAACGGCTTGCCAAGCCATTTCCACCTGGCGCCTCAGTTGGACCATCGTTCGTGCTGGACGTGCAGACCGCGTGAGACGACGCTTCATCCAGTCCCAAACATTTTCAATGGGGGACAGATCCGGAGATCTTGCTGGCCAGGGTAGTTGACTTACACCTTCTAGAGCACGTTGGGTGGCACGGGATACAGGCGGACGTGCATTGTCCTGTTGGAACAGCAAGTTCCCTTGCCAGTCTAGGAATGGTAGAACGATGGGTTCGATGACGGTTTGGATGTACCGTGCACTATTCAGTGTCCCCTCGACGATCACCAGAGGTGTACGGCCATTGTAGGAGATCGCTCCCCACACCATGATGCCGGGTGTTGGCCCTGTGTGCCTCGGTCATATGCAGTCCTGATTGTGGCGCTCACCTGCACGGCGCCAAACACGCATATGACCATCATTGGCACCAAGGCAGAAGCGACTCTCATCGCTGAAGACCACACGTCTCCATTCGTCCCTCCATTCACGCCTGTCGCGACACCACTGGAGGCGGGCTGCACGATGTTGGGGCGTGAGTGGAAGACGGCCTAACGCAGTGCGGGACCATAGCCCAGCTTCATGGAGACGGTTGCGAATGGTCCTCGCCGATACCCCAGGAGCAACAGTGTCCCTAATTTGCTGGGAAGTGGCGGTGCGGTCCCCTACGGCACTGCGTAGGATCCTACGGTCTTGGCGTGCATCCGTGCGTCGCTGCGGTCCGGTCCCAGGTCTACGGGCACGTGCACCTTCCGCCGACCACTGGCGACAACATCGATGTACTGTGGAGACCTCACGCCCCACGTGTTGAGCAATTCGGCGGCACGTCCACCCGGCCTCCCGCATGCCCACTATGCGCCCTCGCTCAAAGTCCGTCAACTGCACATACGGTTCACGTCCACGCTGTCGCGGCATGCTACCTGTGTTAAAGACTGCGATGGAGCTCCGTATGCCACGGCAAACTGGCTGACACTGACGGCGGCGGTGCCCAAATGCTGCGCAGCTAGCGCCATTCGACGGCCAACACCGCGGTTCCTGGTGTGTCCGCTGTGCCGTGCGTGTGATCATTGCTTGTACAGCCCTCTCGCAGTGTCCGGAGCAAGTATGGTGGGTCTGACACACCGGTGTCAATGTGTTCTTTTTTCCATTTCCAGGAGTGTACAATGCAACCTAAATTTTCACTTGAAGATAATTCTCTTGCAGAAGAAGGTTTTTTCTATGGATTCTGTAAACCTAAGCTCTACAGAATACCTTTAACTGATATGTTACAGGTCCCATTAGCTTACAGATTACCTCAGGGCAAAAGCATACCAAGGATGTGAGAAGCGGGAGAAGGGAAGCACAATAATTTCTTACAAAATGAGACTCAAGCCTATTCTAAGATCATGTTTATCGAACTCAAAAAACTTATTGATGCTACCACTTTACCACAAGTACCTACTACATAAAACATACTTAACTAAGAGAGTATTGTGTGCATGAAACATTATTAATAGTTAACTTTGTTGAATCACTGTCACACTTCGCTAAGCGATATTAACTCATTTTCTGCTTCTATTGCGTGGTTATTTTTGCGAGAATGCTGGAGCTTGCGATGGAAAGGCTGCCCTGTGTCCTCGGCGCTAGTGTGGTGTGTTGCATGAAACGTCTCTAAGGCGTCTTGTGTCTGCAGAAGGCAGTGTGTAAATCTTGTTAGGTGAAGAGCGCCTTCTTTGGGAATAAGGGCAGTTTCCGTGGAAGTGAGCCATTCTAGAGCTTTTGAAAGCTGGGCTGCGATCTGTAACCCGTACGTCAGTGTACGCCATGGCTACCCTACAGTCCCCAGGGAACAACTGAGCATGAACATCAAAGAGCAGCACACCACGGCACCATCTGAGCAGTGCGGGAGAATCAGTACCATATCTCAAAACATTTGGTTCAGTGCATAGAACAGCGTCTCTCCCGACTGTGTTCTTCGTGTATAACGCTCATCAGTGGTGAAGACACAGCTTTGGTCCAGTACCAACTTCGTGTGTAAAGATGTACGCTAAAAGCAGGGAGTTACGTGTACTTCCCCCCTGATTTTCAATCAATTTAGCAACAATTCCGGCCTGTCATATTGGAAACCGCGTACAGTCGTCCCCTCCACGTAGAGGATTTTGAAATGGGGAGTTTGGAAGGAGCAAGAAAGTTACGGGAATCGGCAGTCAACTACAGTCCACTCACAATATCAGTTCTGTGTGCTGTAGTTCTTGTAATTTTCACCATTTGGTTAAAGTCGAACCCAGTTTTATTGCTCTAAAATGCTGAACTCCAATGGCTGGCTTGATGCTCTCTTGCAACCATCCACCCATTCTTATTTTTTGAATCTGGATGTCATCCCCTGAAACATTAAAACCGCTATATTGATAATGCCCATACTATTCGAACCATATATGAGCCATACATGAGAAACGGGGTATGTAGCAAGGCGGTCAGCAAAAATTGCCTATAATTTTCAGTACTATACACTAATATAGTCAGGTTTCTTCAATCCTATTTTTTTTCCAAATCATTCGCTGAATTCGAATTTCATGACATAGCTGCTATAGGGATAAATGTATTACCCAGTTTTGGCTTTTGAAAATTTGTGCCGAAGCAGGACTGGAACCCGGATTTACCGTTTATCGCGATCGGTTCTCTTAATCATTTCGGCCACCCATGCACGCTCCCCGGCGCGATACACACCTCCATATGTCACTGTCCCATTCCTTATATCGTAGTCTGATATACGTCTCCCTTTACACTCGCAACATCCCGCTCAGGGAAAATATCACGACCGAATAAATCGAGACCACTTTTATTAAATTGACCAGATGTCACGATATGGCCGACACAGTTCCGGTTTTTGGAGTCCTCTCCCGCTGTCGCGACCGGGTTCAGCCGGGGCGTCTAAATGTTCCTGGCTTTACAAATCAGATCCAAGTCTCGGTCATGGGACGTTTCAACATGTAACTTCTCACATTTTTAGGATTGTAAAAGTGTTTTGCACTTTATTTTCACATCATATCCCAAACGTAACATAGCACATTATAGAATGCGTTTACACGATCTGTCTGCTGACGCGTTCAATTTTCGAGACCTTCAATAATACTTGCACAGAAGATGGTATCGCTGAGCTGGATTTCCCTAACGGTTTCGTGATTGTTTTGCTGGCGTGAGTATTGTAGCAAACTTCGTAATGTCCAAACGTCACTGCGTTTTCAGTTCCGAACTTCAAGAGAAGTAAGTAACTTAAGTAAGTAAGTAACGTATCATAAACAGTGTGGTAACGCTGATTTTAATTAACCCTCAAATGCTGTGGATCTTCTCTGAAAAGCGCAACAAATTTTCCAATAGCGATATATAACACACCCACGCAAATCGAAGGTGGCTCTTCCTGTTGGATGTGATGCATGGATGCCAGAACTTTGAGACTGTTACTGCGATTTTTCTCTTATTAACCGGCGACGCAAACAGAGGTGTGTTGTATGTTTAAAGTGTGTGTGTGTGTGTGTGTGTGTGTGTGTGTGTGTGTGTGTGTGTCAGTGCCATCATAACTTCCAAACGAAAGGCCGGATTTTAATGCCGTTTTTTATTTGACATCTGGTTTAATCAGAATGGTTCTTAGCTACGTTCCATAAAAGTTTATATAGCAGTTCCAATTTCACCACCTAATTTTTAATTAAAAATGTTTTACGCTATCTTCCCTTAATAATGCGCTATATAATACGATTCATAAGAGCTACATCAAGTTATATAGTGCCAGATTGTAGAGCTTAACACGTGGCGCGCTAACTACAAGTTATCTCGTACGAAGTGGCTACTGCCGCCAACTGCGAGTTAACTCGTAGGAAACGAGTTTCAGCATAAACCCAGGTAACGGAAACATTAGTAGCAAATACATGTTATTTAAAGGTTCGGGCGCCAGGAAAAGGTATACTATGCCATCTGGACGTGGTGAAACAGAATTTTTATTTTCCCACATGGAATGAAGTTAAGAGAAGTGAGCACAGAAAATGTCATACAAATATTTTACTTTATAACGAAAAATATATACTGTATGTCACCAGTGACAATGGAAACAAAGGTTTATTTTAATTGTTGATATGCCTTAAAGTAGAGGTTCTCAATTTCTTTTGTCCTGACCTAGTTTTTTTTTGTCTTCCCTCCTTGAAGCACTGATTTTTTTTCTCTATACAGTAGAACATTTGAAAGAGCTACCGCCCCCACCGCTAGTTCTTCTCCTGTCTTTCCACACTGATGCCAACTCTTGCGAGAGTACAGTCTTTGGCACAGAGGAGATACATTACTGAGGTGCGTGAGGCCTGCGCTAGTAAATGTTGCCAGTCCTACTGCGTTGCCCCTTCTCCCTCACAGCCCGCGCAGGTGAACTTTTAAAGAAGATGATTTGGGATTACAGAGAGTGTTATTTTCATATACGGAACTGGTAAGTAGCAAAGAATATGAAATTAAATTCAACATGTTATTGTAACAACACTTTGCCACGCAGCTATAGTGCAAAAATTGTTAGATCTACTCACGTTGGCAACAATGATAATATGAGCCCAGCTGACACGATTAACAATTCTAATGATGCCACCAAGACCCCAACAGCATTTCTAGGAAGCAAAAAGCTCAAATTCTCCTGTGATTGATAATGAAGCAAATTAAAATACTTTCTAAAGTTAACACAATATACAATGTATTTCATGCGTCAACTTTTTAACAATAAAATGGTAATTACTGTTTCACAGTTATATTACCTTAGCTGTCCTCTGTCAGTGAGAAATATGTAGCTGTTTAATTTCAACTATGAGCTCCAAATTCGGTTCAAAAGACACTATCTTTATCCTTAGGACTGGTTCAATTTCCAATTGGTTTTTACAGGCCTATTTATTTTTTCAGGAACACCAATATTGAAAACCCTGATTCACACTTAAGTATCGAATCGAAAGGCATTAGAAATTTCACCGTTAGTTCTGCTGAAACGGGATCTCTTGATGACAGAAAGAGCTTTATGTTCTGCCTTACAGCCGATCTTGCCATGAGGTAAGCCTCGCCTGACAGGTCCACCGCATGAGCGTCTAGAGAAGTGATTCTAGTGGTGGTTTCCCGTTGTCTTTCACTGATGATGATGAAATAATGAGGGCAGCACAACACCCAGTCCCTGGGCGGAGAAAATCTCGAACCCGGGCCCCCTGGAGTGACAGACCGACACACTGACAACTCAGCAATCGGGCCGAACTCTTGATGACAAGATATCCAAAAATCTGTCACACGACAGTACAGTTAACGAGTCAGTATTTGAATCGGACAAATCACAGGATTATAGATTGACTGAAGACAGGTTCCTTATCCATGTTCGGTTGATGTCGATTGAAGGAAAATATTATTTCAGATTGGTGTCTGTTGTTCAGTCCCAGCAAATGCTCCTTGATAAGAGTTGCAGCATCGTGCGGGAATGGGCCTATGTTGTACTCCATTTGAAATTAGGTTTGTGAGCCCTAGTGTTAATCCAAATGCAAGGACGATCGTCAGTAAAGTAGTATCTTAACGACTCGCAATTTCATTATTTACTAGAATGAGTGCAACTTCTATGTAACATATAACTGTCTTACGTATGATTTCCTTTAGAAACTATGTTTTTTTAATTAACTTACTATTATTAAAATGTGATTGGGGAACGCTGTCTAAAAGCATTCTTCCACGCAAAAACTTGGTGTTACTTCACAAATTAAATGAAACACCGCGAGATAACTGCTAAAAGGTGATTAACGGTAGCGTCATTTAATAAGTACAAAGGCATGCACAACTCATCTGAAAAATGTACTTTCTCCTTCTGCTCCATTTCTTTGAGGTGTAAGGCGATATAATTGGCATGTCAGCTGAACTTTCCACTCTTTACGCCAACTACGAAATAATTCGCAGACTCTTTTTTCTCGTCAATAACAGTTTTTGAAAAAATTCTGAGACAAGTGGACTTCAACTGAGATGACGAATCAAACTGAATGAACCGTTTAACATGGATTCTGGGAGTAGTACACTCATTTTGGCACTGGCTGTCAACGTGTCAAAAAGATCTAAATTAGAGTTTTTGTGAATATATGTTTATCTTATACGATTGACCAAATGATGATAATTTCTGTCTTTCGAAATTGCTCGTTTCAGCACTTACAAAGGAACAAAGAAATAAAAATAAAAGAGGAAATCATAAACATGTATATTCACCAGAAGAATTGATTTACATAAAAATAAATAAATAAAAATGCGGTCTTATAGACCGCTACGTAGTAGGCTAATTGTAATCCTGTAGACATCCATAGATAGTAGAGGGGTTAAATCAAATTCAAGGGAACAAGCCTTCGTACACTGTCATTTATTTACTTTTAACACAGATATCCATTCATTATAAAAAGAGGGAGAACAGATGACGATATCCGTTGGACGAAATGTGGAGGAGAATTTTCTGTTTCTCATGGAGTGAAGTACGACATAGCGTATTACTTGAAAACGGCCGAACACAAGTCATCACATACCACAGCCACGTCTTCGAGAAGTTTAGCAGACTTCTTTCGGCAAGTTTTTCCACCTGACCACAAACTTAAACTAGCTGCAGCAGAAGCCACATGAGTCTTCCATTTAGTACAAGAGAACCATAGCTACCGTTCAGGTGACTGTACGCCTGAACTCATCCAGGAGTGCTTCGAGTCTAGCTACACCTGTGGCTGCGCAAAGTGCAAAGCCATTGTTGTTAACGTGTTTACTCCACACTGTCGAGATGAAATGCTGCGAGAAATGTGCAAAGTGAACTGCATTACTATTCTTTCTGGTGCGTCTAATCATGGAAACATAAAGCTCTTCCCTGTGCCTGTTCGATACTTCCTGCCGCTTGAAGGAATATGTGTGAAGATTCTTCAGTTTAAAGAGCAGCTTGGTGAAACTGCAGATATTGTTGGAAACTATCTATGTGAGATCATCACAGAACATAATTTCAGAACATAATTACAGTAATAACACTAGCATTCTGCAGGGACAATGCCAACATAAACGTAGGTTGACGGTCTCGAAGAGCAACAAACATTATTTTCCACAAATTCAAAATGTTCAAATGTTTGTGAAATCTTGTTTTTTAAGTGAAGCAAAAATGGCTAAAAATACTAAGGAATTGTTTTTGATAGCCCCTGTTCTGAAGTCGTCCTTATGCTTTTATATAATCAAGCGTCAACTTTTCATGCAGCAGTATTGAAGATAGGCCAGCATGTTACGTATGCAGAAGTTGGAGAAGCACTTCATGATTTAAAGGGAAATATGACCGAAAAACGAAAAATAAGATTCCTGCCTCTCGTTATAGGAAGTGCTTTAAGCAAATTTGAATCTTGAGGGGAAATAAACGTTAAGTTCACTGAAACCGTGTGTGCATTTTATGATAGCAGAACACAATACATTGAGCAGTGGACGGATCATTGTAATGCCTTTTCGAACTTGAAATAGGTTCTTTTAAACGATGTACGTACATGGGCTGAAGTCCAAAAAAGCCACAAATGTCTCGTAAACGTACTGCCAAACTGTAACATCGGTGACAATGAATTATTTCAAGAGTGTTTTTAATATGTAGGATTTTGCCACGCCCAGAAAATAGACAAATGGAACGTAGAAAAAACCGACATTGATATGCGTTGAGTACAGACTTTTCAGAACTTCACATCGAAACAAATTCCTTATGACAATATTTCAAGGATTGTGGAATTTGCCTTGTGTCTTCCAGGTACAAACGCAGCATTCCAGCGTGTGTTTTCTTGTATGAATAAGATACGGACACCTGAGAAAGCTCAAATGAAAACAAAATACTATTAACTTTTAATATTTTGATGCATCATTATTATATAGTAACTGTGAATGTATCTTACGTTTTATATTACATTTGCTATATTGTCTTTTTATGTCTGTTACTTATTTCAGTCAATTATAACAATTGTAGAACACTATTGCATTCCGAGTAGTGAGAAGTTAATTCCTTTCCCTGAAATCGTGGCGGTGGTGGGACGCCCTCTCTTGGCCGCCTGTATAGTCACCAATGTTAGTCCCATCTTCGGCTTTCAAAAATATGGTCACCTTATTTTTATCGTCATATGTTCCACCTCAGCTAATGATACTTACATGTAGTTAGAAAATCGGCAGCTGTATGAAATACTATTCGAAATTGTTCGCGGGATGCGGATTTCGTGACATGAGCATAGATGTATTACCCAACGGTGACATACGAAAATTTTTGCAGGTCGTGATAAGTGGGAAAGCCGGGTTCGAGTCCCTACCCAACACAAACTTTCATACGTCACAGTTGGGCAATACATTTATGTCCATTGCAACTTATGTCATGAAATTGGCATCAGCGAATAATTTGGAATAATATTTCGTATAGCTTGCCGATTATCAGACCATACATAACCTATCTTTTTCGTTTACTGGATTATCAGCATTAATACAAGACATTTTGCAGACTCAGAGACACGACTAAATACAATACGATCAGGTAAACCGCCAAAGATTGCTCGTAACAGACAAGCACTGCCACTGTTTCTACTTTTACAGCATTATGACATTCCCTACCGCTAGAACCGAGAAACACTCGGTGGACCTTATTACTCACTCCCTGGATCCTATTATTTCCCTCCGTGGTATGGAGTAATGTGGTGTGAATATTACCTCATTTGGAGCAACTTGTTTTCCTATACTATTATGCCTCCTTAGCACGGTAAAATTTATACGTTATTGTTAAAAATTGCACATTTATAATAATTGTTGCAGCCCAAAGGTATAACAACAGGTGTTATTTTGTTACAGATTGATTTAACAGTGGAACTTTTCCATCTATTAACTGCCTTCCAATATGAACGAGGACAAGTTGCCTACATCATATTTACGCATGGTAACAGGTACGTGAAGGAAACATTGATTATTTTTCGTTTCATTAATCACGCGTTCTTAGGGACTAATGTAAACTTTTAAAATTATATTCGTTACATTTACTTTACAACACATCAAGTGTGTCTTGCGATTTATGAGATTTGCTAGATATTATTTGTAATCTCGCGAAGATGGTGAAAGGACTATTCGGAATGCATTCGAGTTTCATTACTACATGTAGCAGAATAGAACCACTCAGACACTTTTGTTTGTGACTAATATTGCAATACAGCAGTTGTTCTGCGGGGAATATGCCCCAAGTGTTCGTGGTACTGTACCGCCAAATACGGTGGTGCAACTTTAGTAGTTGTATGCACATGATGCATGAGCTTCGGCGTGCTGTTGTTATTATGTTGCCAAGATCCCTGGCAACCAGTGACCAAATCACAGTTTGCCAAAACATTTCAACAAATATTTCGAAAGCTACCTGTACCCATAGGTTCTAATTCAGCATACATACTACAATCTTTGGCAGCTGATATGTGCAAGTGAGCTAATGCTAGTAAAAGAAAAGGAGGAAGAAAATTGAGTTTGAGTATTAACAAACTTCTTTTGTAACGCTTTTCTTGGGGACTGTATGACACAGAGATGTCACTAGATGTTCTTGATCACTTGTTGCTGTGGTTCATATTGCTTAAATGGAAAAGAAAGTCAGTAGAAAGCACACGTTCCTAATATGTGTGGGAACTGGATCTCTCTCTCTCTCTCTCTCTCTCTCTCTCTCTCTCTCTCTCTCTCTCTCTCTCTCTCTAGCCATCTCATTGTTTCTACTTTCTACCTCCATTTCCTCCCACCCTCTGTCTGTCCCCTCTGTCTCGGATCTTGAGGAGCCTTGTTAAATGATATTGCATATTTGCTTCTGTAGTAGTATTGTGATCATAAATTCAAATACAGTGTTGCATCAAAATTTCAGAACAATCGGTGAAGAAATTTCACAGATCTACGTTTTCGAACAAACAAACATCTACATTATTATTTATGTAGATTTAACGCTTTCACTGTATAAATCTTTTCAGATTGTGTTTTGCAAATATATCTGAATAACAGTACTTAATGCTGAAGTTTAACTACATATTATGGTATTTCAATCTGTGTCGATAAAAATACTATAAACAGGAGCACTGCTATTGTCGTTTACAATTTTTGTGAATGAGGTGTAGATTATATGAAATGCTAAGATAAGTTACTTCACTAGGCCTGCAGTTCTGTAACAGTTGTCCCTTAAGAAAAGTTGAAGTCCCCACTTAATAATACCTCATTCTTTACAGTAGAAATAGTACATATTCTTGACAAAACCAAGACTGTGAAATTAAGAGATTAAAAAAGAATGACCAGCTGCTGTCATTTCAGTGGCGTTTTTACTTTGCTATAGGGCCATACGAAGTGGTTAACAATTTAGCCTGATGCCTTGGGCAGTCAGGAAAGTGTGTTTAAGAACTAAATGGGAGAATTATGTGAATTTCTCCCTCACTCATGTACATATATTTCCCCTTCAAGATTAAGCTTTTTCCTTGGCCCACAACAGCAAACCCATGCTGTTGTCACAGTGTTATTTTGTCCAAGCACCATCATGAAGAAATGACTGCTATCCAGCAGATGTCCTTTGCTAACATGGTTTATGTGGCTACATTGCACTTGGTTCACACAACTGCTGCCTACACAGCTAATTCATATTCAACTGTGGTGCTCTTGCTACTGCTTCACTACAGTGCTGTACTGAAGGATTTCAGTGTGTGGCAAACAGGTGCTGAAGCAAATATGCTACTTGATTGTAGGCTTCCATTTTTACCTATTTCTGCCAAAAGAGGATTGGAGCAGGTTGTGACATTTGAGCATGCCCAGCAGAACAGATCAAGGGTACATAAAACTAACTTCTCATTCAGCCAATACTTTTCCCACTACCAAGTTTTGGCTGGTACAATCCTGTCTGTAAATAAAACATGCATTGTCTGACAATAAAAGTGGTGCACCCAGAAGACATGGGTGAATGCCAATGCAACTTTGTACACGTCATACCATTGGCAGGTATGTAAATGATAAGACATACAGTCCTGAGGAGGAAAGTCTTCCCTTTTCATGCTGTCCAGTGTGTATTTCCTGACCAAGGGTTCTGGGTGACTTTTCCAAACCACCCCTCTTCCTAAACCTCTCCAGTTCCTTTCCCTTACCCCTCCTCCTTCCCCTTCAACCTTTATGTCAGAAGAACAAGTTACTTGCTATTTTTGTAGCTATGTTGTGTAATCAGTAAAAACTCTGACTCCAGATTCCATGGGGGTAAGTGGCATCCCCCACCATATTATGGGGTAGAAAATTGACTACCTGGTTCCAAAATATTTTGTTGGTGATGAGGAGACTTGGAGCAGAGGAAGAGGCTGTACAAGATCAAAATATGTGGAGGAAAATTTTGAAGGGACAGTGGTCAATACTTGTGTGTTAGTACATTAAAATTTGTGAGCTATTATTATGTTGAAGAAAAGCTTCTAAATTGATGAGATGAAAAATACTTACAAAATTATAAAATTTGGTAAATATGCATAAAAACCTGCAGTGAGATAGTCTACCTTGGGGGAGGGGAGGGGGTGAGTGAGATGCAGCTTTGACAGTTCTGCCAGGGGTCATACAGGACAACCTTGGTATGGCTCTGCTAGACCAACATTTTGAATCACAATATCATCATCTATTCTTCACTTGTTATGGATGGAGCTTTCGTCCTTTTTTAAGACTGTTACATGGGCGTGCACTGTTTTCAGCAGGAAGTGCATGTGGTAGCTATAAGTAAAACTGTTTTGTAGATTTGCAAAACCCATTTGCGCTGCATGTTGTTAGCCAGTGTTCACTGCATTGTCTGCTTTCTTGCTGTGCTGTGCCTCATTGCACTAATTTGATGGTGATTTTCTTGTAAATGATTTATAAGTTAGTTGCTGACCCATTAAGGGACTATTCCAGTTCAGAAAAGGCACCTAGTTAGCTGTATAAAATGACAGAAGATATTGTAGAACATGGTGAAATGCTGTGGTGCTGAGAAATTAAAAGAAATTTTCATACATCTGATTCACGGTCTTCTCTCAGAGCTGGAATGCACACCAGTAGGGAAATGCATAGCATCACCACACACAGGTGACATGTATCCAGAAGTAAAACCAATAATACAGTTGTCTGGAACAAAATTCAACACAGCAGTCACAGAACTGTTTTCATGGGTAGGAGAAGTAGGCCTTTTAGGATAAATCCAGAGAACAGGTTCTCCAGACTTAAGAGTATCAGTAGTAGTTTAAAAAATCTGAAACAATCACTTACAAGGTAGATTGTAACACATCAAATAGCATACATGCTACATGTCATAAAGAAAAATAAATCAATGGAAAAAGCAACTTGGGATGTTTCACAGACTTCACAATCCTTCATCAAAACATGCAGTCAATGGAGGGAAAAAAAGGAAAAACAGTTTGAAGCTGATCTCAGATCTTCGAACTGCACTGTAATTTGTGTCACTGAACACTGGTATAGAGACACTGAAATCCAACATAGTCAAAACTCTGACTCCAGATTCCAAGGGGGGTAAGTGGCATCCCCCACCCAATTATGGGGTAGAAATTTGACTACCTGGTTCCAAAATATTTAGTTGGTGATGAGGAGACTTGGAGCAGAGGAAGAGGCTGTACAAGATCAAAATATTTTATATTTAATGGGTATTAGAGACAGGTTACAGCAAAAATTCCCAAAAACCATGCATTTACATTGGAAAAGAAACACAGTTCAAATCAAGACATGACTTTCATACAATAAGTGAGGATAAACACATTGAAATATCAGCTACTGAATTAATAGGGCATGATAACAACAAGAAATTTATCATTTTTGTGTGTGTATCAATCTCCCAGAGGTAGTGTATATACTTTTTTCAACAAATTGACAGAAATCTCGATAAAGTCTAAAGTACAAATGTCAACATAATGTTGTGTAGAGACAAAAAATGACTGCATCGGTAATTGATAATGTGCCACAAATTTGGAAGAGAAAAGTGTGATGTAGCTGTAAAAGAAGTTGGATTATCAGACTATTTCTGGCAAATAATAAGAGTAAAATCAGGTATAGGAAAATTTCCTGAACTTCTAGCTTTATCATAAAATAAAATACTAGATGTTTCAAAAGAATTAGCAAACCAAAGCTGAAATGGAGTGTATAGTGAAACCAATGTAAATGTTATATTTTCTAAATTATCAACATTATTTAAAATTAACTTTGGAAAGACATTTCCAAAAATACCCACACCAGTATCAATGTTACACAAAAATGTATAGATAACAGCAGGTATTAAGAAGTGTTCCAAATCCTTAAGTACTCCAGTTCTATGACAAAGAGTCATAATGAGCCAGAGTTCTTGAATTTCTACCATAGGTTAAAAAAATTATATGAAGGTGCTGATTGCTATAAAGAAGTCATTTAATAATAAAAGAATAAACAATGCAGAGAATAAAAGTAAAGCAATCTGGGATGTCATAAACAAGAAAACAGGGAGAGGCAAACAAAGGCATAATAACATTCTGATAAAGGAAGGAGATAAAGTAATAAATTATCCACACCACATAGCAAGCTGTGTGAATGAGCATTTAATGGGTAGTTATGCACTAAGTACAATGATGTTGCTACCAACCACAGAGCATGAAATCAGTAAAACTGTACTAAAACTAAAAACTAAAAGTAAACAGGCTTAGACAAAGTAACAGTGTGTGCACTGAAACAAAGCATAGAGAGTTTACAAGCTCTCTTAACAAATATAATAAATGAAGCCTTCACATCAGAGAAATACCAGATATTTAAAACAGACAAGAGTTGTACAGCCACATAAGATAGGTAATCCAGGAGAGGCAGAAAAATTCCAGTCCATTTCCCTGCCATCACCATTCTAAAAAATAACAGAATCAGTTATGAAAGACAGATTAATCAGTTACTTGAATAAATACAATCTTTTAAGTGAATCACAGTTTGATTGCTGAAGTAGTAGAAATACAGAATCAGCCATATTGATGCTCAATGCTCTTAGCAATGAGTGTGTCACTGGCATATTTTTTAGATCATTCTACAGTTCTTGATACTGTTGGCCATAAAATTCTGCTAAATAAGCTAGATGCATTAGAAATTAGAAGGTTAGCTTATGATTGATTCTGATCATATCCAGCAGATACGGTACAAAGAGTAAAAATAACACATATTTAAAGTAAGTGTAAAATGTAAGTGAAAAACTTATCAGAGCCAAAATACATTCATATAAGAGTTTCTCAGCGTAGCTTGTTAGGACCAGTATTGTTCCTGACATACATCTATGACTTTCTCAGCCGTGTGTAGTGGCCATGCAATTTGAGGCACCATGTCACGGATTGTAAGGGCCCTCACGAACATGGATGTGTATGTTGTTCTTAGCATAAGTTAGTTTAAGCAGTGTGTAAGTCTAGGGACCGATGACCTCAGCAATGTGGTCCCTTAGAAATTCACACACACTTGAAAATTTTTTTGACTTTCCCGCTAGTGTTAACCATAGGAAAGAAATGATCTTTGCTGGTCACAGAAGTTTTATAGTCACTGAGAAAATAAGAGAACTCCTTGCAAAGAAAGCAAATGAAATCTTCAAGGAATGTTACAACTTGTCAATAAGCAATAAAGTGGCATTAAACATAAAAAAAAAAAACAAATGCCGTGGATTTCAGTTTTAAGAGGGAAACGACTCTATTAAATTATATCACCTTTATAGACAGTGTGAAAAATGCCAAATTTCTAGGGAATTTGAAGTGGTGTGAACACACAAAGATATTTGAAAACAGAATGTCATCAGCAGGCAGCAAGTGTCTTTTAGTTACATTCTAAGCATAAGTATACTCAGTTCTTAGCTACAGATTCCCTTCTGGAGACCAAATGTACAAAATATGAAGTCAGTTTTTCAGCTGCAGAAAAAGGCCACAAAAATGAAAGTAAAAACAAGAAAAGGTTATTTGGGCTCATTGTGAAAATATGTTCAAAGCTCAGGGATTTTATCTGTACCATAAAAATACATTTACCAAACAGTCATATACATCAAAAATACATTGGTAATTACTGCACTACATTGTCCATGGCCATGAAACAAGGTCTAGACTGAACTCAACATTTGCCAAGAAAGAATAATCGTAAAACTCAAAACAGCATTCTTTTCTAAGGAACAATAGGAGAGTAAAGAAATTGCTAAAATAAATTTATTTAAAAAGGCCATGAAAAAGTACCTGTAAGCCAAACATTCTATCCACTCAAGGATTACGTAGATAACATAGAATAAGGATTTGGTAAAAATTGTAACACAAATGATGATGATGATAATAATAATAATAATAATAATAATAATAATAATAATAATAATAATAATAATAATAATGGTAAAATGTCTAACATTCCACCTATACTTTTACACTGTATTTCACTGAGCAAGGTGGCGGAGTGGTTAGACACTGGACTCGCATTCGGGAGGATGACGGTTCAATCCCGCGTCCGGCCATACTGATTTAGGTTTTCTGTGATTTCCCTAAATTGCTCCAGGCAAATGCCAAGATGGTTCCTTTCAAAGGGCATGGCCGACATCCTTCCCCATCCTTCCCTAGTCCGATGAGACCGATGACCTCGCTTTCTGGTCTCCTTCCCCAAATCAACCAACCAACCAACCAACACTACATTTCATCCTCGTTTTTTCTGATTTTCTGAAAAATCCTACTTGCAAAGCTATGCAATGTATAATAACAACATCTTGTCCTCTTCCTGAGGTCAACATCTCACACATTATAGAAAGATGGTGACTCGGTTTTTTTCAGGCTATCATCTGAGAAGTTGCAGTGCACAAATTGGTTGTGACATCAGCTGATAGCGAGTGTAATGTGTGTAGGGCTACAAAACAATGTGTGTATAATGTTTGTAGAGTGTGCAGTGACTGGGAGTGAGAAATGAATAAACACTGTAGCAATAGCCTTTTTCATTATTAAACAACTTATTTGTAAAACAGTTTTGTACACTAGGGGTAAACCGAATGTGTTGTACCCTATGATTAGTGTGTGAGTTCACTGGGTGTGGTGTCACTGAGCATGTGTGTTAGTCAACCACCAACTGTATTAGTGTGGGCCAGCTGCTGGAGGCCGCCTACTACTGCTTCTACTGCTGTGTACTTGGTAGTTACATGCATAAATTAATGTGACTTAATTTTCATTTGTGCCTTCATTGAAAAAATAAAAGTAATACACTGCATAGTGACACCATTAATTTACTTGCAGATGCTTCTTTTCAGGCTGTAGCTAAGGAAAACTGAAAGAGGACTTTGAAACCCTGAGAAGGATTACTGAAGGCACAGCAGTTTAATGGATGTAGCCACTGGTACATCTGTTATCTCATTGTCAACATCAACACTTCAGATAGTACAGACACAACACTTCAGTTTGTAGTGACACATCTCAGAAAACACACACACACACACACACACACACACACACACACACACACACACACACACACACACACACACGGGCGCGTGCGACAGTGGAACTGTTACTGCACCCAAAGCTTTGGAGAAATAGTGCATTATTTTCTTTTCATTTTTCATTACTGAACCTTTGTTAAAATGTGTGACATCCAGTAAAAATCAAAACTGTAAGTATTCTTATATTCTTCCCTATGCAAGTATAGGTCTACTTGTATCTGCTTCTAATTTCACATTGATAAACAGCTACCTCCAGGACTGGAAGATTCATGTTCAAGCTGGGTCTGGTATGTCTATCTGCAATGCTATCCATGCTGGATTCCCTCAAGGCTCCTTACTGGAACTATTACTCTACATCCTCTACAAATCATATATGCCACCAGGTCTTCCAGTTCAGATTGCTGTACACACAGATGACGCGGTGCTCTTCATGAAGTGCAGAAATGATGCCTTAGCAATGACACATCTGCTACATGCAGCTGACAATCTTGTAATTTTGGCATAACATCCATTTAATGTGGCTAAAATTCAGGTGATCATTATCACCCTGAGAAACATTCCACCTGCTCTCCAATGATTTACTGTACATGGAACTTCCTTCCCATGGTCCACAACTGTTTGAGTCTTGGTGTCACTTTCGACCAGCATCTTATGTAGTGGCACCACACTAGCAATGTCTGATGCAGAGTGCTATGTTAACTCCAGGATCTCTCCCTGGTGCTGCACTCTTCTTACACACTGCCACCATGTATTGGAATCACCCTCTGCAAATGCCTTGTACTCCCATTTCTGAAATATGCGGCAGCTGTTTGTGGCAGTGCACCAAAATCCACGTCAGGTGCTTGAAGACTATTCAAAATAGAGCACTCCAGGCTGCAATTCACCTACTTTGGTAATATCACACATGTGCTGCACCAGCTAGGAGATGTGCAACCACTGCGAGATTGCTACAAGCAGTTGATGTACCAGTCTTACATCAACTTTGCAACCTCCAACAATGTCAGCATCCTTACTCCAGCAACAAGCTTCACTGGATATGTGGAATATGGTAGCCTGACCTTCTTCCTGAATGAAAATTGTTGAACTCTGTGCTCATAATGTGCAGGAGACAACACTCTCTCGACCGTTAGCACCTGCCCTACGCCGACACTCACAATCAACGTCAGCACACATGAGGACATGTCAAGCAGCACACCATTCTATCCCACTAGGGCATAATGACTCTCATATGGTAATGTCCACAAGTCAAGCCACGTTCACACATCTCCAACACACAAGTGGTAGAAGAAGCACTGTGTGTGAAGTTGAAGTTATTTAATGTAATGATTTATGTGACACTTTTTTCAAAAGAAAAGACTGCCCATGCCTCAGGAAGGAGTTCAAATAGGTTAACAACATCAAAAATTTTGGAAGACTCCAGTGATAAGGTGTACAGTGCTGCAATTATTTTAAATGGTATATAAAAAACTAACAATTGTCACTAACAGAAGAATACTAATCACGGGCCTAAACTCAACCAGATGAAATAACATTGGTTCACAGCAAACAGTATAGACCTATCTCTTAATCTCACAAAACTCATATTATATGATTTCAAATGAACAATAATGACCTATAACAAAGAAGTAAAAATCGATGATTGTACATAATGGTATGTAAGTAAAATACACTTCTGATAGGTATGTAATTGTATAAACAGTGTTTACCAAGCAGGAGGAAGCAATGAGAAAGTTGTGTAAAATAGAAAGCCATACATCTTCCAGAATCAGTTTTAAGGATATGTTGAAGTTGTTACACTCACTTCCCAAAACATTTACTCCTTACTGGGTTTTGTTGCTGACAAAAAAACTTCATTTCAGCTGAACTGTTATCTTTACAATAACAATAAAGGGCACAAAAATTGTTTTCTTGTAGACTTTGCCTCCTTGTCAAGAAGGGTTATATACTCTTGTCCACAAGTATTGAACAAGCTCGGAGCAAACACAAAGCAAGAAAGTGGAATTCAAACCAGTTGGGAAGAACACCAGGCACATGTGTAATCAGCCTCTCTATCTGAAATTATCTGAATATCTAAATTCAAAGGTGGGAAAGTTCTGTTACCCACATGGCAAGCAGCAGAGATTCTTATAAAACTGCAGCTGTTTAATATCTAACTAACTTAGGGAGAAACCAGCTGTTGTCAGAATATCAGATTTCTCTCTGATTTACTTGATTAAATTTGTCTGTCATAAATATGAATAGCATTCAATGCTTATTTTTGGTACAGTAGATCTGTACAGATTAAGTAATGTACACCCGACTTGTTACACATCCTTCCCATTAATGGAAAAATATGAGAGTGGCTGGTGTGCTTGCTGAAGCTGAAGGCTGTTCATTGTGTTCGGCATATGCATAACAAAAGAGTTACAGTTAGATCAGTATCTCCCATGACTTTTCCATGACTATAAATAGCTTCTTTTCCACAATGCATTCAATATTATTTTACGGAAATAAATTACAGTCTCACATAATACAACAATTGAAGAAGTGGAATAATGTTGGCAGTCCTTGCTAGGAGTTGATTTTGTGGTTGCCCCATTTTTTACATTAGCTTTTATTACTGTGAGATGGATTTTAAGTTTCAGGCATATTAACATTGGTATAATATAGGTATTCAACTTTATTTAAAAATGTATCTCTCTGAATCCTGAATCACCTATCTGATCCAAAATGTGTCATACAAACATTAAAAGACAGGTGTATTACACTGCTGTCAACACAGCAAAATATGCATACCAGAAAACTTTCTGGAATGTCATGTTTTTATCACACTATACATATAAATCATATTCAGCTTCAAGGAAAGCTGAAAGGAACTGTTCAAAAAAGTTATGTATGACATCCATATCTGTAAACATGGCTGGTCATAAATGGAAGAGGATCAAAAAATGAAAGAAATACAGTGATGAAACCATGAGAAAAGGTTAGAAAGCACTGCAGGCCATTCCATTAAGATGACTCCAGCTTTCTGTTCACAAGACAATATCAGTGTACTTATGTAATATTATTTTGAAATAAGAACCACTCATCGAAGTTTTGACTGTAGTGCCAAACAATAGGTTGGACATTCCTGCCCCAGTACTGCTTAAACCTCAGAATACTCCTGATAAGCATTGAATATCCATACATGTTACTCAACAAAATCATGACTCACCTACAACTGTGAAACTGTGGACTTAACTTGAATGAGATGCCATTGGTACCTGGCCACCTGCATATGTTTCTGTGACAGTCATCAGGTGTCATGCAAATCCTACATTCATCAGTGAGGAGAAAATAACACCATTCCAGGTGTTTACTAATATTTCACTATAGTGGTGTGTTAAGGAGATGTACAAGCAATGTCATTTGAGAAGAATGCAGAGAGACCAAATTAATCACTTGAAGATTGTTGCACACCCTCTGGATTGACACAGCCTACCAGTTACTCCTGAAAAGCAGCACACAGTTCTGTTGCATTCTCTTAGAGTGTGTAATAAACCAATATTTGTAGACAGTTGTTGTCACCTGATGTTGTTGACTATGGGCAACTACTAAAAAGCAGATCTTAACTGATTCATGTTTCATTATCTTGGTTGAATGTTTAAATAAAATTATGGTGGATATCTGCCAAGCCAGACAACTTCCCATGCTGTCAGCCTTCTTGCAGTAAAGTGACACTGTACACCCAGTATAAGCTTCAAATGACCCCCTTGAGGCAAGTTGACACACTAAACAGGACAGAAGTGCACCTTCATTCCTCTCAAAACTGTATATAGTAATTTCCTAAGGTCTAAAGAGTATTGAGAAAGAGGTCTCTAACAATAAAAAAATAAATAAAAGTAAAAACAACACAAACTATACAGGTTAAGAGTCTTGTGCAAAACTTGTTTAGACCAGATTAGTTGAATTCTGTTGCTTATATTGTGTCGGCTGTTCTGATGTTGTTCAACAGAAAGCTAAATTTCTCAAAGACTGGTTTCATGCAGCTCTCCACAGTAATGTATCCTGTGCAGGCCTCATCTTCTCTACATAAATACTGCAACTTACAGCCATTTGCTTACTGTAATTGAGCCCTTGCCTACATCTGCAACTCAGTGCACTCCACTCTCTGGCCAAGGACCACTAACCTCAACAGGGCTACCAACCTTACTATATTTCTGACTAGGTGGTATGTCAACATCACTGTCCGACCCAAAGACACACAATTAATTTTATCACAGTAACCATCTGGAGGATCACCATGATAACAATAAACAGATTTACACACATACACAACAGGAAATACACGTTCTTTAGGGAAACTTTCCCAAACTAAATCATGCACTACTGCAAAATCAATAAGTTCCTGATCACCACTCCATGTCAATGACCAAGATTAAGTTCCAAACCTCTCCACTGTATCTCATGAAATTAGGGCATGTGACACCGTTGATTATGATCCCTCCAACAGATGAGGATTTAAGCTCAGCAATCCCATTGGCACTATTTGAGGGGAGTAGGCTGTCACTGGGTTTTACCCTCACCTTTCTCATCATCATCATCATCAGCAGCAGCAGCAGCAGCAGCAGTACGCAATACAGCCATAACTATATACTATGCATGCATCCAGCACACTCACCAACACAGTATAAGTATGTATTATATGACACAGCTCTCACATATCCACAAGAGCCAGTGTGCATGGAGGAAAAACAGTCTTTCCAGCAGGTGGCTGTTGATACCCCATGGGATATTCCAGCCATCAGTGTCATATGACATGTACATTTACTTCAAATGTTTTTTATGGGGTGATGAACTCTGACATAGATTGAATACCCCTCCTCTGTGGCCAGTAGTAACTTTTGAAAACAAGATCTTGAATTCAGGTGCTTTACGTTATAATTTATGCTTTCGTATTTTTCAGATCACTGCTACTCTCCGTGTTCAACCAGACACTAAACTGCATATCTCATGTGCATTGGGAGTTGTGGAAAGATATTTCTGTGGACCAAGATTTCTTCTATGACTATGTGTCAAACATCAGGTAAAAATTTCTTCTATTGAATATGGCCAAATAACAATGCAAGGCTGTGTTTCAATAAAACTCATACTAGATAAAAGTCTATATTTGAGCAGTGTCATACATAATGTGTTTTGTGCAGAAATGTTGTCTATACTGACTATAAGGTATGATGAAAATAAAAGGGTGTGTGCAAATGCTGGCTCTACACAGTCAATACCAGAGCTGCTGGCAGATTACGTCTTTCATGACAAGAGATGAAGGAATATTGTCACATTCTCACATCAATAAGGCTGTGCAAATTACTACACGTTCTTGGAAAAAAGGTGGTTTCATTCACAAGAGTTAAAAAAATATTCACCATAGTAAACACAGTAGATGTATGGTATGTAAGATATAGTCAAAATAAGAATCAACAGAAATGTTTCATGTGCATAATTTGTGATTACTGACTGTCTTCTGAATTTCTGCTTTCATATGAAGAGAATGTTTTTTCATGATACATTCACTGATTTGCCATCTTACAAGGAATTTATCATTTTTCAAACTAATCTGCATCTTAGCATAGATTACAGATTAATCTGTCGTTACAGCCTTCATCCCGAGAGAAAGTTTCCTTTTATGTGAAAAATTCATTGGAGCTGCAAATCAGCCAGCTTGATGAAATAGGCAGACGCAACTCAAAAGAGAATCACAAAATGCCAACAAAGATAAAAACCATGAATCAACTGAGAAGAAGTGAGCAGTTTTAATTTTGCTACCAGAAATGCATTTACTATTTTCTCATGTCTTAGTTGCTACATGAAACTGTCATCCCATCAGTTACACAAAATTGACATGTTGCCAACCTATGAACAATAGAGAAACACTGTCCTAGCTGGCATTCGTTCCAGTCTAGACATCTAGACTTTAGCCCTGATATTGTGTATATAAAGCTAAAATTTGTTTTCCATGATGAGAAGTGCATGACTTGCCATAAATTATTAGTTCCAGGACATGGTATGAGAGTTGTTGTAGTATATTTCATATGGGTGATTGTAGCAGTGTGGGAATTGGGGAAGTAAACAAGGCTCATTGGTTGTGTAGGATATGCTGTAGAGATAGGAAAATAGAACAGGAGGAGAAAATTGTTGCCCTTCTGGTGGAACAAGATAAGGTCAACCAAGATTCGGAGAGGTTAAGGGGGAAGAAGGCAAAAGAGTGGTGGGAAATGAAAATAGGTTATAGATGAAATAAGAATATAACTTTCTCGGACAGTGTTGTTGTTAATGTGGAAAATAGGTTTAGTGTGTTGTAACAGATGGAAACTGATGAGCCATAAGTAGATTAGGAGTAGAAACAAACTTGTTTGAGAGGTAAGAAGTCAAAAAAAGTCACAAAGAAGAAGAAAGTTTTGTTGTTAGATAGTTCACATGGTAGAAATGTTAGGCAACTGCTGCAGTATACTTTAGGATCAGATTACCAAGGAATAAGTTTCTTAAATCTGTTGGGAGTGTGGGTCACGTGGTAGAGGATGTAGATTCACTCTGCAAAGACTTCACAAAGGAAGACACTATGGTAATAATGGGTGAGGCAGGCAGCAGTATAGGCAGGGATCCATATTATTCAGTTTAGGATGAAGTGATAAAGATAGCATCAGCAATGAGACATACTGATGTTGGACATATATATGTTCTGAGGCACCATTACTGGCCTCATTGAAACTCTTCTGTTAGGAGAGTTACTTTAGAGGTGAAATGACTTCTTGGATCAGGTATGGAGTCTCATATTGGTGTGGTTCTTGTTAAGACTGTCAGTAGGTTGGACTATACCAAGCACGGCCTTCATGTCAACAGGAAAGGGAAAACTGTCTGTGCTAATAGCAAATAACCTTAGGGGAAGGGGGGGGGGGCATTACCACAAGTGGTAAAGTACCAGTGGTTACAAGTGACAGAGCAATTGTTTTTAGAGTAGGGATGGCAGAAACAAAAGATGTTCAGAGACAGAATGAAAATTACTGTCACGCTGATAAAACATGTAGCCAGAAAGCTAATTTTAATGTACACAATTCATGCAGACAGTCTCTGACTGAAACTGGAAGTACTCAAAAACAGACAGAAAAATTAGGTTCCTCCATTTGTTATTCAGCCAGTGCACAAAATCAGTTACCCTTATCGTATCAGAATATCTGAGGACTAAGGGGTAAGCTTAATGAGTTGCTTATTTGTGTTGAAGAATTAGAGTTGAGCAAACCAGTTGATATAATCTGCCTCTCTAAACATCATGTGACCACTGGTATACATATGTTAAATGTTACTCTACTTCTGTAGAGAAAATATGGAGAAAGGAGGAGTTCTCACATTTCTCAGAAACTGTTTTGAGTCCTAGAGCATTGATGTTAATAACTTGTGCTCAGAGCAAGTCCTTTATAATAGGAAGTATATACAGAGCACCTTCAGGAAACTTTAACATCTAAACAAAAATCGGGAAGCTCTGTTGTCCCATCTCACAATAAAACATAAATAAATAGTGATTGCTGGTGATTTTAATGTAGATTTATTGAAAAGGTGTGTCAGTGAACAACTATTGTGATCAAGAACATTGTTAATCAGTTTAATTACTACTGTGAACTTTGCAACTAGGGTATGTAAATGCTATGTAAATGAGACTGCTATTGACAGTGTCATTGTAGACAGATCCAGGAACAAAAAGTCATATTACAAAATCCAGTAGTAAATGGGCTATCCAATAATTACATGTAACATTTTGTGTCAACAATAAATCAGTCAAAAATTGAGACGATTAGGAAACTGCTCAAAGGCATGAACTGGATACATATTTACAGTACTCCTGACTCAAATGAAAATTGCAAAGCATTCATTAGTAAAGTTATTTCCTCTTTTGAAAATTGTTTACTCCCAAAGGTAACTGAAATCCATCAGAAGTCTAAAAATTAACTATCCATTACACAACCTACATGTATTGATAATATTCTAACAAATTATGTATTTGAAGATGTTTATAAATTTTGCATAGTTTTAGGAATCTCTGACCACTCTGCATTATTCATTGAACTACCAAAATTTAAGAATGAAGTTTCATGTAACAAAAGCCATATGAAAAGAAATTTCAATGCGAATTTTCAGTTTCTCTTAGAAATAAGAGAGAGGTTGGTGGCCTTACTACAGCTGCATTTTGAGTAATAGTAACTTTCACAATTTTTAAGTAGCTTTCTTGAAATATGTGATAAAAATTTGCCACTCGGAACTGCATGCAACAAAATGAGCGATAAACTTCAATGGATAACCCAGGGTATAAAAATTTCTAGTGCCAGGAAGAGGAAACTCCACAATGAACTGAAATATGATAAAAACACATGTTTTACTGAGTATGTTCATCATTGTAAAGCTATATTTTAAAAAGTTGTGAAGGCAGTCAAACAAATAGCAAACAAGAAGTTCATTGTGTGTACAACATAAAAGTAAAACACAAGCAGTGTGGTCTGTTGTCAAATCAGAGTTAGGTGTTAGAGTTAGTAGTAATGAAATATGTAGGATTAAAGTAGATAATAGATTTATTGCAAACCTGGCTGAAATATCAGAGTGATGGAGCCAAGTATTAGAGTAAAGTAAATCCCTTTGGAATCCACCAAGAAGCTGAGCATCTTATGGATTTTAAAAAAGCCACATTAGAGGATGTGGAAAATGTTATACTATCATTAAAAAATAAAAATACTGCTGGGTAGGATGGCATACCCACTAAAGTGATCAAAGCAGTGTGTGGCATAATAGTAACACCTCAAGTTAAAATATTCAATTAGTCTTTTGAACAGGAATGCTTTCCCGAGGTTTTGAAATATGCTGAAGTGAAACCCCTGTTCAAGAAAGGGTTGGGGGAAGACACAGATAACTATTGGCCTATTTCTATTCTTCCAATCTTTAAAAAGTGTTAGAGAAATAAGCTGCAAACAAGATCAAAAACTTTATGGTAAAAAATGATATTATTATAAGTAATTAATTTGGATTTCAACCAGAAAAAAAACTCCAGATGCAATAAATAACTTTGTTGAAAAGAAAGGCAAATCATTGGATAAGAGGGGTAAAGTAGCAGGTATCTTCTATGATCTCACAATAGCATTTAACTCAATGAACCATGACCTGCTCATCTACAAATTATACAAGTACGGGCTTGTTGGCTAACATCATGCTTACACAACAGAAAACAATGGGTAACTATCACCTCAGATGCAACAAAATATTATTCTGAATGGAGTACAGTATCACAGGCTGTGCCTCAAGGCTGCATTCTGGGGTCAATCGTGTCCCTTTCCTACAAAAATGACTTACACATAGATATAAATTTCCCAATCAGTTCTGTTTGCAGACAATACTTCAGTTTTAATTGAAGATGACGTTTAGAAAAAAATTCCAAACTCCATAGTAAGCATACTGGATACCTTAAAAACCTGGCTCCAGTTCAATGAGTTGAAACTGAACATTGCAAAAACCCATATGGTACATTACACTTCAAAACCAAACATTCCAAATGTAAGGAACTTAAAATACAACGTAACAATCAGCCTATGAAAGAAGTTGGGACGAAATGTGTACATTAATGACCTCTTATCTGTTACAGTGCCAGAAGCTAAGTTTGTTTTGTGTTCAGATGATACAAACATTGCAATAAGTAGCAAGCCAAGTACATACTTAGAAATCACTGCTAATCAAATTTTTACTGACTTTAATAAATGTTTTAATGCTAATTAATTGTCATTAAACTTTGAAAAGACACATAATCAAAAATTAAGGATAATGCTGATACATGGTGAAACAAAACTCTGGTTGGCAGCTTGTGGGTTTAAATCACCTCAGGCTATGACCATGCGTTGCATTTGACCTGCAGTCGTCACACGATGGTGCTGGCAGCAGTCCACATACACAGAGATGTGTTGGTGCATGTCAGAGTATGGTGCGGCAAGTAAGTGTGCAGACCTTTTCAGATGTGCAAATTGTGCCTGTGTGTTGAAAATGGCTCAAAGGGGTAGAATACTTGGGTGACTGGAGGCTGGTCAAACATAGCAAGTCGTAGCACTGCTCCTCCGTGTGCCACAAAGTGTAAACTCAAGATTATGGCAACGATTCCAGCAAACAGGAAATGTGTCCAGGCACTACAGTATGGGATGTCCACAGTGTACAACACCACAAGAAAACCGATATCTCACCATCAGTGCTCGCAAATGGCCACGGAGTTCTGCCTGGTAGCCTTACTCAGGACCTTACCGTAGCCACTGGAACAGTTGTCTCCAGACACACAGTCTACAGACGACTGAACAGACATGGTTTATTCACCTGGAGACCTGCAAGGTGCATTCCCCTGACCCCTGGTCACAGGAGAGCCCATAAAGCCTGGTGTCAAGAACACAGCATATGGTCATTGGAATAGTGGTCCCAGGTTATGTTCACAGATGAGTCCAGGGCAGCTTCTGTGAAGTTCCGAAAGTAGGAGATAAGATACTGGTGCAGGACGTCAAACGGGCTTGGAGCAGGAGAGGCACCACAGGACATTTTAATTTCCACTGTCTATACTTTTACAAATAATTCTCATAAAACTCTGTCAGCATAACGAGGAAGGATTCCTGATTCATACTCATAACAGTGGAGGTTCAAAAACATAACAAAATAATTTTTTTACATGTGAAATTTCATTATTTTTTCACTTACTATTGGCTGAGTTTGTTGTTATAGGTACACTTTTCTTGATAAGTAACAGAGATTCTTTGATGAATTTTGCACAGCAGACAAACCATACTCACAGGTGTATGAAACTCTAGAATTTATTTAGTTTATGAAAAAATGAATGAGCTGTTACATTTTAAACTTCATATTTAGAAAATAAAACTCAAATTTTGTAGTTGATTATCTCAATTTTTACCACAGTTTTTAATATATATTTGAAAAATTCTAGAGTTTCGTACACCTGTAAGTATGGTTTATATGCTGTGCAAAATTCATCAAAGAATCTTTCTTATTTATGAAGGAAAGTGTACCTATAGCAACAAATGCAGCCAATAGTAAGTGAAAAAATTAATGAAATTTCACATGTAAAAAAAATTATTTTGTTATGTTTTTGAACCTTCACTGCTACAAGTGTGAATCCTAAATCCTTCCTGGTCATGCTGACAAAGTTTTATGAATTTACTTGTGAAAGTACAGACAGTGAAAATTAAAACTGTCCTGTGGTGCCTCTCCTCTTTTAAGTTGGCCCATTTGACATCCTACCGCCCTTAAGTAAAAATGTCTGTTAGATTTAAGTTTTGACAGCAGTTGGTCAGAAGTAGGTACTTTTTGTATGATAAATTTATTAAAAATGCATAATTATGTTTCATTCTGACAGAGTAGCAAGTCTGTAAATATTAGGTTATCCCGTGTACTGTAATTTATTCACCAATTTTGACAAACTATTGGCAAGTGATCAAGGTAGTGAGTATTATATTCAGCTGTTTTATATTTTTTATGTCAAACTTTCTGACGTGTTCCACACCCATGAGAATCATCTCATTTTTGGGTCTATGGAACAAAAACTGAATCTAATCTAATCTTCTGATTTATGCCAATTCACAAGATGTATAGTAAACATTCAGCAGTAGTATTATTATTCATTTTTATTCTGTGAGTTCAGTACAATTTCCTAGTGAAGTATATTCTGTATTGTATTCTAAAAGTTTCTCCTAAATAGCATTTGTGTTACTTAATACGTCATATTTTTGAAAATAAAGTGAAAATTGAATGATATTGCACAAAAGTACAAGAGTGTGCTGAAAAGTAATGCCTCCAAAATTTTAATGTGGATGTTCTTAAAGCTTCTTAAATAAAACGATTTTTATTAACATTCTACAACTTTATTCTTCAGGTCTACATATTTACAGCCATCTACCACTAGAGAGCTCCAATCGTAGCATGTAACAAGGTGGTGTGTACCATAACAATGTTGGTGCATGAGATATAGTGTTCTATAATTGAGTTTTGAATTCAGACTCCATCCACACATGGAATGCCCTTTCCTCCAGTACCACAGTGCCAGACACATACAGGCTCTGTGGCACCTGCAACAATCTGATGCCTTGGGTTCACTATCACTAATCATCTTCCACACAGTCCCGACTTGGGCCCATCTTATTATCACCTGTTCACAAAACTTAAAGAACACCTACCACAACTTCACTTTTAAAGTGATGGAGCATTGCAAGCAGGGGTGATGATGTGGCTCTTTCAACAAAGGCCAGCCTTCCACAGTGACCATATCAACCAACTGGACTCTTGTTGGGAGAAATATATTTGTTGCAGTGTTAGTATGTTGAGAAATAACTATATACAGCATGAAAAATAAAAATGTAGAATATTAACAGCATTTGTTATATTTAAATAGCTAGAAAGGTGTTCACATAAAAAATCTGGAGATATTGCTTTTCAGCAAGTCCTTGTGCTATAATTTTAGAGAAACAAATGAAACATACTCATACGATTCAGTTTTGTTTGGTTCAAACAGAAAACACAACATACTGCATTTCCTACATGATGAGTCTCCCAATCCAATTGTTCCTATTTAGCAGAGGTTTTTATGTTTGCCAGTGTGGAAGCACTCATTTTATAAGTAGCCGATTCAAATTTTCATCACTTGTAAATTCCCAATAAGGGGATAGAGGTGATTGCATGTAGGTCCTGATCATCAGACTTTGCACATTGTTATTGAACAAATTCTAAACCTCTCCACAATGTCTCGTGAAATAAGAACATGTGACACTTTTGATGGTGATACATTAGTTGGGTGGGGGCATTAAGCTTGATATCCTCTTTGGTCCTATTCAAGAGGCATACGCTATGTGCTACCACCATTATTCCATCGCCCTCCTCCCCCCCTCTCTATCTCGATTGTACAAACATGACCCTGTATTACACACATAGCCCTTACAGTCACCTAGAGTGAACACGTACATCTAAGACAAAACTCATAAACAGTGTGAAAGAGGGCAGCTTTTCGAAGAAAGCAAATAATTCTTGATGAGGTATCTGAACAACGTCTCTGGGAATTTCAGCCAATAATGTAATGCAAATCCGGTTCTCTTTCCTATTCAAAAGTGGATCATGGATACTGGGGGCACTGCTGCTCATAATATTTAATTGAAATTAACTATTGGTGTGCTGTTTTGGGTGACAGTTTAACCCTGATATTGTTCTTTCTTTCTCTGTTAAAGCACTGACTGGGTTGTGGTGTTGTGTTGGGTTGTGTCTGTGAAGGGAGGAAGGTGCAGAGAATGGGAGGAAGGGTTGAGCGAGGGTGACTGGCAGCTGAGAATAGGAATGCGGGCGGAGCGGCAGCAAGTGCACAGGATAAAAATGTGAGGATGTTATATGGGCATCATCACATGGTGAGTTTGTGTAGTGCATAGTGATGATGATGATGATGACACGAAGGAGTGGATTTGAGGGGGTGACAGACTGGAGGGAGGGGAGAATGTGTGGAACGGAGGGTGCATCTATGTTGACTGACGTTAGGGTCTTGCGACAAGGGGAGACATTTGCAGGCGAAGGGGGTAGCAGAAAATAGAGGCTAGGATGATTTCTGGAATGAAGGATATGTTGCAAGGACAACTCCCATCTTTGTAAGTCAGAAAAGCTGGTACTGGGGGAAAATTTCATGTGGCATGGATTTTGAAGCAGCCATTGAAAGAGCACATTTTGCTTTGCAGTGTGCTCTACCATTGAGTAGTCAACTCTGCTGTTGGCTACAGTTTTTTTATGGTGATTAAGTCAGGTAGACAGCTGATTGTGGTCATAGCCACATACTATGATTTGCGGGAATTGCAGCAGAGCTGGTATATTACATGACTGCTTTCACAGGTGGCCCTGAATTTTGTGGGAAAGAATAAGCATGATACAAGTAGCGTGGACTATGCTGGATTTATCAGATATAACTTGCACCTGGGTCTTCCACAGGGATTTGCACCTGGGCTTTCCCATGTGGCAAAGGGTTGAGAGTGGATGTGACATAAGAATGGGCCATGATGTTCCATAGATTGGGTGGGAAGAATTCTGGGTGGGCCCTTTTAGGCACGATGATAAATTGTTGAAGCCTTGGGAGAGAATATGGTTCAGCTGTTACAGTTCAACATGATGTCGGGCAATGAGAGGTGTTCCTTTACGACTGGTTTTTGGAGATGTTGGTGGATTAGTGGTGTGTGAGGATATTGCATAGGAAATCCGTCTGTGAGCTTGGTTTCATGGGAGGGGGGAGGTAGTGCATGCCTGTGAAGATCTTAGTAAGACTTTTAGTACACTCAGCAAGGAAATTCTTGCCACAGTAGATGTGCTACTCATGAGTGTCCAAATTATATGGGACTCATGTTTTATTGTGGGAGAAATGACAGCTCTCAAATTGCAGTTACTGCTGATATTGGGCTTGATATGGATAGAGAGATGGGCAAGGCCATCTGAGAGGTGGAGGCCAATGTCTAGGAGAGCGGAACATTGAAATGAAGAGGAACAGGTGAAATGAATGGGGGCAAAGGTATTGAGACTGTGGAGGAGTTGGAGGGCTGGGTGTCCTAGTCGTGGATCCACCTCATGAAGATGTCATCAGTGAACCTGAACCAGACAAGGGTTTAGAGTTCTGCCTGGCTAGGAAGGATTCATCTAGATGGTCCAAAAATAGGTGGGTATAGGAGGGTAACATGCACATTCCCATGGCTCTGCTGCAGAATTGTTTGTACATTTTACCCTCAGAGGAGAGGTAATTATGTGTGAGGGGATAATTAAGCAAATGAACGAGGAACAGAATTGTGAGGTTGGAGTCAGAAGAGCATCAGGAGAGAGACTGTTTTGTAGCAGCAAAGGCATGGTCACAGGGGATGTTGGTGTATAGTGAGGTGTCATCAACAGTGATAAGTAGGGATCCTGATGGTTAATGGTGCGGAATGGTTGGGAGTTGGTGAAAGCAGTGGTTCATCTCTTTAATATGACTTTCTAGCCTATGGACAGTTTACCATATTTAAACTGTAACTTCTGTTGGGAATGTGAATACTGTAATATACTGCAATCTTTTTTCCAAGAACCAAACTTATTTCATGCAAGTGCACACAACGTTGACGCATCTATGACAGTATTATGAGTAGGATAGCCCCTGTAATCAACATCACTTTGTTATACCGATACACTATTTGCCACATTCCAAGGGATCAGCCTGAGCATAGATGGTTATCAGAGCTGGCTTCTCCAGCAGTGGTTCCTTCAAAAGCCAGTCATGGCTTGTATGTGGTACATGAAACAACCTGTCTATAAAGTAATGTAGAAGTAATTTTCATAATTTAACAAGAATTTCTTAGCACTTGTGTCTATTATATAATATTTTGCTTATTTCACATCCATGAGATTCATAATGGGATTTATGTAACATTGTGTTTGAATGAATGAATGAATTAAGCCATGAATCCATAGCTAGACTATTTTGCACTTATGATATCAAATATGAACTTAATAGAATTTTCATTTTCTATTGTGTTCAGTAAAATTATGTAAAAATTATGCAGATTATTTGTGTTCTGCTTAATCATATGCTATATTAAGTCTACTACTTTACATCTCTTTTCTTCTATTCTATGCATTCCAAGTGCAATACAGCAAGCGATTTTAGCATTACCGTAAGTATGTGAAAATTGATTTTAATGTTTTGCTTAAAAATAGCTTTCTGTCTTCACAACAGTAAAGCATAGGCTTATTATCATTTCAGGAAGATACCTTTGATTGTATTTCAGCTTCATTCGAATATGCAGTTACTCAAAAAGAAAAATTCAATATATTAATGGCTGCAAATGCTGTTAGTTTGGTTGTATTAAAAGTATTCTTAATTAGGTTCATTTAAATAAGAGTAGTAGTCATACTGTCTAAACTACATTTTTTTGTCTAAAGTATTTTAGAGTCATGACTTCTTTAATTACAGTTGGAGAGAAAGTCATAGAACATTAATACATCTATTTTGAGCATTTTATTTTCATATTACTATCTTTAATTAGCCATGTAGTAATCAATCTTTTTCACCATTTCATGTGTGTTATCCTCCATTTTAATTACCTATAATTTACAATGTGAATGACCCTGTGTATTTGTTTTGTTTATTAAGCCACCTTAATGTAGCCAATAACCACTGCACAAAAGAATTATGTGCAGGTACATGTTTCGTCAGAACAGTGAGTACATTATAAAACACTTACATTCTAATCACTGTTGTTAATGTGTATTAAACAGTGGAAAATCAAGGATGAAATAATGACAATATTATGAAAAGGATAATTGCTATTCATGATATAGCGGAGATGCTGAGTTGCATATAGGCACAACAAAAGGACTGTAAAAGAAAGCTTTCAAACAAAGGCCTTCATCAGAATTAGACAAAAAACACACACACACACACACACACACACAAACACACAAACACAAACACAAACACAAACACAAACACAAACACAAACACAAACACAAACACAAACACAAACACACACACACACACACAACAGACATGTCACACGAAGGCCTTGACAGCCACAGACTGTGGTCATGTGTGTATGACCTGTGTTTGCGTGAGGGTGTGTGTGTATGTTGTCTAGATCAGATGAAGGCCTGTTTGGCCTAGGTTTTTTTTTTGACAATCCTTTTGTTGTGCCTATCTGTGACTCAGCATCTCTGCTATAAAAATGGTGAGTAGCAGCCATCCCTTTCATAATAATGTATATTAATTTAGGAAAAAAAAACCAGTGTCTTTACCAAGCTAACAAATGGTAGGTAAAAATTGTCTAAATTCCTATGAAGTAAAGAAACAATACTTTCTTTGCTAATTACAATTTATTTCTTCACTCTTCTTGTTTAAAGTATTCTACATGTAACATTGTACTTAATGAACATTAAGAACGCATGCTGCTCCACAGCTTCCATATACTTAATGAACAACATTTTTTGGATCAATACCTTAAAGCTGCCTACAAATTGTTTATTATTCAAATGGTGTTGAGGACCAGCCCATCATGAGGAATCTAACAGAGTATATAATAAACAAAATTATAGAATTGTAATCCAAGTTATCGTATCAAATAGTTAAAATGAATAATAAAAAATAATAGTGAACACGCCTTACACTGGCACTTACTACACACTATGAAACCACATACAAAATCTAGCAACTGCAGTGTTACTAGAGGGAAAAACTGGAACAGTATTCATTGAAATGAAAAATGAAAAATTGTTATGGCAGTCTTCTGCTGAAGCTAGCATGATATGTGGGACCTATCTCAGGAATGTAACAAACTGCTATGTATTTACATGGTTATATTTTTTCCAAGGTAACTTTCTTTTCTTATTAGTGTGCATTAGATGGTTTTTACATTTTCATGTCTATGTATCTACACCTACATCCATACTCCGCAAGCCACCTGACGGTGTGTATGCTTGATAGCACAAAAATGTTGTTGCTGTGGTCTTCAGTCCTGAGACTGGCGGCTCGATGTAGCTCTCCATGCTCTCTATCCTGTGCAAGCTCCTGCATGTCCCAGTACCTACTGCAACCTACATCCTTCTCAATCTGCTTAGTGTATTCATCCATTTGTCTCCCTCTATGATTTTTACCCTCCACACTGCCCTCCTATACTAAATTGGTGATCCCTTGATGCCTCAGAACATATCGTACCAACAGAGCCCTTCTTCTAGTCAAGTTGTGGCACAAACTCCTCTTCTCCCCAATTCTATTCAATACCTCCTCATTAGTTATGTGATCTACCCATCTAATCTTCACCATTCTTCTGTAGCACCACATTTTGAAAGCTTCTATTCTCTTCTTGTCCAAACTATTTATCATCCACGTTTCACTTTCACACATGGCTGCACTCCATACAAATACTTTCAGAAACAACTTCCTGACACTTAAATCTATACTCGATGTAAACAAATTTCTCTTCTTCAGAAACACTTTCCTTACCATTGCCAGTCTACATTTTATATCCTCTCTACTTTAACCATCATCACTTATTTTGCTTCCCAAATAGCAAAACTCCTTTACTACTTTAAGTGTCTCATTTCCTAAGTCAGATCTGTCATCTGACTGAGATTCAATACTGTAACACCTTGGTTTGTAGGCATGCATTTTACCAACAGGCCCAACATGTATGTACTTAGTCCATCCATAGGTTTTGATAACAGAGTTTGCAAGTATCAAAATAGGTGTATCTTTTGACTGCATTGACTTTGAAGCTCAAATTATTTACATGGCCAAGGATCCATAGACCTTACTATTTGACATAAATTTGAGCATGGTACTTGTACCTGTTCCTGAGAAAAAGTGGTTTCTACAGAAGGATGTAACTTTTGATTGCATTGACTTAGAACCTCAAATTTTTTATGCTGGC
Source organism: Schistocerca gregaria (assembly GCF_023897955.1). Taxonomy (NCBI): domain Eukaryota; kingdom Metazoa; phylum Arthropoda; class Insecta; order Orthoptera; family Acrididae; genus Schistocerca; species Schistocerca gregaria. The sequence goes on from NC_064922.1 coordinate 118,268,669, forward strand.
AAGGTACCATAAACCTTAACATTTGGAATACATTTCAACTCAATTCTCTATCCATCTCTGAGAGGGAGTCTCAATAGACAGACAGACTGACTGACAGATAGATGGATAACGGATAACAAGAGGCCTGGTAGAGTGGATAATAGCAACCATATTTCACATAGGAACCCATGCCTGCAACCTTTAGCGTATGGCAGTATGGCACTGTGCGTCATTGAACTACATCGTACGCTGGCAAGAGCATACCATACATACCATACGAGCTGTCATGGTAGTGGGTCTGGAGGGCAACAACTTCACTGTATCTGTGGCATCAAGGTAAAAGAGACATTGGCTTGAAGTTTTATGATCTTTATTTGCAAATGCTGTAGTTTACATAGTTGTGGATATTTAAAGTGGAACAATACTGCGGATTTTCTGCCTCTCACTGGGATGTGAACACATTGCTTTTGCCTGTGCAAATGCCTGTTTGATAGGTGTTGCATAGAGAGCAGCATCTGTGCTCACTGTAGAGTTTGGTTTACCCTGCATCAGTTGGTGATGAAAGAGGAACATTCTTATGTTTGTTACTGTGTGGAACGGACAGGAAATGTGGTGCTATTTTTGGGAGGAAAGGACAGACATGCACTGTACTTATGGGATGGCAGATGGAAATGCTCACACTGCCGAATGTTTGCGTATTTAGCGGTTTCAGAATTGTTGAGTTCCAGATACATGTACTTTTACTGCCATCCACAAGTCCCTAAAGGAGAGAGGTTCACGTTCTCATAAAGGCACATGTGCTTTTAAGACCTACTCCAAAACATGGTGTATACATTTTGTATTACAGGTGGGAAGGCCTGATGGGCACGGTCGTCAATGCACAGTGTGTGCACCAGGGCTTGAAGAGGAGGTGTTAGCATCGCTGGAAAACACATCCTCAGCAACCTCATGATGTGCTGGATGGGAAACAGGTTAAGTCATTCCAAAACTTGGCGTATGTGGCATGAAAATGATTTGCACCCCACCATCTTCAGAAGGTGCACACCCTAACTCAGATGATTTTTCATGTCAAATTGAACTCTACCAGTGGTTTTTGCAATGGTGTGCCATTCAACCAGACTTTCCAAACTTCGTAAGTTTTATGGATGAGCCATCCCTTATATGAGAGGATTGTTGAACAGCCACAATCAAAATGTGAGTGCACAGGAAAATCCACACACCACCTTTGTTCATTGTCACTAAGATTGATTTGCTGTCAATGCTTGGTCTGGATTGGTAGGTGGTAATCTGTTTGGTCCTTTACATTTTGCCCCAGTAACTGAAAGCAAACAGATACTTCATATTTTTAAGAGAAACTCTGACAGAGTTGTTGGAACATGTTCCGCTCAATGTGTGAAAGCAAATGTGGTACCGACATGATGGTACACCTGCACACTTTGCATAAGCAGTGCAAATACATTTGAATGAAATCTTTGGTGAGAACTAGATATGGTGCAATGGACTGGTGGCATGGCCTGCACGTTCCCTTGACTTGACGTACACAGATTTTTTCTTCTGGAGCCACCTGAAATCTGTTGTCTATGAAACATCCATTGAGACTGTTTAAGAGCTGATAGCACACGTTATGTCAGACTCCAATGAAATCTCCACTTTGCCAAGAGTGTTTGAAAGAGTGTGACAGTCACTCCAGTGTTGTTGCACAGTGTGCATTCAAGTAAAAGGGAATAATTTCAAGCACTTGTTCTAACTGTTTTCAAACAAAGGCAATAAAACTTCACCTCTACTTCTGATTTACGTTGATGCTACAAACACATTGTAAACATTATCCTGCAGACCTCCCTACCATGAGGGTTCAGATGGCATGTTGTGTGCCTACCCTCTTGGTGGTACCTGACACTGTTCAATGACGCCTACTGCCATACTCTAAGGGATGCTTGTTATGACCAGCTGTACCAACCCTCCAATTTTCTACATTCATTTAAGATACACCCTATATATATACAATTACAAGTTGACAATTTTTTTCCTTTACTTTACATGACACAATGCTCCTTGCCAAATTTTATGATTTTAGGTCAATGAGAAATTGCATATAGGTTTTGAAAAGCAAGTTTGTGACTATTGAAATATGTGACATTGTTGTTGTTGTGGTCTTCAGTCCTGAGACTGGTTTGATGCAGCTCTCATATGTGACATAAATGGTCATATGTTTTGACTGCATTGACTTATCTTAGTATATGACATCAATTTCAACTTGATACCTCATCTTATTCCTGAGAAAAAGGGCTCTTAACAATCAGGCAGAGAGACAGGCTAGCAACAAAGTGATCCTATAAGACGTAATCACAATACCCAGTTTTTAGTGAAATTAATAAGATGTGGTAAGAAAATCACTGTGAAACATTGCAATAGCAGTTGTGGGCTGGTAGTTGCAGTGTGGTCATATGTGGGCCAGAATTACATATATATTCAAGGATCTTGGGATGGGTTAGAGATATTAATTGGAAAATAGTATTGTGCAATTGTAACGCCTGTAGTGGGCCGATCAATATCACCACACCAGGGAAAGATTCTTCTGGTGTTGAGTAGCTCTGTGCCAGGTTTTGGTGTAACAAATTCATACCAGAGTCATATAAATAGATGTGCATTTTGAAGCACAGACGCTTCAGAGTTCAGCAGCACCACCACAATGTCAGGAACATGCTGGATGATGAGACAGCTGGACATTGCCAGTAGCAGACACAGCTTCAAGTCTGCATTGGGCCAGCCACTGCCAGAACTGAGTTTCTTGCAGGACTTGATGCCACAGTGCACCTAACCTGTTATCCTGCCAAAGGGCAGCAGATGATGTTCCATACACAGCTGTCTCCATGCACTGCCGCGATGAACGCATATGTGGCTGAGACATGATGAGAGGCTGTTCTGTAGAGGAATGCCATCATAACAGTACTGAGTTCACAGCCATGGCCTACTGAGGTAGCTAGCCATCGTCTGACCTGTTGTCAGCATCACAGGGCACCTATTTGAGCATGTCCTTGCCAGACAGAAGCAGCCATCCATGAGAAAGCATCAGCCAGTGTCAACAGAGTGAGGCATGTTTGTCTCTCTGAGCTACTGATGCAAATTATAATTAAAGTTAAATGAACGCCTTTCTTTTGGCCAGCAGTGTATCCACTGGGTTTCCTGACTCATTTGTCATCACCACTACTGTACTGAGTGCAACTGGACTCTACAGAGTTGTGTCAGCAGGAGATTTCTGAGCACATCACCACACCATTTGTTGACAGCAGATGGCACCTATAACCACCATCCAGTGCCAAAGTTTTGTCAACATGTGGTGAGGTGAGAGCAGTTGGTTTTTTTTTTTTCCTGCAGGGTCATGGCAAGTCAGTAAGTGTTAGTTTTCAACTGGTTGATATAGGTAATATGGGTGTCAGGAGCAGCAGGTGTGAATAATTGTCTAGTAGCACAAACTCTTAACCATGAGTAGTGATTCAGGAGGAGAAGCAGCTAAGTTTACTCATTGTTTCAGTGTAGTAGTAAATATGAGCAACCAGTCAGGTGAGAGTAGTTAAATGACAGTAAGTATGGTGTTATGGTTAATTCTTCTTGTAAATTGATTTTCTTTTGTGAAGAGCAAGAAGCCATAGCATTTAAGCATAGGGCAGTGAGAAGTACCAGCTCTGATATCCAGCAGAATTGCAGTGTTTGAGGTAATAGGAATGAGTGTTGGCTGTACCAAAGTGATTAAATATGAGGACAGAAATGTTGGTGATTTAAGTGCAGTAGTATGTGCCCCATTGGTCATAATGGGTATTATGCTGAGGATGGAGGCCTGAGCCAAACTCACAGGGAAGTGCATGTGCTGATGATTTTTGTGTCAAGCAGAGTGTGACTGCAAATGATGTATTTGCACAAGGAGTGGTTAAGAGTTGTACTTCAGATGTTGTGACAGAAATGGTGCAGGCTCATATATTTCCTCAGAAGCAGAGTGAATGGAGGAAAAGGAAGAAGAAATAAGTTTGTAGGTGGGTGATCAAGTTGACAGGATGACCACGAGTGAATGCCAAGAGTTCAGTATGAAGTGTGGGTGCAAATATTGGCCCACAGCTTTGCAGAACAAGCAGCTGACATGCACAGCAAACTGTTTATAGCACAGTCAAAGTCTGAGGTATGTGATAAGTGTGAACTGGGTGAAGTATGTAAACTGAGCCTGGAAGTAAACATCCTGACTGAAAATCTTGCTAAAGTTAACCTTCAGTCCAGAATGCTGTTACCAGTGTACATATGTCTTGAGATGCATGTAGTACAAAACAAACCAGTTAAACAATGGACAGAGGCATTAAGGAGTAATTTGCATGATATGTTTCCACCAGGGACTAGGAAGTTGTTTTGTGTGAGCAGGAGTTGTTTACAAGTATTCAGTTTGTAATGGACACAACAGTTGGTTTCCTCGTGAGGATAGTTTTAGGAGTACTTTTTCATGAGAAGCATAAGAGGAATTATTGTTACAAGGACAATATTCTGAAATTTGTTCCAAAATAAAGGGTTAAAAACCACCAGGCAAACAGACAAGATGCCAGGTAGAAGAGTTCAATGGAGCCAGTCAATGATTTGTTGATGTTTACATGTTAAGCATAATTTGTTGAGAAAGAAAGGGTGTCCATTTTAGTTTGTAAATGTGGAATGGAGGGTTAGAATTTCTTTGTGCATAAGCATGATAAGAGCCTAGCAGTGAAATATGTTTTGTAAAATTTGAGCTATTGAGCAGGGCAAGGGACCCTTGAGATTTGTTTTGAGATCAAGTAATATGAGAAAGAGATGGGAAATAAATTTACGTAGTTTCTAAAAATTATTGTAGTAATTGTACAGCATTTGAGAATATCTAGTCAAGTAACATGTACTTATTCCAGGGATTAAGGGTAGAAATAGTGATGGTGGAGAAACAGGTCTTAACAAGACCTGAAGGGCCAGGTCTTCTCATCAGAGAGTGCCAATGTAGTGTTACTACCCGGGTTTTGGTGAAATTAATAAGAAGTTGTAAGGAAGCCACTGTGAAGTGTTGCAATAGCAGCCATGGGCTGGTAGTTGCAGTAGAGTGACATGTGTGTCAGAATAATATGTATGTAATAGCACTGTCAGACAGGATAGCTGTACTCTACGGAAAATTGCACCACATGGCATTAGTAGCTGCACGGGCAGTTCAGTTTCACTACACCAGGGCAAGCTACTTTTATGGGTTACATGACTGGGTGTCAGGTTTTGGTATAAGAAATACTTGTCAGAGCCATACGCATATGTCAGAATTTTGAGGCAGAGGCACTTCAGAGTCCAGCAGCACCATCATGACCACAGGACCATGAGAGACGATGAGCCATCTGGCCATCATCAGTAGCCACTGAGAGTTTGAGTCTGGTTTGAACAATTCACTGTCCATTCTGAGTTCCTTGCAGGATCTGCCATCTGAGCTAACCACTGTCAAATTCCTGCTAGCAGTCTCCACACACCGTCATGGTGAATGCATGATGGGCTGAGTCCCAAAGATAGGCTTTTCCCCTAAGAAACGCTTTCACAGCACAACAGGCAGTACCATTGACATCATGACCATGGCCTGGAGGAAGCCAGCCATCCTTCAGTGCATTTCCAGCATGGCGGGGCACCTACACAAGCATCTTCTCACTGGACAGAAACAGTCTCTAGGGTCACAGCTAGTGTGGCATGTTTACCTTGCTGAGCTAATGACTAACGTGCAATTACAGCTGAATAAATGCCTTTCTTCCAGTTAGCAGTGTGTCCACTGGGCCTTCTGGCTTATTATCACCACCACTTACCCTAGCAAGTGCAACTGCACACAACAAAGAAATTTTTTATTTGATATAATTAGTAGTTAATGATTTTTGGGTTATTCCTTTGCTTGTACAGTGAAACATTGCTCATTGCCAAATTTTATGATTCTAGATCAATGGGAAGTAAATTATATGTTTTGATAAAATAGTTTGCAACTACCAAAATATGTGATATAAATGGCCATTTTAAAAAAAATTTTTTTTTTCTTTTTGTATTGACTTGAAAGCTTAAGTTTTCACACTGCCAAGGGACCATAGAGTTTGGATGTGACATAAATTTCAGATTGGTACCCTAACCCATTTCTGAGAGAGAGGGGTCTTAATAGTTGGGAAGGTAGACAGATGGACAAGAAAGTTATACTATAAGGTTTCTGTTTTTACCAACTAAGGTACAGAACCTAAAAGTGGTCCTTTCTGTATTGTAGAGTAAAAAGACACAAAAGCTTTCTTGCAACTAAAAAACGCCATCACTTTTACTGAATGGTCAACCCTTACATTTTCTGTGTAAAGGGGCAGAGATTTGGATGAATTAGTTTTAGGTATTGGGCCACATCATGGTAAACTACTACAACAGCTAATTGCCAATATTTCCCCAGTGAATTTCCCTGAAGAAGACTGCAGAACATTGGTTGAAAAATTGGCACTTTAGTTATTTTAGAAGTTTACAATGACATGCTATATACCCAAAATTATTTTATCCAAAATGACACCAGTCATGGAAGCCTAGAAATTCATATTAAAGGCAGAGATTTGGTTCTGTGCTAAGTCATAACAGGTTTCCTCCTTGTTTGTTCTTTGGTATGAGGGACCAATTCTATATGTTCTGAAGATATACAGTTAATTTTCAAAAGTCGTTAAGACAGTTTTAGGGCTGTAAATCTTTGATGACCACTTGTGGGGACAGATAAGATCATATTGGCAACAACATTCACTCTTAGCCTACGCACATGAGATGCTTCTGACTTCCACAATAATAATAATAATGATAAATTAAACTTCACAGTGTAATAATATAAGGGCAAAGGTCAGCAGAAGCTGATTATCCAGTAACAAAATAGCAGCAGCAAACGGAATGCAGAAGTTTTCTTATGATTACATATCTGCCCATAGCAAGGGGAGGGTACAATCAATGATCCACTGATTTAAATGTGCTTTAACACACACATTGGAGACCATTCAAAAGCAGGTTTTGTCAGAGGCCTTAATTTTCAAAAAACATATTATTGTGGTGCATATCTTTTTGTATTTATTTTTCAGGCACTCTCTTCTTGAACTTTGTCTTGGCAATGTATTAAATGATAAAGGTCACACAAGAATATGCAACACACCAATCTTTGCCACCATACAAATCAAATAAAAGTCTCTTTGGCACTTACACATTTCTCTTGTTTAATAGTCACTGTTATAAAAACTTGGATTATGTTCAGGAAAGTATGTCTGTGAAGAATTAGGTAATGATAAAAGGCTGCCTAAATGAATGATACTATGAAATAATGTAAATTATGGTTGTCTATAACAGCTTTTTTAATATCCTTACCTGTGTTATTATATTATACTCTAATCATTGCACAGAATAAGGTTAATGAACTGTTTCATTAATACATCCAAGTATCCACATGAAAAATAAAAGCAATGTGGGGATTTGAAGCCACAATGTTCTGATCAATCAGAAATCACTCTAATTGTTGCACCAAATCTCCAACCGAAAGTAGTGATGACTGTTGACCTCAGTTTCTTCAGACACTAGGAAGTAATTACCTAAATTCTGTATGGACATATTTAGGGCCAACTGTGTAAACTCTGGTGACCGGAGATCAATTTTGATCTTAGTTCAGAAAGTTAACACTGTTCATGAGTTCATTATGTCTTGTAATACTGAACTCAGATCAATTGAACAAGGTTCATTGTGATATCAGCTATCAACAGGATCATTATCTTTCAACTCAGATACTAGTCATATGCTGTGTAGACACAGAATTTAATATTCAAGTTTTCATGTTCTAAATGTGAAGGAAAATAAGTGGAAGCATCCTCTCAAAATTCTCCAAACATCTTGTCCCCAGGTGAAAAACCTTGAAGTAATCAGATATCCATAAGAAACAATATAATTCGCAGTGCTTAAGGCTCTTGCACACAGAACAGTGCCCATTATTGTGCCCAGAATGCCAGGAAAGCAACCTGTAACGTATTCGGTTGATGTGATTTCATAATGCAGTCTTTTCATAATTACCTATACAAGCAATATTGTGGTGAATACACTGTTTGTGGGACAATAATCCATGGTCATCTGATGTTCATGGTTAGATTGTGCAACCAATTTGATCCAAATACAAACTGTAAATGACACTGGGGTTGCATCAGGTTTTCAGAAGTTTGCTGAGCATGTGAAAACCTACATACAAGTATTACAGATTCTTTGTCATAGCGTTAGGTAGTTTTCTGGATGAAAGTAGGTTTTTAAGCAACTGTTATGAAAAGATAATGGCAGAGGTATAACATTTGATTGTCTGCTTAGGTACATGATTGTGCAAGGAAATGGATGTTGGTAGATCTCCTAAATTCATATGATCTGATGCAAACTGTGTTTTTTCCAACTATAGTGCAGGGGAATAGTAGCACAGTCATAGACAATATTTTTATTCATTCTTCATTACTCGATTGGCATACTGTTAGTGAAAGGGTCAATGGCCTTTCAGAACATTGTGCACCAATTTTAACATTAAAAGGTTTTTGTACTCAAACCAACATCGTACTTAATTACAAACTATGTAGGAAAGTTAATCCAACAAAAATAGAGAGTTTTTCAAAACTTGTCAAGGAACAAGAGTGTCAAGATATTTATAGTGCCGATAATATAGATGATAAATACAATGCTTTCGATAACACATTTCTCATGCTCTTTGAGAGTTGCTTTCCATTAGAACATTCTAAACATGGTACTAGCAGTAATGGACAGCCCAGTTGACTTACTAATGGGATAAGGATATAATGTAGAACAAAGCGGAAATTATATCAAAATGTTAGTAGCCACAATCAAGCTACGGTGGCCCATTACAAACAGTATTGTAAGGTGCTTAAAAATGTATTAGCAAGGCAAAAAGTATGTGGATTGCAAGTAGAATAGCTAATTCACAGGATAAAATTAAAGCCATATGGTCAGTTGTGAAGGAAGTGTCTGGTCAGCAGCACAAGGTTGATGATATAAAGTCAGTTCGCAGTAATATTTCTGTTACTGATAAATCAGATATATGTACAGTATTTAACAACCATTTTCTGAGCATTGCTGGTGAATTAAATAAAAATTTAGTTTCTACAGGAAATCATATAAATTTCTTAGCAAATGCCTTTCCGAGACTGATGTCTGAAATACTCCTCTGTGATACAGACAAGAGGGAGATTGAGTCAATAATTAAATCACTGAAGACTAAGGACTCTCCTGGTTATGATGGAGTGTCTAGTAGAATATTAAAGTACTGTGCTGCACATGTTAGCCTTGTATTTAACCATTTTGTAATTTTTACGTTAGGAATGGTCAGTTTCCTAAGCGATTAAAGTACTCAGTAGTAAAGCCGCTTTATAAAAAGGGAGAAAGAGACAATGTAGATAATCTTAGACCTATTTCTATGCCATCAGTGTTTGCAAAAGTTATTGAAAAGGCTGTGTATGTAAGGTTAATTGATCATTTTATATCACACGATTTGCTATCAAATGTACAGTTCAGCTTTAGAAGTCGTTTGACAACTGAAAATGCTATATTCTCTTTTCTCTTTGAGGTAATGGATTGGCTAAACAAAAAGTTTCGAATGCTTGGCATATTGTTTGATTTAACAAAGGCATTTGACTGTGTTGATCTCACAATATTGTTCCAGAAGTTGGATCATTACGGAATTAGAGGAGTAGCTCACAATTGGTTCACTTTAGCAACAGGCAGCAAAAGGTCATTATTCACAATGTTGATAATGACTGTGATGTGGGATCTGAGTGGGTTACTGTCAAGTGGGGGGTGCCCCAGGGATCAGCATTGGGGCCGCTCCTGTTCCTTATTTAAATAAATGATATGCCCACAAGTATTATGGGTAACTCTAAAATATTTCTGTTTGCTGATGACACTGACTTGGTAGTAAAGGATGTTGTGTGCAACATGGGCTCAGTTTCAAATACTGCACTACATGACCTCAGTTCATGGCTTGTAGAAAATAAACTAACATCAAATCACAGAAAGACTCGGTTTTTACAGTTTCTAACACACAATTCAACAAAACCCGATGTTTTAATCTCACAGAACGGGCATATGATTAGTGAAACTGAACAGTTCAAATTCCTAGGTGTTCAGATAGATAGCAAGCTGTTGTAGAAAGTCCACATTCAGGATCTTGTTCAAAGATTTAATACTGCCATTTTCACTATTCGAATGGTATCGAAAGTGAGTGATATTTCGACACATAAATTAGTCTACTTTGCATATTTTCATTCACTTACGTTGTATGGTATTATGTTTTGGGGTAACTCTTCCCATTCTAGAAGGATATTTTTGGCTCAGAAATGGGTTCTTTGGGCAATAAGTGGTGTGAATTCACAAACCTTTTTTCGGCCTCTGTTCACGAGTCTGGGTATTTTGACGTTGGGCTCTCAGTATGTATATTCCTTATTGTCATTTCTTGTTACCAATATTAGTTCATTTCCACCAATAAGCAGCTTTCACTCAGTTAATACATGGCAGAAATCAAACCTCCATTTGGATCGGACTTCCTTAACTCTTGTGCAAAAAGGTGTGCAGTATACTTCTGCATCCATTTTCAATAAGCTGCCACTCGAATTCAAAAATCTTAGCAGTAATCCGTGCGCTTTCAAATCGAAACTGAAGAGTTTCCTCATGGGTCACTACCTATACTGTGTCAAGGAGTTCCTTGAAAAATTAAGCTAATTCTCATTGTAATGCTGATAGCGTTTGCTTAAACGTATGGACTGATTTTCTTTCAGGTTCATGAACATTTATTTTTATCTGTTATTACTTTTATGTTGTAAGTTCATGTACTGACACATTCCATGACCTTGGAGATTTTCTCCTCAATTTGGTGCTATGGAACTTGATATGTAAATAAAATAAATAAAAAAAAGAGCTGTCATCAACTCAAATTTTGGTTTGACCATACAGTGATTACTCGGGCATGGTCCCTCTGGTTAGCTTTAGACTTTCGAACAGACTTATCTGTACAAACAGAAATATGTTGCAACTCTGTGGTTTAAATATTAACCATCATTTCTTAAAACAAAAGAAGTTAAAAATAGGAAAGAAATCCTAGTACTGATTAAGGTATAAACACCAGACCTTCAGTGAACAAGTTCAGCACGCTAGCAATAATCCCCGTAGACAGAAATACTTTTAAGATTGGTCGAATAGCCATCATCAAATCAAGGGGATAGGACATTTTAAAAAAGTTTTATGCTCATTTTGTGGCACACATCTTCCTGAAGAGTTTCATATATACAAAACATACATGTTTGAGGATTATAAGACATCTCATTTGTCTTATGTGTATCAAAGTGCAGCAGCACACCTCTTCAGACAACATTGTTCTGTCACATGTTACTGTGTTTTGCTCTGTGGAATTCAAACATGTGTACTTTAGCCTGGAATTGTTATACCTGAAATTGATATCGACACTTTTTCCACTGCTATCAACGTTCATTGTTTTGTGCACAGTGTTTAATTTAGTGTCTGTTTCGAATGTCTTTCTGTGTGGTTTTGTAAATGTTGAATAAATTTTCATTTGGCTGTATTGTTTTGTGCCTGTTTGTGGCATATTATCATGCAAGGCATGTAGAAATTGTTGCTTCAGCTGTAAACAATGTCACCAGGGCAATACAAACATGGTATAGCATGCTCCAACAAATGTTATGCCAGTGGCAAAAGACCGCAACCTTTCAGTGCAGGTAAATGAAGTGCTTCAAGAAGGAAACTTGTTTTCAGTGCTAATGAAAGGGGAGGCTGTGAATGTGAGGGTTCATGCAATATTAATAAACTGTCACAGTTAATATTGGATAGTCTTATGTACAAGCATTACGTTGGTTTGCCATGTGCTTCTGTGGTACAAGATGAGAATGCCAGGAAAGGCCTTGCTACAAATATATCACTGCTCTGCAGCAAATGCAACCTTAGTACATCTTGCATGACATTTACAATCGCAAACAAAAGATATGATGTGAATGTGCGGGTAGTGTATGGCATGCACTGTATTGGAAGGGAACAGAAGGCAGCAAGAACATTTTATGCTGTGATGAATGTTCCATGTCCTCCAACAAAATGTGAGGGATATTTCAGCTTACTGCATGACGGAGTAAAAAGAATTACAGAATCACCAATGAAAAGTGCTGCTGAAGAATCTGTTGCCAAACATGATGGTGACAGGGATAGAGTGGTCACATTTGATGATACCTGGCAAAAAAGAGGGCACACTTTGTTGACCGGAGTTTTCATAGCAACATCCATTGACACTGACAAAGTACTAGATGCTGAAATTTTTAGCAAATTTTGTCATAGTTGTGTGAAAGGCATTCCAGATCATGAATGTAATATAAACTATAAGGGCTCAACTGGGGATATGGAAGCTGACTGCCAAACTATTTTACTGCCATCAACATATATTGTGTGTAAGGACCACAAATATAAGATACAAGAAATTAGAGCTCATACAAAGGTATATAGATAGTAATTTTTCCCTCACTCTATTTGAGAGTGAAACAGGAAAGGAAATGACTAGTAGTAATACAGAGTACTCACCACCACATGCCATTTGGTGGCTCGCAGAGTATCAGTGTAGGTGTAGATGTAGAGTCAGTTGTAGAAGTGCAGGGAGTTGTCAGCTGTCAGATCAGTTGCCTGCTTTGGCCTGCAATATGTGAAGTACCTTGGTAATTGTGACAGTAAAGCATTAGAATGTGTGGGACATGTACAGAAATGACTAGGTGTAAAAAATTGAGACAAGACTTGCCAGAAAAAAAAAAAAAAAATCTTGTGGAAAGAGAATAAAAGGTAGAGGGTGACTGACCGATGCAAAAATTGATAAGCTACAGGCATATTATGGCTTGGCAATAAGAAGGAGTATAAGGGACTTGAAAAACATAAAGCAAGGAGCTTGGGTGTTATACTTTCACAAAATGTCCACAGACAAAACCCTATCCACGACATGTGCCTAAAAGATAGTAAATCATGGTGTGCCTCATGATGTGGCTACCAAAGGCCAAATGTTGGTGGTGAAGAACATCATCATTGGAATTCTCTACCAATCGCTGCAACTGAGTCCATCAAATTTACATTCATGGACTTTGCAAATGGGACCTTACTGAAGGAATGTCTTCATAGCAGAATCCAAAACCCAAATTTGAATTTTAGTCAAAGTATATGGGAAATATTGCCAAATACCTCTTTTGTCCCCCCCCCCATGAACCATGGACCTTGCCGTTGGTGGGGAGGCTTGCGTGCCTCAGCGATACAGATGGCCGTACCGTAGGTGCAACCACAACGGAGGGGTATCTGTTGAGAGGCCAGACAAACGTGTGGTTCCTGAAGAGGGGCAGCAGCCTTTTCAGTAGTTGCAGGGGCAACAGTCTGGATGATTGACTGATCTGGCCTTGCAACATTAACCAAAACGGCCTTGCTGTGCTGGTACTGCGAACGGCTGAAAGCAAGGGGAAACTACGGCCGTAATTTTTCCCGAGGACATGCAGCTTTACTGTATGATTAAATGATGATGGCATCCTCTTGGGTAAAATATTCCGGAGGTAAAATAGTCCCCCATTCGGATCTCCGGGCGGGGACTACTCAGGAGGATGTCGTTATCAGGAGAAAGAAAACTGGCGTTCTACGGATCGGAGCGTGGAATGTCAGATCCCTTAATCGGGCAGGTAGGTTAGAAAATTTAAAAAGGGAAATGGATAGGTTAAAGTTAGATATAGTGGGAATTAGTGAAGTTCGGTGGCAGGAGGAACAAGACTTCTGGTCAGGTGACTACAGGGTTATAAACACAAAATCAAATAGGGGTAATGCAGGAGTAGGTTTAATAATGAATAGGAAAATAGGAATGCGGGTAAGCTACTACAAACAGCATAGTGAACGCATTATTGTGGCCATGATAGATACAAAGCCCACACCTACTACAGTAGTACAAGTTTATATGCCAACTAGCTCTGCAGATGATGAAGAAATTGAAGAAATGTACGATGAAATAAAAGAAATTATCCAGATAGTGAAGGGAGGCGAAAATTTAATAGTAATGGGTGACTGGAACTCGAGTGTAGGAAAAGGGAGAGAAGGAAACATAGTAGGTGAATATGGATTGGGGCTAAGAAATGAAAGAGGAAGCCGCCTAGTAGAATTTTGCACAGAGCACAAATTAATCATAGCTAACACTTGGTTTAAGAATCATGAAAGGAGGTTGTATACGTGGAAGAACCCTGGAGATACTAAAAGGTATCAGATAGATTATATAATGGTAAGACAGAGATTTAGGAACCAGGTTTTAAGTTGTAAGACATTTCCAGGGGCAGATGTGGACTCTGACCACAATCTATTGGTTATGACCTGTAGATTAAAACTGAAGAAACTGCAAAAATGTGAGAAATTAAGGAGATGGGACCTGGATAAACTGAAAGAACCAGAGGTTGTACAGAGTTTCAGAGAGAGCATAAGGGAACAATTGACAGGAATAGGGGAAATAAATACAGTAGAAGAAGAATGGGTAGCTCTGAGGGATGTAGTAATGAAGGCAGCAGAGGATAAAGTAGGTAAAAAGACGAGGGCTGCTTGAAATCCTTGGGTAACAGAAGAAATATTGAATTTAATTGATGAAACGAGAAAATATAAAAATGCAGTAAATGAAGCAGGCAAAAAGGAATACAAACGTCTCAAAAATGAGATCGACAGGAAGTGCAAAATGGCTAAACAGGGATGGCTAGAGGACAAATGTAAGGATGTAGAAGCTTATCTCACTAGGGGTAAGATGGATACTGCCTACAGGAAAATTAAAGAGACCTTTGGAGAGAAGAGAACCACGTGTATGATCATCAAGAGCTCAGATGGCAGCCCAGTTCTAAGCAAAGAATGGAAGGCAGAAAGGTGGAAGGAGTATATAGAAGGTTTATACAAGGGCGATGTACTTGAGGACAATATTATGGAAATAGAAGAGGATGTAGATGAAGACGAAATGGGAGATACGATACTGCGTGAAGAGTTTGACAGAGCACTGAAAGACCTGAGTCGAAACAAGGCCCCCGGAGTAGACAACATTCCATTAGAACTACTGACGGCCTTGGGACAACCAGTCCTGACAAAACTCTACCAGCTGGTGAGCAAGATGTATGAGACAGGCGAAATACCCTCAGACTTCAAGAAGAATATAATAATTCCAATCCCAAAGAAAGCAGGTGCTGACAGATGTGAAAATTACCGAACTATCAGTTTAATAAGCCACGGCTGCAAAATACTAACGCGAATTCTTTACAGACAAATGGAAAAACTGGTAGATGCAGACCTCGGGGAGGATCAGTTTGGATTCCGTCAAAATGTTGGAACACGTGAGGCAATACTGACCTTACGACTTATCTTAGAAGAAAGATTAAGAAAAGGCAAACCTACGTTTCTAGCATTTGTAGACTTAGAGAAAGCTTTTGACAATGTTGACTGGAATACTCTTTTTCAAATTCTAAAGGTGGCAGGGGTAAAATACAGGGAGCGAAAGGCTATTTACAATTTGTACAGAAACCAGATGGCAGTAATAAGAGTCGAGGGGCATGAAAGGGAAGCAGTGGTTGGGAAAGGAGTGAGACAGGGTTGTAGCCTCTCCCCGATGTTATTCAATCTGTATATTGAGCAAGCAGTAAAGGAAACAAAAGAAAAATTTGGAGTAGGTATTAAAATTCATGGAGACGAAGTAAAAACTTTGAGGTTCGCCGATGACATTGTAATTCTGTCAGAGACGGCAAAGGACTTGGAAGAGCAGTTGAACGGAATGGACAGTGTCTTGAAAGGAGGATATAAGATGAACATTAACAAAAGCAAAACGAGGATAATGGAATGTAGTCAAATTAAATCGGGTGATGCTGAGGGAATTAGATTAGGAAATGAGACACTTAAAGTAGTAAAGGAGTTTTGCTATTTAGGAAGTAAAATAACTGATGATGGTCGAAGTAGAGAGGATATAAAATGTAGACTGGCAATGGCAAGGAAAGCGTTTCTGAAGAAGAGAAATTTGTTAACATCGATTATAGATTTATGTATCAGGAAGTCGTTTCTGAAAGTATTTGTTTGGAGTGTAGCCATGTATGGAAGTGAAACATGGACGATAACTAGTTTGGACAAGAAGAGAATAGAAGCTTTCGAAATGTGGTGCTACAGAAGAATACTGAAGATAAGGTGGATAGATCACGTAACTAATGAGGAGGTATTGAATAGGATTGGGGAGAAGAGAAGTTTGTGGCACAACTTGACTAGAAGAAGGGATCGGTTGGTAGGACATGTTTTGAGGCATCAAGGAATCACAAATTTAGCATTGGAGGGCAGCGTGGAGGGTAAAAATCGTAGAGGGAGACCGAGAGATGAGTACACTAAGCAGATTCAGAAGGATGTAGGTTGCAGTAGGTACTGGGAGATGAAGCAGCTTGCACAGGATAGAGTAGCATGGAGAGCTGCATCAAACCAGTCTCAGGACTGAAGACAACAACAACAACAACCTCTTTTGTGGCTAGAAATGAATCAAAAATTTCTTATTCACCCTTAATCATTTTACAGTGAAATAGGTTTTGTCATTGTTGTCTAAGACATTATGTAGTAACACATGTGGGTATACAGTAGTAAACTAAACTAATGTCAGTTAACTGTAGTATATGTATTAAGCACCACAATAATAATATACACTACAGGAAGATTTCTAAGAGCTAGTGTCCATAAAGTATACTATGCTGTAGTGTGGCATAAACACTGCGCAATAATAACTGGATAGAGTATATATGACATAATTATACACAACACAGAGTCATGATTAAACTAAGCATAACATACCACATTATGATACAGTAGACTATAGGAAAATTTGTTACATGCTAATATTAGATCCATGGACCAAACAGAAATTGGTAATTGTTAAAAATTTTGAGTGGGTTCATTTTGTGGGAATTTCCAGTTCTTGCTAACTTATGCATCAGTATATCTAAATTAGCCTTAGCGCTGATGTTGTTTCCATGAGTTTCTCTCTTAATAATTCTGAAATACTATTTTTAACATATAACACAGACACATATAGGTATAAATTTATAATTGTGAGTATTCTAAGACTGGGAAAAAGAGGGCAACACTGCTCCATGCATCCTGTTTTACACATTATACATAGGACTTATTTGCATTTTTAAAATATTTTTAATGTGAGGGGTGAGTCCTCATACAATCACACATAACAGAAACTTTATTGGACATTTTCCACAAATTTGTGTATGTAGATAAATATAACACCCAAAGTAAAAGACCTATTACTTTCTAACTTGATATGCTTATAAAAGTCAACCTTCTCAGTGGAAGACTAGGATTTTCCAAATCTATTAAAAATGTCATACAAATTTACATAATTAAGTACAAATTTTAATTTTTTTCCAAACATGAAGTTCAAAATGTAGGTGCTCTTTCATATTTTTATCACTTAAATAAATTATAGATTTTCGAACATCTGCGCATGTTTATTGTATGCTGTGCAAAATTAATGGAAGAACCTCTTTTACTTATGAAGAAAAGTGTACCTACATTGACAGGTGCTGTAGTAACACGGTTCACATTTCCCGTCGCACTTCACATAGCGTAGACCGGGAACTGTCTCCTAGGCATGAACGATGTCAACTCACTGGGGCACAGCCCATGCTGCCTCAGTTGTTGTTGTTGCTCCACCGGCGGAGTTCACGGCCAAATTCTCGCGTGCTCTCTAGTGGACGGGACTCTACTTGCGGCACCATGCCGCAATCTTTCTGGTGGCTACTGCACTCCTCCTCCTTTGGGGAGTGAAGCCACTGTGACCCACTGTGTCGGAAGGTGGAGGAGTGATGACCTCCACGTCCATTGGAAGGCTGGAGTCGATGGGATCTGCTAACCCTCGAGCCGGAACCTTTGAATACGGCTGGAAGTGACCCACACGAAGAGGCCCCTGTCGTCCCACCAACAGACCCCTGGACAGAACGGGAGACAAGCCATCGAACTCCAGATCCTGGTCCACCTCGTGAGGGGCAAGACCCAGTGGCAGGGATGATGGGGAAGGGACGACCACAGGTGAACCAGCCTCCTGAGAAACCGGGCCTGCGAGGGGGACCGGCTCTCGCTGGCGCATCTCTAATGATGGCGATGCCGGTGCTGGAGCTACTGGAGGCTGCCAAGGCTGAGAACCATCACAGTGTGGCGGAGTAACAGGTGGGAGGGGCGATAGCGTCCCCTGAGAAACCAACATGGCTGCTGGCATCAGGGAAGCCGGTGCCCGAGGTGTCAGAGGGTGGGTGCCCAAACATGGATGTAGCTGATTTTGATGACGACGTACTTTCTGGTCCCCCACCTGCAAGGTACAGAGCTGGTGCCCATTTCGACACAGGACTACCACCGGTATCCAACATGGATTGCAACCAAACCCACATGCCCAACCGACATACCTGGTGGAAAGTCGAGTACTGCGTTTTGCGAAGACTGGCAAGGACCAGGCTGGAGGAGGTGCAGCAGAGTCCTAGGTTTGCGCCCGTGGAGGAGCTCTGCGGGGTTGCGTTCTCCCATTCGTGTGGTCTGGTATGCCATCAGGAAAAACGTCATTGACTCCTCCGCAGGCAATTTGTGAACATACTTTTTCATCTGCGTCTTAAATGTGCGCACCATGCGCTCAGCTTCCCCATTTGATTGTGGGTGAAAGGGGGGAGAGCAAATTTGCCAAATACTGAAGCTCCTACAAAAATTCCTGAAGGTCTGTGAAATAAACTGAGGTCCATTGTCCAAGACCAGTGTGACTGGCAGACCTTCCACAGAAAAGATATTTGCTAGTGCCTGGATTGCAACTTCTGAAGTGGTTGAGGAGCAGCAAACCACATATGGGAATCGGGAATAAGCATTAATGACAATGAACCAAAAGCCATTGAGAAAAGGGCCCGCAAAATCAACGTGAATATGTTCCCATGCTTTGGTTGCAGGTGGCCGTAAAGAGAACGCTGACCTGGAAGATGCCTGTTGGCTCTCACACTGCGAACAGGCAGCCACCAAATGCTCAATTTCTCTGTCAATACTGGGCCAGTACACATGTCTGCGAGCCAAAGTTTTAGTATGGGAAACACCCCAGTGCCCTCATGTAATAACGTGAGGACTTCCCTTCCCAAACTTGCAGGAACAACCACACGAGGAGCTGTATCATCGGTAGCTAGAAGGAGAACTCCTTCCAAGACGGAGAGGCAGTCTCGTAGAACAAAATAATTACGAAGAGGGTCCGAGGCCCGTGGAGGTCGGGATGACCAACCCTGCTGGAGGAGACGAACTACTTGCCAGAGAATCAGGTCAGCTGCCGTTTTCCTGGTGACTCTAGAACTACTGATCGGGAAGCCATGAACTGCTCGGCAGGACACCACATCCAAATGAAGACACATAATCTCCTCTTGATCAAACTTAGGATCCGGGCCCACCGGAAGACGGGAAAGAGCATCTGCGTTGGCATGCTGTTCAGTAGCATGAAAATGAATGTCATAATGGTACTTAGAGAGGAACAAGGCCCAGCGCTGTAGTCCGTGGGCCTCCCTATCCAGAATATGAGAGGCGGGGCCAAATAACGATATTAACGGCTTATGGTCAGTGATTAACTGAAACTTAATGCCATACAAGGAAGGGTGAAACTTGATAACAGTGTAGACAATGGCCAAAGCCTCTTTTTCCACCTGGGAATAATGGGCATGTGCAGGACTAAGAGTTTAAATGCAAATGCCAGTGGCTGCTAGGAACCATCCGCTTTGCGACGGACCAGGAACATCCCCACTCCATACTGCAAAACATCTGTAGCCAGGACCAACAGCTTATGCGGGTCAAAAGTAGCCAAACAAGGCGCTGATGTCAGGAGGCCCTTTAACGAGGTGAACGCTTGCTTACATGCAGGCGACCAATCAAAAGGAAGACTCTTGCGCAGAAGGCAGTACAGGGGGCAGGCTATGGTGGAAGCCCTGGGGATGAACCAGTGGTAATAGGCAATCTTGCCTAAAAAAGCTTGTAACTACTTCAGCGAAGTGGGCCACAGAAGGTCGATGATACCTTGGTCCACAATTCCTAGCAGCTGGATGCCGTGCTGAGAGATGGTGTAGCCCACATACTCAATGGACGGTTGGAAGGAGTTTGACTTACACAAGCCCATGGACCTGAAGTTTAGAAAGAGGGTGCGAAGGTTGTGCAAGTGTTCCGTCGTGCTGCGGCCTGTAACAATTATGTCGTCCAGGTAATTAATACAATGAGGGATTGTTGACATGGCGTGCTCAACATAACGCTGGAATATTGCCAGGGCACTGGATATTCTGAAGGCCAACTGCTGGTATTGGCAAAAGCCAAACGGTGTGTTGACAACGGCCAGCCATTTGGAGTCCTCAAAAAATGGCTCTGAGCACTATGGGATTTAACATCTGTGGTCATCAGTCGCCCAGAACTTAGAACTACTTAAACCTAACTAACCTAAGGACATCACACACAGCCATTCTCGAGGCAGGATTCGAACCTGCGACCGTAGCAGTCACGCGGTTCCGGACTGAACCGCCTAGAACCACACAGCCACAACGGCTGGCTGGAGTCCTCATCAAGTGGTATCTGATGATAAGCCTTTGAAAGATAGATTTTCGAAAAATTGGCCTCCCGCCATGGCAGAGAACAATTCATTAGCACGAGGCAAAGGATAGGTGTCCACCACCAATTGGGAATTAATGGTGGCCTTAAAATCGCCACAAAGACGAAATTTTCGTGAGGGTTTCCTGACAATAACAAGGGGCGAAGCCCACTCACTAGAAGAAGTGGTGAGAACGACCCCTAGGGTTGTCCGCCGGTCTACTTCTTCTTTTATCTGAGGGCGGAGAGCCAAGGTGATCTGCCTCGAGCGTAGAAAATGCGGGCGAGCCGACGCATTCAACGTTAAGTGGGCTTCAGAGTCTGAAACATGCCTCAGGCCCTCCTCAAAGATATCCGGAAAGTCAAAGATCAAAGATTCCAATGATTGATAGGGAACATCATCGGAGACCAACTGTATGGTGTCAGCGATAGAAAAACCGAAAGCTTGAAAGGCATGAAGCCAAAAAGGTTAGCAGAGCTCGCATCACTGACAACAATAAAAGTGTTTTGTAAGTCACGTCGGTAGTGAATTGACCCAGTAGGGGAATGAACTGTTTACGCCGGTAAACTGGCGCCAATGGGGGCGACCCAAGGTCGGAGTAAGTTTGTGCATTCAATAAACAATCTGCCGTGCCTGTATCTACTTGCAGTTGTAATCAGTGCGACCAATCCAAGACTTCAATAAAGCCTGGCCCGATGAACTTCCTGAATGTCAACGTCAACGTCCATGTCCTCTGTACCTGCTTCCTTTGATTCTTTTGAGGCTGAGCGGCAAACTTTAGCAATGTGTCCTTTTTTATTACATTTGCAACAAATGGCCCAATGCTGGGGGCACTCTGACCGATCATGATGTATACAGCATGACACACAGGACACTAACAGGGGCCGGCAGCCAGAACTGTTTACTCGCTGTGTGGGAGCACACTCGCACATCGTCCACCCCGGACACAGTGGACACGGCCGCGCTGCCCTGAACCGCCGCGACGTCGCACCATGCTTCCAACTGTTGACCTGCAGCATGAGAGACTTCATACGATTGAACAATGAACAGGACTTCCTCAAGGGAAGGGTCTTCCAACTGCAAGGCCTGTTGCCAGACCTTCCTATTAGGGAAGACATTGCACACCATAACGTGGGCATACAACTCTCGCGACTGCTCCGTCACAAAATGACACTTGCGAGTAAAACCATGCAGGGTAGCGGCCGACACCCGGAAAGACTGATGGGGCTGCTTCTTGAATTGATAGAACTCGGCCCTAGCCACCACAAGATGTGTGCAGTGGTGATAATATGAAGACAGCAATGAACACAATGTGTTAAAAGACAAGGATGAGGGTTCCTGCAACAGCGCTAGCTGCCGCAAAACTTGATACAGTGAGGGAGGTATCCAAGATAAGAAAAGAGCATGACATACCTCCACATCGGCAACATGAAACGCCTGGAAATGGTGCTGAAGTCGATGTTCATATGTGTCCCAATCCTCCGCCGTCTCATCATGCGGGGGAAAGGGAAGAGGGAATGGCGTTGGAGCAGACAGCGCAGAGAGCAACGCCGGAAGCACTTGTTTCATGGTGGCCATGAGCTCCATCTGCTGCTCAACCAAAATCCGCACTAAATCTTCCATGCCGTGGATAAGCTGTGAAACCTGAACGACGACGGAATACGCGAAAGCACGACCCTACTCATCGCCAATTGTGTAGGAACATGGTTCACCTTTTCCGGCGCACTTCACATAGCGTAGACCGGGAACTGTCTCCTAGGCATGCTCGACGTCGACTCACTGGGGCACAGCCCGTGCTGCCTGAGTTGTTGTTGTTCTGCCTGCAGAGGTTGCAGCTGAATTCTCATGTGCCCTCTGGTGGACAGGGACTCTACTTGTGGCAAATACCGTCAGTGGTGCGCCGTGCCGATGTGCACCTCCCACGATCCTTCTGGTGGCTACTGCAGGTGCATTAAAAAGTTGGTAAGAAAATGCAAAAATAATTATTTTGTTAGGGTTTGGAACTTCCACCACTATCAGTGTAATCTGATAAAGTTTTATGAATTTACTTGGAAAATTATTGACAGTGAAGATTGGTTGGTTTAATTTGGGGAGGAGATCAAGCAGTGAGGTCATCAGTCCCATCGTATTGGGGAAGGAAGCTGGCTTTGTTCATTCATAGGAACCATTCCAGTATCAGCATGAAGTGAGTTAGGGAAATAGTAGAAAATCTAAATCATGATGGCCAGACATGAGTTTGAACCATTGTCCTCCCTAAAGCAAATCCGGTATGCTAACCACTGTGCCACCTCACTCACTCTGAAAAGCAGAACATCCTGTGGTGTGTCTCCTGCTCCCTGTGAGCCAGTTTGATCCCCTACCCCCTTAAAATTTTTACTTTCCTTTTATCAACGTGCTTGCAGATCTCACAGCATTATAAACATATTTTTTGTAGTTAAACATTTTGAACCTAGAGAGCATTTTTGTGAGAGATTTTCAGTCATTATTGGCTGCTGTCAAACACAACATACTTTACTATTCACTGCAGGTAGTTGAAATTTACTTTCTTACTCATATGCTAAGTGTCTAGAAATACCTTTAAACTTTTTCATGTTAATTATGAGTCATCTACAAGAATTCTTTTGGTAGCAATTATCTGACTTCAATACTTACATGGCCAATATTCTTCTTAACCAGATCTTCCAGATTAAAAGAAAACATTTTGAACTTCAGCAGTACATGAGATTTAATAACAGTTGTTTATTACTCATTTATTTTGTACTTGCATTGGTGCAAAACAAAAGCCATTCTTTTATAGTGTCACTAGGTTGTGAACTGACATCTGCAAATGAACTTCACTTGATCTGCTAAATTTTGATAGGCTAAGTTGATCCTAGTCCATGGTTTTTAAAAAAAAAAAAAAGCTGGGAGTAATGTTTATACGACATAGATTTCTGAGTTCAGCTTGCTGCAGATTCATGTTATATGCTAATCTGAGTTTGACTGCTTTACTAGATTATTATCAAGTCATCAGATGATGGGAATACATTTTGTGGTAGCCTGTCAACTTGAGAGGCCTGAATAATCACTTACAAAACAAATATATCTGATTCATCAGTGTGCAGATATATTGGCATTGTAAGCACATCTCTGGGCCTCTTCAGCTTACAAGGTACTATGTGACACATTCAAATTATTTGATGATGATTTGTTAATAAGTTGAAACCATTAATAACACGACTTGTCAGACATGATGTCAGACATTTACAGGAAGGTCACTACATTTCTGCATACATGTACACTCCACGAGCCACCCTGTTGTGCATAGCAGTGTGAACTTTGTACTGTCATTAGTCATCTCATTTCTCTTATCTCTCCTTTGTGGCCCTTATGTGAAATGTATGTTGGCAGCAGTAGAATTATTCTGCAGTCAGCTTCAAATGCCGTTTCTCTAAATTTTCGAAATAATGTTTTGTGAAAGTATCATTTTCCTTCCTTGAGGGATTCCCATTTGAGTTCACTGAGCTTCTCTGTAATACTCACATGTATATCACACTGACTGGTAAGCCCACCTCTGCATTACTTCAATGTCTTCCTTTAATCCAACTTGTTTGGGATCCAAAATACTCAAGCAGTACTCAAGAACTAGCTTCACTAGTGTTCTACATGCAGTCACCTTTATGGATAAACTACACTTTCCCAAAATTTTTCCAATATACTGAAGGTGACCACTGCCTTCCCTACTACCATTCTTACATGCTGATTGAGTTTCATTATGCCAAGATATTTACTCATATGAGTGTGTCAAGCAGCACACTACTAATGCCAAATTTGAACATTATGGAATTGTTTTTACTACTCATCTACAGATTTTCAGCTGCCATTTATCACAACAACTTGAATTTCTTTCTAAGTAGACAGTTACTCAAACATGAGACCTATATGAACACTGCAACATCATCAGCAAACAGCCACAGATAGCTGCTCGCCCTATCAGTCACATATTTTGTGTATCTAGAGACTAAGTGTGGCCCTATCGCACTTCCCTGCATCACTTATCTACACCTGCATCTACATGGATACTCTGTAAATCACATTTAAGTGCCTGGCAGAGGGTTCATTGAACGAGCTTCACAATTCTCCAGTATTCCAATCTCATATAGCGTGTGGAAAGAACGACCACCTATATCTTTCCGTATGAGCTCTGATTTGCCTTATTTTATCATGGTGATAGATTCTCCCTATGTAGGTTGGTGTCAACAAAATATTTTTGCTTTTGGAGGAGAAAGTTGGTGATTATAATTTCCTGAGAAGATTCCTCCCCAATGAAAAATGCCTTTGTTTTTATGATGTCCACTCCAAATCCTGTATCATTTCAGTGACACTCTCGCCCCTATTTTGCGATAATACAAAATGTACTGCCCTTCTTCGAACTTTTTCAATGCACTGCATCAATCCTGTCAGCTAAGGATCCCACACCATTCAGCAGTATTCTAAAAGAGGATGGACAAGTGGTGTGTAGGCAGTCACCATAGTAGATCTGTTACATTTTCTAAATGTCCTGCCAATAAAATGCAGTCTTTGCTTAGCCTTCTCCACAACATTTACTATGTGTTCCTTCCAATTTAAGTCGTTTGTAATCATAATTCCATGGTATTTAGTTGAATTTACAGCCTTTAGATTTGACTGATTTGCCATATAACTGAAATTTAACGGATTCCTTTTATCACTCATGTGTATGGTCTCACACTTTTCATTATTATGGACAATTGCCAATTTTTGCACCATATGGATATCTTTTGTAAGTCATTTTGCAATTTGTTTTGATCTTCTGATGACTTTATCAGTCAATAAACGAGAGCATCATCTGCAAACAACCTAAGATGGCTACTCAGATTGTCCCCCAAATAGTTCATGTAGATAAGGAACAGCAAAGGGCCTATAGCACTACTTTGGGGAACACCAGAAATCACTTCTGTTTCACTCAGTCACTTTCTGTCAATTACTATGAACTGTGACCTCTCTCATAGGAAATCTCAAATCCAGTCACATAACTGAGAGGATAGTCCATAACCCTGTAAATTTACTACAAGTCGCTTGTATGGTATAGTGTCGAAAGAGTTCTGGAAATCCAGAAATATGGAATCAGTCTAAAATCTCTTGTCAATAGCACTCAACATTTCATGCAAATGAAGAGCTAGTTGGGTTTCAGAAGAATGATGTTTTCTAAATTCATTTTGATTGTGTGTCAATAGGCTGTTTTCTTCGGGGTAATTCATAATGTTTGAACACAATGTATGTTCCAAAATCCTGCTGCATATCGATGTTAATGATATGAGCCTGTAATTTTGTGGATTACTCCTACTACCTTTGTTGAATATTGGTGTGACCTGTGCAATATGCCGTCTTTGGGTATGGATCTTTTGTCGAGCAAATGGTTGCATGTGATTTAGTATGGAGCTACTGCATCAGCATCCTCTGAAAACAACCTTATTGGCCTACAGTCTGGACGAGAAGAGTTACTTTTATTAAGTGATTTAACTTGCTTCAGTACTCTGAGGATATTTACTTATACATTACTGATGTTGGCAGCTGTCCTTGATTTGAATTTTGGAATATTTACTTCTTCTTCTTTTGTGAAGGCATTTCAGAAGGCTGTGTTTAGTAACTCTGTTTTGGCAGCACTGTCTTTGATAGTATCTCCATTGCTGTCACACAGAGAAGGCACTGATTGTGTCTAGCATACTTCACGTATGACCAGAATCTCCTTGGATTTTCTGCCAGGTTTCGAGTAAAAGTTTCATTGTGGAAACTATTATAAGCATCTCGCATTGAAGTCTGCTCTCAATTTCTAGCTTCTGTGAAAGACTGCCAGTCTTGGCGATTTTGTGTCTGTTTAAATTTCGCATATTTGTTTCTGCAACAGTGCTCTGACCCGCCTTGTGTACCAAGGAGGATCATCTCTGTTGTTTGTTAATTTATTTGGTGTAAATCTCTCAATTGCTGTTGATACTATTTCTTTGAATTGAAGTTACATCTAGTCTATACTTATATTGTTAATTTGGAAGGAGTGGAGATTGTCTCTCAGGAAGGCGTCAAGTGAATTTTTATCTAATTTTTTGGATAGGTATATTTTTTGTTCATTCTTTTAAAGATGTAGGCTTACAATATTCAATATCACTACTACAACCCTGTGTTCACTAGTCCCTGTATTTGTTTTGATGCTCATTATTAACTCAGGATTATTTGTTGCTAAGAGGTCAAGTATGTTTTCACAACTGTTTACTATTTGCATGGTCTCATGAAATAAGTGCTTGAAATAATTTTCAGAGAATGCATTTAGCACAATTTGAGATAATGTTATGTGCATACCTCCAGAATTAAACATGTATTTTTGCCAACATATTGAGTGTAAATTAAAATCACCACCAACTGTAATTGTATGAGTCGGGTACATGTTTGGAATCAACAAGTTTTCTTTGAACTTTTCAGCAATTGTATCATCTGAATTGGGAGGCCGGGAAAAGGATCCATTATTATCTTGTTCCAGTTGTCAACAATGACCTCTGTTCATACTAACTCACAGGAACTATCTACTTCAATTTTGCGACAAGGTAAAATGCTTCTAAAAGCATCAAACACGCCACTGCCAACAGTGTTTAGCCTGTCCTTTCAAAACACCATTAGATTCTTCACAGAAGTTTTCACTGAGCTTATCTCTGGCTTTAGCCAGCTTTCAGTGCCTACAACAGTAGGAGCATCTATGCTTCTATTAGCACTTGGAGCTCTGGTACTTTCCCAACACAACTATGACAATTTACAATTGTTGTACCAATGATTCCTGAATTTACATTCTTCCTGTGCTCAGCCTGCACCCTTTGTGACTCAAACCCTTCTTGTGTTTTCCCGAGACGCTCTAACCTAAAAAAACGCTCAGTTCGTGCCACACAGCCCCTGCTACCCATGTAGCTGCCTCCTGCATGTAGTGGACTCCTGCTCTATTCAGCAGAACCTGTAACCCTGCCACCCTTTGGTGCAAGTCAAGGAATCTGCAGCCTACATGATCACAGAACTGTCTGAGCCTCTGATTCAGACCCTCCTCTTGGCTCTGTACCACAGCTCTGCAATTGGTCCTGTCGATTATGTTGGTCAGCTCTGCTTTCATCTCAGCCTTTACCACATCTGTTAGCTGATAGAAACCAGAGAGGTTCTCTTCTGATCCAAAGTGATAGACATCATTGGTACCGACATGAGCCACCACCTGCAGTTGGCTGCACCCTGTGCTCTTCATGGCATCCAAGAGGACCTTTTCCACATCTAGAATGTCTCCATCCAGAATGCACATGGAGTGCACATTGGCTTTCTTCCCCTTTTTGGTAGACTTTTCCCTAAGGAGCCCCATAATGCACCTAATGTTGGAGCTCCCAACTATCAATAATTCCACCCTCTGTGACTGTCCAGTTCTTGCAGGCTGAGTGATATCCTTGTCTCTGATCAACACTCACAGCCGAGGACAGTGTTCTAGGTTCTATTACTTAAGAAGTCTTTGAGCCACTTACATATCTGAGAATCTAACCTGTATGCTCATACCTTCGTTAAAAGTCTGTGGTGGGGCACTAAGGCACTGGACCTAGTCTGTGTTTGATCATCTTGCTTGAGGGGGAATTTCATTGTGGAGTAATTTGTTCTGTTATATGTTATCACCTCACGTGTTGGTAGCGACTGACAGTCCAATGTGGCAAATTATGTCTGTCATCACATCATTTGTTCTATGGCCAGTGATAATACACTTTTTAGGGTCATATATTCCAACTAATTAGCTTTCAGCCAAGCCACCTCATCCATGAGACATGCCCCATTGTCAACAGAGTATTCATGACCATATGATTGTTCTTGTGGACAAAGGGAATTGAACATCATTGGACATTGGGAAATGGTACTGTGTTCCTGAGTGCCTTACATACTAACAAATAAAATGATATTGTGATGTTGGAGAATCCCATAGGTTTGTGTGAACCAGTCCAGAATAATGAACTTGTAAAACTCTTAACAAAACACAGTCCAATTGAAATACAGGGTGAACACTAACAAAATTGGCAAGTTGCAGAGACGGATTCCTGAGTGGAAATAGATGAAACAAGGTACTATTAACATGTGTCCAGAAATGCATCATTGTGCTGTAGATTATGCTGATACGATTCTGACAAATTACAGTTCCTCTGATTACATGCTATGAGTTCATTGTGTGTTGCAGGCAGTGTAATTTACACAGCATACTGTAATCAGCACAATGGTCCAGTATTAATGCTGGGAATAAACCAAGATAGTGTTTTTGTACAGCCAACCAGATGCAAACAGTTGAGGCAATACAGCTACAACAAAACAAATACCCTCAGAGAGGCCAACCACATCACACAACAGTTTAAGCACTTTTTCAGCTCACAGAGAGGCAGCAGACTGTGGTGCACCAGATTTGGAGGACCAGTCTACAGGATATTGATAATCCATCTTCTTGAAAATAAAAAGTACCTCATAATACAATGGAATTTATTAATTTGAATTCACACACTTTAAAATAAAGTTTAAAAAAATATTATAATTTTAAAAAAATCTTTGAGCAAGCTGTACATATCTGTTTAGAAATTCAATTGGAAAAACTTTCTTGGCCCCAAAGAAATTGTTAATCCTACTACCATCAGGTTCTTGTGTATTGAAATTCACATAGGTTAATGAAGTTGTCTGGCCTTGTTAACTGTACGAACAATTTTAGCAATTCAAAATTCACATTTCTTCAAAAAGGGTAGCATTGGACCCCTAAACTTTTCCCTCAGAGGTAACATTGACCCCCTAAATATTATCACTAAATTTTAGTTAATCTATGTGCATTTTCCCAAATATGGCATAAAAGAAGACTGTAATATATAGTCATTGTCTACAAATTAAGACTGAGGCAACAGTGAATTTAAATTCATTGTTAGTCTTGGTCGATACCTGTTGTTACAAGTGTTTTGTTTACTTCAGTACTTTTAGACGGAGATTCATGTTTTGTTTTAATTGTGAATTTCTTAATTTCTTATTTATATAAATGAAATGCCTTCTAATATTACAGGTGATTCAAAAATATTTCTGTTTGATGATGACACCAGTTTGGTAGTGAATGATCTTGTGTATAATACTGAAACAGTATCAAATAATGTAGTTCATGAAATAAGTTCATGGCTTGTGGGAAATAATTTGATGCTAAATCACAGTAAGACTCAGTTTTTACAGTTTCTAGCTCACAATTCAACAAGAACCGATATTTTGATCGGACAGAATGGGCGTATTATAAGCGAGACGGAACAGTTCAAGTTCCTAGGCGTTTGGATAGATAGAAAGCTGTTGTGGAAAGCCCATGTCCAGGATCTTGTTCAGAAACTAAATGCTGCTTTATTTACCATTAGAACAGTATCTGAAATAAGTGACACTTCAACATGATAAGTAGTCTACTTCGCATATTTTCAAATGCTTATGTCGTGTGGTATTATTTTTTGGGGTAATTCTTCGGATTCAAAAAGGGTATTTTTGGTTCAAAAACGGGCTGTTCGAGCTATATGTGGTGTAAGTTCGAGAACCTCTTGTCGACCCCTATTGAATAGTCTGGGAATTCTGACATTGCCCTCACAGTATATATTTTCTTTAATGTCGTTTGTTGTTAGCAATATGAGCCTATTCCCAAGAATTAGCAGCTTTCACTCAGTTAATACTAGGCAGAAATCCAATCTGCATATGGAATGCACTTCCTTGACTCCTGTGCAGAAAGGAGTGCACTATTATGCTGCATCCATTTTCAATAAGCTACCACAAGAACTCAAAAGTCTTAACAGTAGCCCAAACTCTTTTTAAGTCTAAGCTGAAGAGTTTCCTCATGGCTCACTCCTTCTATTCTGTCGAGGAGCTCCTGGAAGAGCTACAAAATTAAGCTAATTCCAGTGTTACATTGTTGATTTTCTTTATTTAAACTTACGACTTGTTACCTGAATATGTTTTTTTTTATATTTCATTTTATCTGTTTCTAACATCATGTTATAGTTTCATGTACTGACTCGTTCCATGACCATGGAGACTTCTCCTTAATTTGGTCCAATGGAACAATAATTAAATAAATAAAGCATGGGCACAATAGGTTGTAACTGTATTGTATAGTGACGTTAAAGAATAAAGTGCAAGCCTGAATACACAAAGTAAAACCATAACTAAATTAAAAATTGTATTACAATGCCTAGAATGTATCAAAGGCCCCCACGTGCAAGATGTACCTAGATGTGGATGAGGAAAAATTGGAAAAAGTGATCTTGTTAATTAAAAAGATGCTCGTCTCTCAAAACTCCCAGGTGAACAGAATGTGCAGGAGAAAAAGGAAGCTGTAGATGAATCTCTGGTTTCTTACTTAAAGTCTCCATATGCAAAGAAAAACCAATTGCCCTTTCAAATACAAAAAGAAAGAAAATTAATTTGAGCCCTGGAAAGCTGTTTTAGCTGTTCACGCATTGAATGTTGGTTCAGAACCATTTGGTAGGTCATCAAATGGTGATGTGTCTGTAATACATTAAAAGTTCAAATTGTCTGCAGATACAAATGACACAAAATATCCTCAAACTATAAGTCATCCACAGCTAGTAAAGAACTCACAAAGGCCAATAAAAATCTCATTCAAAATTGTGATAATTCTTCATCAGAAAATGAGATTGATCTAATGAAATTTGCCAGAGACTCTGGAAACTAATGAAAGTGATTTTCATCCTTCAGATGATTATATTGTTGAAGATTTACTGCTTACTAGGAGAGGGTGTCAACATCTTTTTCCAAATGGCTTTGTTACAGTGAAAGTAGTTTGGAGAAAAAGGGCAAGGCAAACTTTTCACTGTGCTTCATTATTCAAGAAATTGCAATAAATAGAAGAAAAGATAGATGAAGTAAAGGGGTTTCACTCCACTGATTCAATTAAAACTACATTTGTTCCAAAAGAACATGATATATTCATTGCACAATTCTGTTATGTGCTTGGCAAGCTGCTTGCACAAAAGCTACAGACTGATGGTATAAAATTCTATATAAATTTTCATGGAGGATTTCAGTAAAAGAAGTTCAATGTTTTTGTCACTAGAAGTTTTAAATTAAGGATTTGTAATTATATTGATAGAATGCTTGTTTTTCCATTAACAAGCTTATCAACATTTTACAGAATATCCAGTATTCAATGGGGATCACTGAGATCCTTTCGCAGTGGTCATACTCGTACTGCACTACACAAACATTTATCCCAGGACTATTGTGAATTCTATGTAACCCCATAAAAAGGGGTAATATTAACTCCTTTTAATAATTTTTTTTCTACTAATGTATGAAAAATATAATACACACAGTGCACTATTAATGTTTGTGTAGAAATAATGTACAATAACAAAAATCATCATGGATAGAAATTGATATATACAAGAGATATTCTACAAAAACATCAAAAAGAGGGTCCGTCTTACCACAGATGATGGTATGTGTATCCTGAACGACAACTGCTACTATCCCTATAACCTGCAGTCACATGGAGGCCACTTTGAACATATGTTGTGGCATAGATATGATGCAGCTCTATACTGTGTTCTAGGACAAATTGTTGTCATTGCACACATACTGTCCATTTCCAGACACATGTTCATAGGACCTTTTTTCCTCCATTTACAGTCAGGAATTCATCCCTGCAATGTGACAGTTTTGTTCATGTTCGCCATGTATATTTGTGCATTTCTCACATCAGCTGACATGGTTCATTGTCTGCTTCAAGAGGCTGGACTACAAAACAAATGTGTGATCATGAAGAGAAACCGCCATGATGGTCATCAGCTATGCCAATTAGTGTTTGATGAGGAAGATAACTATTGTGGGTAGCAGACTAATATTTTTCAGTGGATTAGCACTTTTCACAGCAAATGATGGACCTGTACCACAATATCCATTTCAACTCCAGATATATCTGTGAGTAATCTTACATTGCATTTTGACTGGCAGTTTAGGGCCATATGTTTTCCCGTGGAGTTGGCATAGTCACAGGATAGATGGCCAACTTAATGCTGCCCAGTATATTCATATTCTGGATAATGCTATGATCTGATTAGCGCACCAAAAATCTCCAGCACATACGTCATCTATAGTGCAGGAGTAGTTTGCAGAACATAATGAGATTTCTCTTCTTGAATGGCCTTCTCCTGCACTAGATCTCAGTCCCATTGAAAATATATAGGCAGACATGAAATAGACCATATGAGAAGACCAGTCTGACCCCCCACACCTCAAACCCACAATGATTTTGGAACGTTGCCCTTGTTGGCAGGGCAATTTATTACTGCTGTTCTGCCCCCATGACCACCTCTTGACTTCAACTACTTTGAAGTCCTAAATTCAGTTTGAAAGATTTATTGCTTACCTCACTGATTCCCTTCCTCACAGGATACAGATGGTCACTGAAATGGAAGGCCTTTGGATCAGGTATTTAGTGGTAAAGAAACCAATGCTGTGTTCTTTTGAGGGCTGAAAAAATCAGAGTGGAAACTGTAAATATGAGAGCCATACTGTTTGTTCTGTTAATTTTTTGTTTTGTGTTTTCTATGGTTTAACAAATTAACACACTAGAACAAAAGATAGGCGCTGAAATTAGAATACAACCTCAATCCTGCTGTCATGTAGTTACTTATCAGTCTGTTGACCATGCCATGTTTATACAAGGTCATTATATTAACTGCTGTATTACTCAGGTATCTATTACTGCTGTTCTGCCTCTGTGTCCACTTCACAACTTCAAATACTTTAAGCTAAAAAATACTATGAATGAAAAGGAGCAAATTTTTTGTGCATTTCTAGAAGGTGCTTGTTTTGTGATAAGTGTCAATAATGTTTAACTCCCTCAATTACACTCATAATTTATTACAAGTGTCAATTATGTTTATGAGCAGTAATGTACACTTGGTAATATGATTGGCTCATATATAATATGGCATGCAATTCAGTATTCAGCCACTACCATCTTTACTGCTGTCAAGTGTACATTGTCCCAATTTTCCTGAAGACAAAACTAACAATGACAGTTCTTCGGCAGTATACATAGTGCCAACTTAAATGTGGTTATTGCCAGTGTAAGGTGTGTGAATTCTTCTTTTTTATAATTCCTTTTGACTATCGGAAATAACAAATGTGATTATGACTATAAAATTTTGTTTATTATATACTGTCAGATTTGTGATGATTGACTAGTCCAGAACACAATGGTAAATAATTTGTATGCAGCTTTTTAAGATGTGGTTCTAAAAGTGTCACTTATTGAACATAATGAGATGGCCAGAAGATTCTGCTCCTGTACTTCAAATACCCTTCCCTCACTTGTTTCATAGTAAGCTAGCAGTGTAGCTATGACTCTTCTAGTTTATCTATATGTAGCTTTACTGTAATCTTACATAGATCCCTCTTTTCCAGGGATTGAATTATGTCCTTGCTGTTCAAAAGCATAAGGGGGAGTGTTATTTCTGGCATGAAAAGCAGGTTTGTAGCCATGAAATTTGAGATTATTGGCTATGATCAGTCATATGTTCTCTGAATTTGCCAACAGAAAGTACCTACAGCTTGTATCAGATAAACTATTAATGGCAATACTATGACAGTTCTGATTAAAGTGACTGTTTAAAGTAGCTGTAATCAGGTTAGATACACACAGACTAACTGAGGCTAGATTTAGCAGATAGAGCATCACATCTGATGATGACACATGTCTGAAAGATTCTGTAAGTTGAAAGTCAGTATATGTATGGCCACAGACATAAATATTGAGATTTTGCAAACATATAATTTCCAGCAGTCTTGCTGCATTTATTAAAGACATTACATTTTTCATTTCTATAGAGCTTTCTTTTAGAAGCCTACAGGATCTGCAGAACAAATGTGATACAGTGCAGTTGTTAAAATGACCAACTTTTTGTTAATTTTTGCTGTAGTTTACATAAAAGTGGCTTTGGGGTTGCTGTATATGGCAGTTACAGAAAGGCAATTAACCACTACAGATTTACCACAGAGATAGATATTGGATAACTCTTGTTTTTGTTATATATAAATTATCTCCCATCATATATTCAAGGTGATTCTCTTTTCTGATTGTTCATTTATTATACTGAAGCCTAGAGGGCAATCTGCAATGTCATAACATGTAAATAAAATTTCCTTGAAAATTTGGCAGTGATGCCTTTTTGTGTGCTTGTGTGTCATAAAAACAGCTGATTGCACAAGTAGACTCACTGGCATTTTGTGTTGATCTTTGCCACTTTTTGTGAGTTCAGTGTGCTGACTCTTAGTTTCCCTTATTCTGATCAATTGTAACTTTTGTGATCAGTAATAAAAGTAATTCTGTGCATTCTGAACTGCCTACCATTATTTATGCAGATAATTTACAAGGCCACATAATTGCTGCTCCTGCCCAAACGTTTTTGTACCTTTCGGCAAATGGCATAAGTAGTGACAATGGCAAGCTATTTCACACTATCACTGATGAAATTAGTAGGCTCTGGAATAAAACAAAGGCTCTGGAGCTTCCCATCGTAATAAATACAAGCATTAGACCTATACAAGACAAGAAGGACAGAATTAATTAAACACTGCATTTGTATCACAGCACATTGGACTCTCTCTCCACCACACATGTTATTTGCAGTGGTGGTAAACATATTCCAACAGCAGAAGGTGGCCAGCAATGATGAGTAATTCATGATGGTTAAGAGCAACTTAGACCAGCAAATTACCAAGTTGATACTGGACTTTATAGTAAACCCATGAGCAGACAGAGCTTAAAAAAGCTGAAAGAAGAGGTAATCTCCTGCTGCACAAAGTCTATTGACCTCATATTCAGTACGTAGCAGGCTGCTATTGTATCAAGACAACATGACACTATCAGAGCTCTGGTAGCACCTGGGAAACGTAGTAGACAGTTCAGAAGTGTCTGATAGTTTGTTGTTACACATTTGGCAGCAACAACTTCCAGTTCAAGTGCAGATAGTGTTGGTGGTATATGAGTAGAGACCATTTAATAAATTAATGCAGGCTGCAGATATTGACACTCAAGTCAACCACAAAAGTTCCAATGGCATCGTTGCACTTGCTGAACAAAACCAACCACAGTCAGCCAAATCCAACTGAAACTACAATGCTCAACTGCACAAACATCATGCTGTCATGTCCATCGAGCATTTCAGACAGGATGAGGACATTAAAAAGCCATGGTAAAGGCAATGGCGTGCGTTTTCACATGCAGCAGTGACAACAAGGTGGCAGTAATAAAAACCAAGATATTTTTAAACAAGTGACACCTTCACATGAAACACACTGTCAACAGAAGGACTTGCATGAAGTGTACTGGTACATAATTGTTTTGGTTAAGATTCCACACAATGCACATAAACATGTGCTTGCTTAAAGGGGGATGTATGTGAAGTTGCAATAGTTTGAAAAACATAATAAAATCCAAATTTTCCCAGGCAATATAACTAAATTTGGACAATTGTTAAGGATGTAATATGGATATACACACAAGCCTTGATGATTATTTAACTTGTAAGTTTTTAATTATAAATAACTGAAATTTTTTCAACAAGGTGAGTATAAATGTTACTTTCTTGAAAAATCTGTCAGGATGAAATTAATGTATTTTTGTACAACGTTTGGTATGCTATTATAACAAGTATCTGTGGCAGAGAATATTGGTACCTTCTATTGCTAGATTTTTTACTTCTCTCCAAATTTCTGTGAAAAATACATACCAAATCTTAGGGCATTTCTCATACATAAATGCCTTCCACAGAATGTTTTGCTATAGTACTGATTAATTGCATGGCAAATTTTACTACTATAACGTCAGTGGTTTGAGAGAGAAAGGTACATAAATTTGCCAAAATTTAAGTTGTGGTAAACCTGAATCACAGATTTGGCAGTGTTTGTATTAGGCCTTACCTTATCTGGGTGAAATAGTGCAAACCATATGCATTCGACTCTTCATCATCAAAGCAATCTTTCCTTTGCTTGTCCTCTTAGATTAAAGTGATTTTCAAACTGAGTAAGAGTAAAGTCAGCTGCATCAATTCTCCTGTTATTGATTTCCTTCAATATCAAAAGTGTAAAAGCTCCTGGATCAAATCCTAGCCCCTGTAGATTCTGTTGTCTGCCGAGATTAGCACATTTAAAACTTAAACAAGCACCATATGCTGCATCTTCATCAGCAGTTGTGGAAACAGATGTCTTCTTTGAGCATGGTTTTCTTATCAGGAAGTTGGAATTTTCATTAGGATTTTGAGTTTTCCCATGCATACACTTTTGTAGAAGTTCTGGATCCACTAAACACAGAAGTATTCCCCACATTATGACTGCAAAATACTGGAACAAAACACCACAGGAATAAATAATTTGAGGAAATATGGAACAACAAAGAGCCATGGCCCCATGAAAGCTTTTTTTGATTACCATTTTTATCATACTTAGGAGTGGAATTGGAATGTAACATTGAGGAACTGAAATTTCACTACCTTGTGGTAAATGTAGATCTAACAAAAAAATTTTCACAATTTTGGTTACTTTTACTTACATCCGCCAGTAAAGGATCAGTGTTCTACACTAACAGTACAGTGTCTACATGCCATCAGTAACAGCTGCCTTGTACACATATTCTACCATGTCAAAAAGACTGTATGTATCAAACAAACATACTGGCACAATGTTCCTGAGAGATACTGGCCTCAAAAATCCGCATGCCCCATGCCAACCATACACCACACAACTAACAGGATGTTCACCCACAAAGTAATGGAGTTTATAACTGATGAGCCAACTCTTACAGACAAAAAGCGTGCACTAGCCGTGTGGTCAATATCACAGAACCCATATTAGGCACTGACTTCCTAGCAGTAGTTTACTTAGATGGGGCTCAGTTATTCAGCTTACTGGACAACAGCACAGTGTTAGGAACTAAAGGTCATTCAGCTTATGGAGTACTACAGAGAATCAACAACATGTTCCCTTCAAAGACACACAGGAGCCTTCAGATGGCCATTCATGATAATTAGCAAATGTTTTGCAAGGGCATTGCTAAAGTCAAACATAATACGATGCACTACATCTGTGCGACACCAGGACAGCTCATCTGCATAGAACTGCACTGAAAGGCTGACAGTGACAACAATCATCAAGGAAATGTTACAGGCAGGAATTATTCATCGGTCAGAGAGCTCATGGAAAACCTAGTATCCCAAGAAACATGGATCATGGAGGCCATATCGGTTTTACTGGGCCTTAAACACAAGAACAGTCCCAAATGGATACTGGTGCCCAACATACAAGACATCACTTGTTCACTGCCTGGCATACAGGGTTTTAGCATTCTAGGGGGTGAAGAAGCATATATAAGATACCAGTAGCCACTATTGATATTCTGCAGATGACAGTGATCATGCCTTTTGGTTTCTTCGAAATTTTGTTCATGCTGTTTGCCCTAAGAACACTGCCCCAATGTGACGATGTTTCATCCATGAAGTACTTAATGAAATTCCATTTTGTTTTGCTTACTTAGAATATAGTTTAGTGCTCTCCCCTAAAGCCCAAGTGCATGAATGACACCTTTTCATAGTATGAAAATGACTGATCATGAAGGGTTGTTAAATGAAAACAAACATGTTGTGAAGAAGACTCTGGTCTCCTTCCTTGGCCATGTTATTTCAGCTCATTGCCATTGGCTGAAAAAGGTATGATATTACAATTTCTGTAAGGACCGGCAAATTAGCAGTAATTGAGACATTTCTTGGGAATGATAAAAATTTGTCAACATTATTTTCAGCAATGGAAGCACTTGCACAATGTGAAGCGGTGGCACCCTGACCACTTAAGTGGACAGCAGAGATGAACAAGGCATTTGCAATGTCCAAGTGAGTTTAAGCCTGGGAGTGTTACTCACTCATCTATTTGCCTATGCACTCTACCAACAAATAGATGAACACTGGTGACCACTGAAGTTTGCCTCTGGCAAGTTCCAATTGTCCCAACAGAAGTGGAGCATATATAATCGGAAACTGTTGGCAATCTATGAGGCAGTCAGATCCTTTCATCAGCAAATAGAAGCTCAGTTGGTGACCCTTTTTACAGAACATAAGCCCCATACCTCTACATTAAAAAATGTCAGCGACAGACGCTCATCAAGACCGTTCAAATATTCTAAAATGGAAAGCCAGTTTATGACAGATGTTTGCAGGTAAAGTTGGCAGGAATCTTGCACTTGTGATCCTTTTTCCCTTGTAGGGTGTCAGATATTATAGACTGTAGAGAATTTGCTGTGGAGCAAACCAGGACACCCAGTTACAACAACTATTAAATGACTCATCTAGAGGACTAAAACTCATATAAACTCCAGTACTCACCTCTAAGTTGAAGCTGTGGTGCAACATTTTTTAAGACAAAGCATGACCACACATTTCAAAAAAGGTCCAAAAGACATCTTTCAACAGCATTCATGGCCTACCTCACTATGGTGCCAGCACTACAATCACATTACTTACAGACCAGACTTCTATGAAGAAATATGCATGAGGGTGCAAACATTCCTATGTGGTGTGTCAACAGAAAAAAATAGGCCATCATCTACATGCTGATATCAGTAACTTCCAAGGTGTACCAGCTACACTTGTTCATGTTGGCCTGATAGGTTCTCTTCTGCTATCAGAAGGATACAGATTCACTGCCATAGAGAGGTGTACAGTATGAGCAGAGGCAACACCAGTAGCTAGTATAACAGCTGAAACTATACCAAAAAATTTATGTGTACAAGAATTGCATACTAAGGTGCCAGTCTGAATTCACATTGTTCCTGGAACTGTCCAGGTCATGCACTTTCCAGTGACACCACACAGTCAGCTACCACCATACCAGTAATGGTATGATAGAATGTTGCCACAGAAAGTGTCACTAATATCTCACCAAGAAAGATGGACAGTCATACTACCCTTAGTGCTATTAGACCTTCAAACAGCATAAAAATTTGACATTAGGCTGTCCATGGCCAAAATGGTTTATGGTGAACCTCTACAGATCCTAGTGGGCTATTTAGTGCCAGCATCACTGCCAGATACAGAGGAAATTTCACAGTTGGTATAGCAGTTAAAGCACCACTCCACCAATATATGTTGTCTGCCCTATCTTTGCTGTGACAACCATGAGGCGTTTATACACAAAAATTTGCAGAGTTTCTCACATGTGATGCTGTGACTGGATGCAGTGATGCCATCCCTACAGTCATGATATGTTAGCCCTTTTCCAGTGTTGAGTAGAGCTGTTCCTACCGTAGACATACTATGATATGCCACACCAAATGGTGAGGATTCTACCTGCCACAACCTCAGACACCTTGCCAGCATGCCAAGCCACAACCAGTTCAGAGCAGACGAATCTCACTTCTCAAATACCAGCTGACCCCTCTCCACAGCTGATGAACATACCAGCAAAGCAGCTGACAGTTTCTCCGCCATCATGACGTCGAGTCTATGCAAGAGCTGACTGGATGAAGTGGATAATTTATGAGATCACTAACTGCTTCTCTGAAAATGCACACTCTGAACCTACTTGAAACACAGTCTATACAAGTTCTGACCACTTCATTAGCAATCATGCATGAGAATAATATCAGATTTTGGAGATGGATATGTCAAAAAGTGGACTTAGGTTTTGCAGTTGCATTCACTAGTGTCTTATGACATCATATTCTGGGTTAATTTATCGCTGAGGAAAAAAGTGATTTTGTCACAGAAGTATGTAATAAAAATAATATGCAGTTTTCACTCTAGACCCTCTTGTAGACAGCTCTTTGTGGTTAATTCACTCTCTCATGAAATTTATCATCAAAAATGAATTACAGTTTGAAAGCAAACAGAAAAACTGAAAAATATAATGCTGAAAGGAGAAATTATTTACGCTATCCGTCACTCACCTGTAGTGTGGCACAGAAAGATGTGACGTATTCAAGCATAAAAATCTTTGACCATTGTGTGTGTGTGTGTGTGTGTGTGTGTGTGTGTGTGTGTGTGTGTGTGTGTGTTCTTTGATGATTTTAATAAAATCAACTTCACTCATAACTGATGTCATATATGTGTGACAACCCGTTCTATTGTGTGTGTCTTTTGGGGAGAGGTTGATGCGGGTGTTTTATAAGTGAGAGGAGGGAGAGATGAGAGAGATCTACATAGTTCAAGTCACTAAATGTAGAAAGAAATATACCCAAAGATAATCATGTAAATGATCAGCATGTTGGAATATTGTTTAATGAGAAAGTGTAGGTAGTAAATTGTGAAACTAACTTGTTCCACTTTATAGCAAGAGGACACAATTATGGTTTACAGACCAAGCAGGTAACTAAACTACAAATAGTGAACAAAAAGCAAAATTTAAGTTTTCAGATTTCTAATGCTCTTGAAGAAGTAAGAAATAGAAATGATGGTGCACAGAATCCTTCATGACTACTAACTGAAGGTACACTCATGTTTATGCTTACCATCACCTTAATAACTATTTATAGGGAATAGCATTGAAGTTTTCATCTGGCGCTATGCCTGGCAATACACCAGTAATGGCAAATGTTTCTGATGTTGCTGTTCTTTGAAAACAATAGAATTTTATGCAAAAATCTGCATGTAAATTTCTGTCTTCCACCCTTTTCCAGTTGTAGTGTGTTTGTTATCATATTTATTTTGAAGATGATTAAGAAGTTATTACCGGCATACTCCAGTAATGTGGCTACACAATACATAATTAAAGATGAGTTCAGATTCCTGATGTGATGAGTAACATGATTTTTTATGACTAAAATGTGGAGCTTTTAGTATATTTTTGTCATGATTTGATTTTAGATGACTTAGTGTACTGTATCGTGGTTGTGATAAATACTACATCCATTTAAATTTACTATATTGTCCCAAAATCTTAAACCTCATTTAAATGTAACAGAAACTAGTTTCAAAAATTTTCTTTTAAACCTTTTCATGCTCAGTCGTAAAAAAAAAAAAAAAAAAATCTTAAAATGTTTTTAGATTGTAGTTACTGTTTAGTACAGTCATTGAGGCAAGAAAATTGTATGTACTTTTCCATTCACATTGGTAATTGTAAGTGAGGCAGCATGCTTTTTGCTATATCTAATTACTCACTGTTCTGTGAAAATGCATATTTAAAAAGCATGTATCTGCATTGTTCACTTAAATTTGTTGTTACCTCAAGGTGGCTTATTAGTAATATTACCAAAAGAAGTGAATATGTAGAGTAGGATTTTAAATATGTTGGGATGAAATAACAACAGCATGGGAAAGATAGGTTGCTGCTCGCCATGTAGTGGGAGTGCTGAGTCACAGGAGAGGCACAATGAAAAAAAAAATTCCAAACGTTTCAACTTTTGAACAAAAAGTCCTTCTTCTGAAATATTCACAGTCACACAAGCCTCAGCACCTGGAGACATTGGCCATATGTTTGTGAATTGCGCATGTGCAAGCTTCTGTGTGTGTGTGTGTGTGTGTGTGTGTGTGTGTGTGTGTGTGTGTTTTCTGTTTCAAAATTAGGTCTATTTTGTATGAAAGCTTAAATATTTAGCAGTTTCTCAGGATACCAATGTGAGAATCAGTGCCTCCTGTGTATGGTGAGTTGTGGTCAATCCTTTACATATTGTTAATGTGTTTTATAAGAGGCTTTTGTTATGAAAAAATGCAGTACAAATGTGTGATATGATGATATCCCCAAAAAAAGTACTGGATATTTTGGCTGGAACTGAATGATAGACAAGAGAAGAATGTGCAAATGTGTAGGTTGCACATAATTCTGTTCTGACAAGACCTACCAAGTAAAATAGGATGTACTGCCACAGATGAAGTAATATCTAAAAGACAGTTCATATGACCAAAGTGCAAAAATGGATCAGTGCTCAATAGATATTATATGAGAGTCTTCAGCAATAAACATTTAAGAAGGTCAAGATTTCATGTTTATAAATGTTAGTTATGAGATCATACTAGGGGGTAAGAGTTCATTATAAGGACATGCAAAGAGAAATAAAATGAAACAGGTAATATGAAACTATAGAAAAACCTTTAAAATAATTAAAGACAGTTTATTTGGCATTTCACAGAAGGAAAATGTGGCAATGACCAGAGAAGGATAAGAGATGATAAAATCATCATCATCATCATCATCATCCTTTAAGACCGATTATGCCTTTCAGTGTTCAATCTGGAGCATAGCCCCCTTATAAAATTCCTCCATGATCCTCTATTCAGTGCTAACATTAGTGCCTATTCTGATGTTAAACCTATTACTTCAAAATCATTCTTAACCGCATCCAGGTACCTTCTCCTGGGTCTGCCCTGACTTCTCCTACACTCTACTGCTGAACCCATGAGTCTCTTGGGTAACCTTGCTTCTCCCA
Organism: Schistocerca gregaria; assembly: GCF_023897955.1. Classification (NCBI taxonomy): domain Eukaryota; kingdom Metazoa; phylum Arthropoda; class Insecta; order Orthoptera; family Acrididae; genus Schistocerca; species Schistocerca gregaria. The sequence continues at coordinate 118,311,838 of NC_064922.1, forward strand.
TGCGTGTAACATGACCCCACCATCTAAGACTGTTCACCCTGACTGCTAAATCTATAGAGTTCATTCCCAGTTTTTCTTTGATTTCCTCATTGTGGACACCCTCCTGCCATTGTTCCCATCTACTAGCACCTGCAATCATCCTAGCTACTTTCATATCTGTAACCTCAACCTTGTTGATAAGGTAACCTGAATCCACCCAGCTTTTGCTCACATACAACAAAGTTGGCTGAAAGATTGATCGGTGCACAGATAGCTTAGTCTTGGTACTGACTTCCTTCTTGCAGAAGAGAGTAGATCATAGCTGAGTGCTCACTGCATTAGGTTTGCTACACCTCGCTTCCAGTTCTTTCACTATGTTGCCATCCTGTGACAAATGCATCCTAAGTACTTGAAACTGTCCACCTGTCCTAACTTTGTTCCTCCCATTTGGCACTCAGTCCATTTATATTTCTTTCCCACTGACATTACTTTGGTTTTGGAGATGCTAATCTTCATACCATAGTCCTTACATTTCTGATCTAGCTCTGAAATATTACTTTGCAAACTTTCAGTCAAAACTGCCATCACAACTGTCATCCGCATATACAAGACTGCTTATTTTGTGTTCACATATCTTAATCTCACCCAGCCAGTCTATTGTTTTCAACATATGATCCATAAATAATATGAACAACAGTGGAGACAGGTTGCAGCCTTGTCTTACCCCTGAAACTACTCTGAACCATGAACTCAATTTACTGTCAACTCTAACTGCTGCCTGACTATCTTTGTAAAGACCTTTAATTGCTTGCAAAAGTTTGCCTCCTATTCCATAATCTCATAGAACAGACAATAACTTCCTCCTAGGAACCTGGTCATATGCCTTTTCTAGATCTATAAAGCATAGATACAATTCCCTGTTCCACTCATAACACTTCTCCATTATTTGCCGCAAGATTAATATCTGGCCCTGACAACCTCTAAGAGGCCTAAACCCACACTGATTTTCATCCAATTGGTCCTCAAGTAATACTCGCACTTTCCTTTCAACAATACCTGAGAAGATTTATCCCACAACACTGATTAAAGAGATACCTCTGTAGTTGTTACAATCTTTTCTGTTTCCATGTTTAAAGATTGATGTGATTCCTGCTTTTGTCCAGTCTGATGGAACCTGTCCCGACTCCCAGCCCATTTCAGTTATTCTGTGTAGCCATTTAAGACCTGACATTCCACTGTATTTGATGAGTTCCTACTAAATTTCATCCACCTCAGCTGCTTTATTGCTTTGCAATCTATTGACCATTTTCTCCATTTCCTCAAATGTGATCCTATTTCCATCATCATTCCTGTCCCATTCTACCTTGAAATCTGAAACATTACTGATTGTATTTTCACCTACATTGGGCAACTCTTCAAAATATTCCCTCCATCTGCCGAAGGAATCCACAGGATTCACCAGCAGTTTTCCTGACCTGTCCAAAATACTTGTCATTTCCTTCTTATCTCCCTTTTGAAGACTGCTAATTACACTACAGAATGGTTTTCCAGCAGCGTGACCCATAGTCTCCAACCTGTTTCCAAAGTCTTCCCAAGATTTCTTCTTGGATGCTGCAATTATCTGTTTGGCTTTGTTTCTTTCTTCAACATAACTTTTTCTGTCTACCTGAGTTCTAGTATGTATCCATTTTTGATACATCTTCTTTTTCCTTTTACAGGCTGCCTTGACTGTGTCATTCCACCAAGCTGTTTGCTTCATCCTACTTTTAAACACTACTGTTCCAAGACATTCTTTTGCCACTTCTTGTACTGTGTCCCTGTACCTTCTCCATTCCTTTTCCAATGACTGTAATTGACTACATTCAACTAAGTGGTATCTTTCTGAGATCACTGTTATGTACTTATGCCTGATTTCCTTATCCTGAAGTTTCTCCACTCCTTTCCTCCTACATATGGACCTGACCTCTTGCACTTTTGGCCTCACAATCCCAATTTCACTGCAGATTAAATAATGATCAGTGTCATCAAAGAATCCCCTGAATACACGGGTGTCCCTCACAGCCTTCCTGAATTCCTGTTCTGTTATTATATAGTCAATGACAGATCTGGTTCCCCTGTCTTCCCAAGTACAACGGTGAATGTTCTTATGTTTAAAAAATGAGTTTGTGATTACTAAGCCCATACTGGCACAGAAATCCAAGAGTTGTTTCCCGTTGCTGTTGGCCTCCTTATCCTCTCCAAATTTACCCATAACCTTTTCATACTCTTCTGTTCGATTTCCAATCCTGGCATTAAAATCATCCATGAGCAGAAAACTGTCCTTGTCCTTTACTCCAACAACTACATCACTGAGTGCCTCATGAAAACTATTCATCTTATCTTGATCTGTCCCTTCACAATGCGAATATACTGACACAATCCTAATTTTCTTGCTAGACACTCTCAAATCTATCCACATCAGTCATTCATTTACATACCTTATTGCAACTACGCTGGGTTCCATTTCTTTCCTGATGTAAAGCCCTACACCCCATTGTGCTATTCCTGCTTTGACTCCTGACAGGTAGACCTTGTATTCTCCCACTTCCTCTTCCTTCTCACCCCTTACCCGAATGTCACTAACATATAAAACGTCCAGCCCCATCTTACTTGCAGCCTCTGCCAGCTCTATCTTCTTCCCAGAGTAGCCCCCATTGATATTAATAGCTCCCCATCTCATTACCATTTGTTTGCCAAGTCATATCTTAGGATTCCCTGGTTTGTTAGTTAGAGGTGGGACTCCATCACCTCCAAAGGTCCAAGGCATTTTGCTCTGATTGTTGCCAGCGTCATATTTAAAGTACCAGGGAAGCAGGTTGCTAGCCTTACTTGCCACGAGCCCAATTGAGTTTTACTCCTAACGGTTCAGGGACTAACCTGTGGATTTGGTAGTCATTGCCGTATGAGCACAGAGGTGAACATGACTCAGAATATGTCCGAGATGCCCAGCATTATTCCAAAGTAACTGGTATCCTGACTGTTGGGACCACTTACCTGGCCATTCATACACTGCCTGTGGTTCATGAACTAGGACATGGCTACAGGAACCCACATCATGAACCACAGATGTAAAATATAAATTGGAAAAAAATGGAGAGTATCAGTAAGACCAATAAGGAAAGGGAAGAGAGAGAATGAAAAATTTAGAGATAGGAGAGAAATAAATACACTCCTGGAAATTGAAATAAGAACACCGTGAATTCATTGTCCCAGGAAGGGGAAACTTTATTGACACATTCCTGGGGTCAGATACATCACATGATCACACTGACAGAACCACAGGCACATATACACAGGCAACAGAGCATGCACAATGTCGGCACTAGTACAGTGTATATCCACCTTTCGCAGCAATGCAGGCTGCTATTCTCCCATGGAGACGATCGTAGAGATGCTGGATGTAGTCCTGTGGAACGGCTTGCCATGCCATTTCCACCTGGCGCCTCAGTTGGACCAGCGTTCGTGCTGGACGTGCAGACCGCGTGAGACGACGCTTCATCCAGTCCCAAACATGCTCAATGGGGGACAGATCCGGAGATCTTGCTGGCCAGGGTAGTTGACTTACACCTTCTAGAGCATGTTGGGTGGCCTGGGATACATGCGGACGTGCATTGTCCTGTTGGAACAGCAAGTTCCCTTGCCGGTCTAGGAATGGTAGAACGATGGGTTCGATGACGGTTTGGATGTACCGTGCACTATTCAGTGTCCCCTCGACGATCGCCAGAGGTGTACGGCCAGTGTAGGAGATCGCTCCCCACACCATGATGCCGGGTGTTGGCCTTGTGTGCCTCGCTCGTATGCAGTCCTGATTGTGGCGCTCACCTGCACGGCGCCAAACACGCATACGACCATCATTGGCACCAAGGCAGAAGCGACTCTCATCGCTGAAGACGACACGTCTCCATTCGTCCCTCCATTCACGCCTGTCGCGACACCACTGGAGGCGGGCTGCACGATGTTGGGGCGTGAGCGGAAGACGGCCTAACGGTGTGCGGGACCATAGCCCAGCTTCATGGAGACGGTTGCGAATGGTCCTCGCCGATACCCCAGGAGCAACAGTGTCCCTAATTTGCTGGGAAGTGGCGGTGCGGTCCCCTGCGGCACTGCGTAGGATCCTACGGTCTTGGTGTGCATCCGTGCGTCACTGTGATCCGGTCCCAGGTCGACGGGCACGTGCACTTTCCGCCGACCACTGGTGACAACATCGATGTACTGTGGAGACCTCACGCCCCACGTGTTGAGCAATTCGGCGGTACGTCCACCCGGCCTCCCGCATGCCCACTATACGCCCTCGCTCAAAGTCCGTCAACTGCACATACAGTTCACGTCCACGCTGTCGCGGCATGCTACCAGTGTTCAAGACTGCGATTGAGCTCCGTATGCCATGGCAAACTGGCTGACACTGACGGCGGCGGTGCACAAATGCTGCGCAGCTAGCGCCATTCGACGGCCAACACCGCAGTTCCTGGTGTGTCCGCTGTGCCGTACGTGTGATCATTGCTTGTACAGCCCTCTCGCAGTGTCCAGAGCAAGTATGGTGGGTCTGACACACCGGTGTCAATGTGTTCTTTTTTCCATTTCCAGGAGTGTATAAAGATTTTTGGTTGAAACTTTTGTTTTCAGCCTAGATTCTCTCTATTTTTGGTCTGTCTTCAAACTGAATTATGACATTGATGCAGGGAACGACAACCCCCAGCAACTAAAGTGTGTTGTACACTGAGGTGACAGAAATCATGGGATACCTCTCAGTACTGTGTTAAAACTATTTTTGACCAGCATACTGGTGGCATGGACTCAACAATTTATTTGAAGTCTCATGCAGAAATACTGAGTCATGCCGTCTCCACAGGCATCCATAATTACGAAAGTATTGCCAGTACAAGATTTTGTGCGCAGCTGACCTCTCAATTATGTGCCATAAGTGTTCAACAGGATTCATGTCAGGCATCTGGGTAGCCAAATCATTTACTCGAATTGTCCGGAATGTTCGTCAGACCAATCATGACACAACACATTATCATTCATACAAAGTTCATGTTGTTTGGAAACGAAACAGCTGTAAATTGTCACCAGGTAGCTGAACATAACCATTTCGTCAATGATCGGTTCAGTCAGACCAGAGGACCCGGTCTATTCTATGTAAACATGGCCCACACTTCTATGGAGCCACCACAAGCTTGCACAGTGCCTTGTTGACAACTTTGGGTTGATGACTTCATTGTGTCTGAGCCACACTCAAACCCTATCATCTACTGAAATTGGGACTCTTCTGACCAGGCCATGGATTGCCAGTCATTTAGGGTCCAGCCTGACGATATGGCCATATGACCAGGAGCGGAGCTGCAAGTGATGTCATGCTGTTAGCAAAGGTACTCGTGTGGTTCGTCTGCTGCCATAGTCCATTAACACTTAATTTTGCCACACTGTCCTAATGGATACATTCATCATACATCACACATTGATTTCTGTGATTATTTCACCCAGTGTTGCTTGCCTGTTAGCACTGACAACTCTATGCAAATGCCACTCCTCTTGGTTGTTAAGTGAAGGCTGTGAGTGACTGCATCGTCTGTGATGAAAGGTAATGTCTGAAATTTGGTATTCTTGGCACACTCTTGATACTGTGGATCTCATAATACTGAATTCCTTTACTATTCCAAAAAATTGAATGTCCCATGTGTCTAACCCCAACTGCCTTTTCACTTTCAAAATCTGTATATTACCATCATGAGGCCAAACCACAGAAACTTTTTTTACATGAGTCACCTGTATACAAATGACAGCTCCACCAATGCACTATCCTTTATATCTTGTGTACTCTGTACTACCACCATCTGTCTATCTGCATATCACTATCCCATGACTTTTGTCACCCCAGTGTACAACATGGAAAATCATCCATAGCATGCAACACTCTATTTCTTAAAATTTCTAACATGTCAATACCAAATGTTGTGGAGGCAATGGTTAAGGCATTTTATTCACATGAGGGAGGTGTATGGATGATTTCCCCATCATGTCAACCTAATTTAGGTTTTCTGCTGTTACTCTAGATTGATTTGGGTGAATTCTGAGATGATTGTTGTTGTTGTTGTTTTATGTGTCAATTACAAGAATAAAGTCATGCTGAAAGACTCATACCAGTGGATCACCTCGTTAAATGCTCCATGTAGACCTTTGATACCACCAGGGAAATATCTGTTAGGGCACTGCTTTACAGTGTGGCTCATTGTCCAATTATCACCCCACTTGTGCAAGTTGTATTTGGAAATACCTTCTCCACTCTGTTATCTTTTAAATGTATGCCCATGTCTCTAGGATGATGAAAGACTGAATGTTCAACGTATAGGTTATCAGTAAATTTGTGGTTGCAGGTTTTTGAAGCTTGTCACTCACACCTACAATCAGTGTAGCAATTGAGCCCAGTCGAGAACAATTAAACTCCTTCTTAATATACTGGATATCTGGATTTTAGACATTTCCTAGGCAACAAGAGTAAATCTTCATGAAGAGGAATTGATTTATTTTTAGAAATTTGTTGGCAAGTGATGTAGAGAGCTACCTTTCTACAAAGGTGAGCTGGACAAATGTTCAATAATATTAGCAGCCAGCAAGTAGGTGTAGATCTGACTGTGCCTTAATGGCTCTTGTAACTGCATTCAAATGAATGTCAGCTTTCTTCACTTAAGTGTTGAGGAGTCAAACTAATGCACAATATTCTGCTATAGAGCATACCAATGCAAGGGATCCTCCACAGAGAACTGATGTATTTCCTCCCCAAGTGCTTCCTCCAAGGTTCACTTTTGTTTTTACCTTCTTACCCCATACTTCTACAATCCAATATTTTTCTCCGAGTATAATGATCTCTTCATTGACTCGCATCTTCCTTCATTTCAGTTTAGCATTTCTTGTCACAATGCCCAAATGCACTTGCATGCATGCTTGCTGACTTTCAGCTGCAACAGTGAGTGAGCCTTCATGTCAGTTTCCACTCTAGCAGGAATACGTTCAGTTAGGTGCTGGAAGGTTTCTTGGAGAATGGCAGCCCATTCTTCATGGAGTGCTGCACTGAGGAGAGCTATTGATGTTGGTTGGTGAGGCCTGGCACAAAGTCAGCGTTCCAAAACATCTCAAAGGTGTTCTGTAGGATTCAGGTCAGGACTCTGTGCAGGCTAGTCAATTACAGGAATGTTTTTGACATATAACCACTCTGCCATAGGCCATGCACTATCAACAAGCGCTCAGTCATGTTGAAAGATGCGATTTCCATCCCAGAATTGCTCTTCAACAGTGGAAAGCAAGAAGATGTTTAAAACATCAATGTAGGCCTGTGCTGTGATAGTGCCATGCAAAACAATAAGGAGCGCACGCCCACTCTATGAAAAACATGACCATACCAGATGGCAGATGATGTTTACCAGCCATTTGCCATACTCACACCCTGCCATCAGATCAGCACATTGTGTACCATGATTCGTCACTCCACACAATATTTTTCCACTGTTCAATCATCAAATGTTAAATTGTCAAATGTTAAATCATCCAATGCTTACACTCCTTACACCAGGTGAGGTGTCGTTTGGCATTTACCAGCATGATGTGTGACTTATGAGCAGCTGCTCGACCATGAAATCCAATTTTTCTCCCCTCCTGCCTAACCACTTGCAGTGGATCCTGATGTGGTTTGGAATTCCTGTGTGATGGTCTGGATAGATTTCTGCCTATTACACGTTATGACCCTCTTCAACTGTTGGCAGTCTCTGTCAGTCAACAGACAGTTTGTTTTTGTGCTGTACATGTCCCTTCACATTTCCACTTCGCTATCATATTGGAAACAGTGGACCTAGGGACGTTAAGTAGTGTGGATATCTTGTGTACAGACGTATGACCCAAGTGACACCCCATCACTTAACGATGATCGAATTCCGTGACTTCCTGCTCTCTCACTGTGTCTAATGGCTACTGAGGTTGCTGGCAGTAGGTAGTACACAATTCACGTAATATGAAAAATGTATGTTTTGGGGGGTGTCTGGATACTTTTGATCACATAGTGTACATGCCCTGGAAACCAATCTGAAGTTTCTTCCTGCACCAACTACAGTACTGATGTCTTTGTGGTTCCTGTAGGTATAGGAGCAATACATTGGAAGCTCAAACATAGTGCCAGATTCTACACTTACTGCTTGGTTTTGAAACTTTTGAAAGCAGGCTATTGTGGAATAATTGAGCCTATGTTCAAGTGTCTGCCAGCTCTGATTTTTCAACATTTCCCTGACACTTTCCCATTAGTCAGTGAACCTATGACTCTTCATACTGTTCTCCTTTGTACAGATTCAGTATACTCCGTTAGTCATATTGGGATGGATTGCATACATCTGAGTAATTTTCTAAGTTAGGATAGACAAGTACTTTGTAAGCAGCCTCCTTGCTAAATCAACTGCATTTTCTCAGCATGCATCCATCTACTTTACTTACAATAGGGCCTGTGTGGTCATTTCATACAAATTGTTGCATCCAGTATATGTATGAGCTGACTGAATCTATATCTCTCTCACTGATATTGTAGTCACAATGTAATATTTTTTGCATTTTGTGAAGTGCACAATTTTACATTCCTGAACAAGTTGCTAATCTTTGCATCAAATTTAAATCTTATGGAGGTCTTCATGGATATTTATGCAGGTTTTTTTTAGGCAGTACCTCATTATAAACAACTGCATCATCAGCAAAAGGTTTAAGATTATGTTTATTATTACCTTCGAGATCATTAATAAACAACAGGAATAGCAAAAGTACCAATACACTTCCCTGGTCATGACTGAAGTTCTTTCTACTTCTGACAGTGTCTCCCACTCTGGTATAATATGATGCCTCCTCTCTATCAGGAACTCATCAATCCAATCACAAATTTTGTTCAGTTCTGTTGTAAGTCTCCTTCTTCAGCAACATAGGTTTTACTGAACACCAATTAAATACATATGAATCAAGAATATACAGATCCTGACTCTTCTTGAATGAAATAGTAACAAATACTTTTGGGAAAAGTTTCCTCTGGTTCATTAAAGTGCTCTGGACTCTTGCTGAATAACACAAATATTAGCACTGGACGATGGAGATGCTAGATAATGAAGACAACACCTTATTAGAAAAATAGACGTGGCCGTATTCAGCTGTTGACAGCAGGAAATAACAAAGTCTACATAAGAGTCCAGAAAATAGTCAAGTATCAATGGAAAAACTAGTAGAAGCCAACCTCGGGGAAGATCAGTTTGGATTCCATAGAAATACTGGAACACATGAGGCAAAACTGACCTTACAACTTATCTTAGAAGAAAGATTGAGGAAAGGCAAACCTGCATTTCTAGCATTTGTAGGCTTAGAGAAAGCTTTTTACAATGTTGTTGGAATACTCTCTTTCAAATTCTAAAGGTGGCAGGGGTAAAATACAGGGAGCGAAAGGCTGTTTACAATTTGTACAGAAACCAGATGGCAGTCATAAGAGTCGAGGGACATGAAAGGGAAGCAGTGGTTGGGAAGGGAGTGAGACAGGGTTGTAGCCTCTCACCGATGTTATTCAATCTGTATATTGAGCAAGCAGTAAAGGAAACAAAAGAAAAAATTGGTGTAGGTATTAAAATCCATCGAGAAGAAATAAAAACTTTGAGGTTCGCTGATGACACTGTAATTCTGTCAGAGACAGTAAATCACTTGGAAGAGCAGTTGATTGGAATGGACAGTGACTTGAGAGGAGTATATAAGATGAACATCAACAAAAGCAAAACAAGGATAATGGAATGTAGTCGAATTAAGTTGGATGATGCTGAGGGAATTAGATTGGGAAATGAGACACTTAAAGTAGTAAAGAAGTTTTGCTATTTGGGGAGCAAAATAACTGATGATGGTCGAAGTAGAGAGGATATAAAATGTAGACTGGCAATGGCAAGGAAAGCGTTTCTGAAGAAGAAAAATTCGTTAACATCAAGTATAGATTTAAGTGTCAGGAAGTCTTTTCTGAAAGTATTTGTATGGAGTGTAGCCATGTTGAAAGTGAAACATGAATGATAAATAGTTGAGTCAAGAAGAGAATAGAAGCTTTCGAAATGTTGTGCTACAGAAGAATGCTGAAGATTAGATGGGTAGATCACATAACTAATGAGGAAGTATTGAATAGGATTGGGGAGAAGAGAAGTTTGTGGCACAACTTGACCAGAAGAAGGGATCGGTTGGTAGGACATGTTGTGAGGCATCAAGGGATCACCAATTTAGTATTGGAGGGCAGCGTGGAGGGTAAAAATCGTAGAGGGTGACTAAGAGATGAATACACCAAGCAGATTCAGAAGGATGTAGGTTGCAGTAGGTACTGGGAGATGAAGAAGCTTGCACAAGATAGAGTAGCATGGAGAGCTGCATTAAACCAGTGTCAGGACTGAAGACCACAACAACAACAACATCACAAGGTCATTGTAAACAACTTTACCGGACAACATGTAAAACACATCAGCAAGCTGAGATGTGTGAGGTATAAATGGTCTGTAACAATCCTTAAATCTGGCACTGTTGTTTATCCACTGATCCAGTGATGTGCCAGTGATCTCACCGGACATGTGCATAATTATATCAACTGATTCATCAATATGTATGACAGGATTGCAAGATCCCTCAATCCTTGAATCAGCCAATATGGATGGAGCCATCCTGCCAGTGCAGGGGAAGATGAATGAGTGCAGCCTGCAGCAAAGGCTGGGGTGCAGCTCCTGACGTTGTTGGCAATAGAAGAGCCAGTCTTGGGTCTGGTGCTGAGGTGCAAAAGATGATAGTGGGTCAGACTTGCTGCTTTTTGCTGGTTCCTGAGTGGCCTGTTGATCTGACATCAGATCAGGCACAGATTGTATATACTCGTGTGTGTTGTCAAGGTCCAGGTAGATTGTGGTGATGACTGACAGCTGGAGAACTGAGAATGTCAGGCATCCACCACCTGAGATGTTGTCTTCAAACTGGACCCTATGTCTGCATTTATGGGTGGGGCAAGATGTCCAGCTGGAGTGTTGGATTAGGAGGCAGAGCTTTCCAAAGATAGTCAAACTGAGTTGGTTCTGGTGTTGATGAAAGGTGCTTTTAGCTGTGACAACCAGGAGCCATATATACAGCCAGGCATATATCCAAGTATGTGTGCTCATATGGTGATCCCTAGCTGATTTTTCTTCACCTTTTTCTTCTCTTGCTCTGATGGAGGCTGCAAAAAAACTAATAAGGAATGTTGAGGGCATCTCTACAGTGCCACAATTAAATATGACCATGCCGTAACTTATGCAGTTGACTGAGTCCCATATCACATCATCTATCACACATCACATCTGCTGCTGTCAGAGAGTGTGTACCTAAATGTATCCAAGCATGAACATCATCATGGCAACCTATCAACTACAGGACCATCTCAATTTACTGGCTTTCAGACCAGACCAGACCAGTCAGTGTTGTTGTGGTTCATAACTGTGGATAATATCTTTGCTTCAAACAATGCAATCAATGATCCACCAAGTTCATTACATTCCTAAGCCACTTATAAGAAACTATAGACACAGTAATTGATCTAATTCTCAAGTCACCAATAGACAATAAACACAAAACTGTGAAAGCTGCTCTGTTTTGCCACTTCAGCCACTCTGCAGATGAATAAATTCACCAAGTCATTTATGACAAAATACTTAGTGATAAAACACCATCATAATTATGGTGCAATCTTCATACACAGTTTCAGATTCATCTCATGGCTGATAACATACTATGGACTCTATGGGTTGTGTAACTTCCTCTGCAAGTGCAAGTGGCTGTGGTTGCCCATGAGTGTGAACCTCTGGACACACATAATGAACTAGCAGATCAAATTCATTTGATTATGTAACATAAGCAGTGCATCAGTAAACAGACAACAGTGGTGGTGGGCATGAAGTGCAGTTTATACAATTGCATATACAATGGCCAGCCGAACACAAGTTGAGTTGACTCCACTCAGTTTCCACCAAGTCTGATGTACCATGCTGGAGTGATGACCTCTGTGGTATCAACAAACCCTCACCGGCCTATCATCCACGCCACTCCCGTGTGGGCACAGAGCACCACCAACCATGCCATGTCTGTGCAGCTGTGACACCCACTGACGTTTCTGTGCCCGATTCAAAACAGAACTTCACCAACTGTGTCACAGCTGCACATGCAGCCAACCACACTGCATCTGAGAAGAACTCTTTCTGCCAATATCATGCAACATAACACTGCTGCTGCCTGCAACTGCCAACAACCATGCAATTTCCCAAACTAAACACACTGTTCACCAAAGACATATCGAAAAGTGCTGGGCACTAACATGCTTTGAAACACACAGAGCTGGTGCTGGATCACGCTCATTATGCCTACTTCATAATAACAGACTTTTTGTGCATAACAACATTAGTAGTCAACCATACCTGATTGACAGTGGTTCTGAGGTCATCACTAAGCCACCATCTTCACTTGTCTTCATACCTATCCAGTTGTCTTCATACCTATTCATTTGAATGTGGCAAACAATTCAACAATCCATGTTTACAGCTCACAGGTTCATGCACACAACCTTGGCCTCACCAAAAAATTCGCCTTGGTATTTCTCATCAGGGTCATGGCAGAATCTTTTATCAGCACAAATTGTCTATGGTATTTCAACTTTATTCCATATCTCTCCAGTGACAGGCTCATCCACATAGTCAGTGCTGCTCCATCTACGATGTCTTCAGCCATGCTCAACATAAAGGTACAAAAGGTACTATCCTCTCTGAATCTCGACCTCCTTCATACAACGGCAGTCCCATCAACCATCAAAAACTTGAAAAGTGCATCAGTACAACTGAGTAGTTGCAACACATCCACCAATATTATTCTGACAGCATGAATCAAATCTTCAATTATACCACATGATACCATCAAGGACTAGATTAACATCAGGCATGAACTCCTCATGCTATGGCAGCACTTCCACCATCTTTGCCAAGCACCTCCTCTCACCACTACCTTGTCGCTGACTCACACACAACAAGCTGAAGTCGTACCTCTATCACTACCCAAGGAGACACGAACAATATCACTTCCAGCTGTCACTTCAAAGATTAATGCAGCACACCTTGCTCACTTATTTTCTGCCAAGTTTTTGTGTATCTTCCACAGCTGTGTGTTAGACAGTGTGCTATTATGAACAGAACAGTCCATAAAATCATCACCACACCTGGTCACGGTATGTTACTGACACATCGACTGTCATCTGACTTACAAGGGCTTGCCAAAGAATTAGTGGAAAAGCCCTTACAAAGAGGCAGTTCCTTGGCTTCTCCCATAAAACTGGTGCAAAGAAGATGGTTCTGTCAGATTATTTAATGAGTAAAGAATTCTTAATGCTCACTCCATCATAGTTAGTTAGTTAGTTAGTTATATTACTTGTTCCATGGATCATGAACACGATTCTTTCGTAATGATGTGGAACGTGTCAAAGTACAAAAGATTCATTTATCCCAAATAATCTTTGTTAGTCTTATATACGGTACAATTGTTAATACTTACTGTATTGCTTTAGCCTATGTCTAAAAATTCATCTATGGAGTAGAAGGAGTTGTCATTCAGGAATTCCCTTAACTTACTTTTGAATGCCGATTGGTTGTCTGTCAGACTTTTGATATTGTTTGGCAAGTGACCAAAAATCTTTGTGGCAGTATAATTCACCCCCTTTTGTGCCAATGTCAAATTCAATGAACGGTAGTGAAGGTCACCCTGTCTCCTGGTATTGTAGCTGTGGACTGTGCTATTAATTCTGAAGTGATCTGGGTTACTAACAACAAATTTCATTAGGCTGTATATATATTGTGAAGCTACTGGCAATATCCCTAATTCTTTAAATAATTGTCTACAAGATGATCTTGGATGAGCCCCAGACATTATTCTGATAACACGTTTTTGTGCAATAAATACGTTCTTTCTTAGTGAAGAATTGCCCCAAAAGATGATTCTGTAAGAAAGCAACGAATGAAAATATGCATGGTAAGCTAACTTACTGATATGCTTGTCTCCAAAATTTGCAATGACACTAATATCATAGGTAGCTGAGCTCAATCGTTTCAGTAGATTGTCAATGTGTGTCTTCCAGTTTAAATTCTGATCAATACAGACACCCAGAAATTTTGAACAATCTGCTTTAGCTAAAGATTTTCCCCCACACTCTATATTTATTTCCGGTGTTATGCCTTTCCCTGTACTGAACTGTATGTACAGTGTTTTTTCAAAGTTCAACGAAAGTCCATTTGCGGAAAACCACCTAATAACTCTTTGAAAAACATTATTTGCATTTTCCTCAGCTCATTCTTGCTTTTTAGGCTTGATTACAATACTTGTGTCATCTGCAAAGAGAACCAAGTTTGCATCTTCATGAATATAATTAGGCAAGTCATTAACATATATTAAAAACAATAAAGGTCCCAAGACAGAACCCTGTGGTACCCCATTCTTGATACATCCCCAGTCTGAATAATCTGATGACCTTTGTGTACTATGTGGGTTTACTGTTTCAACCTTCTGCATTCTACCAGTTAAATATGAAGTGAACCATCTGTGTACTGAACCATTCATTCCATAGTACTTCAGCTTATCTAAGAGGATAGCTGTTACCATGCTCCAACCATACAGGATTTTTACCCACTATTTCATAAATGCCTCCATTTTCTGAGTCAAAATTGAAAAATGGTGTACCTACAAATACCTGTGCACCATGATGGCATTCCAAAAACAGCCATAATCATGCCATTCAGTCTATTTGACTTTATATTCATGCTGAACAGACTTAAAAATGCAGTTCAAACTTGGCAGTGCTTCATTGATGGATTACTCTTCAAGCTCCAGTTTTTTTTATGCCTGCTTAGCTGACATCTTAATTTTATCATCCAATGAGGAATCATACAACAACCACCTCAAATGAGTTTTTTACATCCTCTCTCATAATGCTGTCATAATAAATGAAGATAAATGGCAGTTTCACTGCAAACAAGTCATATGTCTCAGACAACTCATAAATACATTGAGAATTAAGCTCACACCACAATATGTTGATTATCCATCGACTCCCTCTACCACTAGACTATCAGGAATTACACAGATTCATATGACTGATAATGATCCTAACACAAGCCCTGCACAGCAAACTTAAACTCACATGAATGGACCAGATGAAAACAGCATGTGAGCACACCAAAGATTACCTTACATGAGCTGTCACCTTAGCACAACTCCTCACAGACACACAGCTTAACATAACAGCAGATGTTAGTCACTCTGCTATCGGGGATGTGTTGCAATGGGAGGCAGGAGGTGTACCACAGCTTCTCTGGTTCTTCTCTTATAGACTCACACCATCCCAAAACAATTGGCCAGAATATGACAGGGAGCTCCAGACACTCTGTGAGGGCACATGATATTTCTAGCAGGACATTTAAGGATACTCTCTGATTATTCATGTCAATCATTTAAGGATATCCCTGATTATTTAAGTCAGTCACCATCCTCTCATGGACTCTGTCCACAACACACTGTAAGATTCTTGTTGCTGATGTTGTTGACACTGGGACTAAATAGGACCTCAGATGTGTACAGAGATTCTTTTTCACATATCAGTGTAGTGTTCAGTTCCACTATCAATTATTATCAGCAGTTGGCCAAGGCACAACAAAATGACCATCAATTACAAGCTCTCATCCACAAACTGATCATGAATCTTAGAATGAACTGCTTCATATCACAGCCAGTACCTTCTCCATCCTTTGTGATACAGGATACACCCTCTAATACCTGAACACTTTCGTCGATCCACCTTTGAACAGCTTACAATCTGGCATATTCAGGCATTCACCCTACCATCTGCTCAGTTGTGGACAGATTTATTTGGACTAATGTTAAAAAAGACTGCAAACGCTCAGCTCCCTCATACATACCCTGCCAACAAAGTAAAGTTTCACACCACACACAACCACCAGTGGGGCAGGCAGTCAGCACTATTCTCCAAATGGTGACGATTCAGAACCACTACATATCATCCACAAAGTAAGGGACCAGTGGAGTGATGACTCTGAACATTAAAAGCTGTTCTCATGTTCCATGGTGGACTTATGTCAGAGGCACACCCTTGGATCCCTCGCGGAGTCTGTTCAGCATATAAACATGATTTTGGAACATTACCTGCTAAACATCCATGCAGTGAGATGCTGTCTCTCCCAGTGTGAAGGAATATTGCTAGCACTCAACTTGGCTCTGATGCAAGAAACTCGTTGAGATGAGTTGGTCAGAGGACTTCACTGTGTTTGGATGCTGTATTTTGAATGTTCATTTCTTCAGTAAAACTAGTTCTACAGAGTATCAGGACTGAATGTTGGCTCAGCACACCCATCTCCAATAACCTGTGTAACTACAGAAGCAATATGCAGGAAGCTGTAATATATTCTACATTCCTAATCTAATGCTGACTGAAAGATTGCAAGGGGGCTTTCTTGGGAGAACTGGCATCAATTTCTAATAATATGCCAGTTCTGGTTTGTTAGCATTTCTGTTATACTCTCCTATGTGTCATACAAACCTATCAACATTTGTGCTTCCCTTCTTTGTATGTGTTTAATATTCCTAATCAGACCTGTTTGGAATGGATCCCACAAAACTGTGAAATATCCTAGGATGCCTTGTGCAAGTATTTTGTGTGCAGCTTATGTTGTCTGACTGGATTTTTGCATTATTGTACCTATGAAGTGAAGTGTATCACCTGCTATACCTACTACTGAGCCTGTATGGTCATCAAATACTTCATCTTCACAATTTTTTACGGCCAGTTATTTTAATGAGTTGCCTGATTTTGGTTGTGACGTACTGATATATTAGTAATATGAAATGTTTTTGTGGTCTGTGGAGTGCACACTTCTACATTTCAAAATCTTTAATGCAAGTTGCCAATCTTTGCATCACCTTGAAATCTTATTGATATGTGCCAAACCTTTGTGCATATTTTTTTCATTTCCAACTTCATTATAGATAACTACATCATATGCAAAAAGTCTGAGGCTACTATTTATTTACCAGGATATTAATCCTCAACATCAACAGCAAGGATCACGTCACATTTTTCTGAGGAATGCCCGAAGTTACTTCTGCCTCTGCAGATAAACTTCCATTTAAAATGATAGGCTGCATCCTCCTTAGCAATAATTCTTGATGGAGTAATGTTTTGTTCAATTACACTTATAATCCTGCCTTCACTAGTAAGTGTTAGTGTAATACGGAGTCCAAAGATTTTCTGAAGTCAACAAATCTGTAGTCAAGTGTGTGTGTGTGTGTGTGTGTGTGTGTGTTACATCTCTCTCTCTCTCTCTCTCTCTCTCTCTCTCTCTCTCTCTCTCTCTCTCTCTGTGTGTGTGTGTGTGTGTGTGTGTGTGTGTGTGTGTGTGTGTGTGTGTGTTGTCTACTTTTGACAAAGCATTGGTGGCAGAAAGCTTATTTTGTGACAGTCTTTTTGTTGTGCCTATGTGCGACTCACCATCTCTGTAATATGGTGAGTAGCAACTATCCCTTTCTTATTGTTCGATATCTCATTATGTTTGACTTCAGAATCAATTTCAAAATTCTGCAACAGATGGGTGCCAATGATATTGGCGTATGGTCCTGTAGATTAATACTACTACCATTTTGTAGACTAGTGCTTTTTTCCAGGCATTGGGCACAGTTTTAAGTTTGAGGGACCAGCAATATATTATGCTTACAGGAGGGATGACTTAGTTGCAGGTTCTGTGTAGAATCTGATCAGGATTCCACTGGGCCCTTGGGCCAGATTTTATCTTAGAAACGTCAGCTTCAGCTGTTCCTCAACAGCAATCACACTAATATTTGAGTTGCTGATTTTTGGTGCACAAGTTAAATGGGAGTCGGGGCAGTACTCTTGTGGATCCAAGTAAAACTGAAAATGGAGTTCAACAGTGCTGCTTTTTTTGCTATCTTCAATTTCAGCTCTCCTGTTACCCTCGAGTGCCTTGATAGTATCTTTGGTGAAACCAACAACCTTTACATATGACTGGATTTTGTTTGGGCAATTGTGTGAGGTCTTTCAGTTATACTTTGTTATGATACTTGTTGAAGATCTCTCCATCTATAGCACTACACTTTGCCTTACACATACCATGCACTTGTCACAGTACTTTTAGCTTTCTATTTACAGGGACTATAGACCACAGAAGATCCATCCAATCACAAAGTGCTGTACATGCTAAATAATTTTCCATTGACTGATTAATTATTTATTCTTCTAAACTTCAACCAAATTTCCTCATTGCATTTTTGCCCAGTGCTAAGTTGTGAGTGAGTTTGTGCTTGAGATATGGCATTTCTGTCTCTTTATCTGCTTAACTGAAGGTATAACTCTTTCTAATTGCTTTAGTTTCTCTTTGCCTCTTCTAATTAGGTAGTCATTGTTGCCTGACTTGACTTTTTTGGCATTGGATCAAATGGCAGCAGAATTCACCTACATTTTCTTTCCTTTATATGCTCACAATTGGTTGCTGGTTTGTTTCCTCCCATAATTTGTTATTTAATATTACATCTTGCCTCCAAACACATACACTGAGATACATATTCCATAGATCCAGTATGGTGTGATAACACATGGTTGTGGAACAAGTCAAAGCAAATACAATATAGATATCATACAATATAATACATACTGGTATATTACACATGATTCAAAACTGGTACAGTACAATAATATAATCTAGATAATAAACAAGATAATACAAAAATACAATAGTGATAAAAACAATACAGATAAAAATGACAAATAAATAATCTGAATTACTACTCAAATTATTTATCTCTGCTGAAGGATACATCTAAAGGGTAGAAACATGTTTCCAGTAGGAATTCCTTTAGCTTTTTTAAAAAAGCATTCTATTTTCTTTTAGACACTTTATATTACTTGGGAGTGTGTTAAAGATTATTGTACTTATGTACTTTACCCCTTTTTGTACGGGAGAGAGATTTTTCCATTCACAGTGCATATCACCTGTCTGTCTTGTATTATAATGATGATATGCTTCATTTGTTTCATATTCAGAGGAATTGAGAACTGTTAAAGCCATGAGTGAAAGGAGATATTGTAAAGTAGTGGTTAATATACCTAACTGTTTTAAAAGATTGCAGCATGAGGTTCTTGGGGGAACACTACATATATTTCGGACTACTTTTTTCTGGCTTACAATTTTTTTCTTTTTTTTTTTTGTAAGTTGTGAGTTGCCCCAAAAGATTATTCCATAGCACATCACTGAATGAAAATAGCCAAAGAAACTGGTACTCCTGCCTGACAACATGCAGGGCCCTCGCGAGAATGCAGAAGTGGCGCAGCATGACGGGGCATGGACTCAATGAATAACTCAAGTAGTGCTGGAAGGAATTAACGCCATGAATCCAGCAGTGCTGCCCATAAATCCATAAGAGCACAAGGGGGTGGAGATTTCTTTTGAGCAGCAAATTTCAAGGCATCCCAGATATGCTCAATAATGTTCATGTCTGGGGAGTTTGGTGGCCAAAGGAAATGTTTAAACTCAGAACAGTGTTCCTGGAGCCACTCTGAAGTGATTCTGGATGTGTGGGGTGTGACATTAGCCTGCTGGAATTGCCCAAGTCCGTCAGAATGGACATGAATAGATGCATGTAAATACACAGGATGCTTATGTGTGTGTCACCTGTCAGAGTCATATCTAGACGTATCAGTAGTCCCATATCACTCCAACTGCACACACCCCATACCATTACAGAGCTTCCACAAGTTTGAACAGTTCCCTACTGGCATGCAGCATCCATGGATTCCTTAGATTGTCTCCATACCCATACATGTCTATCCACTTGATACAATTTGAAGTGAGGCTCATCTGAACAGGCAACATGTTTCCAGTCATCAACAGTCCAACATCGATGTTAACAGGCCCAGCTTTGTGTCGTGCGGTGATCAAGGGTATACGAGTAGGCCTTCAGCTCCAAAAGCCCATATTGATGATGTCTCATTGAATGGTTTGTACCCTGACACTTGTTGATGGCCCAGAATTGAAAAAATGGTGCAGATGGCTCTGAGCACTATGGGACTTAACATCAGAGGTCATCAGTCCCCTAGCCTTAGAACTGCTTAAACCTAACTAACCTTAGGACATCACACACATCCATGCCCAAGGCAGGATTTGAACCTACAACCGTAGCAGCCATGTGGTTCCAGAATGAAGTGCCTAGAACCACTTGGCCACTCTGGCCAGCCCCAGCATTGAAATTGGCAGCAATTTGCACAAGGGTTGCACTTCTGTCATGATGTGTTGCTATTGCTCCTGTTCTTGCAAGATCTTTTTCAGGCCACAGCAATGTCAGAAATTTGATATTTTACCAGACTCCAAATATTCATGGTATACTTGTGAAATGGTCATATGGGAAAATCTACATCCTCACTACCTCGGAGATGCTGTGTCCCATTGCTCATGCATCAACTATAAGACCAGGTTAAAACTCACTTAAATCTTGATAGCCTGCCATTGCTGCAGCAGTAACCATTCTAATAACTGCATCAGACCCTTATTGTCTGATATAGCCATTACCGGCTGCAGTGCCGTATTCTGCCTGTTTACATATCTCTGTATTTGAATACACATTCCTATACCAGTTTCTTGGACACCTCAGTGTATAATTTGCTGAAGACCCTGGTTAATGAAGACATGCAGCTGGTTTATAGTGTTTGTTACCTTCCATGTTTTGCAACTATACGGGAGGACTGACTTTGCATTGCTGTTGAACAGTCACATTTCGGTTTGGCTTGAGACATTCATATTATGCCAGACAGGGTTTAATAGGACAAAATTTCCCTTTGCCTTCCATATCTGACTCTTTACATCATTCTTTCCCAAGCTATCTTTATAGATGGTACTTCATAGATTTACAAAGGACTCTACTTGTTCCCATTCCACTCTATATGCCATTAGCTTCTCCTGTTTCTCAGGTAAAATTCTCATTCTCTTTGTTTTCTAAACATTTACTTTTATTAAGGATGTTCAAAAAGTATGATACAATTGTTTGACACTAGTCACGTTCAAAGCTGTCCGCTTCACCTTCAACACATCCCTCACAAAGTTGCTGTCACTGCTGGAAGCATTGAGAGGAAACCTCTTTTGGTACGGTGCACAGCTGCTCCATCAAATTCTGCGTCTTCCCTGTTTTGAAATCTGGTCTTTTCAGAGTGTTTCTCAGTTTAGGGAAAAGCCAGAAGTCACTTGGTGCTAGGTAAGAGGAATAGGGAGGGTGACAAACTGCAGTCGTGTTGTGTTTGGCGAAAGAACTCAGAATTAATTGAAAACAATGAGGAGATACATTGCCATGGTGAAGGTGCCAACTGCCCAGATGTCCAGTCATTTACAACTCACTGCTTTACATAGGTGATACAGAAACTCTTGGTGGTACTCCTTATTGACATTAGTACCTGCTAGGATGTACTCTTAATGGATCATGCCAGTGTATTAAAAAAAAAAGATGGTCAGTGTGACTGTTCATTGTTGTGCACCTGCCTCACTATTTATGGGATTTGGAGATGATGAATGCTTCCATTGTGATGATTGTAACAGTGTTACTGGGTCATGCCCATAACCCCAGGACTCATCACCGATGGACACAGTGTTAAGAAAGTTGGTATAACTGTTCACAGTATCCAGCATGTCCTGTGTGATCTCTGAATGAAGTTGCTTCTGCTCATTTGTTAGCAATTTGGCACATCTTTTGCTTAGATCCTCCTGAGATCCAAATGTTGTGTTGAAATAGAATGGATGGGTTCAGTACTAATTTGAACCTCATCTGCAAGTTCTCTGGTCATGATTCATCTATACTGCACCACCAGATCCCTTATGTGATTAATAACAACCTCAATTGTGGATGTTGAGGGCCCAACTGAATGTTCTTCACCCTTCATTGATGAGTGCCCATCTTTGAAGTGGTTGTACCACTGCTTTGTCTGTTTGGTACCCATTACTTCAGCCCCAAACACTTGTCAGATCTTGCAGACTGTTTCAACTTGAAACAAAATGTGATGTAATAATATTGTTACACTTTTCTGTCAGTTTGCACACAACACAAAGTCCAGTGATGACCAATTACACATGTTCACTTGCCAGTGGCTAGTTAGCAACAGTTTGTTTCCGCAGTCATGAAAAAAATCTGGGATGTGCACTACAAATGCCTACAAGCATAGAGTATGCACATGTCCTGCTATCCCTGTTCATTTCAACAATAAAGAATAAGGGCAGATTGTTTTAAAAAAGCCCTCATAATCATTCAATTTCTGCTAGTCTTGTGATCTTACCAGCTTTTATTCCATATCATCAGAAAAACCATGATCTTCAAGCCTCTCTTGCACTCCTTGTTGAATACCTCTTCTCCTATCATCAACAACCCTTTTCTTATGCTGTCCAGCACCAACAAGAGCAAAGTAGTTGACAGAATACATCCCTGCCTCACCTCAGAATTTGTTTGGATAGCTTCAGTAAGTTTCTTGTTTTGAAGCACACCACATTCATAAGCTTCAAATACTGTTTTAATAACATTAATAATATTTGATGGTGTTCCACATTCTTCCAAGGTAAGCCACCTAACTCTCCTATTAAGAATGTCAATTACCTTCTTAAAGTCAATAAATGTAAGGTAGAGTATGTTTTGTTATTTTGCACTTACATATCATAGTTAGAGTGTTAATGAGATTGACACACCTTTGGTGTTCTCTGAACCCATCTTGCTGCTTTCTTAGCCATACCTCCACAGTGTCCTTAATATGATTTAGTATTAAATTTCTCAATGCTTTACCTGATACAGATAGGAGGATAAAAACCTGGCAGTTATTATAGTTGGTAGTATGCCCTATCTTTGGCAACTTAATAACCAGTACTTCTTTCTAATCCTTTGGTAATTTCCCTTCTCTCCATATCTTCTCAAACAATGGACGCAGTAGGTTGTGGTGGTACCAATGTTTGTTTTAAGCACCTCAGGTGCAATATTATCCATTTCTGGAGTATTTCTGTTGTTTATCTGTTTGAAACCTGTTTTGATTTTAGCTTAATTTGTATGTTTATACTAATTATCTCATTTGGATTTGGCATGTATCATCATCTCATTCCCTCTTCAGGCTGCTCTCTGTTCAGGAGACCAGAAAAATATTCTTTCTGTTTTTTTAAGTTGGTCTTCTTCTGTTGTTAACAATCAAACCACCTTACTTTTCACAGATCTGTCCGTGTTGATTTATTATTATTGTTATTATTATTTTGTTACAGTGCTGTAGTTGTGCTGTATAGTTCTTTAGCATGACACTTTGTCATAGCTGTCTCTGTTCTCAGAGCTTGTTCATCCATCCACTTTCTCTTATCATTACTTACACACCTCTCTACTAGAGAAGCAGTAGCAGTGTATTGAGCCTGTATTCAAATTTTCTGTTGCCATGTTTCACTCATATTTAATGTCCCCTTAATCTCATTTCTACAGATGATCAAATTCCACTTTCAGATATCTAATCTTTGTTCAAATGGTTTTTAAAGCCAAGGACATGTTCACTCATATTAAAATAGATGTCTTAACCTGGGTCCATTATTTTCATCCTTTCCTGTGCTTCTTGAAGTGCCTCACAGTGGTTCCTTATCTCAATACAGAATTATTCTAATTTTGCTGTTATTTTAAAATTTCATACACCATATTTCCTGTTCCATTGTTTGAACTTTCTGTTTGTAGCTATATTTTTTAGTCAAAAATTTGTACAATGAGGTGATGATAACTGCCAACATTAGGTCCATGTTTATTTCTGACAACCGTAAGTGACCTTCTAAATGTTGTGCTCACACTGTATGATCAATTTGATTTCTGTTTCATGATACGAGGATACACATGTAACTTTATGGCAATTCTTGTATAGAAATGTAGTACCTCCAATCACCAAATCATGACTAGCACAGAATTTTTAAAATGTATTCCTATTTTCATTCATTTCTCCAATACCCTCATAGCATGCTCTAGGTCTTCATTGTTGTTTCCAGCTTTTCAGGCTGCTGTTGTTGTTGTGGTCTTCAGTTCTGAGATTGGTTTGATGCAGCTCTCCATGCTACTCTATCCTGTGCAAGCTGCTTCATCTCCCAGTACGTACTGCACCCTACATCCTTCTGAATGTGCTTAGGGTATTCATCTCTTGGTCTCCCTCTATGATTTTTACCCTCCACACTACTCTCAATATTAAATTGGTGATCCCTTGATGCCTCAGAACATGTCCTACCAACCGATCCCTTCTTCTATTCAAGTTGTGCCACAGACTCCTCCCCAATTCTATTCAATTACCCCTCATTAGTTATGTGATCTACCCATCTAATCTTCAGCATTCTTCTGTAGCACCACATTTCAAAAACTTCTATTCTCTTCTTGTCCAAACTATGTATTGTCCATGTTTCACTTCCATACAAATACTTACAGAAACGACTTCCTGGCACTTAAATTCATACTTGATGTTAACAAATTTCTCTTCTTCAGAAACGCTTTCCTTGCCATTGCCAGTCTACATTTTATATCCTTCCTACTTCAACCATCATCAGTTATTTTGCTCCCCAAATAGCAAAACTCCTTTACTGCTTTAAGTGTCACATTTCATAATCTAATTCCCTCAGCATCACCCAAGTTAAGTCAACTAGATTCCATTATCCTCATTTTGCTTTTGTTGAAGTTCATATTATATACTCTGCTCAAGACACAGTTCATTCCATTCAACTGCTCTTCCAAGTCCTTTGCTGTCTCTGACAGAATTACAATGTCATCGGCGAACCTCAAAGTTTTTATTTCTTCTACGTGGATTTTAATACCTGCTCTGATTTTTTCTTTTGTTTCCTTTACTGCTTGCTCAATATACAGATTAAATAACATCGGGGAGAGTCTACAAACCTGTCTTACTCCCTTCCCAACCAAAATTTCCTCTCATGTCCCTCAACTCTTATGACTGCCATCTGGTTTCTGTACAAATTGTAAATAGCCTTTCGCTCCCTGTATTTTACCCCTGCCACCTTCATAATTTGAAAGAGAGTATTCCAGTCAATATTGTCAAAAGCTTTCTCTAAGTCTACAAATGCTAGAAACGTAGGTTTGCCTTTTCTTAATCTAGCTTCCAAGATAAGTCTTAGGGTCAGTATTACCTCATGTGTTCCAATATTTCTGTAATATCCTAACTGATCATCTCCGAGGTCGGCTTCTTCCAGTTTTTCCATTCATCTGTAAAGAATTTGTGTTATTATTTTGCAGCTGTGGCTTATTAAACTGATAGTTCTGTAATTTTCACATCTGTCACCAGTTTTGTCAGGACTGGCTCTCCCAAGGCCTTCAGTAGTTCCAATGGAATGTTGTCTACTCCCGGTGCTTTCTTTCGACTTTCAGTGCTCTGACAAACTCTTCACGCAGTATCATATCTTCCATTTCATCTTCATCTACATCCTCTTCCATTTAAATTATATTGCCCTCAAGCACATCGTCCTTGTATAGACCCTCTATAAACTCCTTTTACCTTTCTGCTTTCCTTTCTTTGCTTAGAACTGGGTTTCCATCTGAGCTCTTGATATTCATGCAAGTGGTTCTCTTTTCTCTAAACATCTCTTTAATTTTTGTGTAGGCAATATCTATGTTACCCCCAGTGAGATAAGCCTCTACATCCTTACATTTGTCGTCTAACCATGCCTTCTTAGCCATTTTGCACTCCCTGTCGATCTCATTTTTGAGATGTTTGTATTCCTTTTTGCCTGCTTCATTTACTGCATTTTTATATTTTCTCCTTTCATAAATTAAATTCAATATTTCTTCTCTTACCCAAGGATTTCTACTAGCCCTCGTCTTTTTACCTCATGATCCTCTGCTGCTTCCAGTAATTCATCCCTCAAAGCTACCCATTCTTCTTCTACTGTATTTTTTCCCCCATTCCTATCAATTGTTCCCTTATTCTCTCTCTGAAACTCTGTACAACCTCTGGTTTAGTCAGTTTATCTAGGTCCCATCTCCTTAAATTCCCACCTTTCTGCAGTTTCTTCAGTTTTAATAACAAATAGATTGTGGCCATAGTCCACATCTGCCCCTGGAAATGTCTTACAATTTAAAACCTGGTTCCTAAATCTCTGTCTTACCATTACATAATCTATGTGAAACCTTTTAGTATCTCCAGGATTCTTCCATGTATACAACCTTCTTTTATGATTCTTGAACCAAGTGTTAGCTATGATTAAGTTATGCTCTGTGCAAAATTCTACCAGGCGGCTTCCCCTTTCATTTCTTACCCCCAATCCATATTCACTTACTACGTTTCCTTCTCTCCCTTTTCCTACTATTAAATTCCAGTCACCCATGACTATTAAATTTTTGTCTCCCTTAACTATCTGAATAATTTCTTTTATCTCATCATACATTTCTTCAATTTCTTTGTCATCTGCAGAGCTATTTGGCATATAAACTTGTACTACTGTAGTAGGCTTGGGCTTTGCGTCTATCTTGGTCACAGTAAGGCATTCAGTATGCTGTTTGCAGTAGCTTACCTGCACTTTTATTTTTTTAAATTCTTTATTGAACCTTCTCCTGCATTACCCCTATTTGATTTTGTATTTATAACCCTGTATTCACCTGACCAAAAGTCTTGTTCTTCCTGCCACCAAACTTCGCAATTTCCCACTATATCTATCTTAAACCTTTCCATTTCTCTTTTTAAATTTTCTAACCTACCTGCCTGATTAAGGTATCTGACATTCCACACTCCGGTCTATAGAACATTAGTTTTCTTTCTCCTGATAGTAACATCCTCTTGAGTAGTTCCCACCTGGAGATCCAAATGGGGGACTATTTTACCCCAGAATATTTTTCCCAAGAGGACGCCATCATCATTTAACTATACATAAAGCTGCATGCCCTCGGGAGTAATTATGGCCATAGCTTCCCCATGCCTTCAGTTGTTCGTAGTGCCAGCACAGCAAGGTATTTTTGTTAGTGTTACAAGGCCAGATCAGTCAATCATCCAGACTGTTGCCCCTGCAACTACTGAAAAGTCTACTGCCCCTCTTCAGGAACCACATGTTTGTCTGGCCTCTCAACTGATACCCCTCTGTTGTGGTTGCACCTACGGTACCGCTATCTGTATTGCTGAGGCACGCAAGCCTCCCCACCTATGGCAAGGTCTATGGTTCACGTTGGTCGGTGGTGGTGGTGGTGGGGGGGGGGGGGGGGGGGGGAGGGGGGGGCTTTTCAGGTAGGTCTCC
Organism: Schistocerca gregaria; assembly: GCF_023897955.1. NCBI lineage: Eukaryota > Metazoa > Arthropoda > Insecta > Orthoptera > Acrididae > Schistocerca > Schistocerca gregaria. The sequence goes on from NC_064922.1 coordinate 118,339,224, forward strand.
CATAATAAAGGTGTTTCTCTTACTGGTTACTTTAGTGCTGTCACTTAACTTTTTTTTCTGTTGAACTTCTGAGTCTTCTGTAAGAGAACAGTCTTGGATAACTGTGACATTACTTATGACAACAATAGAAATAAAAGATAGCTTGCTAATAACTATAAGGGTGATACATTACATTAAGCAGCACACAGTCACAAAGAAAAGACATTTACAAATTCGCTTTTCACCAAAGTCTTCATCAGAAACACACACACATTCATTCATACAAGTATGACTGCCATCAGGCAGAGCTGCAGGAAATGGCAGTCATGTGTGCGCAAGGTGTGCTTGCTTGTGTGAATGAATGTATGTGTTTCCTTTTCTGATGAATGTTATGGCCAGAAATTAATGTGCAAGTGTCTTTCCATTGAGCCAATCTACAGCTTAGCATGTCTTCTTTATGGTAAGTAGCAATCTAACTATTCCTTATATAGTGTTATTCCAGTGTAGAGTCACCACTGTGTGACATTATGAATGTTTGTCGTAAAGTGTGTTATCAGTATTTTTTCTGAATCCAGTTTCCATTCCATAACGCTCCTTCTTGTTCCTTTGTTTAATGAAAATCTAACCCCATTTCTGTGCTCTACATCTTCTCCTGTAGGACCAGAGTAAAAAAAAAAGGTATATCCATCTTGTGATAGGATTTGTTTTAAATCAAGCCATCTCAACTCACTCATTGTCATCATCTTGGACTTTTTCCAGTCTCTAGCCAGGTCTGTATGGAACATAGGCCTCTCCATTGTCTTCTGTCTTGCCACCATCTCTCCATCTTCGCCTTGGTCCAGTCTTCTCCTTTCTTATGGACACATTCCTCTATTCCTTTCAGCCATCCATCTCTCAGTCTTGGTCTCTTTCCTTCCAGTTTCATCTCGTGTATCCTCCTGGGTATACTCATCTCCTCCATTCCCTTAATGTGTCCATACCATCTCAGCCTTGATTTCTCTATCTCCTTTTGTAATGGTTCCACCTTCATTAACTCTCTGAGCCTTTCATTTCTTAACCTGTCTATCACTCCAATACTGTTTCTCAAGAATTTCATCACACTAGCTTGTACATTGCTTTTCTCTTTTCCTTTCATAACCCAGGTTTCTGATACATCTGTCAGGATTGGGACATAGTACAACCAGTATATAACCTTTTTACTGATTTGGGGTACATCCTTGCTCCATATCAGGCTTCTGACACTCTTCTGAAATGTTTCACCTTTTCCTTTCTCCCCCGCTTATTTATTTATGTGTCGTTTTTTCCATCTTCCTGCATCAGGTTTCCTAGGTACTTGAAACACTCCACTCTCCTCAATCGTTCCCCACCAATTGTTATTCCAGTTATTCCTCTCTCCTTCTTTCTTCTTGTGATAAACATCTTACTCTTATTTGTACTCAATTTCATCCCATATTCTGGTACTGTTTGTTCCCTCATGTCCAACAGCTTTTGTACTTCCTCCTCCTTATTTCCCCAAATCATCAAATCACCTGTAAACACCATAGCTTTCATTTTCCTTTAACCAACAATTTCTGTTACTGTACTCATTATATCATCATGAAGAGTAATGGTGAAAGTGCACTTCCCTGCCTCAAGCCATTTTTCTGTTCAATCCAAGCTGATCTCTCTCCTTCCACTTTCACACAGCTCACACTTCCATGGTACATTTCCTTTATCCTCCAAATAATCTGTTTTCCTACTCCTCTGTTCTCCAGGGATTTCCACATTGCTTCTATGTACACTATCATATACATTTTTGATGTCCAGTAAGGTTATTAGTAGATCTATTCCACGTTCATAGTGCTGTTCCTGCAGTTGTCTTACAGCAAAAATTAGATCCACCATGGAACTTCCTGTTCTGAAGCAATGTTGCTCTTCTCTCATCTCATCTCATCTCATCTCACCTCACTACGTCCAAGAATCTCCAGTTGGTGCCAGAACAATCCTTCGTAGCCTGTTACAATCTACTGGTTCCTCTCAGTGTTCTGACATGCTAGTAACCTACTTATTTTTTGTCCTTTTCATAACAAAGTTAATCAACTGTGAGTCTGTCTTTTCCTGCTGTTTCTTTAATCATGTATTTTTGGAAGTTCCAATGACTGACCCAGAGCTCCCTAATCCAGTGATGGGTCTGCCACCTCAGAGCCTCCAAACTCACCTGATTTTCTTTTAAGGATTAGCTTCCATAGGATGGCTGGCTTGCATACAGTAGGAGCCCCCCTTTCCACCTTTCATTTATGATTGGACATGAGAGAAAAAGGACAGGGTAAGGAAAACTTAGGACAGGAGAAAAGTGACAATGGGCCATTGTGAGACACACTTTGGCTGGCTCCTTCCATTTGGCCCATCCGGCTTCGGTAACCCTTCTGGTAACTAAGCAACCACCAACCACCAACCACCAACATATCCCTCCAGATCCAGAGCATCCAAAGCTCCTCACCCATGTGAATAGTGCTACATTATGGCGGTGTCACTGAAGGAGAGTCATTAGTGCTACAACTGCCTTAATGACACTTACACCAATTTAAGTATGGTCATCCCAAAGAGACCTTTGGAGAGAAGAGAACCACGTGTATGAATATCAAGAGCTCAGATGGCAGCCCAGTTCTAAGCAAAGAAGGGAAGGCAGAAAGGTGGAAGGAGTATATAGAAGGTTTATACAAGGGCGATGTACTTGAGGACAATATTATGGAAATAGAAGAGGATGTAGATGAAGACGAAATGGGAGATACGATACTGCGTGAAGAGTTTGACAGAGCACTGAAAGACCTGAGTCGAAACAAGGCCCCCGGAGTAGACAAAATTCCATTAGAACTACTGACGGCCTTGGGAGAGCCAGTCATGACAAAACTCTACCAGCTGGTGAGCAAGATGTATGAGACTGGCGAAATACCCTCAGACTTCAAGAAGAATATAATAATTCCAATCCCAAAGAAAGCAGGTGCTGACAGATGTGAAAATTACCGAACTATCAGTTTAATAAGCCACGGCTGCAAAATACTAACGCGAATTCTTTACAGACGAATGGAAAAACTGGTAGATGCAGACCTCAGGGAGGATCAGTTTGGATTCCGTCGAAATGTTGGAACACATGAGGCAATACTGACCTTACGACTTATCTTAGAAGAAAGATTAAGAAAAGGCAAACCTACGTTTCTAGCATTTGTAGACTTAGAGAAAGCTTTTGACAATGTTGACTGGAATACTCTCTTTCAAATTCTAAAGGTGGCAGGGGTAAAATACAGGGAGCGAAAGGCTATTTATAATTTGTACAGAAACCAGATGGCAGTAATAAGAGTCGAGGGGCATGAAAGGGAAGCAGTGGTTGGGAAAGGAGTGAGACAGGGTTGTAGCCTCTCCCTGATGTTATTCAATCTGTATATTGAGCAAGCAGTAAAGGAAACAAAAGAAAAATTTGGAGTAGGTATTAAAATTCATGGAGACAAAGTAAAAACTTTGAGGTTCGCCGATGACATTGTAATTCTGTCAGAGACGGCAAAGGACTTGGAAGAGCAGTTGAACGGAATGGACAGTGTCTTGAAAGGAGGATATAAGATGAACATTAACAAAAGCAAAACGAGGATAATGGAATGTAGTCAAATTAAATCGGGTGATGCTGAGGGAATTAGATTAGGAAATGAGACACTTAAAGTAGTAAAGGAGTTTTGCTATTTAGGAAGTAAAATAACTGATGATGGTCGAAGTAGAGAGGATATAAAATGTAGACTGGCAATGGCAAGGAAAGCGTTTCTGAAGAAGAGAAATTTGTTAACATCGAATATAGATTTATGTATCAGGAAGTCGTTTCTGAAAGTATTTGTTTGGAGTGTAGCCATGTATGGAAGTGAAACATGGACGATAACTAGTTTGGACAAGAAGAGAATAGAAGCTTTCGAAATGTGGTGCTACAGAAGAATACTGAAGATAAGGTGGATAGATCACGTAACTAATGAGGAGGTATTGAATAGGATTGGGGAGAAGAGAAGTTTGTGGCACAACTTGACTAGAAGAAGGGATCGGTTGGTAGGACATGTTTTGAGGCATCAAGGGATCACAAATTTAGCATTGGAGGGCAGCGTGGAGGGTAAAAGTCGTAGAGGGAGACCGAGAGATGAGTACACTAAGCAGATTCAGAAGGATGTAGGTTGCAGTAGGTACTGGGAGATGAAGCAGCTTGCACAGGATAGAGTAGCATGGAGAGCTGCATCAAACCAGTCTCAGGACTGAAGACAACAACAACAACAACAACATCCCAAAGAGGTCAAGTCTGTTTGTCACCATTAGATCTCATATATTTCTACCCTACAGCCCACAATATAGATCAGTTAAAGTGATAATTAATAACAAATGTAGAGAAATAAAATAACAGTGAATAAAGCAGATAAATGAAATTTATAGTTTTTCTGAAGATTGTGTGTCCTTGTGAGAAGGTGAAAGACAATTTAAAAAAAAAAAAATGTTAAAAATAAAGTTAAACAATGATTTGCAGGTTCACGCTTCTACAAAATCGCAAGAATGTGACTTAAGTGCCAGAAGTTTGTTAAACACTTCAGTTTAGAAATGATGTTTGACAGAATTGCAGCTTAAAACCACTATTGCTTAATTTGTGTTTTGAAAAACAGTCAGAAAACACTAAAGATATTACTCTGTTTAAATTTTTTATACAAAGAGCATATCTGCAGTAAAATTAATATAATGTTTTGTCATACATGTTTCACTTTTTTATTATATCATAATTAATTAAATTGTGTGTGCGTGGGATTTTTTTTTTCCAGCAGTAAAACGCGAACTATGAAAAAATAGGAGAGAGAACTCACAGTATGAAAAAAGAGGAGAGAGAACTTAAAGTACTGTGTCTGTGAAGGATGTTAGTAGTTCAGTGGACAATAAGGTTGCTTGCAAATGACCAGATACAACACATTAGAGAAGTAGTTCATGGAGAACCCTCATTGAATATATACAAAATTAAAAGTTAACTCAGGATAAGAAAAGATGGAGGATAACATTAGATCAGTTTGCAAGAATGATATACACACTTGTGAGCAATTGAATGTAATGTACTAACCAAGTTCTGCGTAATCCATCTTCCTTCCCTTTTTTGCCCTGTTGGCAGTGGCACTACATTGCAGCTTATATTCTACAAGGCAGAAAAAAATGTACCATAGTTCATCAGCTCTGGTGATATTTTCTTCTATGCATTTACTATCCTGTGATGGTGTTCCTAGGCCTAAGCTAATCTTCGTTACTTGTGACATGAAGTGAGTGGGGGTACATACGTGAACCAAAGATTTCAATATTCTGTACTTAGGAGGTGATTTTTCATAGTACAGCTGCTTATTTGGTCTCATTTTCCAGAAATGAATTGGCAAGTAATATCGTGCACTATGGCCTGTCAATCCTCAGTTACAGTCTGTGATATGAAAAGCCTCTGTCATCAATACACTGTGCATCTGCCAGTTGACCTGTTGATGTTCATTTTCCCATGTCAAGGTACCCGACATACGCCATTGACATGATGGCATGAGAAAATTCCAGTGACAGGCCAAACTATTTATTCACCTCAGTTTCTAATAAAAATCATTTCTACACTATTTTATGCTCTCTCTCCAATACAGCAGGTATCTGTAATTCAATTGCTCATGAGTGCATATTCATGAAACAAATTATGCAGTGCATTACCCTGGAAAATGTCTTTTGATGCTGTTGTAATCCTGAAATATAGGACTTTTTTCTCAGATACAACCATGAAAAGCTGCTGAAAGAAGCATTGATACCTCTAGAATGGTACAGTGAAGGGACCAAGATGATGTTGAATGGACTGTCACGAATTATTCGTGAAACATCAACCAGTGGAGTCTGGAGGTAAGTTTACTGTTATTCACTAAATCTTTAGAAAATCAGTTGAATAGTAAATGAAAGTTAACCAAAACATTGAGGTTATAACATGTTTTATTTGTGATTAGTTAGTGTAGTAGCTAGAGTATAAGTTGGTTGCAGTGGATTCCTGTATATTTTCCACAACCTACTACATTAGTATTAATGTTTTACTGTGTTCATATAGCATGTTATACAGTAACATGCAAAGAATGCTAGTATTTCAAAGTTCCCAGAAAATATTTTTTTTTATAAAAACAATGCTAATATGATAAAATTAAATTGGGCATGTCTCTAAAATACGTATTAATGGTTATAGTTTTTATGCTGCTGGAAATTACCTGGTATCATAATTACAGTGTTTCTGAAGGTAGGTTTCTGATGGAAATAAACACTGGTCCACTAAAATCAGTAAAAATTAATTGGAGTCCATCATATAGAGACAGCTTTTACAGATCTGTTGATATAACATCCACTTCTTTTTCTCTTCTTTGCATTTCTACTCTGGTGATTCTAAAATGAACGAATCAAGTTCTGAATATGTTGGGTGGAAGCATCTTGCAGAAGATGAACAACAGATAGTGAGCTTTTCAAACTTTAGTGATCTTGAATTGGCTAGAAACAATTTCTTAAATCCATGAACATTTCATTAACAGCTGTTTCTTCTACAGATTCTCACATCATGTATAAACAGCCTTCTGAATATTGGGAATCCTTAGATATTGTAACTATGAGTTGAAATAATGCTGTTTATAGTCATATAGTTAAGAAGAAACTTTTGTATTATCTCTCTTGTCATGCTGTGACAGTATTCTACTTTCAAGATTTCAGAAGTTAAAAAGATTCAAAGAAGCAGATTGGGAGAATGCTGAAAACAACATAATATATCCAGAAAGTTATAAAGCTGATTCTTTTGTTGTTCACACAACTTCAGAAACATATGCTCTTTCATCAGAATATTGCATGTGTACACCAATCTATCATTAGCCATTGCTCTCTCCAACAATTTCAGCAACTCCACCAGTGAACATTATCATGAGTTGGATGACCATGTCTGTTCCTTATTGAACATGTGTGAAACATGTTTAGATATTTGGTTCAGTCAACATTGTGAGAAACACTGCTTAAACACATTAGAAAACAAGGGGATATAAAGAGAACATATTCCCTTTAGAAGAAATCCAACACCTCTGGAATACTCTCAATGCATGATTGCAGGGGAACCTTGCAGCTAGCAAAAGCAGTACATTGTGCTGTAATTATTGTCCAGGATATTATGCCCATGTGTCATATATAGTATACCACCCATTTAACACATGAATAAAACTTTAGCAATGAGGAACTATTCTTAACCCAGAGTAGGGCAGGCAGATTGAACTTTATGTAGGCTGTTGTTAAGGTATTTCACAATTGTTACTTTGCCATCCTTGTACACATATTCCATCGTGGATTTCTTGCTGATATTACTGGCTCATCCAAAGGAAACTACAACATCCATTCAGTCAACACTAAACTAGAAAATGTTATACATTAGATAACACTCATTAAAGCATTATACAGAAAGGTGTGCACTATTCAGCAAGATCTATTTTCAGTTGACATCCATCAGAACTGGGGAAAAAATCAGTAGTAAATCCCAAGTGTTAAAATCCTAGTTGAAAATTATTTTTGTGGCACAATCCTTCTGTTTTGTACAGAAGTTTCTTGCAATAGGAGAACTTTTCTCAGTAATGCATTATATATTTGTACACTCTCTGTTTTTCATAATTCTTTAATTTGTAATCAGAATTCTGTAAACTATGTAATGACTCATTCAATGACAAACTTTTTTGTCTTTTAATGTCCCATGGAACCTGTTAAATAAATAAAAAGAGTATAGTGTTTCTATATAATTGATAAAAGTTGGTAAGAGGCCAATAGAACATTAAATTAGACTTGCTGAAGTCCCAGATACTGCATCATTCTCAATTTAATTTAATTTGCATGTATGAAATAGGCAATATGAACACAAACAAAAGTAAAACTAAAGTAATAGAATGTAATTTATTTGTGGAAGTAGAAGTGTTTTCAAGTTTAATGTAGATTCTTTGGTGGACTCATTGCATCTCTGTTCATGCCAAGCAATCAGTTTTGAAGACTCTCTCTGGTACCAGACACTTTGACTTCTAGTACATTGTGTGAGTTAATGTTGCATGTATATTTGCAGCTGTAAATAAATTTGATTCTTATCCAGAATTTCTATATATGTGTCATTTATCATGTTAATATACCCACAGAATGGTGACCCTGACAAGAAACATGGACACCAAAAAGCAAGAAATTTGAATGAACAGTGCCTGCAACAGCAGACAATGTTACGCAAATCAGTAGTTTGAATAGCACATGCAGCCAAACACAGTGCAGATAGTGACTTTCCATATAGGTGGAAACATTCCACCCATTGTTTGAAGTGTCTTAACTGTGTTGTGAAGCAAAGTGAAAATCCTGCCATATTTACCATAGCAACCAGAATTATGGTTTCATGTGCTGGAACTTACTTTCGCTACATATGGTGTTTCAGATGATGAAGTGCAGTTTTTAGTGATAATTAATGCCTGAATCTCTAATGTATTGGTTTTAGCGTCAGATATTATTATAAATACACCAGTGCAAAACAGGTATCAGAATCTAAAAATCATCTTATTAAAAGAGGTCTGAAATTTGCTGGATCAATACATTCAACAAGTATTAACAATGAGCAGAAAGGTGATACAGAATGTCAGATTTGTGACACTACATATGTACTATTGTTGCTGGAATCAGAAATAACACGTACAACAATGTCATATCTGGCTCAGCAATCTGCTGTTATCATTTGAAACAATAGTTGTAACAGGTGACAAAAATGACATTAATTCACAGCTAGAAATTGAAGGCAAGGTCGAGTGAATGTTTCAGCACAAAAAAAATTTGGATAATGATGCAGCCCCAAGATGATGTCACCATGATAGCAGCCTCTGAAAGTTTATGAGCAACTCCAAAATTTGCAACACACTCCAAAAACAAATTATCAAGAAGCAAGAAAAGACACAAGTGAACAACACACAAGAAGATGCCACAGTTCAGAATTTGACTGCTCTGACCTCGTGATTCATGGACATGATGTGTGAAGGAGAACTTTGGTATGTCCAAATACCAAATTTGCATCAGTGTACAGGCTATTATTCATTAACCCAAATGTAAAAACTTGGTTAGCTGCAATGCATGCTCTGCTGCTGGAATTACCAACAATAAAATCAAAACTGACACCACACAATGTGTCAGTAGAAAGCAACAACCAAGATACAATATGTTGTAGTTGGCAGATGAGCCAACACCGTGTTACTAGAGGAGGCCGAAATGCACGCGTTTTAGCTCACGCAGGCTGGTGTGACGAAAGAAGAACTATACTGACATGAGGTCAGGAACATGACAAGGAATTAGAATTCAGAAAGCAGACATAGCTAGTTGGATACTTAATTTTAATCCACTTGTGATGAACATCACTCTTGATGGTACATGATTCACAATGTTATCTGTTCAAAATACATTGTCACTTGAAGATAGTAACTGAATATGGCACCTTGCTAGGTCGTAGCAAATGATGTAGCTGAAGGCTATGCTAAACTTTCCTCTCGGTAAAGTCAGCTGTACAACTGGTGCAAGTGCTAGGGAGTCACTCTAGACTAGACCTGCCATTGGCGGTGCTCGGTCTGCAATCAAGTGGCGACACGTGGGTCCGATGTATACTAACGGACCGTGGCCAATTTAAAGGCTACCACCTAGCAAGTGTGGTGTCTGTGGTGACACCACACAATATCTTTATGTGCAGCTTCTGTCAAACAACAAGGGACATCAGCACTGTGGTCATGTACAATTAGCCTACCCACACTATTCAGGCTAGAATTTTTAAAGAATCCTGACAACTGTACATACATGACAAACAATTGACACATAAATGTCTGGTGGATTGCAGTTCCAGAAAGAGCAAACTACCGGCAATGCAGCAGCAGCAGGATTAGACCCAGGCATACAGAGTACTTACTGCAGCTAACAGTTCACTTTTACTGCATATAGTAAATGTAGAACTAATGTGAACTTCAGTTTGCATTGACATTAGAATTGCCTTTCATTCTGGCCAGTGTATCTGAGCATGTATTAGGTCCTTATTCTTATATCATTATGGGTTGTAGATCGGCTTAGTGCACACTCTTGGATGGGTACTGAAGCAGTTGTGGAGAATTAGGTAAGACTTCCATTAACAGCAGTATGTCCCACGTGAGCTCACAACAGGCTTCAAGTATGAGAATGAACAACAAAAATGTTGTTAGCTCATACAAACAATTATAATCAAATCCAGAGAAGCTGGACACACTGAAGGTGATATGTGAACCTCCAGAATATACTCTAGATATTTTTCAGGTAAAGAAAATTTTCTGGTTTCACAATCCCAGATAAAAGAAGAAACAGAAAGTTTGAAAAAGTGAAATACTGAGCTGAACGAATTACACATACCAGCACAGCATAGTAGCATCAAGCTCAAGAAATGGCACCATAGAAAGACCACACCTTGTCCACCTATTACACAGAAGCTTAAGACAGTATCACTCGACATGGTAAAGCCAGCTTTCTATTACCAGCCAACAACGTACTAATGCCACACCCCCTGTTCTCTGTCACCAGATCGAATGAACACGGTCAGTGAGCCAATCAAATTAGTAATGCCAACGTCACCAACATATTCAGAGCCATCACTGTTCCTCTTCAAGGACCTCCCCTCGTAACCACAATTATCACTGGCACTTTGTGTGAGGATTGCTGGATATTGAACTTCACAGCAGCTCACTTACATTCCCTGAGCTTCAGCCTACCACTGGGGGGGATTATTATTATTATTATTATTATTATTATTATTATTATTATTATTATTATTTCATTGTATTTAAGCCATTACAGCAATAGACAAAGTCATACACATAAGACACTACAGTACAAGCTATAAAATAACAGAATTGTTATTAACGTTATAGTTTAATATCACTGGTCATGAAATACTTTATATTGTAGAATGGGTTTACAACTAATCAGTCTTAAAGTGTTTGTTTGTATTGTTGCTCTGGTAAATTTTGTATAGCTTGTGGAAGTTTGTTAAATAATTTGTGGCCCATAAGTTCCTTGGTGGCCACATTGCATCTCTGTTCATGCCAAGGATATAGTTTGAAGTTTCTCCTTTGGTACCAGACATATTCACTTTTTTTTACAGTGCATGACTTAATGTTGTATATATATTTGCAAGTTGGACATAAATTTGGTCCTTATCTAGTATTTCTCCAAGTGTGTCATTCATTATAACTAACATATCCACAAATTAAGTCAGGTGATGCCAATGGAATAGATCAGGAAATGAGATACCAAAAGTCACAGACAAGTTTTGTCTTTTAGGGAGCAAATTAATTGATGTTGACTAAGGAAAAGAGAATATGAAATGCGGATTTGCAACAGTAAGAAATGCATTTCTGAAAAAATGAAATATGTAAAGTGTGAGAAAGTCTTTTTTGGAAGTAGTTATTCATGGTAGAGGACAATCAGAAGTATAGTCAGGAAGAGAACAGAGACTTTTGAAGTTTGATGCTACAGAATAATGATGAAGATTAGGTGGGCAGATGGGATAAGTCAAAATGAGGTACCAAACTGAATCGAAGAGAAGAAAAAGAAATTGAGAAGGCATCTGTTGATTGGACACATACTGAGGCATCAAGAAGCAGTAAATTTGGCAATGGGGTGAAGTATTAGGGACAAAAATTGTAGAGGGAGACCAAGTCTTGACTACAATAAGAGACTTGCACAAGTTACACTACCATGGAGAGCTGCATGAAACCTGTATTTATACTGAAGACCACCACTACCACACAACTACTACTACTACAACAGCAACATGAAACTGGAAGAGTGAGTGACATAGTTCAAAATTTAACTCAAGTTTGATGTTTTAGATGGTAATGTCTGATTTAAAGGCACAATTGAAATTTACTGTTTCCTCTGTGGACTATACGTAAAGGCTCTCTCAGTGAACACAAAAGTTCTATACAAATTGGGAGATGAAGGTCCACTAAATTTATGTCAATAATTCAATTTCCTTTCACTTTTCATTCTGTTCAACAGTGCTTTAATCTCTAGCATGTAATCTTTCTTCACTTCATTCAGTGTTACCCACATGCATGTGTGAAAGAACAGATAGTTGATGATCGACAGTTGTACAATATATTTTCAAAATTAATTTTGCTGACTGCAAAATCCTTGACATCAGCAAAATTAAGTGTAGTTCTGCTACCCACTAGTGACATGAAAATTTGTACCAGACCAGGTCTCGAACCCTGATTTCCCACTCATCATAAATGGTCACCTTATTCATTTCAGCTAACCATGCATGCTTCTCCCCAGACTGACCCAAACTTTCATTTGTCACACTGTCTACATTCTAATATCATTGCCCACTAATTTCATCACCTAATGCTCACATCATTACATGGATTCCTATTAAAGGTAGAATGAGACAGTAAGGAATTGAGACCAATGTTATTATCATCATCTAATGCTCACATCATTACATGGATTCCTATTACAGGTAGAATGAGACAGTAAGGAATTGAGACCAATGTTATTATCATCAGGCACATATGTACAAAATGTTTTTGAAATTAATTTGCTTGGTGCAAAATCATTTTATAAAGTGCATTAGGTATGGTTCTATTACCCAATAATGACATGTAAAAGTTTGGGCTAGTCTGGGACTTGAACTTGGATTTCTTGCTTAATATGAATCGAATTTTGGTTACCAGTGCATGCTGCCCAGACTGACATAGGCTGAAGTATGTCACACTGTCTATTTTCTTACAATATTAGAGAAGGAAAGTTGCTACTCATCATATAGCAGAGATGCTGAGTCATGATAGGCACAACAAAAAGATTTACACAATTATAGCTTTAGGCCATTAAGGCCTTTGTCAACAATAGACACATAGACACACATTCATTCACACACACACACAGACACACACACACACACACACACACACACACACACACACACACACACACACTCACTCAAGCAAATGCAACTTTCCAACATGTCTGCAGTCTCAGATAAATGAAACCATACTGCAATGCAACAAGTTGTGTTTGCTTGAGTGTGTGTGTGCATGTGTGAATGTGTGTCTATTGCTGACAAAGGCTTTAATGGCCAAAAGCTATAACTGTGTGAATCTTTTTGTTGTGCCTATTGTGACAGCATCTCTGCTATATGGTGAGTAGCATTCTGGATTTTCCATTGTTTGATTTTTGTCTATTTTCTTATATCAATTCAGCACCCAATACTCACAACATTAATTTAATTCCCCCAAAAAGAAGAACGAGACAATGAGAAATTGAGATCAATGTTGTTATCATCATATTCTCTAGGCTATAGACAGTGTAACATATGGAAGTTTGGGTCAGTCTGGGGAACGTGCACTGATAGCCAAAGTGATTAAGGTGACCATTCAAGATAAGCAAGAAATCTGGGTTCAAATCCCAGTCCAGTACAAATTTTCATATGTCTCTATTGGGTAGAAGAACTATACATAATACAGCTGATGTGAAGGATTTTTCAGTCAGTGAATTAATTTCAAAACTCATTCAGTACAGTAATACATGAGTTTATGCCTTATCCTATTTGCTTTACATTGTCGTTATGCTACATTGCTGTACCTCATCATAAAGTTGTTATATGCTGTATTTTTGTTGTTAATGGTCATGTGTGTGCACCTTCCATTTGTAGCCTTCCTATTACAAGAATAAGGACTTGTCTAAGATTTTTTCAAGAACTCATCTAATTAAAATAAATGTAATGGACATTCTTTTTTGCAGGTTATTGGTGGCATATCGTACAGTATTGGCAGCAGTGGACAACTTAAGTTCAGCAGCAATCTTTGGATTGTATTACTTCTGCATGGGTGTCTTGGATGTAGTTAATTTCACAAATTTTGTTCGATATGATTCCCTTGGACAAGAATATCTCTTGGTGGCTCAGCAGTACTCATTAGAACTCAGGGACGAGTGGCATGACTTTCTCAGTAATTTTCCAGCTTTCAACAATGTAACTGTACTGTAAGTTGAAAACCATATTATGCTTCACTTTTCACTCAGCTTTATGTTTGTTTTAAATAGATAATTCCTTAAAATTAAGTACTTTCAAAAATGGCTTGTGACTATTGTGCTTGGTTTGTTTAAGTAGTAAAAATCAAAAACGAAATTGTGGAAATGAAGGCAGTTGATTTTGTCTGATTTTAAGAATAATCTAACCAACAAAACAAATAAGAATCAAAACACACACACACACACACACACACACACACACACACACACACACATGGTACAGTTTCATTACGAAAGCTTCTTGCAATGAAACTTCTTGTATTTAGATTATTACTGAGCTTCTGTGTAAGTACAACTATTTTATTCAAATGTATCTACATAATTTTATTTTACATGCTCAGATATTCTGTTATGGAAGCGGTTTTTTCTGTGAAGTTCCTTAATTTTCTTTAGTGTGTAGGCAGTACACTAAAAATATATTGGGTTGACAAAAGACATTGTTTTGGTAAAGGGTTAATGTGTGAATATGTTTGTGAAAACCATCTGTTTCTTGTTTTGAAGTTATGACCCTGATTCATAAACACTGAAATTTTTTGCTGAGATTTTTGGAACAGGTGGAAAGTTTCAAGTACTTAGGATGCATATTCTCACTGGATGGCAACATAGTGAAAGAACTGGAAGCAGGGTGTAGCAAAGCCAATGCAGTGAGCGCTCAACTATGATCTTCTCTCTTCTGCAAGAAGGAAGTCAGTACCAAAACTAAGTTATCTGTGCACCGTTCAATCTTTCCACCAACTTTGTTGTATGGGAGCAAAAGCTGGGTGGATTCAGGTTACCTTATCAACAAGGTTGAGGTTATGGATATGAAAGAAGCTAGGATGATTTCAGATACTAGTAGATGGGAACAATGGCAGGAGGGTGTCCACAATGAGGAAATCAAAGAAAAACTGGGAATGAACTCTAAAGATGTAGCAGTCAGGGTGAACAGGCTTAGATGGTGGGGTCATGTTACACGCATGGGAGAAGCAAGGTTACCCAAGAGACTCATGGGTTCAGCAGTAGAGGGTAGGAGAAGTCGTCCAGCTATACGCCTAGAAATTTTCTTTATGGGGCTTATACAATAGTGTACTTCCCTAACTTAATTTTTATGTTCCCTTTATAACTTTCCTTCTGATAGACATCAGCAAACATCACTGTATCTACTGTCATCAGATGTTTCAGAAATCATTTACATATACCAGGAATAACTGAGGGCCTAACATGGATCTCTGATACATTCAGTAGCTTTTATTTATTTAAAACAAGGTAAGTATTCAATGATTACATCAAATGCTATGGATATTTGTATACAAGGCATTTAGGACCTCTTCCATGAAATGAAAGACTGCTGTTTTTGTTGATCTGTTATTACTAAACCCATTCTGAGAATGTTAGCCTTTCAGTTACTTTTAACTAACCTATCAATAGTGACACTGGTCTATAGTTATTTGTCAGGAATATTTTCCAAACGAGTGGCTTTATTAGGGATAGTTTTAGTTTTAACATCAGTAAGCTCATAATCTGTACTGGTTGAACTGTATTTGATTACCTTGCCTAAAATTCACAATTAGACATTTTTTAATTTATTAATAGCATTCTTTATCTCAAATCTGGTCACGGAAACATTGTCTGTTCACAAATTGGTTTTTATTTTTTACCAGTTACATTGCGAATATTGTTAATCAAGTTTCATAGTCTGTTTGTAAACAGTTCATTAAATTTATTTGCTATCTGTTGAGCAACTTATATCACTTTACCCTTGCTTTCAATTTTGAAATTATGGGTTCTAGTTTTACATTTTTCTAAGCTATTATTTATAAACTTCCAAATCAATTTTGTTTCATTGCTTCCACTGTTAACATATGAATCAATGGTTAGCTTTTTTGCTGTCAATAAAACTTTTCAACAGGCTCTTCTGTATTTTCTAAGGTACAGTTTTATTCATTTTTACATCTCTGCTTGGGTTTCTAAGGATAACTATTGATATTATTTAATCACTTACATTGCCTATGCTTTCAGTTTCTCATTAACTTTATGTGATTCTTTTTAATGGGAATGCCATGTCATAAAATATTCAAACTCAGTGTGTTGAATTTTGCCTTTCACATTAGCCACTACCAGTGGCACCTCTAGAGCTGCATTTTCCAACTGGACAAGCTAGCTGTTTTGAGTGTACCTACCTGGAACATCTGGCTCTCTGCTCAGCTAGAGCTGGTAACTTGTACTCTCTGTAGTGAGTGGAACTCATATTACCTACTTCTCTGATGTAGTAGTTGTGGTTGTGTCAGATATCTTGTGGTGTACTATATGAATGGAAATAATGGGAAAACAGTGAGTCTTCATGCACTACAAATTCATAATGTAAGTGTGCTAAGACAGAACCAGAGGTCTGAAAATAAACAGTTGTTTATATATTTTGGTTTTGTTTACTGGTAAACATCTGATCACATGTTGTTTTGGGTACATCTTCATATCTCATAATTTTATGCACAGTTGGTTGCATGTTGCACAAGCAAAACAGATTTATCAGTTGCTCCTCTTTCCCATTACTATTGTTAAAATTGATATTAAAGTCACCAAGTTCGAATATGCATATTGACTTAGTTGTTATATCATTTTGGAGATCTTCTGTATTATGTAAGATTAAGGTCAAGTCACATGTAGTGGATCTGTAAGCAATGAAAGGTTCACAGTCTGTCAATTCTCATATACAGTATTCAAAATTATTTTCCCGCATACATCACTTATTAAGTTTAACCACTCTAGATTGAACATCACTCTTAACATAGAAGGGATAAACACCCTCTCTTCCCCCTACCTTTAAAAAAGTTTCCCTGTATAAGCTATTAGCAGGTCAAAGTCTGGTATTTTTGCTGCACAAATCTGTGTGTCTATGCAGCCAGTGCTGATTAATACTCAACACAGAAACTTCCATCAGTAAATTTTTTTAAGTGACTTACAGCTTACAGTTTGTTGCCTAGTCCTTGTACATTTTGTTGTTGCATGTGAATGGATTGAGGCACAGATCTGATGATGTACTGACCTTGGTGTTCAATTCAGACTGCTTAACAGAAAAAAATTCTTGAAGTGTGATGGTTGTGTCAGTCTTCTTCTGACTAGCTGTTGATTAACTGCATCTGCTATTATTATGCTTGTGGTGTGGTGGTGATAGTGGTTGTTCTGCTGCTGTTAATGATAATAGTGGTTCTAACACAGCAGGCATCTCTTATTTTGTTGAAATTGGGATTGGAGTCCCTTGCATTACAGATGACGCACGAATGATTTTTAAGTATTTCAGCACTCATACAATTTTCCCTTTGCATTCATGTCTTGTGCAGTGATCGCTGTTGCTACTTTTTATTTTTGTAAATGTCATATTCATGCAACTTCAACAGATTTTCTTGAATATTCTGTTTACTACTGATGTATAAATTTTCCATCTGACGTGTTTATTCATACTGTAATTGTTATAAAATGACAAACACAAATGTACTAGTTGATAGTTATTTACATGAGAAAATATCAGTATGATGCACTATGTAGATTCATTTGAAACTGAGTACTGAAATTTGTGATTGGAAAGTGCACTTACATCACAGTTAGGTTGCATGTTTTATCAGAAATTTAATTGCAATAACAATTATTATTCACTGTAATTCTTAGTTCATTCTCATTAGCTTTACTTTCTGTGCTCTTTTTAGTACCAGACAATTTTTTTAGTGAAAACTCTATGAAGAGCAAGCTCTTTTGTAACAAAATATATAAGGAAGGAGAGGAACAACTTTTTGCCAACATCTGAAAAAGGAACTTCCAGAGGAGAGCTAACAGAAATACTGTACAATATATGAATATAATGTTAAAAACTCGCCTACACACAAAAAATGCACTTAAGATACACCTCTCATATCCTGTAAGGAAAGGGACTATTGTGCATGAAAAAACAATAGTGTTTCCAATTAGGTGACGAAACAACACCTCAGAGTCTTCCAGCTGACAATGCCACACCACTCTTTCTTTCCCTTCCTAAAAGCCAAGAATTTAAAGACAGCATTGTTCTTTGTACTGCATAAATAGTGTAATACTGTATAACATAGCAGCTTATCACAGTCTTTACACTAAAAAGAATGGCTTATCAAAGGCTTTTACCAGTGTAAGAAACAAAGAATAACACTCTAACAATAATCCTAAAAGTCAAGGTATGTATCTCTTCATACACTCCAGGAGAATAAAAATAACAAACAAGTGAAGTGATAGCTGAATGCCTTGAAGTGAATGCCCTACATGATGAAAGTTTATTCCCATTTTATACACATTACCAAAGATATTTGATATCATTTTGGAAATTAATAGTTCATGTCACCACCACGAGTCCTTGAAACTGGGTAAGGAATATTGCTGGTAATACAGAGCATGTTAGACACATTCCAAGGAACTGCATTCTTGTATTGTATTTTGTGTAAGGGATGCAGCTTGCTCTTTAAAGGACACAATGCACTGTGCACCTTACTATGCCAAGAGCTATGTTTCGTTATTCTAGTTGACCCAATGTTAAAAGCAATTCCATGAAGAGAATAGCCTGCTATGTGTCATTTTTCTAATAGCTGGTGAATACCATCATAATTCTAAAAAATATTCTCACAGCTATACCCACACAAATCACAGCAGTTCCTACAACTTTGTTTTATTATTATTATTAAGTCTCATTGCACATATTCATGCTGGGTTACTAGTTTTGGTCATAAGCAATGATTATCTTAAGATCTAAAAAAATTAAAAGTAACATTAATGAATGACTATTTCTTTAGATGACATAGAAAAATATTTAAAATTAAATATTTTAAAATTGTACCTGTGTACTGATATTACATAGACTGAGACTAGTTAAGACATAAAATTAAAATACATGTAACAGTAACTGATTAATCATTAAAAGTGAATAGTCATAATTCTTTAAAAAGAAGTCAAAGTTGTACAATAGAAGTAATAACACAAAAGCATGTTTGTGAGTACATTCCATGGCATCAAACATTATACTGAACCCACTATGCACAATGCAAATTCATACATCATGAATGATGGGTAGAGGAGGGAGGAAGGTGAGAGGGAAGATAAAATGCTGATCCATGCCTTCTTAAAATGTAACACAGAACTATTCCAAAGAGGCAGTACAAATAATTTGACATCTTGCTGAAGTTTGTGAATAAAATGAAACAGTGAACTAAAACAGTACACACAATTCCACAAGAGGGCATCTGAAGTGTATTCCGCTTGTGTACACAGGGCTCAATCTGTCTGTGGCCACACTGTCTTTCAGCCATGCTGCAATTAGTGTGTTGAGCTGCTGAGGTCATGTTGTCTTATGCCAAGTGAGGTTGTTGCAAAGGTGTTCAACTGATTCTAATTGGCTCATCTAAGAAGATCATCAAAATTCTTGTAGTACACTGAATTCATGAAGACACACTGAATATTAAGTATTTTATCTGGTTCTGTTAAGTAATGTCCATATATTTCATGTTCTTCCACAACATTTAAAAAATGTCTCTTAGTTGCTCTATGTAAAATTTCAAGATGTGTTTCTATTAATTGTGCTGAGTTATTTGAGATGATCTTCATATGCTGTCTTATTATTTTGTTTTGCTGTGTGTTCTGTAAACTGGGTCTTGGAAGTTTTACCTGTCTGGATTATATACTGTTTATGACAGTATTTGCACTTGATTCTGTAGACTCTTGATGCCTTAAATTTGCCACTTGATTTACTTGTATCATGTTTTAGCCTACTTTGAAGAGTTTCACTTATGCAAATCCTATTCTTAACTCTCTTTCCTGAAACTGTTAAGCTATTGTATGTGACACTTTTTGTCTATATTATGTAGGCATGTACACTGTTTGCTGCACTTGATGTTAATCTTGTAATGCAACAGAGTCTGTTCTCTAAAAGTACTCTGTTTTAAATTTTTGAGACACTTTATTAACTACTTCAGCCTTTTAATCACTGCTTACAGCAACTTACAAAATTCTTCACAAATCTGATCATGGTAACAATCCTCTCAGTACTGTCAAATGCGGTGATTTCGGACGGTTTTGTCGTTACTTTGATTGTAACTTTCATATATATTGTTAGAATAAATTGATTGTTATGGAAGTGGTAGGGTATATGTGTAATGAATAAAATGTCCCAGAACCAGAAACTGTATTTCTAGGTAAATTTATCTGAGGCAGTTGAATAAAGTGTCCGAAGTCACACCATGGATTGGGGTGATTTTGGACACATATGTTATTTTAAATCTATGTCTGAAATTACAATATATAGAGGGTGAATTCAGACAGTTACTGCCTTTAAAAAAAAATTATACATGTTTTTTATTTGATTTTGATGACATAGTCACTTTCGTCGCCATACTTTTGCATTATTTTGACACAATTTGTGTTAGCGTATGACACACTCTGTCATTTAGTTTTGATTTGCACCCATTATTACGTTTAGACAATGCTGTCTTTCCATGTTTTGTGTAGGTTTTGTTGGTTACTGATGCTCCAGCTAATCGGGACCCCACCATCTGCCCTCTTTGGAACTCTGTTAGGTCTTTCATTGCACATCAACCTTGGCCTCTGACTGCAAATAGGAAATGTGCACTGCTGAACACGTACAGTCCAGTGCGACACATGCCTAAGCTGCGTTGTTGACAGTTGAACACAATCATCCCATTACCACCAATATTCACATTATTGTGCCTGTGCCCTGTATATTTAGTGAGTAGATCTATAATACAAAGGACTTAGTGCAACATGGTTGTCATGTTCCTTCTCATAGGGAGCCACAGCTGGTCTGCTGTTGCTGATTTCAAGAAGAAATCAATAACTTGAGTACAGATGGCTGGTAATTTGGAGATACATTTCACAGTTGAACCACCAGTCCTACACCTTAAAAATCTATTAAAACCACTGTATGCAGTGTAAAACTAGTTCATTCTACCTGAACTGTGACACTTGCATTAGCCCATCTAAAGACTCAAAATGCTTTTGCACGGAGGATTGCCATTTCTTGAACGTAGCAACACAGCAGCAAGACATCATCTTGTTGGACAAACTGTGATGGTCCCCTCTTTGCTGTACATTTTAAATAAAACTGCATATTTCTAAAATGTTTAAAGCTGTTCCATCAATTTTATAGTTTAGAATTATATTTACTCAATCCATCCCATCAAAATATCGTTTACTTCCTTTCATATTAACAGAGTTTCCAATTTTGTTACTTCTGAAGTTGTCTCTTTAGGGTCACAATTGCCTTCTGTTGTGGTGATACTTTGGAAGCTTAAGCTACACTTACTTCCTTACCCATACATAATCTAAAAATGAATGTATGTACAAAAAGGTGTCTCGCCTAATAGTCATCAGGTGCATTTTCTATGGTTTTATGGTTGATAGTTTCAATTCTGTTTTTGCATTGTGTATCTGGAGTCAGCCCAGACAAATTGTGCTCAACACATCCTTCATGCTAAACCCAGTGTCCATGGAAGGTGTCACTTTTTCCCATTACAAACAAACTTGTTTTTAAGGTGGAATTTTATGTACCTGTTCAATACCCAAATTAGTCTAATATAATATTTGTTTTATCAATATGTATTGATAGGGTCACTAAATCTCAAAGAATAACCAGTGCTCCAGCAGTGACAGCACTGCCCTGGCCAACGCTGACCGCTACCGCCAAGCATGAGACACTACTGAGTTTGTGATAGAGTACTGATTATCCTTCATGTTTCACTGCCTCTGTTGGTAAATACTGACAAAACAAATATTGTTCTAGACTAGTCTGCATCTGGTCTATCGCATTGGTATGTAGAATTCCACTTTCAAAATCATTTTGTTTCTAACAATTGATGCTCTCTGTCTACACTGTGCACTGCGTAAAAGATGCAATGAGCACTGTTTTCTTGGACCAACTCCAGTTACCCATGCAAAATCAGAATTGCAAATATCTGCTAAAACACCAGATAACATGTGACTGATGGCTCTTAGGAGAGACACCCCGTGTATTTATGTAGGTATGTTTCACATCTCCTCCTAAATGACTGGCTTGACTTCAACCAAACTTGGTACACGTATCACTTGTTGGCAGGAAATCATTGCTTTGTGGGTAAGAACCACCTATCTATGAAAGGAGTTGGTGTGGTCATGGGAGGGTTGGGGGTTAGGTGTGGGGGAAGCAGCATAGCCCACAAAGTGCAATACCCACACTTCAGTCATGCAATATTTGAGAATGAGAGCACTTGGAGACTTGCAACAAACTCTACACATAATTCCAAACCTTTATGAAACTTTTTCTTGCTGACAGCCCCCACCAAATAATGAAAGGGAAAAATTTATTTCTTACTATATTTTTGCAGTTCATGCAGTAAAACTGCTACATGAAGCACGACATTTTGATTTATTACTTCTTTACTAGTAACTGTATTCCTGATACATTTTGCAGACAGTATTCATGTATGCAATTAATGTACAAGGAAAATTATATCATTGTATCAAACACAGTTCAGTAGATGCCATATCATAAACACTGAGATGTTTGAAAACCTGCCACATCAAGCATGATGTTTTAATTTGTTACGTCTTCACTACTAACTCTATGCACAAACCATATTGCAAACAGTATCCAAATATACCACTTGCAAATTATATTATTGTGTAGCACATAGTTTAGGAAATATGGCATCATCAAAATTGTGCTGCTTGAAAACAAAACTGGTGGATGAAGGCTGGTAAACATAAAGGTGAATATGCATAAAAATAAATGTGAAATATGTTAGATATACGCGAAACATATTGTGCAAGTGTGTACATAGCTATAAGCTCCAAACACATGCACAATTGCATATGTGGGCAAAGACATGGTCAAAAATCTCATCCTAAACCCTTGGTATAATTTCAGCCAAGTTTTATACACATATTAGTTTGTTGTTGTTGTTGTTGTACTTGTCTTCAGTCCTGAGACTGGTTTGATGCAGCTCTCCATGGTACTCTATCCTGTGCAAGCTTCTTCGTCTCCAGTACCTACTGCAACCCACATCCTTTTGAATCTGCTTAGTGTATTCATCTCTTGGTCTCCCTCTACGATTTTTACCCACCACGCTGCCCTCCAATACTAAATTGGTGATCCCTTGATGCCTCAGAGTTTGTCCTACCAACCGATTCCTTCTTCTGGTCAAGTTGTGCCACAAACTTCTCTTCTCCACAATCCTATTCAGTACTTCCTAATTAGTTATGTGACCTACCCATCTAATCTACAGCATTCTTCTGTAGCACCACATTTCGAAAGCTTCTATTCTCTTCTTGTCCAAACTATTTATCATCCATGTTTCACTTCCATACATGGCTACACTCCATACAAATACTTTCAGAAGAGACTTCTTCACACTTAAATCTATACTTGATGTTAACAAATCTCTCTTCTTCAGAAACGCTTTCCTTGCCATTGCCAGTCTACATTTTATATCCTCTCTACCTCGACCATCATCAGTTTTTTTTTTTCTCCCAAAATAGCAAACCTCCTTTACTACTTTAAGTGTCTCATTTCCTAATCTAATTCCCTCAGCATCACCTGACTTAATTCGACTACATTCCATTATCCTCATTTTGCTTTTGTTGATGTTCACCTTATATACTCCTCTCAAGTCACTGTCCATTCCAATCAACTGCTCTTCCAAGTGATTTACTGTCTCTGACAGAATTACAGTGTCATCAGCGAACCTCAAAGTTTTTATTTCTTCTTGATAGATTTTAATACCTACACCAATTTTTTCTTTTGTTTCCTTTACTGCTTGCTCAATATACAGATTGAATAACATCGGGGAGAGGCTACAACCCTGTCTTACTCCCTTCCCAACCACTGCTTCCCTTTCATGTCCCTTGACTCTTATGATTGCCATCTGGTTTCTGTACAAATTGTAAATAGCGTTTCGCTCCCTGTATTTTACTCCTGCCACCTTTAGAATTTGAAAGAGAGTATTCCAGTCAACATTGTCAAAACTTTCTCTAAGTCTACAAATGCTAGAAACGTAGGTTTGCCTTTCCTTAATCTTTCTTCTAAGATAAGTCGTAAGGTCAGTATTGCCTCACGTGTTCCAGTATTTCTACGGAATCCATACTGATCTTCCCCATGGTCGGCTTCTACTAGTTTTTCCATTCGTCTGTAAAGAATTCGTGTTAGTATTTTGCAGCTATGGCTTATTAAGCTGATTGTTTGGTAATTTTCACATCTGTCAACACCTGCTTTCTTTGGGATTGGAATTATTATATTCTTCTTGAAGTCTGAGGGTATTTCGCCTGTTTCATACATCTTGCTCACCAGATGGTAGAGTTTTGTATGGACTGGCTCTCCCAAGGCTGTAAGTAGTTCTAATGGAATGTTGTCCACTCCAGGGGCCTTGTTTCGACTCAGGTCTTTCAGTGCTCTGTCAAACTCTTCACGCAGTATCCTTTTTCCCCATTTCATTTTCATCTACATCCTCTTCCATTTCCATAATATTGTCATCAAGTACATCACCCTTGTATAGACCCTCTATATACTCCTTCCACCTTTCTGCTTTCCCTTCTTTGCTTAGAACTGGGTTTCCATCTGAGCTCTTGATGTTCATACAAGTGGTTCTCTTATCTCCAAATGTCTCTTTAATTTTCCTGTAGGCAGTATCTATCTTACCCCTAGTGAGATAAGCCTCTATATCCTTACATTTGTCCTCTAGCCGTCCCTGCTTAGCCATTTTGCACTTCCTGTAGATCTCATTTTTCAGACGTTTGTATTCCTTTTTGCCTGCTTCATTTACATATTAGTTACAGTGTGGAAAGAAATAATTTGAGTGTATGAACCACCAGCCTCCTTTAGGGGTGATTGTAACAACATGGAGAGAGAATGGTGGGTGGAGGGGGACGGGGAGGAGATGGACACACAGTGAGCAGGAAAGAAGACACTGGCATAGACAGAGGGGAGGAGGAGATGAACATAGAGAGGGGAGGGGAAATGAATAGAGAGAGGGGAGAGGAAGAGATGGACAGAGGGGGGAAAAGAAGATTGACAGAGACAGAGGCAAACAGGAGATTGGCCGAGAGAGGGGCAGATGGAGGTGGACAGGGAGTGGGGTGTGGAAGTAGTAGACAAAGAAAGGTGGTGGAGGAGGTGGACTGAGTAGCAGTAAAGGGGGAGAAAGAGAGAGGCGGTAGAGGAGCTGGACAGATGGGGTTGAAGGAGGAGATGGACAGAGAGAGTGGGAAGGGAGAGATGGACAAAGAGAGGAGGAAGGAGGAGATGGTCTAATAGGAGATTGGAATAAATACATACCCTGGTAATGCCAGAAACTCAGCTAGTAATGTAATAAAACTTGGAGTCCTTCATAAGGCCAGCTGAAATTAGAATTTACTGCATCATCACCCAAATTCCATGCAGTGCCAGAAACAATATGTTGTGATAATGCCAACAGAATTGGCTGGATGATGTTCTGTGTGATTTTTATTCTGTATGGCAGTTTGTAGTACATAGTGAATCCATGCAAAATATATGGTGTCCATTTTCAGTTCTATATAATAAATATCTCTGTTTTGTGTACCATATTCTAAGCTTTCAAAATGTGGTGCTACAGAAGAATGTGAAGATTAGATGGGTAGATCACATAACTAATGAGGAAGTATTGCATAGAATTGGGGAGAAGAGAAATTTGTGGCACAGCTTGACTAGACGAAGGAATCAGTTGGTAGGATATATTCTGAGGCATCAAGGTATCAACAATTTAGTATTGGAGGGCAGCGTGGAGGATAAAAATTGTAGAGGGAGACCAAGAGATGAAACAGATTCAGAGGGATGTAGGTTTCAGTAGGTACCGGGAGATGAAGAAGCTTGCACACGTTAGAGTAGCTTGGAGAACTGCATCAAACCAGTCTCTGGACAGAAGACCACCAGCACCACAACAACAAAAACAACAACAACAATTCTAATGAAGTATCCATCTGTTTGACAAAACTACATTTATATTTTTAAGTACATAAGTGTTGCACACACACCAATTTTACAAACAACAAAGCAAATGGTGATGATATTGTTGTTGTTTTGGTCTTCAGTCTGAAGACTGATTTGATTCAGCTCTCCATGATAGATTATCCTGTGTAAACCTCTTCATCTCTGGTTAGCTACTGCAACCTACATACATCTGAAGCTTCTTAGTTTATACAAGACTTGGCCTTCTTCTGCAATTTTTATTGCCCACATTTGCTTCCATTATCAAACTGATGATTCCGTGATATCTCCCTGGATGCGTCCTTTCATCTGATTCCTTCTTTTAGTCTAGTTGTGCCACAAACTTCATTTTTCACCAATTTGGTTCACTGCATCTACATTTGTTGGTTGAGATACCCGCATAATTTTCAACATTTATCTGTAACACCACATTTTGAAAGTTTTTATTCTCATTTTGCCTGAACTGATTGCTGCCTATGACTCACTTCCATTAAAGGCTACACTCTGTACAAATACCCTAAGAAAATGTTTCCTAACTCTTAAATTTATGTTGGATGTTCACAAATTCTCTTTTTTCAAAATGTTTTTCTTGCTATTCTCAGACTGCATTTTACATCCTACCTACTTGCATGGTCATCAGTTATTTTGCTGCCCATGTAGCATAATTAATCTGCTTTTAATACTTTTAACATCAAATTTCCTGAACTAATTCTTTCAGCAGAGCGTGATTTAATTCAACTAAAGCCCATCATTCTTGGTTTGCTCTTGTTGAGATTCATCTTATAAACTCATTTCAATCCTCTATACATTCCATTCAGGTGCTCTTCCTAGTCCACTGCTGCCTCTGGAAGAATTACAGTGTCATCAGCAAACATCAAATTTTTACTTCTTTTTCTTGAGTTTTAGTTCCCTTTATAAATTTATTCTTCAATTCCTTCACTGCTTGCTTATTGTACAGATTGTTTAACATTGAGTAGTGGCTACCAACCTATCTCATTCCCTTTTCAGTTGCTGCTTCCCTTTCAGGCCCTTCAATTCACATAACTGGACTGTGGTTTCTGTACAAACTGAAAAGAACTTTTTGCTCCCTGTATTTTACCACTTCAGCTCTCAGAATTTCAAAGTGTGTATTCCTGTCAACATTGCCAAAAGCTTTCCCTAAATGTACTGTGCTTTAAATACAGGGTTGCCTTTCTGCACAATGTCTTCTAAGTTAAGTCATAGGGTTAGTGTTACTTCTCATGTTCTTACATCTCCAGAAACCAAACTAATCTTCCCTGACGCCAGATTCCACCAGCGTTTCCATTCTTCTATAAATATTTTATGTCAGTATTTTGCAATAATGATTTATTAAACTAATAGTTCAGCAACAGGAATGCATAGAAGATGGACAACCAACCAAACAAGTATTCTTTTATATATTTTAGATGAATAATGACAATTACTCTGTACTAAAAAGCTGACTGTTTTATTGCCTACTGCTTGTTACTTTCTGACACATCATGCAAACTCACTTGAATTCCAGGATTTCAAAATTCTAAGCAGTTTTGGGATGTGAATTCTTTTTTAATGAATGAAGGTATGGAATCTCTCGTAATGCACATTTTTTTGGTAAGATGTGATGTGAAACTGTGCAGTTATGCCAATTTCAACTGCAGTGAAACAAATGATTTACAATTTGTTATTGACTAACACATTTTGTGTCAGCACATTTTATAATGAATAACTCCCTCAAAAATCATCTTACTTGTATTGTTTTCATCTTCCCCTATTTATTTGTTCCAAGGAATCTAGCATGTAATGATGAAAAACCATATCTGTATGTACCTGTGTGTGTGTGTGTATGTGTGTGTGTGTGTGTGTGTGTGTGTGTGTGTGTGTGTGAGTCAAGATCTCAACCCACAGCTCTTCACATACATCTGTATGCCTTTTGTGGTTAAGCACAGAATAACCTGCTATGTACTGCAGGAATTTTATTTCACTTGCCTCTGTTTTACAAAGAGCTCAATCTTTGCTATTATACACCAATTGGTAGTATCTTATTGCAGTTTCCTTATATAGTTTACATAACATTTATTTTCTTAGTTTGTGATCTGAAATTCAGTTTATTGTTCCAATGAAATATCTAAAACTTTCAAATTTTTATGGAAGGATCATTTGATTTATGAGTTATGTGGAAGAATAAATGTGTAAATGCTAACAATTGCCCAGTGATTTTGCCATCAATTATAGCTTTTTGACTTATTGGAGTTTCACTTGATTGCATATGTGGATATGTTTATATGATATTGTTTATGAACATGATTTAATTTTCTCTAGTATTTCATATGCTCAGTTACCTGTTTTAAGCTGATTATCCACAAATAATGTTGTCACATGGTTATTGCCACACATTATAAAAGTTTTTTAAAATATTTGGCAGCTTACAATGACCCTGTCTGCTGTCATGGACTTCAGTACAAATATTGGTTTGATGCACCATCCCAAATTAGTTGATCTTGTACAAGCCTCTTTGTCCCTGTATTATTACTGCAGCTATCAGTGATTTCAACTTGCTTACAGTACTCAAGGCTTGGTCTCTATCTACAACATTGACCCTCACTGCTTCTTTCCACTACCACACTGAATTGTCCTCGGTGCCTCTGGATTTTTCCTACCAACCAACCTCTTCCTGTAGTCAAGTTGTCTCGTGAACTCCTTTTGTCCCCCATTAATTTCATTACCTTTTCATTTACTCCAATGTGCCCATTTGATCTACAGCACTATAGCATTCTTCTGCAGTATCACATTTCAAAACCTTCTGTTCTCATCCTTGTTTCATTTCTTACAAGGCCACACTCCACATGAATAACTTCAGAAAATACTTCCTAACACTTACATAAATTACCCTTGTTTCAGTTTTGTTGATATTCACTTTATAACCCATTTTCTTGACTCTATACATTCCATTCAAATTATCTTCCAAGTTCTTTACCATCTTTGATGGAATTACAATATCTCAACAAACCTGAAAAGTTCATATTTTTTTCTCCCTGACCCTTAATTCTGTCTTAAAATATTACCTTGGTTGCCTTTACTGCTTGCTCAGCACACAGATAGAGTAACCATTGGGATGGGCTAGAAACATATTTAATTCCTTCCTGAGTTGCCATGTTCCTTTCCTTGACTCTCATGACAACAATCTCATTTCTTTACATGTTGTAGATACACTTTTACTCCCAGTATTTCATTCTTCCTACTTTCACAACATTAAAGAGTGCATTCAAATCTACAGTGTCAAAAGCTTTCTCCAAATGTGTAAATGCTAGAGATGTAGATTTGATTTTCTTCAGCCTGTCTTCCAGGGTTAATTGGCTTCTATCAGTCTTTTTCAGTTTTGCAAATATGACATTAATATTCACATCTGTCAGCACCTGACTCTTATGGAATGGGAACTGTTACATTTATGTTGAAGTCTGAGACTATTTCACCTGTTTTGCATACTAGGTAGAATATTTTTGATGATTCATGGCCACAATAACCTAAGAATTATCTCTTACATCTCAGTTTATATAAAGGGAGAGGGTAAGGAGTCATTCCAATCCCGGGAGCAGAAAGACTTCCCTTAGGGGAAAAAAAGGACAGGTGTACACTCGCACACACACACACACACACACACACACACACACACACACACACACACACACACACACACACACACACATATCCATCCGCACATACACAGACACAAGCAGACATATTTAAAGGCAAAGAGTAAGGACAGAGATGTCAGTCGAGGCGGAAGTACGGAGGCAAAGAAGTTGTTGAAAGACAGGTGAGGTATGAGCGGCGGCAACTTTCAAGTTGCCGCCGCTCATACCTCACCTGTCTTTCAACAACTTCTTTCAACAACTTCTTTGCCTCTGTACTTCCGCCTCGACTGACATCTCTGTCCTTACTCTTTGCCTTTAAATATGTCTGCTTGTGTCTGTGTATGTGCGGATGGATATTTGTGTGTGTGTGTGTGTGTGTGTGTGTGTGTGTGTGTGTGTGTGTGTGTGTGTGTGTGTGTGTGTGTGTGCGAGTGTACACCTGTCCTTTTTTCCCCCTAAGGGAAGTCTTTCCGCTCCCGGGATTGGAATGACTCCTTACCCTCTCCCTTAAAACCCACATCCTTTCGTCTTTCACTCTCCTTCCTGAAGAAGCAACCATCGGTTGCGAAAGCTAGTAATTCTGTGTGTGTGTTTGTGTGTTTTGTTCATGTGCCTGTGTGCCGGCGCTTTCCCGCTTGGTAAGTCTTGGAACCTTTGTTTTTAATATATTTTTCCCATGTGGAAGTTTCTTTCTATTTTATTTACATCATCATCAGTTTATATGAATTTATATATATTTATGACAAGTTTGTTATTACCTCTTAAATGTAAATGTGTTTCAATTTTTGTGTACTTATAACACACCTAACAGGACTACTTCTGTTAGTATCTTTGGAAGCACCTCCGATATGTATTATGTATTCTTGTTTTATATATTCTGCATTCTTGAGGGACACCTCACTGTGAGTCTAAGGAACAAAAAGTGTATCTAATCTAACCTACGATGGTATGTTATCCACAGGAACTCTACAATTATTAGGGAAAGTTCATCTACTCCATGTGTCTTGCTTTTGCTTAGGTCTGTCAGTGATCTTCGTACAGTTTCATATATCTCACCTCATATTCATCCACTTCCTCTCCCTTTCCCATGAAGTTGTCTTCAGGTTTAATCCATTTTATACATTTCTTCCTTCTCCCGACTACAGCTTCATATTTTTATCTAGTCATTCTTCCTGTGCCATTTTGCACCTCCTTTCAATCTCGTTTTTTTACATGGTTGTATTCCTCCTACCTGCATCACTTGCTATATTTTTAAATTTTCTTATTTTATCAGTGAATTCAGTATCTTATGAGGTATTCAAGAATTTTAACTGAGCCATGTCTCTTTGACTTAATTGTTCTTCTGTTGCCTTGACTGTTATTCTTCTCAAAGCTACCCATCCATCTTATCTTGTATTCATTTGCCCTGTTTCAGCCAGTCATTGCCTACTTCTTCATCCTTAATAAACAGTTTATAACCCATAAATTATGGCCAGACTCTACATTTCCCTAGTGGAAACGTTTACAGTTGAAAACTTGGGGTTTAAATCTCTACCTTACCATTATATAATCTGTCTGAAACTTTCTATTGTCTCCAGGGCTCTTACACGTAGTTAATAAATTTACATGATTCTTAAACCAAATTTTAACAATGATTAAATTGTGCTCTGTGCAAAATTGTACTAAAGGGCTTCCTCGCCCTTCCCCCCTCCCCCTTTCTAGTTCAAGCTTTCATACTATTTTTCTTTCTCTTCCATTCTCTACTGTCGAACTGTGGTCCCCATTGACATTTTCCCTTAATCAACTGAATAATTTCATTTATCTCATCAAACATTCTTTTAATCTGTTTATCATCTGTGGAGCTACGAGGCACATAAACATGTACTACTGTGCTGGATGTTGGCTTTATGTGTATGTTCAATGCTAATGCATTCACTATGCTGTCCATTGTAGCTCACTTTATTGAATATTAGACCTCCTCCTGCATGAGGCATATTTGATTTTGTGTTGGTAACACTATGCTACCCTGGCCAGAAGTCTTGGTCTGTCTGACACCAACTCCAGTATTTCCTGCTGGATTGTGAATCTGTTTCTCCATTTACATTCTTTAACATACCTACATGTTTAAGGGAACTAACATTCCACTCTCCAGCCTACAGAATATCAAATTTGATTTTTCCAATAGAAACATCCTCCTGAGAAAACCTACCCAGAGATCCAAATGGGTCACTGTTTCACATCTCAAATATTATACCCAAGTGGCTGCCGTCATCATTAAATCATACAATAGAGCTCCATGTCTTCAGTAAAATATAATAACTGCAGTTCGTTTTGCTTTCAGCCACTCACAGAACCAACATATCAACACCATTTTAGCTAAAGGCCAGGTCAGAAAATCATTCAATCTTTACACCTGCAACTACTGAGCAGCTTGCTGCCTTATGTTAGTCTGGCCTCTTAACAGACACTGATACTATGTGGTTGCAGCTGCAGTATTGCTGTCTGTATTGTTAGGGAATGAAAGCCACCCTACCACGGCAGGATACACTGTTTGTGGATGTATATGTACAGACTCAATCTGTTTGTACATGGAATGGTCTTTGTGATAGAGGTTATTCTTGTCTAACTCCTTGAATTAATTTAGCAGTGATGTTACTGGTTTTGTTTGTTCTTATACTTTTTAATTGCTTTTATACATAGATTTTACTGTATTAATGACATATGTTGGTATTATACCCTCCCTCATTAAAATACACACATATGTGTCTTATGCACCTGTCAAAGGCCTTTACAAGGCCAATCAATAAATAATGTGTTGTCAGACTCCAGGACTCTGGGTTATAATTAACGTGCTCTTCCTTTTTAACTTTCTCCAGCCTATCTCTCCCTTGTTGCAGGAAACAACTAACAGTTCCAAAAGCTAAGATAGTTGTCACTTTTATTTTTATACATCTGTCTGTCAGTAATACTACATATGTCAGCTCCTGAAAGTAAATTCTAGTGAGCAGTTGTGTCTCATAATTAATTAATTTTCTCAAATGAATTTCCTTTTTTTATACAATTAATCCAATTTTTAGTAAACACTATGATTCGCGCCTAGGGTCTCACTTCCATCACTGATAGTTACATTCATCTTTCAGTAACAACTATTACATCACTCACATTATGTTTGAAAAGTTTTGCATACTCTGACACTTTTTATTTTTTGTTCTATGCAAAATATCATAATAGCAGTCATTTTCTGGGTTCAGACACTGGTATTTTGGAGCACTGCATAGATATATTTATTCTGAATGGATGAAGAGTCACTGGCTGTGAAAGATCCTTGGGAAAATTCCACAAACAGACAGAACACACAGCTAATAAAAGTCTTATATTCTTAACTTCAGTATGACTTATTTACGCATTATCCATAGACAAATACAAAATTAGTTTTGCATTGTGGACACAGGTTACAATTCATGTCATAACTTCCTAGGATCAGTTGCAAAACATACTACATTTCAATTACTTATACATAATACAGTGCAAATGCGGATAATCTATTCCTCTAAGAGGAAGTCTTTAACATTATAAATACACTTATTAGTAAGACATTCCATCAAAGTCACTTTAAAACAGGTTCCTTCTCTTTCCTGGTGTAAAATGTTTACCTTCCATGTTAATAATTGCACTTTATTTATGTTGCCTGAGGACACCATCAAGGAAATGTTTAACACAATTAATAGAAATGTTTTGAAAACAATAAGATTAATCAGTGCCAGGAAAATGAAATATAGATGAGAGTCTCTTTTTTAATGTCTAGAGTTGTGATCAGTACCTTATTATTATAAGATTCATAGATGCCTCGAGACTTATACCTGCTCTGGTATTAATGTATATTTCTGGTGTTATGATTACACAAATGCAGATGTTTACACTGAGGTGATGAAAGTCATGAGATATCTCCTAATATCACGTCATATCTCCTTTCACCTGGCATAGCACAGAACTCATCATGGCATGGATTCAACAAGTTGTAAGGAAGTTCCTGGTACAAATACTCACCATGCTGCCTCTATAGCCATCCATAATTGTGAAAGTGTTGCCAGTGCAGGGTTTTGTGCACAAACTGACCTCTCGATTATGTCCCATACATGTGTGATGGAATTCATGTCAGGTAATCTGGGTGGCCAACTATTCACTTTTGTTGACCAGAATGTTCTTCAAACCAGTGGCAAACTGTTGAGGACCAGTGACATGGCACATTGCCACCCATAAAAATTGCAACCTTGTATATGAACATGACCTCCATGAATCGCTGCAAATGGTCTCTAACCAGCCGAACATCTAGAGCATCCAGTCCATTCCATGTAAATACGGCCCAAAAGATTATGGAGCCACCACCAGCTTGCACAGTATCTTGTTAACAACTTTGGTCTATGGTTTCATGGGATCTGCACCACACTCAAACCCTACCGTCACCTTTTACCAATTGAAATTTGAACTTCTATGACCAGACCATGGTTTTTCAGGCATGTACAGTCCAGCCAGTGTGGTCACAAGCGCAGGAGAGATGCTGCATGTGATGTAGTGGTGTTAACAAAGGCACTCATGTTAGTTGTCTACTGTCATAACCCATTAGCATCAAATTTTGCTGCACTGTCCTAACAAATACATTTGTTCCATGTCTCACATTTATTTCTGCAGTTATTTCACACAGTGTTGCTTGTGTGTTATTTCTGACAGCTCTACACAAATGCCACTGCTCTTTGTCATTAAGTTAAGGACGTTGGCCACTGTATTCTCCATGGAGAGAGGTAATGCCTGAAGTGTGGTATTCCTGGCACACTCTTGATGCTGTAGGTGGCAGAATGTAGTATTCCCTAATGACTTTCGAGATAGCCCAGGAATCTAGCTCCAATTATCATTGCACATTCAGAGTCAATTAATTGCTTTGCTGTGACTATAATCATGTTGTAAGCCTTTTCACATTAATCACCTGAATATAAATGACACCTTTGCCAATGCATAGCTCTTTTATATACCTTGTGTACATGATGGTGCTGCCATCTGTGCATGTGCATATTGCTATCCCATGACTTTTGTCACCTTGGTATGTATGTAATGTATGGTACATTACTGCTACATTCTTCTCAATTGTTCATTTTTATGTTCCAGGCAAGAGAAAATCTACCGAAACATGAAACGTCCTCCTGACTTTTCTTTGGCAGAGCAGTACCACATGATGATGAGCTATGTCTTAGCTGAACTTCGACAGTATCAAGAGAGGCTTCGAATAGTGATAAGGTAATGTGCAATATTAATTTATCAGTCATATGGAAACTAGAAACATTAGTGACAAGTAATATCTGTGACTTACTACAACTTTTTACAAGTATTAGCCTTCATAAAAGTACTCAACTGCACTCAAATCTACTGATTTATAGGTCATGTTCACAGGATATTAGAAGCTCATGGCTCAACTAGCAGAAAAAGAAGTAGTTTGGTCCAGGAGTCCCTTCATTAAGAGATACAAGCAAAAGAGTTACAGAAAGTGATATGAAATTCGCAGAAGTTAGACGTAAAATGTACACTGCCTCTACCCACTACCTTTAAGAACTTCGTTTGCTTTGTTCTCTTCTGAGCTATGTATTCCATTTTCTTTCCTTCCTTCTTCTTCTTGTTCTATTTAACAGCATTGGAAATAGCCTATTATTCTTAAATCTCTGGTAAACAACATTCCCTACGTTTCAATTCCACATCAGTTTTCTTTGAGTTAATATTTTGACTGCTTGAGAGTTCCCTGCCATAACTCTGCATGACAAACAGGAATGACTTCATCACAATAGTTTTCACATCTTACACACTAAATGTTTTCTCCCTTCCTGCAATGAGTTTCATAACAAATGGATTATTTGTGATACAGTTTCTCTCATTAAGTATAACTGCAAGATTGTACATTCTTTTGCATCCTGAAATTGCATTGTAACTCAGTGCTGGCAGATTAGTACATCTCCATTATAAGTATTCTCTTATCACACAATTCACCATATATTACAATTTTAATAGCCTGCTTCTCTGACTGGGATATAATTTAATGAAGCAATGTCACAAATTATATTAACACTGTCTCAAATCTTTCCTTCACTCTGCAGACCGAGCATGTACAGCCCAGTGAAATTGTGGACTATGTTATTTAGGTGCTTTGAAAACCCTTAGTTATGCCATCTCATTTCATGGATAATACATATGGATCCTATCCCAGGTACCATGCCAGTACCATAAATCAAGTCCTACTGGTCTAAAAAGTGTGTAAACCTATGAGAGCTTAATGTGATGTACCAACTGTCGCAGAAATTTTATCCACTGTGTTTTATTAAAGTCACAAGGACTGTCTGCAGATAGAATCCACACTGCCAATACCCTGAATACCCCAATATTGAGTGTACTGTTGTAAAAATCTGTAGAAACATGGATACTTGTTTCATTCTTCAGGTCATCTAAAATTTCTCACACTTGACCATTGCCTCTTTAGCTCAAGATATGATAGATAGGTCCTGAACAGATTCTAGTCTTCTACCATCCAGTTTATGGTTGCTTGTTTGCCCATAGTTTTTACTTCAGAGATTTCTTTTCTCCTGTTTCTAATTAAGTTATGCATTATCATTCTTTGTCAACTATAGTATTTATCTTTTCCATTTTATTGTGATTTATTATTGACATACATATTGCTCTCTATTGTATCCTTTTTAGTCTCTTTCAATGCCATTTTTAGACCCCCCCCCCCTCTCCCCCTCGACACCAAAACCTCATTACGTTCGCACTCAGAATATGTTCTAAAGGTCCCATAACAAATTGATGTCAAGGATATTGGACAGCAGTTTTGTGGATGACTTCTGCTGCCCTTCTTGTAGATGCGTTTGATGTGTGCTTTTTTTCCAAGAACTGGGCACAGTTTTTTGTTCAAGGGATCTATGACAGATTACAGTTAGAAGAGAGGCTAACTCAGCTGCAAATGCAGTACAGAATCTGACAGGGATTCCATTGGGCCCTGATGTTTCCTTCAGTTTTAACAATTTCGGCTGTTCGTAACACAACTGACACTAATACTTATTTCACTCATCTTTTCAAAACACAACTGACACTAATCAATATTTCACTCATCTTTTCAGTGGTATAAGGATTAAACTGGGACAATTCTCCTGGGCTTTATTTTGTAAAGGAGCATTTGAAAATGGAGTTAAGCATTTCATCTTTTGCTTTGCTGCCCTCAATTTCAGTTTGTATCTCATTCGCTATGCACTGGACAATAACTTGGGTGCCACTAACAGATTTTATATATGACCAGAATTTCTTTGGTTTCTATGAAAGATCACTTGACAGTATTCTGCTATAGTAGTCATTGAATGCATCATGCATTGCCCTCTTGACAGCCAAACAGATTTCATTCAGCATATCTCTATTTATAGCCCTACACTTTGTTTTACACTTATTTTGCAGTAATCTCTGTTTTTTTTTCAGAAATTTCTTTATGGTGAGCTGTTGACCGTGGATGTTTTTTCCCATTATGAATTTTTCTTCTGGGTACATATCTGTCCAGTACATGGTCAACTATTCTTTTAAACTGAAACATAGTCCCTCTATATGCTCCTGCCTTATGCTGAAAGTTTCAAGTTGCTCAGTGAGATATGACTACTGATTTTTTATCTAATTTACTGAACATTTATATCCTTCTGCTTGGCTTACTTGTCCTTTGATAGTCATTGTTGCCACAAATGTGCCATGGTCACTAATACCAGTTTCAATGCGGACATCCTCAAAGAGGTCAGGTCTATTTTTTGTTGTTGGATCCAGTATGTTTCCATCTTGGGGGATGTTACTAACTATCTGTTGTAGGTATTTTTCAGAGAAGGCATTTAGTACTGTTTCACAGGATTTCTTAACACACCCACCGTTAACCAAACTATAATTTGCCTATTTAATTTTTGGGCTATTGAAGTCTCTGCCAATGAATACAGTATGTTTGGATAACTAATGTACAAGTTAACAGAGTTTATCTCTAAAGTTTTTGGTCATATCAGGGGGTGAGTCTGGTGAGCAATAGAAGGATCCAATTATCATTTTATGCTCACCCCTCATACTGAGTCTTGCTCAAACAATCTCACAGGTAGCTTCAATTGATATCTCTGTGTATTGGAGTTTCTTGTCTACTGCAACAAATACATCACCTGCATTTCCCATTTGCATATCTTTTGAGTATACTCTTAAATTTTTCCCAAAGATCTTACTGCTATCAATTTCAGATTCCGACCAGTTTCCTTCACGTTTAGTTCCAACTCCAACTTATCAGAATATTTTTAGATGTACTATGGAAGTTGAATCTTGGCTCTGAGCATTGTTTATGCCCTCTTTATCCAGGCATTCCCTATGACCCTAAGATTTCTACATATATGTACACACACACACACACACACACACACACACACACACACACACACACACACACACACACACACACACACACACAGAGAGAGAGAGAGAGAGAGAGAGAGAGAGAGAGAGAGAGAGAGAGAGAGAGAGAGAGAAGCATTGCAAAATAAAAAGATGTATGTTAGAGCCATTAAATACCAAAAGTTTATGTTAATGACCATATCATGAAAAGCATCATGA
Source organism: Schistocerca gregaria (assembly GCF_023897955.1). Taxonomy (NCBI): domain Eukaryota; kingdom Metazoa; phylum Arthropoda; class Insecta; order Orthoptera; family Acrididae; genus Schistocerca; species Schistocerca gregaria. The sequence continues at coordinate 118,377,567 of NC_064922.1, forward strand.
AAAGCATAGAATGCTACTCACCAAAACAGCTATGTATTTGAGCTTTCAGCCAAAAGGCCTTCTTCTGTGGTATAGAACACAAACACATTCACACAAGCACAAGTAAGGCCCATGAGCACTGTCTCTGGCTCTTGTGGCTGGACTGAGTTGTGACTGTGCCTAATATAAGCAGTAGTCTGGTGTTGGGGATAAGGAGGAGTCCTGAGCCAGGGGAGGGGAGGGAGCGTAGCAGGATAGTGTAGGGAACAGTGTTGTGCTGCTTGGTGGAGTATACAGGGACATAATGGGGACAGGGTGGGACTGCTTGGTGCAGTCCAGAGAAAAGCTACTAGTGTTAGGAAGGATCTACATGGTACAGACTGTGAAGCAGCCATTGAAGTGAAATTTGTTATATTTGGCAGTATTTTCAGCAACAGGATAGTCCAGGTGTCTTTTGCCCACAGTTTGTTGGTGGACACTCAACTTGTTAGTCATCATTCCCACATAGAGAGCAGCACACTGGTTGCTGATTAGTTTGTAGATCACATGATTACTTTCATAGGTAGCCCTGCCTTTGATGCATAGGAGACACTTGTGATGAGACTGGGGTAATTGGTGGTGCGAGGATGTACATCATGAGGCAAGAGATTCGAATCAGGTGAAGGGAGACAGCTGAATACTAAGGTGGGAGGGGTGGGAAGGATAGTGCAATCAGCTATCTTCTGCCTGCTTTGATAGTGGCCTTATTAGATTCTTCTGAAGTCTGAGGGTATTTTGCTTTGCGTCATACATCATAAATACCAGATGTAACAGTTTTTTTGGGGTTGATTTTGCTTATTTTTACTATGGAATTTCAGTCCTTTGTAAAATTTCCACAGTATTGTATCTCCCATGTCATCTTCATTTGTTTCCTCTTCCACTTCCATTCATGTAATAACATTGTAAAGTTTCTTTCCTTCTATACATTCTTTCCACTTTTCACCCTTCTCTCTCCTGTGTAGTGTGGGCTTACTAGGTATTTACATACAGCTGCTTCTGTTCCCCAAAGCCTGCTTTAATTTTCCTGTATGTAACAACTACATTTCCTATAGTCATGCATGACTTCACAGCTTTGCATTTTCCATCTTTCCATTCCAACTCTGTAATTGTGCACTTTTTGTCACTCATTTTGAGATGTTTGTATTTCAGTCTGCCTGTTTCATTGTTATATTTTCTCCCTTCATCTGTTAATTTAATATCTTGTGTTATCCAAGGATTTCAACAGGATCTTTTCTTTTCGCCTAATTATTCCTCTTCTTCTTTCACAATTTCATATCTCAAAGCTGTCCATTCACCTTCTATTGTACTGCTTTTATATATGTCTGTGTATCATTGCATAATACTTCCATTGAAACTCTCACAATCTCTGGTTGTTTTAACTTATATGGGTTGCATTTCCTATCTTTCTGCTTGTTGTCCGAGACTGCATATGAGCTTATAGACATAAAAAGTTGTACTTCTGCTAGAGTTCATGGGTTTGTGTTCATCTTGACTATGATAATGAGTTCACTGCGATATTCTTGAAGATTTTGCCCAAATTCTTATTTTTTTGTAATTATTAAACCTAATCCTGCATTACACCTACTTGTTATTGTGTTGATAACTCTGTATTCACCTGACCAAAAATCCATTTCCTCATGCCAAAATACTACACTAAATTCCACTATATCTAACTTCTACATCTATACAAAACTCTACAATTTATCAGATGGTTCATGATGGAGAGTACCTTGTACCTTTATTAGATATTCCCTTTCCTGTTCCATTCACAAATAGTCAGGGAAAAATGGAAGTTTATATGCCTCCATATGAGCCCTAATTTCTCCTATTTTGGCATTATGATCCTTGCATGAAATTTATGTTGGTGGCAGGAAAATTATTTTGCCGTCAGTTGCAAAAACTAATTGTCTAAATTTTCTGAATAGTATTTAAGGAAAAGAAAGTTGTCTTTCCTCCAGGGGTTCCTGTTTGTGTTAATGAGCATCTCCATAACACTCAAGTGTTGATCGAACCTACCAGTGCCAAATCTAGCAACACACTTCAGAACTGCTTTGATGTCTTCCTTTAATTGGACATGGTGGGGAGCCAAAATACTGGCACAGTGCTCAAGAAGGGCTGGCAAGTACTAAGCTTCAGGAGGCAAGATTATAGGTTATGCCCATGGACACACATAAAAGCAGGATGAACTACTTTGCCATTCAGGTTTATTCAGGATAACTTTTCATTTTTTAGATTTTCGTATCATTTGTGAGACCATCCTTGGAAAAAACCAATTACTCAGTTGTAAATATCATTCACACAAGAAACAGGTCATGACAATCATTCAGGCATTTTGAGGACTATGGCTTAGTGCAGTCAATTATTTTTTTTTTTTGTTCCAAGTCATTGTATTTTTAAAAACAACCACCTATATTTGACCTAGAATTGTTATTACATTTCATCACCCTTCATCCATTCTGTATCCCATTGTGGACTACACCATGCCTGGTGGTAGCAAAATGAATAATTAGTTTTTATACTGGGAATATGATAAAGTGCTATGTTGTGTTAACATTATGTTGTGAGCACACAAATTTCTTTAATATAAAATTTATGTGGAAACAGAATGAATAAGAGGACACATGGAGTAGATAACTGTCCGAGCAGTCCAATGTCAAAATAAAATCAGACTTAGAAAACTGTGTTATGATTTATTGTTACAGTATTATATCGTGAGAAGTGAACATTGTTTGTTGCCCTGTTACTCATTGTTATATATGAAACAGAAGAGTGCTCATTTAGAACCAATCTAATTTCCAAAGTTGTGACAACTTAACAGAAAGTTACATAGGATAATAGGGAACCTGATCTCGGGAATATGTGGACTTCAACTGGATGACATCTCAAAGGTTACTGTATGCCGATTTTTATTATCCCTTATATAATCTGAAGGCATGTAACTACAGCCCACAGTAAGCTTGCACATAAGAATTGTAATATAATGTGGTGAAAAATGATTTTCTGTGGTGAATGTAGGTATGTGTATCTTTTCTTAACACAAGAAGATAATATACCGCGTTATACTATGGATATCCTCCACCAAATAAGTAATACATATCTTGTGTAAACCGGAGTGCTGCTTCTTAATGGTGCTAAAGGTTCATCTTGATGTTACTGCATTTCCACTCAGGAATCATGCAAAGGTAGAAATATACTGCGTCATACTATGGATAAACTCCACCAAATAATTAATACATATCTTGTGTAAATCGGAGTGCTGCTTCTTAATGGTGTCAGAGGTTCATCTTGATGTTACTGCATTTCCACTCAGGAATCATGCAAAGGTAGAAATAAGCTTCAGGAATTCGTGGTCACAAAGAGTTTTATTTTGCACACTAGATGTTCAATGGTGAACTACATGTAAAATTGACTGAACGCTTTCTCATGACTGAAGTAAAACTGAACTCCAACTGAGATATGGCAGCGTACAATTAGCCTCTATTTATATGATTTTAAACAATTACTGACATTGCTACATATTAAATTATTAGGTTTAACAATTAAAAGTTTTACATACATCTTCCCAAATTAAATAGAAATTTTCATGAAATAGAAGTAAATAATTTCCTACAAATACAGGAATGAATCTGTTTCTATTAGGACTATAAATTAAATGTTTCATCATTACAACAATATATTTCATTAATTTGCATATATCTTTTTACTTACTTAAAGGATAACCATCCTATCATTTTCAGATGAACAGAGGGATCAGTTTTATTAAATGAAAGGCCGAGATTCAATTAACTAAATTTTGTATGAGTAAAACTTAACATTCCTGTATAGTCATAATTACAATTCCATCACCTGACACCAAATAAAACATTACTATGCTTAATTCTGATTGAAAAATTATCATATCAAGATTATATTATAGATGCAATTTGTTTTTTAGTTTGAAAGCATAAATATAGCTGTCTATAAAATTGAAAGAAACTTCCACATGGGAAAAATATATTAAAAACAAAGATTCCAAGACTTACCAAGTGGGAAAGCACCAGTAGACAGGCACAATAAAATAACACACGAACACACACACACACAAAATTTCTAGATTTCGCAACCAACAGTTGCTTCTTCATGAAAGAGGGAAGGAGAGGGAAAGACGAAAGGATGAGGGTTTTAAGGGAGAGGGTAAGGAGTCATTCCAATCCCGGGAGAGGAAAAGGAAAAACTTACCTTAGGGGGAAAAAAGGATAGGTATATACTCACACACACACACACACACACACACACACACACACACACACACACACACACACACACACACACACATCCATCCACACATATACAGACACAAGCAGACATATTTCATATAAGTCTGCCTGTGTCCACACATGCACGGATGGACACGTGTGTGTGTGTGTGTGTGTGCGTGTGTGTGTGTGTGCGCGCGCGCGAGCACACACCTATCTTTCCTTCCCCCCAAGGCAAGTCCCCACACTCCCAGGACTGGAACAACTCCCCCCCCTCCCCCCCAAAAACCCACATCCTCCCGTCCCTCCCTCTCCTCCCCCCTCCCCCCCACCCACCTGAAGAAGCAACCGCCGGCCATGAAAGCCAGATATCGCGTGTGTGTGCCCGTGTGCCATTCTACTGCGCCCGTCCACCGGCACCCCCTGCCTGGCAAGTCTTGGAATCCTTGCCCCCAACATACAGGCACAACAAAACAACACACAAACACAAACACACAAAATTATGAACCCTCACAACCAGAGGCCGCCCCGTCAGGAAAGAGGGAAGGAAAAGGAAAGACGAAAGGATGCGGGTTCCAAGGGAGAGGGCAAGGAGCCACTCCAATCCCGGGAGCGGCAGGTCCACCCCAGGGGTAAAAAAGGATAGGCACAAACTCGCGCACCCACACATACACAGACACAAGCAGACATATTTAAAGGCCAAGAGTTTGGGCAGAGATGTCAGTCGAAGCGGAAGTGCGCTGGCGAAGCTGATGTTAAATGACAGGTGAGGTATGAGTGGTGGCAACTTGAAATTAGCGGAGACTGAGGCCTGGTGGATAATGAAAAGAGAGGATATATTGAAGGGCAAGTTCCCATCTCCGGAGTTCGGATAGGTTGTTGTTGGTGGGAAGTATCCAGATAACCCGGACAGTGTAACACTGTGCCAAGATGTGATGGCCGTGCACCAAGGCAAGTTTAGCCACAGGGTGATCCTCATTACCAACAAACACTGTCTGCCTGTGTCCATTCATGCAAATGAACAGTTTGTTGCTGGTCATTCCCACATAGAAGGCGTCACAGTGTAGGCAGGTCAGTTGGTAAATCATGTGGGTGCTTTCACACGAGGCTCTGCCTTTGATCGTGTACACCTTCCGGGTTACAGGACTGGAGTAGGTGGTGGTGGGAGGGTGCATAGGACAGGTTTTACACTGGGGGTGGTTACAAAGGTAGGAGCCAGAGGGTAAGGAAGGTGGTTTGGGGATTTCATAGGGATGAACCAAGAGGTTACGAAGGTTAGGTGGACACCGGAAAGACACTCTTGGTGGAGTGGGGAGGATTTCATGAAGGATGGATCTCATTTCAGGGCAGGATTTTAGGAAGTTGTATCCCTGCTGGAAAGCCACACTCAAAGTCTGATCCAGTCCCGGGAAGTATCCTGCCACAAGTGGGGCACTTTTGGGGTTCTTCTGTGAGAGGTTCTGGGTTTGAGGGGATGAGGAAGTGGCTCTGGTTATTTGCTTCCATACCAGGTGGGGAGGGTAGTTGCGGGATTTGAAAGCTGTTTTCAGGTTGTTGGTGTAATGGTCCAGGGATTCAGGACTGGAGCAGATTCATTTGCCACGAAGGCCTAGGCTTTAGGGAAGGGACCGTTTGATATGGAATGGGTGGCAGCTGTCATAATGGAGGTACTGTTGCTTGTTGGTGGGTTTGAAGTGGACGGATGTGTGAAGCTGGCCATTGGCCAGATGGAGGTCAACGTCAAGGAAAGTGGCATGGGATTTGGAATAGGACCTGGCGAATCTGATGGAACCAAAGGAGTTGAGGTTGGAGAGGAAATTCAGGAGTTGTTCTTCACTGTGAGTCCAGATCATGAAGATGTCATCAATAAATCTGTACCAAACTTTGGGTTGGCAGGCTTGGGTAACCAAGAAGGCTTCTTCTAAGCGACCCATAAATAGGTTGGCATACGAGGGTGCCATCCTTGTACCCATAGCTGTTCCCTTTAATTATTGGTATGTCTGGCCTTCAAAAGTGAAGAAATTGTGGGTCAGGATGAAGCTGGCTAAGGTGATGAGGAAAGACGTTTTAGATAGGGTGGCAGGTGATCGGTGTGAAAAGAAGTGCTCCATTGCAGTGAGTCCCTGGACGTGCGGGATATTTGTGTAAAGGGAAGTGGCATCAATGGTTACAAGGATGGTTTCCAGGGGTAACAGACTGGGTAAGGATTCCAGGCATGCGAGAAAGTGGTTGGTGTCTTTGATGAAGGATGGGAGGCTGCATGTAATGGATCGAAGGTGTTGATCTACGTAGGCAGAGATACATTCTGTGGGGGCATGGTAACCAGCTACAATGGGGCGGCCAGGATGTTTGGGTTTGTGAATTTTAGGAAGTAGGTAGAAGGTAAGAGTGCGAGGTGTTGGTGGAGTCAGGAGTTTGATGGCGTCAGGTGAAAGGTTTTGTAGGGGGCCTAAGTTTCTGAGGATTCCTTGAAGCTCCGCCTGAACATCAGGAATGGGATTACCTTGGCAAACTTTGTATGTAGAGTTGTCTGAAAGCTGACACAGTCCCTCAGCCACATACTCCTGAGGATCAAGTACCACGATCGTGGAACCCTTGTCAGCCGGAAGAATGATGATGGTACGGTCAGCTTTCAGATCACAGATAGCCTGAGCTTCGGCTGTGGTGATGTTGGGAGTAGGATTAAGGTTTTTCAAGAAAGATTGAGAGGCAAGGCTGGAAGTGAGAAATTCCTGGAAGGTTTAGAGAGGGTGATTTTGAGGAAGAGGAGGTGGGTCCCGCTGTGATGGAGGATGGAACTGTTCCAGGCAGGGTTCAATTTTGATAGTGTCTTGGGGAGTTGGATCATTAGGAGTGGGATCAGGATTATTTTTCTTCGTGGCAAAGTGATATTTCCAGCAGAGACTACAAGTGTAGCACAGTAAACCTTTGACAAGGGCAGTTTGGTTGAATCTGGGAGTGGGGCTGAAGGTGAGGCCTTTGGATAGGACAGAGTTTTCGGATTGGGAGAGAGGTTTGGAGGAAAGGTTAACTACTGAATTGGGGTGTTGTGGTTCCAGATTGTGTTGACTAGAATTTTGAGGTGTTGGGGGAGTGGAGCTGGAAGTGGGAGATTGAGTAGATGGGAGAGACTGCGTCTGTCTGCAATGAGAGGAGGTTGAGGTTTGTTGGAAAGGTTATGGAGGGTGAGTGAGTTGCCTTTCCAGAGGTGGGAAACCAGGAGATTGGATAGGTTTTTGAGGTGGAGGGTGGCATGCTGTTCTAATTTGCGGTTGGCCTGTAGGAGGATGCTATGAACAGCCGGTGTGGATGTCGGAGAGGAACGATTGAGGACTTTGATTTGGGATAGGAGTTGACGGGTGTGTTCATTGGCGAAGCCAATGTATAGGTGAAGGATTAGGCGGGGGAGGGCTATGGATTGTGCAGTTTGGAACTGGTATAAGGACTGATGGAAAGAAAGATTGCAGCCAGAGATGGGAACTTTAAGTGTGAGGCCTTTGGGGGTAGTGCCAAATGTCAGACAAGCCTGAGTAAATGAAATATGGGAGTCTAATCTGGCTAGGATGAAGGCATGTTTGCGGAGGGATTGTAAATAATATTTAATGGGGTCATTGTAGGGTTGTTGTGAGTTTGACATGGTAGTAGAAGGTGGAAAGGGTAACATGACGTTATAGTGAATATATATATATATATATATATATAGGGAGAGACAAAGGTGTCAAAAAAGTCGAAAAAGTGTTGGTTTGAGATGAGCTATGTTGATCCTGTGCTGAACTTAGGTTGGTGAACAACAATGGGTGCAAAGGTTAGCTAGTTGTGTTGTCTCCAAAACACGTTAAAGGGTGGGGAAATTCAGGAAAATTCCGAAAGAAATGCGTGTAAATGTATTTAAGGGACTGGTTATGTACTGGCAGGTTATGAAAATGAGGCTGACAATTGTTTGACGAAGAAATAATAACGTTTAAACCTGTGGGATGCTGCTAAAAAATGATCGGTTATGTGGGAAAAATGGGAATGGAAATAAAACGAAAGTTGTTGGAAATAGCTGAGATGGTTCCATCCCTGCATGTGCGGACACAGGCAGACATATATGAAATATGTCTGCTTGTGTCTGTATCTTTGTGGATGGATAAGTGTGTTTGCGCGAGTATATATCTATCCTTTTTTCCCCCTAAGGTAAGTCTTTCCACTCCCGGGATTGGAATGACTCCTTACCCTCTCCTTTAAAACCCACATCCTTTCATTGATCCCTCTCCTTCCCTCTTCCCTGAAGAAGCAACCGTTGGTTGCAAAAGCTAGAAATTTGGTGTGTGTGTGTTTGTGTGTTATTTTATTGTGCCTGTCTACCAGCGCTTTCCCGCTTGGTAAGTCTTGGAATCTTTGTTTTTAACATAAATATAGCTCATTTACAGACTAGAAATTTCCGAACTTTAATTGTTAATTACTCCATAATTACAATAGCAATTTTGTTCCATGTGCCTGAAGTTTGTACAGTGTAGAAATTATGATGGTACACCGGCTTTTAGCCCAACATGTTTCCTTCATCCTGCATATTGGTGAGGCCTGACGTAAAAAATGTTAAAACAATAGCTTAAATAAATGGAAATTATTAATTTGCTGCAGAAGAAAATCGTCAGTGTATATGAATTCAGGTAAACAGAAAAGAAAAATTCAAAGCAGCATACTGATATTACACATATGCCCTCTTCATAAGAGAGGGACTGAAATTGGTAAAAGGGTATAGGGTCCTAAAGTGTTGTGGCCCCCGAAGAGATTTGACTATCTCAGAGCAACAAAGCTCTTCAAAATCTCTGGCTAAAATAAAGATAATATAATCATGACTAGTGTAGCAGACAAACAGTTTGACAAATATTGTGTGTGAAAATAAATTTTGTATATAAGGTTTAGTCGTCAACTTTCTCATATACAAGATGAAATACAATAAAAAAATACAAGTGCATAAACTTTCAGTTTTATTCTCTTGGTGATCTTTTGATGCACTCTGTTGAATGTTCTATGAGTTTTCTTATTATTACATTCAGTTGATTATATATTATTATGTAAAAATTTGTGTCTTATCTTTAAAAAAAAATATTAGTGTGGTCTCCCCCCCCCCCCCCCTCCCCCTCTTTAACTGAATACTGCCGGAATGCTAGACATTAGGTAAATGATATATCAAACCAATTTTGATGTCTAAATTTCAAATAAATTAAAGAAAATGTATCATCTTTCTAATTTAATAGTCAGAATGATCATAGATATATCAGTGTCCTCAAATAAATTTGAATGTACATCAGTAAAGAAATTCAATTGCATCTCACAAAAATTCCTTTGTCATTACAACTACTGTGTCTCTCACCACTATGAGTTTATCAAATACAGTAAACTGTACATCAGTATAAAGTGCTGCATTTTACCATGCTCCACTGCTGGTCACTTTATTCCAACTCCTTCCTCAGTTCATTTCAAATTTATATCAGCACAAGATCTCCATTACTTTACTCATATATGCATATATCCTATAATTGTTAATTACTCTAATTATAGTATAACTTCCCATTCAGAAGTGTGGTGAACTATGCAATGTTAAAAGTTATTCTGTGTATAAAATACAGTGCGACAAAGCAAAATTCAAGTTGATAACATAAAATCTAATGTACTATACCAAACAAAATGTATATTTGTTTCCATGAATGTCAAATCAGATTCAAGAGTCATCCCACATCAAATCATAGAACACTAATTTAAAGTATATAATAGAAAATGCAGGGGAGAATTCCATACAGTCTGTTAAGTGAGACCTACATAGTGAATAGAACTGTGAGTTCATCCACTCATAGGAAATGTGATTGCAGCAAGTGACTGTAAGGCCACAAAACAAGTTATATTTGAAGAAAATCATATACCAGTAAGAAGGTTCATAATCTGTTAGTTCAACTTGCTAAATCCAATAAGAAATAAGTATGCAAATACGCAAATGAGTATAATATGGAACTTCCAGTTCCAGATAAAATGTTCAAGGCCCACATTTGTGCTGCATGGACTGACATGGAAGTTATGACTTTCCATTCCAGGAAATAAAGACTGAAGTGTTTTATCCACGGCATAGAAACAGAAGACTAGTAAATGGGATTCACGATGCTGTACGATGAGGTTTTGCTCACAAGAAATATCTAATGGAGAATGATTACACCTCATGTCAAATATGGAAAATTCTTCCAGATAAACAAAATTATTCATGTTCATACTGTAATAAAACATGGTGAAAATGATTTTGTAGACAATGTTCAGTCACTATCTACTTATTTCATACCACATTTTGATATAAATTTTTGTTTGAAGATAAATATATATCTTGACACTTCAATGATTTAATAAGAAGAGAAATGCAAGTATTCGGTAGTATCCTGTACAAGCAGTTAAAATAAAACACAATGACAATATTTGTATACATCACTGATATGACATTGACATGAAAGCATATCCCGACAAAAGTGACTGAACAAGAGTGATGTCAAAGAGTCTGTAGCAAATTCCAGCACACAGAAACATGTTGATCAGATGGTCATGTGCAAAAAATATAAATGATTAAGAAGAACATCAGTATACCATATGACAATTTTGAGAATCAAAGTACCAAATAACGTATGTGACAAATACTAACAATCAATATTTTAAAAAAAGAAAAGAAAAGCACAATGAAAATATATGCAGAATCAAATATAGGTAAAAAAACAAATCATAATGTACTGGGTGATCAAATGTCACTATAAATTTGAAAACTGAATAAATCACAGAGTAATGTAGATAGAGAGGTACAAATTGAGACTCATGATTGGATTGACATGGGGTTTTATTAGAACCAAAAAAATACATACATTCAAAAAATGTCCGACAGATGGCACTTCATCTGATCAGAATAGCAATCATTAGCATAACAAAGTAAGACAAAGCAAAGATGATGTTATTTACAGGAAATGCTCAATATGTCCACCATCGTTCATCAACAATAGCTGTAGTCAAGGAATAATGTTGTGAACAGCACTGTAAAGCATGTTCGGAGTTATGGCGAGGCACTGGCGTCGGATGTTGTCTTTCAGCACCCCAAAAGATGTCAGTCGATCATGATACACTTGCAACTTCAGGTAACCCCAAAGCCAATAATCGCACGGACTGAGGTCTGGGGAGCAGGGAAGCCAAGCATGACGAAAGTGGCGACTGAGCATACGATCATCACCAAACGACGTGCGCAAGAGATCTTTCATGTGTCTAGCAATATGGGGTGGAGCTCCATCCTGCATAAACATCATACATTCCAGCAGGTGTTTATCAGCCAGGCTGGGGATGATATGAATCTTTAACATATCGGCATACCTCTCAGCTGTCACGGTAGCAGTTCTGCTGTCCAGCACCATCACTTGGACATTTTGTAAACATTTTTTAAATTTTTTTTTTATTCGAATAAAACCCCATGTCATTCCAAGCATTTGAATCAATTTTTACCACTCTATGTACATTACTCTGTGGTTTATTAAGTTTTCAAATTTATTCTGAGTTTTTGATCACCATGTAGATTAGAGTAATACACTTGACATAGTGAAACATAGCTTCAGCTCCAGGTGTAATTGGTTTGTCAAAGAAACCATTGATGTCCAGCTAGAGCATCCAACCAAAATATCTTCTATCTGACTGATGCCTTCCACAGACTAATCAGCCAATGCATAACACTCATCAACACTGTGGTCATCTGTAACCAAGCAGCCAAAAATCCACTAATGGTAACATTGTCACACTAAGACAGCAGCAAGCAAATATTCCTAAGTCATATTAATCGGGAGCTTTGAGAGACAATATCAGATCTATTGCAGAGGAATGGGACTCATTTTAGTCAAGATAAAGTAAATAATAAGTGAATCATTGTACTGCATAGAATTTGTGTCATGAATAAACTTTAAATTGCAGGCCAAGTGCATACAATGTAATTTATGTCTATTGTCACTGAAAATCTCCATAATAATCATGTTAAACATATAATCATATATGTACCAGGTATTTCAGATTTACATTACAGTGAATAACTGTAAAATCATAAAGATGTGAAATAATACAAAATCTTATACAAGTGACCAAGATTATACCATAGTTCCTGCTGATCAACCAGTGTGTTAAGTAGACAAAAGCATGTGTATTACATAATTGGCTATACTTCTCTTCAAAATTCATATTGTTGTCAGCTACTATCAGTATAGATGAGACAAGATGCTGTTTTCAAATCAGCAAAAGCACTTCATATACCCAGAATTGATTTAAACAAGTGGCAAGAAACTATGTGTAAATGGTGTAAATAAGGGATGTAGTACCGAAGTATAAAGATGTTGAAGCAGATATTAGGTTAGCTAGAGCCCTTGTGCTTGCCAGACACATGGAACACACACAAAGTGTACCCCCCCCCCCCTCCCCCTGTGCGAGGGGTTGATCATATTAAACCCCAGAAGGTATTATCAAAGTAAAGTATATTACGCAAATTATTGTACCTCATGTCATCAAACATCAGTATTATGAATCAAATAGATGAACAGAGTGAGCATAAATCCAGAGGAAATAAATGTGTATAAATGTATAATGGCGTTGAAGCAGATACTGCATTAGCTGGGGCCCTTGTGCCAAACACATGGTACACACAGTGAGTTTACCCCCATCCCCTGTCCCCGCCATCCCAGTGGTGGCGTGTTTGTCGCTGTTAGTAGTAGTTTATCCTGTAGTGAAGTAGAAGTGCATAGTTCCTGTGAATTACTATGGTTGGAGGTTACACTCAACAACCGAGCTATGTTAATAGTTGGCTCCTTTTACCGACCTCCCGACTCAGCAGCATTTGTGGCAGAACAACTGAGAGAAAATTTGGAATATATTTCATATACATTTTCTCAGCATGTTATAGTCTTAGGTGGAGATTTCAATTTACCAGATATAGGCTGGGACACTCAGATGTTTAGGATGTGTGGTAGGGACAGAGCATCGAGTGACATTATACTGAGTGCACTATCCGAAAATTAACTCAAGCAATTAAACAGAGAACCGACTCGTGGAGATAACATCTTGGACCTACTGATAACAAACAGAACTGAACTATTCGACTCTGTAAGTGCAGAACAGGGAATCAGTGATCATATGGCCATTGCAGCATCCCTGAATAAGGAAGTTAATAGGAATATAAAAAAAGGGAGGAAGGTTTATCTGTTTAGCAAGAGTAATAGAAGGCAGATTTCAGACTACCTAACAGATCAAAATGAACATTTCTGTTCCGACACTGACAATGTTGAGTGTTTATGGAAAAAGTTCAAGGCAATCGTAAAATGTGTTTTAGACAGGTACGCGCTGAGTAAAACTGTGAGGGATCTGAAAAAACCACCATGGTTCAATAACAAAGTTAATAAACTACTGTGAAAGCAAAGAAATTTTCACTCCAAGTGTAAATGCATCCAAAACCTCTCAGACAAACAGAAGCTATGTTTACTTGTTTACTTGCCTTATTAACTTCTTCTGTAATTGCTTCTAGTTAGTTTGTACTCCACTTTTATGAGATTGTTGACTATTTTTCCACAATGATTCTTGGACAATATAGAAAATTGATCTAATAAGTTTTCTGATTGTTGAAATCCATAGAAAGCTGAAATTATATTACTCGATGTGTTCTCATGGCTTTGAGTATTTAGATAAGGTGTCAATGCATGCCGCTACCAACCTGCTCTTGTTGTGATTCCATCTTGGTCACGTACCGAAAATATATTGCTTCTACTCATTTTAACTAATATTTTTTCACTCCATTCGACAAGATAGTAAATAAAAAAAATACTTCCGAAGACTATATTTCCTTTAATATTTTCAAAGTATGTGACACACAATTATTTTTGCTTGACTTAAACACACAATTTTAGCTGTTGGTGTTGGTCCATTGATTCACACGTCCATTTGCATCCCAATGCTGCTATATGGCACAGTATATCATGAACAATTATTTTACCTGAAACTCAATAAACATTAGCATACGATGCAGTTTTATACACATCACAGTTCATATAATATGGCAAAACTTGTTTTTCTGTGGTGAAGTTTGGGATGTGTGTCACTGCTTATCACCAGAGACAATATACCACGTCACACTATGGATATCCTCCACCAAATAAATAATATGTGCCTTGTGTAAACCAGGGTGCTGCTTCTTAATGCTGCCTTAGGTTCATCTTGATGTTACTACACTGTCACATGGGAATCATGCAATGGTAAAAATACGTTCCAGTACTTTTTGTTCACAGAGTTTTATTTCGCACACTAGATGTCAGCAGCGAACTACATGCATAAAATTGACTTAAGACTGCCTCATGACTGTCATAAGGCTGACCTCAGACTGACCTATGATGACGTACAAATCGCCTCTATTTATATGGTTTTAAACAATTGCTGTCGTTGCTACATATTATATTTTTAGATTTAGACAATTAAAATTTTTACATACATCTTTCCAAATTACATAGAAATTTACATGAAATAATAGTGAATAATTTCCTGCAAAGACAGGAATGAATCTGTTTCTATTAATACTATAAATTATGTGTTTTATCATTACAGCAATATATTTCATTAATTTGCATATATCATTTTACTTACTTAAGATGCACAGAGGGATTAGTTTTATTGAATGAAAGGCCAAGATTCAGTTAATTCAATTTTGTGTGAGTCAGACTTTACATTTCTGTATAGTTGTAACTACAATTCCATCAACTGATGCCGAATAAATCAATAGTATACTTAATTCTGACTGAAAAATTATCATTCTGTATTTGATTTACAGATACAATTAGTTTTTTAGTTGGAAACATAAAAATAGCTGTTTTTCAATGACTAGAAATAACGTAACTTGAATCATTACTTACTCCATAATTACAATAGCAATTTTATACCTACCATGTGCCATAGTGGAGAGGATGTTTCTCATTTCATGGCATCATGAGAGATAGTCAAAATATGGATGAGTATTGTGATTCTTGCTCCAGTCTTGGGTGGTATCAACCAAGACTGGAGCATATTAATAACATTCTCTAAGAGTTTTTGTGTACCTCCCTTCATGGCCTGAGAGGAGAAATAGCCTTGTCATCCCCCTGCCCCCAGTGTATTTAAATCACAGGAAAGTGGCTTTTTGATGCATTGTGGCACTGAAATCATGGTAAACATCTAGACGCTACTTCAAGGAAATGTATATACTGCCATTACCTTGCATAGCAAAGGTCTACAATAGTTATAATCATCTTGGTCTCACGTATTTTAAAAAATTACCTAAATGCCCACTTTTAATAAATTCAGAACTGTAATAATAAAATGAGTGAAGGAATTTAAATAATGCAAAACTTATGACTTGGAGCTTTGATTTTGGAGTATTTATATAAAATTGTGAACTGTAATTTTTTATAATGTTATTTATTTGGTACAATGTTTCACTGTGGCATACTGTATTAGAATTGTAAACAAAAGTAAGGTTTCCGGAATGAGATTTTCACTCTGCAGCGGAGTGTGCACTCATATGAAACTTCCTGGCTGATTAAAACTGTGCACCCAACCGAGACTCGAACTCGGGACCTTCGCCTTTCGCGGGCAAGTGCTCTACCATCTTAGCTACCGAAGCACGACTCACGCCCGGTACTCACAGCTTTACTTCTGCCAGTATCCGTCTCCTACCTTCCAAACTTTACAGAAGCTCTCCTGCGAACCTTGCAGAACTAGCACTCCTGAAAGAAAGGATATTGCAGAGACATGGCTTAGCCACAGCCTGGGGTAATAAATACCAATGTGACTTGTTCAGTGAGGCTGAGGTTGAGTGCATTTCAGTTGGCTGCTGGTGTGGTCATGAACAAAAAACCTCTTGTAAAGTAAGTAGGATGGTGGCAATCCATTGCTATCTCCCTGAGTGTCAAATCAACTTAAATACCCAAACAATCTGGAGAGGAAATTCTGGCTGTTCCATTTAATAGTTGGTATGTCTGGCCTTCAAAAGTGAAGAAGTTGTGGGTCAGGATGAAGCAGGCTAAGTGATGAGGAAAGATATTTTAGGTAGGGTGGCAGGTGATCGGCGTGAAAGGAAGTGCTCCATTGTAGCGAGGCCCAGTACGTGCGGGATATTTGTGTATAGGGAAGTGGCATCAATGGTTACAAGGAGGGTTTCCGGGGGTAACAGACTGGGTAAGGATTCTAGGTGTGCGAGAAAGTGGTTGGTGTCTTTGATGAAGGATGGGAGACTGCATGTATTGGGTTGAAGGTGTTGATCTACATAGGCAGATGCTCCCAGGATTGGAATGACTCCTTACCCTCTCCCTTAAAACCCACATCCTTTCGTCTTTCCCTCTCCTTCCCTCTTAACTGAAGAAGCAACCGTCGGTTGTGAAAGCTAGAAATTTTGTGTGTGTGTTTGTTATTATTTTATTGTGCGTGTCTACCGGCGCTTTCCTGCTTGGTAAGTCTTGGAATCTTTGTTTTTAATATATTTTTCCCATGTGGAAGTTTCTTTCTATTTTATTTACATCATTAATTTGAACCCAACAATTACGTTTGTTATTGTCTCTGTTGCATTTCGAAATATTTTCTAACATCTTACTTTCTCTTTTTGTTTGTACAAGTAATTTCCCTTCATATTCATCTTCCCTTTTTCCGTAATCTACCATATATTTTACCCTGCCTAATTATACCCAATAATGCGTAATTTACTTCCAAAGCATAACCTAAAAACTTTAACTCTTTCAACACTACCGCTGCTATAAAATCCACTGTTCCAAGTTTACAAACCTTTCGTGTAAACTCATGAATACTATATCACAGCTTCAGTTCCTTTCACCCATAAAACAACCATCTCAGCTATTTTCAACAGCTCTCGCGTTATTTCCATTCCCGTTTTTCCCACATAACCGATCATTTTTTAGCAGCTTCCCACAGGTTTAAACGTTATTATTTCTTTGTCAAACAATTGTTAGCTTCATTTTAATAATTAGCCAGTACACAACCAGTGTTTTGAGTACATTTACACGCGTTTTATTCGAAATTTTTTTCGAGATTTTTTCGAGAAAATTTTATCGAAATTTTCCTGAATTTCGCCACCCTTTAACGTGTTTTGGAGACAACACAACTACCTAACCTTTGCACCCTTTGTTGATCACCAACCTAAGTTCAGCACAGGATCAACATAGCTCATCTCAAACCAACACTTTTTCGACTTTTTTCACACCTTTACCTCTCCCTATATATATTTCTTTTTATTTTAACTTTAACCTCATATTACCCTTTCCACCTTCTAATACCATGTCAACCTCACAACATCCCTACAACTCTCCCATTAAATTTCATTTATAGTCCCTCCGCAAACATGCCTTCACCCTAGCCAGATTACACTCCCATATTTCATTTACTCAGGCTTGTCTGACATTTGGCATTACCCCCAAAGGCCTCACACTTAAAGTTCCCATCTCTGGCTGCAATCCTTCTTTCCATCAGTCCTTATACCAGTTCCAAACTGCACACTCCATAGCCCTCACCTGCCTAATCCTTCACCTATACATTGACTCAGCCAATGAACACACCCATCAACTCCTATCCCAAATCAAAGTCCTCAATCTTTCCTCTCCCACATCCACACTGGCTGTTCACAGCATCCTCCTACAGCCCAACCGCAAATTAGAACAGCATGCCACCCTCCACCTCAAAAACCTATCCAATCTCCTGGTTTCCCACCTCTGGAAAGGCAACTCACTCACCCTCCATAACCTTTCCAACAAACCTCAACCTCCTCTCATTGCAGACAGACGCAGTCTCTCCCATCTACTCAATCTCCCACTTCCAGCTCCACTCCCCCAACACCTCAAAATTCTAGTCAACACAATCTGGAACCACAACACCCCAATTCAGTAGTTAACCTTTCCTCCAAACCTCTCTCCCAATCCGAAAACTCTGTCCTATCCAAAGGCCTCACCTTCAGCCCCACTCCCAGATTCAACCAAACTGCCCTTGTCAAAGGTTTACTGTGCTACACTTGTAGTCTCTGCTGGAAATATCACTTTGCCACGAAGAAAAATAATCCTGATCCCACTCCTAATGATCCAACTCCCCAAGACACTATCAAAATTGAACCCTGCCTGGAACAGTTCCATCCTCCATCACAGCAGGACCCACGTCCTCTTCCTCAAAATCACCCTCTCTAAACCTTCCAGGAATTTCTCACTTCCAGCCTTGCCTCTCAATCTTTCTTGAAAAACCTTAATCCTACTTCCAACATCACCACAGCCGAAGCCCAGGCTATCCGTGATCTGAAAGCTGACCGATCCATCGTCATTCTTCCGGCTGACAAGGGTTCCACAACCATGGTACTTGATCCTTGGGAGTATGTGGATGAGGGACTGTGTCAGCTTTCAGACAACTCTACATACAAAGTTTGCCAAGGTAATCCCATTCCTGATGTCCAGGCGGAGCTTCAAGGAATCCTCAGAAACTTAGGCCCCCTACAAAACCTTTCACCTGACTCCATCAAACTCCTGACCCCACCAACACCTCGCACTCCTACCTTCTACCTACTTCCAAAAATTCACAAACCCAAACATCCTGACCGCCACATTGTAGCTGGTTACCAAGCCCCCACAGAACGTATCTCTGCCTACGTAGATCAACACCTTCGATCCATTACATGCAGCCTCCCATCCTTCATCAAAGACACCAACCACTTTCTCGCATGCCTGGAAACCTTACCCAGTCTGTTACCCCCGGAAACCATCCTTGTAACCATTGATGCCACTTCCCTTTACACAAATATCCCGCACGTCCAGGGACTCGCTGCAATGGAGCACTTCTTTTCACGCCGATCACCTGCCACCCTACCTAAAACGTCTTTCCTCATCACCTTAGCCAGCTTCATCCTGACCCACAATTTCTTCACTTTTGAAGGCCAGACATACCAATAATTAAAGGGAACAGCTATGGGTACAAGGATGGCACCCTCGTATGCCAACCTATTTATGGGTCGCTTAGAAGAAGCCTTCTTGGTTACCCAAGCCTGCCAACCCAAAGTTTGGTACAGGTTTATTGATGACATCTTAATGATCTGGACTCACAGTGAACAACAACTCCAGAATTTCCTCTCCAACCCTTAACTCCTTTGGTTCGATCAGATTCACCTGGTCCTACTCCAAATCCCATGCCACTTTCCAACCCAAAGTTTGGTAGAGATTTATTGATGACTTCTTCATGATCTGGACTCACAGTGAAGAACAACTCCAGAATTTCCTCTCCAACCCTTAACTCCTTTGGTTCCATCAGATTCACCTGGTCCTACTCCAAATCCCATGCCACATTCCTTGACGTTGACCTCCATCTGTCCGATGTCCATCTTCACACATCCGTCCACATCAAACCCACCAACAAGCAACAGTACCTCCATTATGACAGCTGCCACCCATTCCATATCAAACGGTCCCTTCCCTACAGCCTAGGCCTTCGTGGCAAACGAATCTGCTCCAGTCATGAATCCCTGAACCATTACACCAACAACCTGAAAACAGCTTTCGCATCCCGCAACTACCCTCCCGACATGGTACAGATGCAAATAATCAGAGCCACCTCTTCATCCCCTTAAACACAGCACCTCTCACAGAAGAACACCAAAAGTGCCCCACTTGTGACAGGATGCTTCCCGGGACTGGATCAGACTCTGAGTGTGGCTCTCCAGCAGGGATATGACTTCCTAAAATCCTGCCCCAAAATGAGATCCATCCTTCATGAAATCCTCCCCACTCCACCAAGTGTGTCTTTCCGCCATCCACCTAACCTTCGTAACCTCTTGGTTCATCTCAATGAAATCCCCAAACTACCTTCCCTACCCTCTGGCTCCTACCCTCGTAACCACCCCCGGTGTAAAAGCTGTCCTATGCACCCTCCCACCACCACCTACTCCAGTCCTGTAACCCGGAAGGTGTACACGATCAAAGGGAGAGCCATGTGTGAAAGCACCCATGTGATTTACCAACTGACCTGCCTACACTGTGACGCTTTCTATGTGGGAATGACCAACAACAAACTGTCTATTTGCGTGAATGGACACAGGCAGACAGTGTTTGTTGGTAATTAGGATCACCCTGTGGCTAAACACATGCCTTGCTGCACAGTCAGCACATCTTGGCACAGTGTTACACCGTCCGGGTTTTCTGGATACTTCCCACCAACACCAACCCATCCGAACTCCGGAGATGGGAACTTGCCTTGCAGTATATCCTCTCTTCTCGATAATCGCCAGGCCTCAACTTCCGCTAATTTCAAGTTGCCGCCACTCATACGTCACCTGTCTTTCAACAACTTCTTTGCCTCTGTACTTCTGCCTTGACTGACATATCTGCCCGAACTCTTTGCCTTTAAATATGTCTGCTTGTGTCTGTGTATGTGCGGGTGGATATGTGTGTGTGTGTGCTAGTGTACACCTGTCCTTTTTCCCCCCTAGGGTAAGTCTTTCCACTCCCGGGATTGGAATGACTCCTTACCCTCTCCCTTAAAACCCCCACATCCTCTTGCCTTTCCCTCTCTTTCCCTCTTTCCTGAAGAAGCAACCGTCGGTTGCGATATCTAGAAATTTTGTGTGTGTGTTTGTGTGTTATTTTATTGTGCCTGTATACTGTCGCTTTCCCGCTTGGTAAGTGTTGGAATCTTTGTTTTTAATATATTTTTAATGCGTTGTTTGTATGATATGTTGAAATGTATTTGGTCTACAAATTTGGGACAAACATGCAAAGGATCATGGTTAATGGGAAGCATTACCAGATAATACAGAGTGTGACACACAGCCACGCAAGATGTGTATGGCCATTTTATGAATTGAAATGCTGATACAAATGCTGAATAAAATCTTTTGTTCTTGTGAGTCATTGGATCTGAGGTGACTGGTTTATTGACAAGTTTTGATTGCTGTCATCACCAGAAAATCTGAAAAGGTTACAAAAACCACAAGAGTAGTATAGCAAAGATGGATTTGAGACAAGCAAGTAAACACATTATCAGAGTACATGAAAAACACTTACCTATGCAGATAGAATTTCACACATGTGTTATGGGGTCATCTGAATGTGATACATTCCCGAATATTACTGAATTGCACATCACATGATATGGCATTGAAGATAACAAAATGGCTGACAGGTCGCCATTCACCTTAAACTCACTACAATTGCATATTTCATAAGAACATAACTTTGTTGCTAAATTTGTAATTTATTTCTTTAATTTGTTGCTATTAACTTTGTAATCAGATAAATTCAACCTTCTTTGCTTTTGGTTCAACCCCTCACTATTTTTCCCAATCCCACTTTCCCTATTCCCAATGTCCAATGGATTCCAGACCTACAGCATAATTCCTGGTCACCACTGCCAGCTACAACCTCACCTACAAATACTTCCCCTTTGCAGGCATCACCTTCAAACAAATCCATGGCATGGCAATGGGCACCCTATAGCACCATCTTATGCCAACCTATTCATGGGCCATCTAGAGGAATTCTTCCAAACCATGTAGAATCCCAAACCCCTCACATAGTTCAGCTTCATTGGTGACATCTTCACAATCTGGATGGAGGGTGATGACACCCTGCCCATATTCCTCCAAAACCTGAACACATTCTCACCCATTTACTTCATCTGGTCAGTCTTTGTCAACCCAACAAGTCACCTTCCTCAATGATGTCCTCCACCTCAAAGATGTACCCTTTGTCCATATCAAACCCATCAATCACCATAAATACCTCCACTTTGACTGCTACCACCCATTCCGTACCAAGAAGACCCTTCCTTACAACCTAACCAGCTGTAATCATTGCATCTGAGGTGACAAGCAGTCCATCTTGAAATATTCCAAGGATCTCTGAGGCCTTCGCAGACCATAATTACCTTTCCATCCTTGTACAGGATCAGATCTCCCATGGCTTATCTCTCCAGTCACCCACGGCTTCCCAAAGTACCACTGACCGGCCAAAGAGTAGCATTCCCCTCATGACTCAGTACCACTCAGGAATGGAGTAACTGAATCAAATTCCCTGCCAGTGTTTCAACTACCTCTCGTCATGCCCTGATATGAGGGATGTCTTACCCAATATCCTTCCCACCCCTCCCACAGTGGTGTTCCACAAGCACCAAACCTACACCTTATCCTTGTCCATCCTTACTCAACTCCTGCCCCCAACCCCTGCCTCAGGGCTAATATCACTGAATAGACCTAGATGCAAGACATGTCCCATACTTCCTTCCACCACCACCTACTCCAGTCTGCTCTCAACATCATCTATCGCATCAAACACAGGGCTACCTGTGAAAACAGTCACATGATCTACAAACTAAGCTGCAACCACTGTGCTGCATTCTATGTGGGCATGATAGCCAAGAAGCTATTTTGTCCACATGAATAGTCACCACCAAACTGTGGCCAAGAAACAGCTAGACCAATAAGTCATTGAGCCCACTTTCCAACACAGTGTTCTTCATTTCAGTGCCTTTTTTACATCTGGGTCCATTTGGATCCTTCCTACCTACATCAGCAGGTAGGAACTCTCCCTGCAATATATCTTATGTTCCAGTAACCCTCCTGACCTCCTCAAACATTGTTAATCACTGTCCTTCGCCCATTTATCCCAGCCACTCCCACTCCAGCACTACACAACCTTCTATTCCACCAATGCACTCACAGTCTTTTACTTCTCTCCTTTTATGCTCCCCCTGCCATCTGTCTAACCTCCTGACTGCACCTAGCTGTCCTACCATCTCCCTATCTTGTCCCTGTAAGCTCCCTCAAGCAGCACTTCACCATCTCCCACCCCTACCCTGTTATCCCTCTCCCTCCCTGCCACAGCCTCATTGTTACCACCACCACCCAGACTAATTCTCCTACCATATCTCGTTGCTCACTGTCTGCCCTCGGCAGCCAGAGACAAAGGTCAAGTTTGTGTGAATGCGTGTGGGTGTGTATGTAGTCAAATCCAGAAGAAGGCATTTTCGCTGAAAGCTTGCTTGTTAGCACTCTTTTTACTTGTTTGCAACTCAGAATCTCCTCTATATGGTGAGTAGCAATCTATCCTTTTCATAATATTGTCAGTATTCCAGCCTGGATTTTCCAATGTTTGAATATGCCAAATATGTTATCTTACTGAATTCTGTGTCCCAAAAGTGGGTAATTATTTTTATGACAAAATTAGCTTAACCTAAATGTTTTAGCAGGTGGAATATTTATAACTGTACAAGAGTTGGTGAACTGCATTTTTTCAAAGCTTAAAACTAGTCCTTTTGTGCAAAACCATTCAGAACTTTCACAAAGACATCTTTTACCATTTTCTCTTTCCTCAGCTGCACAACAATTCTCATATTACCTCCAAAACGGGCTAATTGTGCCTCATGGTTCAAATGAAATGACAGATCATCAAGCAAAAACAGTAGTGGGCTAATAATCAAACCCAGTGGGATTTCCATTGTCATTTCTCCTTATGCAGATGATGTGAAATGCCACTGTTAAGTCACAGATCCCAATTGGTGAGGATGTATTATTCACAGATTTTATTATATTCTTAGTAAATGTATAAATAGCTGACCCAGTAAAATGTTTGTTTTGAAATCCAAATTGTGATTAGCTAAGTATCCCATTACTAGACAGGTGTATTATCTTCTTAGGAATTTTAGAAAATTATGTAAGGATGACACTGGATGGTAGTTATTGACATTTGTGGTGTCAACATTCTTACAGAGAGGCCTAGCAAGAGCATATTCCAATCTTTCAAGGAAAACATCCTGAGTTAATGATGCCTTAAATAATCACTGCAGACTTACATATAATAGATTAAAAATATTTAATCAGGTGAACATACCAAACTGAGGAACATATTAATTTCTTGTAAGAAATTACTGGCAACTGAAGTGTTTTTTTAAATTCTATAAATGTATTATAGTCCTACAAGTTTTTACTGTCTAATTGGAGATATTATTCATGTCATTTGAACTGTTAGAGTCATAATGATTTTTCTTATGTCAGGTGGGGATGTTACATTAATTTTTATTTCATTAAATGTCTCCTGTATTGCTTCTTTAGAAACCAAACTGATCTTCCCCAGGTCAGCTTCTACCAGTCTTCAGTAGAAAATTCGTGTTAGAATTCTAAAACCACAACTTATTAAACTGGTGGTTCAGACTACTCACATCTGTTATTCCTTACAAAATACCGGTGAAATTAAAAAATGTAATTTTTTTCAATCCCCTTATTCAGTGCCAGATTTAGAAAACACTGACCAGCTCATCTTGATTGTGATATGTTTTACCTTACAAATGTGTTGAAAAGTTTCTTGAATTCTTAGACATAAAAAGACCACATTCTGTGCTACTTACCCACAGTGTGCTAGAGGTTTTATATGGAAGAGCTGTGGATACCAAAGATTATAGAAATCAAAGTTATGAAACTACAAATAGGTCACTATACTAAATGCCATAATATTCAGGTATTTGTTACTGGTCTTACTTCCTTGACTCCGCCTCATGATGTCAAGTGCCTTTTCAATTCTGAAATGGAGCAAATCTGCTCCAAGTGTGTCAGAGGATATGCACTTTGTGCTGGGGACCAATAAGATGTAACTCCATCAGTTACACTCATAGTTTCAAGTGTCTTTTTACATCCATATCCATATCTACATCTGTGTGCAGATGCAGCAGAAGGAACTGGCTGCAGTTCATGAACAGGTGATACCTTGGGGTGCAGCGGTGGTAGAGTATCTGGTGTGTCACATGGGATGGCCCAGGTATTAGTTATTTTGCCCATGGGCTCTGCTGCAGAGGATCCACTCTCACAGCAGGGCAAGTGGTGAGCTGTAATGTTCATGTTGCGTGAATGGAGGGCCAAGGTGGAGGCTGTCTCTCTGGGACTTGCCTGTTCATCCTATGAAGGAACAGGTGGCTATTCCTTCTGCAGGGTACAAATAGACAATCATGGGTGTGGGTTTTTTAGTTATCGGGAGCTCCAACATTAGGCTCATTATGGAGCCCCTTAGGAAGATAGCATTCAGGGCTATAAAGAAAGCCAATACACACTAATTGTGCCTTCCAGCAAGCCTCATCTCAGATGTGGAGGTGGCCTTGCCTGCGGCTATTGAGTTTTCGGGGTGCAGTCGTCTGCAAGTTGTGGCTCATGTGAGCACCGACGATGCCTGTCACATGGGTTCTGAGGCCATCCTCAGTTCGTACAGCCAGCTGGCAAAGCTGTTGCAAGCATAGCTTGCAATTTGCAGCTTTGTGCCCTGAATTGATGTCGGTCCTTTGATCTGAAGCCGAGTGGAGGGTCTCAACCAAAGACTTTGTTGACTCTGTGACAGTCTTGACAGCAGATTTCTGGACATGTGATATTGGGTGGGGATTTGTAGGACCTCTGTTAATAGCTCAAGGGTCCACTACACAAAGTATGCAGCTACTCAGGTAGCACAGTAATTATGGAGTGCACAGGGAAACTTTTTAGGCTAAGTGGTAATTTGAGGTACTCTCATGAACATTCGCTAGCAGATATGCAGAAAGGGAACTCAGACCACATCTAGAGTAAAGACAATTTGACTGATAAATTTTATCAGTACATTATTGAAGTATTTATGATAAATTTCCTGAATTTACTGCCCCCATGAAAATTCATGTTCTCAGATTATTCTAGGGACCAAGAGGTGGCTGAAAACTGAAGTAGGAAGCTCTGATACATTTAACAAGTCATGGAACATGTATCAGAAAGCTAAATTAGATGCCATAGGTGGGGGACTGTTCATTGCAGTTGACAAAAATATTGTCTCTATTGAGGCCAAAGCTGAATGTGACACTGAAGTTATCTTGTCATGTATAACAGGTCTAGGTGAAACCAAGTTAACTGTTGGATGTTTTTACTGGGCACCTGATTCCACTGTGACAGTTCTAGAGTCATTCAAAGAAGATCTACAGTCAGTAGTGCATTAATATCCAGATCACGCAATAATCATTGGAGTTGATTTCAAGCTACTGTGTATATACTGGGATGTCTATGGATTACTTGTGTGGAGTATAGACAGGCAGTCTTGCAAAGAACTTTTGAACAAATTTTCTGAAATCTGTCACGAGCGGCTAGTTTGCCAGCCCACATGCATTAGAAATATCTTAGGGCCCGCAGTTGCAAATGGGCTGGATCTTATTGACAGTAGCAGTGTAGAGATGGGTAAGTGACCATGATGTCAATGTAGCAGTTGTGGTTATGAAAGTTAATAAATCAGTCAAGAAGCCTAGAAGAGTGTTTCTACTAGAAAGAGTGGATATGCACTTGATAGTATCTCACTTAGACAGTGGAAGGACATCATTTAGTTCCAGTAAGACGGACATACAGGAATTACAGGAAAACTTTAAATCATGCTCTGGAGAGCCATATGTGTAGTAAGTTGATTAACGATGGAAAATACCCACCATGGCTTAACAACAAAATTCAGTAAACACTGAGAAAACAAAGGATGTTGCCCTCTCAGTTGAGAAGAGAATGTGGAAACAATGACAGGCAAAAGTTAGTAGAAATTAATGCATCTATGGAATCTGTGTGCAAAGCATACAACAACTACCATTGTCATACCTTAGCAAAAGATCTGTCCTATGTAAAATTGATAAGTGGATCTAAAGCTTCCATCCAGTTATTTATTGACAGGTCTGGTTTGGCAGTTGAAGATAACAAAACAAAAGCAGAAGTTTTCAATTTCACGTTAAAGAAATCATTAATGGAAGCGAATCATACAAACATACCATCATTTGACCATCAAACAGACTCCCATGTGGACAATATTGTAACAGGGATCCCTGGCATAGAGAAACAACTGAAAGAGTTGAAAACAAATAAGTCATTGGGTCCAATTCAAGTTTACAAAGGGGACTCTATGACATTGGCCCCTTACTTAGCTTGCATTTATCATGAATCTCTCACCCAACTCAAACTCCTAAGCAACAGACAAAAGGCCCAGAGGACTCTTGTATATAAGAAGAGTAAAATAATGGACCCACCAAATTATAGGCCAATACCCTGTTGTAGAATTCTTGAACATATTCTCAGTTTTGATACAATAAAGTTTTTTGAGACTGAGAAGAAATGTTCATGAATCAACATGGTTTTGCAAAGCATTGCTTGCGCAAAATTCAGCTTGCTGTTTTCTCACATGCTATACTGACAACTATGCATGAAGGTCAGCATCCGCTTAAATACTTCTAGACTGTTAATGAAGGTATGGACATATGGAGTAGCATCCCAGATACATTAGTGGTCCAAAGACTTCTTAAGTATAGACCCCAGTCTATTGTCCTGGATGACAAGTGTTCATCAGAGACAAGGGTATCATCAGGAGTGCCCCAGGCAAGTGTGGTAGGACCATTATTATTTTCTACACACACGTTAATGTCCTGGCAGGGAGATTGGGCAGAAATTTCAGTTTTTTTGCTGATAATGCTGTGGTGTATATGAAGCAGTCAAACATGAGTGACTGTAGGAGAATACAAGATGATCCAGACAAAATTTCTAGTTGGTGTGATGAATAGCAGCGTGCTCTAAATGTATAAAAATGTAAATTAATGTGGGTGAGTTGGAAAAATAAACCCATATGTTTAGATATAGTATGCTGCACACAGTCTTGTGATTTAAATATCTAGGCATAATGTTGCAAAGCAATATGAGATGGAACAAGCATGAGGATTGTGGTAGAGAAGGTGAATGGTCAACTTCAGTTTATTGGGATAATTTTGGGAAATTGTGCTTTGTTTGTAAAAGAGACCAAATATGATGCTATTGTGGTCTGTTCTTAGGTACTGCTCAAGTGTTCGGGATCCATAGCTGGTTGGATTAAATTAAGACTTCAAAGCAGTTCAGAGCTGGGCTGCTACATTTATTATCAGTAGGTTCAAACAACATACAAATGTTATGGAGATGCTTTATTAACTCAAATGGGAAACCCCAGAGGGAAGGTGATGTTCTGTTCAAGGAACATTGTTCAGAAAATTTAGACAACTAGCATTTGTAGCTGAGTGCAGAATGGTTCTACTGCCAACATATATTTCACATGAGGACCATGAATGTAAGATGCAAGAAATGAGAGCCCATACAGACACATCCTCCCCCCCCCCCCCCCTCCCTCAAGCTATGGATATTGCCATTAGTGGGGAGGCTTGCCCGCCTCAGTAATACATATAGCCATACCATAGGTGCAACCACAATGGAGTGGTACCTGTGACAGGCCAACCAAATGTGTGGCTCCTGAAGAGGGGCAACAGCCATTTCAATAGTTGCAGGAGCAACAGTCTGGATGATTGACTGAACTGGCCTTGTAATGTCAACCAAAACAGCTTTTCTGTTGTGGTACTGCAAATGGCTGGCAGCAGGGGAAACTATATCTGTAACTTTTCCTGGGGGCATGCAGCTCGACTGTATGGTTAATGATGATGGCATCCTCTTGCGTAAAATATTCTGGAGGTAAAATAGTCCGCCATTCAGATATCTGGGTGGCAACTACTCAGGAGGATGTCATTATCAGGAGAAAAAAAAAAACTGATTATCTACGGATTGGAATTTCAGATCCCTTAATCAGGCAGGTAGGTTAGAAAATTTAGAAAGAGCAATGGATAGGTTAAAGTTAGATATAATTGGAATTAGTAAAGTTCAGTGTCAGTAGGAACAGGACTTATGATCAGGTGAATGCAAGTTTATAAATACAAAATCACAAACGGGTAATGCTGGAGTAGGTTTAATAATGAATAAAAAATTAAATAGGAATGCAAATAAGCTACTACGAACAGAATATTGAATGCATTATTGTAGCCAAGATAGATATGAATCCCAAACCCACCACAGTAGTGCAAGTTTATTTGCCAATTAGCTCTGCATGTGATGAAGAGACTGAAGAAATATATGATGAGATACACTGAAGAGGCACAGAAATTGGTACAACTGTCTAATCAAGAACGAAGATTTTTTTTTTAACCGTGGATCATTTTACAACGATATTGGCTTTATCATACAGGATGTACTAGTACATACAGAATAATAAAATAAACTAGTGTCAGTACATTATAGAATACATTTTAAGCATGTCAGTGTACGAAATTACACCAGGATTGCTTCTAAAAGTTAATGCAGTAAGCTATACTTTAATATACTATAATATAGTATTGTATTCTTTATTGTATACATTATGTAATTACACAAGATTAACCACAGCTCACAATAATATTTTCAACTATAGACAGCTTTTAAATGCTGATATCCTCCTCAGGCATGTCAAAGAATTCTTTAATGTCATAGAATGTCTGTCAGCCAGCTGTACCACTTAATTAAAAGAAAATATATCCATAGACTGAACATGAATTGACTGTTTATGGAACATTTTGAGTGGGTTTATTTTGTGGGAATTTCCTGTTCTCACTAAACTGCTGTGTGGTATGTCTAAATTACCCTTTGCCCTGGTGTTGTGTTCATGTATTTCCCCTCTGACAATAAATTCTGAAATGTTATTTTTAATATAGAATACAGACACATAGATGTATAAATTTATAGTTGTGAGTATTCTGAGTCTGGAAAAAAAGAGGACAACAGTGCTCCTTATGACATGTTTTACATGTTATGTGTAAGACTTTTTTTGTAATTTCAAGATGTTCTTGATGTGAGGGGAGTGTCCTCATACAATCAGACCATATGAAATATGTGACTGGAATAGCCCAAAGTATGTCACCCTAAGGTACTCTAAAATCATTACTTCCTTTAGTTTCAAGATAAGGTATGCCACCTGAGATATTTTTTCACATATGTGATTGACATGTTCCTCCCAATAGAGTTTTGAGTCAGCAAGAATACCCAAGAGTTTAACCGACTTGTTGCCTACTCCATTTGATATTCCCATTAAAAGTTGTTGGGTTCTATCAGGATTTCACAGGAGCTTATTGGCTAAAAACCAGTCCGGGGCCTTTTCAAGTGTTTCTTTCGTTAGGATATTCAGGTCTGAAATGTTCTGATAATTGGTTAGTAATGTTGTATTGTGAGCATAATAAACGACAGGGTGGGCTTTATTTTTAGGTAAACCATTAATAACTACAATGAAGAAGAAGGGTCCAAGGATAGACCCTTGTGGTACACCTGTGCTGAATTCCACTAGGGAAGGATTTACATTTCTGACTGAAATGAATTGTTTTCAGTTACAGCTAAAGTGCTCCCTCTCACCACATAAAATTCTAGTTTCCCCAGTAGTACGTCAACAGGAATGCTATCAAAAGTTTTTCTTAGGTCACATAATACCAGTGATACCATGTTATTCTTTTCAAAAGCTGTTAAGGTTTGGTCAATGATTTCCAAGATGGCCCCTGTTGTATTCTTCCCCTTGTAAAAATCAAACTGATAGCTACATAGGATATTGTGTTTTTCAAAGAAGCTGCTTATTTGTGTGTGTATCAGTGCCTCAAATATCTTTGTGAATATTAAAACAATGGCGAGTGGTCTGTAGCTTTGGGGAATATGTTGGTCCCCTTTTTTAAAAACTGGGACAACTTGTGATACCTTAAATGCATCCAGAAAAACTCCAAATTCTACACATTTATTAAAAATAAAAGCTAATGGTTTGGCAATTTAGTGTAATCTTTTTAATTATGTTATTTGTTAACCAGCAACAGTCCATACTCTTAGAACCTGAAAATTTGGATACAGCTTTTATAACATCAACAGGTGTGACAGCCCTCCATGGAAATACCAAGTTAACAGGCAGTGGTGTTCCAACAAGGTCCATTGCAAATGAATTTGTTGCTTTAATACTGTCACTTATTTCTTTAACTGAGTTTAAATGTACTGATTTAATTCCCCATGTTCAAACAGAGCTGTTTCTGTGCATTTTGGTGTATTCTCTTGTTTTATTATTTGCCATGCTGCCTTACATTTATTGGGAGCCCTTTCTATATAGTTTTCCACTGCCTGCATTTTTGCCAGAAGAAATTTAGCTTTGTAGAATGTTTTGCATTTCAGATATGACCTATGAATGTTCATGCTCTGTTCTACCCCTTGGTTAGCGGCTTGCTCACGCATCTGGTACAGCATATTCATGTTTCCTTTAATTTCTGCTAGCTCTTCTGTAAACCAGTTCAGACTTTCCTTTTTCATTTCACTTGGATACTTACTTTTTTTTTTTTTTTTTTTTTTTTTTTTTTTTTTTTTTTTTTACTGGAGAGCGAGAGTACCATAAATCTATGTACTTTTTAAAGAAGTTGTCAAAGGTAATTTCAGCTTCCCTTTTTCCAGATTGACAATTATACATGAAGTCCCAATCTACACTGCCTAAACTATCAACAAACATACTTATGGACACTTCCTTTTGTCCTCATACTACTACTTCTTTACGTTCTTCAATTTTGACTGGCTGCCTCTTACAGAGTTTAAGGAGTAGTAGCTCATGATCTGCAAGTGCACTTCCTGCAAATCTGACTGTAAAATCTTCCCTATGGAAATTCACAACAGTACTGTATATGCAGGCATTCCTACATGTAGCACAGTTATTTGTACAATAGAGGTTTAGTGAACTTAGCGTATCCAAAAATGACGTAGCAACTGGCCTCTGTGTGTTTGCCATTTCTGTGTTGAAATCACCACAGATAGCAATTCTGTTACTCTTCAATATATTTTTAACTATCAATTCACATTTTTCAATAAACAAATTTACATCACCAACTGGTGACCTATATAGACAACATATCACTATATTTTCATTAATTAGTTTTACACAACTAAACTCCCCATCTAGTTCTGAGGAGTATATAGGTACATCAGTTCTGAAAACATTATTCCTTATTTGACAAAAATTCCAGTTTCACAATTCTTTCTCTGTTTTCTATATATCATATCTCCCACAATGTACCCTTGGGGAACAAATATATTTACTTGTTCTTAGGTTAAGCACTGCTCAGATACACATATAACATCTACATGCTCAGTGTTACATAAATGTTCTAATTCTAAAATCTTATTTCTAATACAACTTATGTTAACTTGTAAAAAAGTAAGTGGTTTGTCTTTGTCTGAATTCCTCTAAGAGAAATTTGACTCTATATTTGGAATTGTAGGTTCAGTTAATGTCTTTAATCTTAATGCACCATGATAATCTGGGTTATGTTATGTCACATACCTGTTCATCCACTTGATGACTCACTTTGTTAACTGCTTTTTTCTGTGAAATCACTGCTGTTGCCATCAAAATTCCTGGTCCCTTGGTTGTGGTTTCTTTCTTCAGGTTGGTATTCTCACTCCTTGAGCTTGAGTTGCTGTTCTTCTTTTGCCAAGTCAGTCTCTCTTCTCATATGGTGTCTTCTTTCCTGCCACATCATTAGCTGCTTCATCTAACTATTGCACTGATCTCTTGGTTATATTTATTTCTTGAGTAATTGGCCTCTCCACACATATGGAATTCACTTTTAAGAATTCTGTTGTTATTTGTGCTGGAGTTGTGTCAGTAACAATTCTCATTGATTCTTTATCTGAGACTGCAGTATCCTTCCATTTAAGTTCTATTGCTGTTTTGCACACTTCCTATTTGTTTCTTCCACTGATTCATAAACCCTTGTGCCAATAAGTTCTTTACCAGTTGCATTTAGGTGCTGTCCATGTGCAGTATATAGCTCCTTGTTACTAGAAATATTAATAAAACAAGTGTTATGGAAGCCTTTCACTACTTTTTTTTTTTTTTAGTTTTCTGTTTGTGGATTGAATTTCTTGATTTACACAGGACCATTCAGGCAGGTCATACCTGTGTGGTACACCAACTACAATCACATTTGTATTTTGTAATGCTGACAAGGATTTATGTAGTGGATGAATTGCCAAGTTAGCTTCATTCTATGCTACATCATTAGCCCCTGCCCAAATAACTGCAAAATCTTCGTTTATCAGCTTATGTTGGTCATTTGCATTTTTTTAGTATTACAGTTGAGGGGGTAGTGGTTTAACGGCTTTGGACGACAATTTAAGTGCGAGATGACTTACTTGAGATGCTTGGCTGACCTTCCTTGCAGGCTAGCTTGCTGCTGCAAACTCTCTTTCAATTCTTCTCTGAAGTATGCTGCTGGGTACGGGAATCTCTTAACACTCTTTCAACTTATAAAAATAAGTAAACATACGAAGTTTTATTTTCTTCAACTAATGATGCATATTTAAACTTGAATCATTTTACAATTCCCACTCTTCATATAAATGTATACTGCTTCGTAAGACTCTTGTGTCTCCTTGCGCTAGAAACAAACTAATTTACATATACGAGAAAGTTGGCTTAAACACCATGTTCAGTCTCAACATGAACCATAATACACGTTGTCCCTTTAACAAAGCTAAGACTAAAGTTTTTCTCAAGAGTACCTTCTCAACTGTTCTCGTTATTTTGACCATTGTCACTTACACAATTAGCACAGAATAACTTAGAAGCACCATGGTGCTTCTGTACACTTTAACTAAATCTTCCATGGATCACCCAACAAGTACTTGTCATTACCGTTCAACAGCCACGTCCACATTCTTCTCGTGACTGAATTGCAAACTTGCTCACATAAACACGTGGTGTGCAGTAGGTAGGATTCTATCATCTCACACACTTCTAAAATATCGTGTGTTCAAGATGGTAGAACTCTGCATGGTTCTAGAATTTAAGCAGAAATTCTCAAAACACTACATATCCGCACCCTCAGATCGGACACCTGAACTTTTTTTTTTTTTTTTTTTTTTTTCGGCAGTATACATTCACCCCAACAAACAACAGACCTTGCCATTGGTGAGGAGGCTTGCATGCCTCAGTGATACAGATAGCCGTATCGTAGGTGCAACCACAATGGAGAAGTATCTGTTGAGAGGCCAGACAAAGATGTGGTTCCTGAAGAGGGGCAGCAGCCTTTTCAGTGGTTGCAGGGGAAACGGTCTGGATGATTGACTGATCTGGCCTTGTAACACTAACCAAAACAGCCTCGCTGTGCTAGTATTGTGAACGGCTGAAAGCAAGGGGAAATTACAGCTGTAATTTTTCCTGAGGGAATGCAGCTTTATTGAATAGTTAAAAGATGATGGCTTCCTCTTGGGTAAAATATTCCGGAGGTAAAATAGTTCCCCATTTGGATCTCCAGTCAGGGACTACTCAGGAAAACATCATTATCAGGAGAGAGAAAACTGGTTTTCTACATATGGGAACATGGAATGTCAGATCCCTTATTCGGGCAGGTAGGTTAGAAAATTTAAAAAGGGAAATGGATAGATTAAAGTTAGATATAGTGGGAATTAGTGGCATTTGATGGCAGGAGAAACAAGACTTCTGCTCAGATGAATACATGGTTATAAATTCAAAATCAAATAGGGGTAATGCAGGAGTAGGTATAATAATGAATAAAAAAAATAGAAATGCGGGTAAGCTACTACAAACAGCAGAGTGAATGCATTATTGTGGCCAAGATAGACACGAAGCCCATGCCTACTACAGTAGTAGAAGTTTATATGCCAACTAGCTATGCAGATGACAAAGAAATTGAAGAAATGTGTGATGAAATAAAAGAAATTATTCAGATAGTAAAGGGAGACAAAAATTTAATAGTCATGGGTGACTGGAATTTGGTAGTAGGAAAAGGGAGAGGAGGAAAGGTAGTAGGTGAATATGGATTTGGGGTAAGAAATGAAAGAGGAAGCCATCTGGTAGAATTTTGTGCAGAGCATAACTTAATCATAAATAACACTTGGTTCAAGAATCATGAAAGAAGTTTGTATACATGGAAGAACCCTGGAGATACTAATACGTATCAGATAGATTATATAATGGTAAGACAGAGATTTAGGAACTAGGTTTTAAATTGTAAGACATTTCCAGGTGCAGATGTGTACTCTGATCACAATCTATTGATTATGAACTGTAGATTAAAACTGAAGAAACAACAAAAAGGTTGGAATTTAAGTAGATGGGACCTGGATAAACTGACTAAACCAGAGGTTATACAGCGTTTCAGGGAGAGCGTAAGGGAACAAATGGCAGGAAAGGGGGAAAGAAATACAGTAGAAGAAGAATGGGTAGCATTGAGGGATGAAATAGTGAAGGCAGCAGAGAATGAAGTAGGTACAAAGAGGACAGCTAGTAGAAATCCTTGGGTAACAGAAGATATATTGAGTTTAATTGATGAAAGGAGAAAATATAAAAATGCAGTAAATGAAGCAGGTAAAAAGGAATACAGACATCTCAGAAATGAGACTGACAGGAAGTGCAAAATGGCTAAACTCGGATGGCTAGAGGACAGATGAAAGGATGTAGAGGCATACCTCACTAGGGGTAAGATAGATACTGCCTACAGGAAAATTAAAGAGACCTTTGGAGAGAAGATAGCCATTTGTATGATTATCAATAGCTCAGATGAAAACCCAGTTCTAAGCAAAGAAGAGAAACCAGGAAGGGCGAAGGAGTATGTAGAGTGTCTGTACAGGGGTGGTGTACTTGAGGACAATATTATGGAAATGGAAGAGGACGTAGATGAAGATGAAATTGGGGATATGATACTGCATGAATAGTTTGACAGAGGACTGAAATACCTAAGCCAAAACAAGGCCCTGGGAGTAGACAACATTCCATTATTGGGAGAGCCAGCCCTGACAAAACTCTACCATCTGGTGAGCAAGATGTATGAGACAGGTGAAATACCCTCAGACTTCAAAAAGAATGTAATAATTCCAATCCCAAAGAAAGCAGGTGTTGACAGATGTGAAAATTACTGAACTATCAGTTTAATAAGCCACAGCTACAAAATACTAACACAAATTCTTTACAGACGAATGGAAAAACTGGTAGAAGTCAGCCTCGGGTAAGATCAGTCTAAATTCCATAGAAATGTTGGAACACATGAGGCAATACTGACCCTACAACGTACCCTCGAAAATAGATTAAGGAAAGGCAAACCTACATTTCTAGCATTTGTAGACTCAGAGAAAACTTTTGACAATGTTGACTGGAATACTCTCGTTCAAATTCTGAAGGTGGCAGGGATAAAATACAGGGAGCGAAAGGCTATTTACAATTTGAACAGAAACCAGATGGCAGCTATAAGAGTTGAGAGGCATGAAAGGGAAGCAATGGTTGGGAAGGGAGCGAGACAGGGTTGTAGTCTATCCCTGATGTTATTCAATCTGTATATTGAGCAAGCAGTAAATGAAACAAAAGAAAAACTCAGAGTAGGAATTAAAATCCAAGGAGAAGAAATAAAAACTTTGAGGTTCATCAATGAAATTGTAATTCTGTCAGAGACAGCAAAGGACATGGAAGAGCAGCTGAATGGAATGGACAGTGTCTTGAAAGGAAGATATAAGATGGACATCAACAAAAGCAAAACAAGGATTATGGTATGTAGTCAAATTAAATCTGGTGATGCTCAGATCATTAGATTAGGAAATGAGATGCATAAAGTAGTAAATAAGTTTTGCTGTTTGGGGAGCAAAATAAATGATGATGGTTGAAGTAGAGAAGATACAAAATGTAGACTGGCAATGGCAACGAATGCATTTCTGAAGAAGAGAAATTTGTTAACATCGGGTATAAATTTAAGTGTCAGGAAGTCGTTTCTGAAAGTACTTTTATGGAGTGAGGCCATGTATGGAAGTGAAATGTGGATGATAAACAGTGTGGACAAGAAGAGAATAGAAGCTCTTCAAATGTGGTGCTACAGAAGAATGCTAAAGATTAGATGGGTAGATCACGTAACTAATGAGGAGGTATTGAATAGAATTAGGGAGAAGAGAAATTTGTGCCACACCTTGATTAGGAGAAGGGATTGGTTGGTATGACATGTTCTGTGGCATCAAGGGATCACCAATTTAATATTGGAGGGCAGCATGGAGGGTAAAAAGTTTGGAAGGAGATTAAGAGATGAATACACTAAGTTTTGCATCCTGCCAAGAAGGCGGCACGTGGGTCTGCTCCTGTAAATGGAATGGGTAGGCCAAACATAGGAAGTGAGCAGGAGCAGGAGCAGGTGAGGTAAGACTCTTGGTACAGCTTTTTACGTGAAAGTACTTTTAATTATTAGTCAATGACATACATAACTTTAGAATTGAAAAGCCTGTAGGTGCAAAACCGTATTAGCATCATAAGTAGTATATAGTCTCAATAGCAAGGTGAGGTTGTAGCGATGTTTCCAGGCCATCTGCTATTCATGAAATGGGCAGAATCTGGAGTGGAGTTCACAGAGCTGGACAGCACCTGCTAGAGGGTGCTGTCATCAGTGTCGCTGTCATAGAGCCAACCTATGCCGTGGCATCGTAGCTATCAATAACACACTCAGCAGATTCTGAAGGATGTAGGTTGCAGTAGGTACTGGGAAATGAAGAAACTTGCAGAGTAGCATGGAGAGTTGCATCAAACCAGTCTCTGGACTGAAGACCACAACAACACAAGTATATATTATTTTTAATATGTTTTGTAGTTTGGAGGAACTCTGGGCAAATTGGAAGTTTTCTTTTTGACAGTCGTAAACTTACATGAAATGTAACAATGCTATTTGTGCATAGAATTCAACCTTTCCAGAATAATCCCTAAAAAATTAGTAACTTTTGCCACAATGCTGTCCCTTTCTCCTAGTACCAGTACCTATATCTAGCTTGTGGGTTGATCTTAGGAGAGCAATTCCTCTTTTCAATCTGGTAGGTACTCCCCTTTATAAAGCATTCCTATTTTTTAAGCCACAGATTGTCATATCTCCATGTAGGTATGCCTGCCCTATATACTTAGCAAATGCCAGGTACGACTCCCTTATCCTTTATGAGTAGGCCTCATGTTTCATTACCCTAGTGTACATTCCTATGTATACTATAAGTAAGTATTCTCTGGTAAAAATTAAAATCTATTTCACACTTTGCATGCACTTTTTATTTGTTCATTTACTCCCTAGAGTCCTCCTCTACTTCCCAACTTCTATATTCTTAGTAGATTCTATATCTATATATACTATTCAGGTCCACTATCATACAATTCATCAGAGTATTTATTAAACTGACATTTCCTAATGATCAGCATGACTAATGCCACTCCTGCTTTCTTTATCTTTCTTTGTTCACATCTGTTCCTTGTCTATCTCCTGCTCATTACTGCTTTATAGTTATCCCACAACTCACATGGTTTTGTCTCCCTCTTTGTGTATGCTGATTCTTCAGCCTTCTTATCTAAAGATAATATGTGTATCATTAGAAACTCTAGAAACAAGGAAGAACTTAGTGAATATGGAAAGAGGGGAAAAACAGATATGTCTTCAAATGAGAAGTAAGAAAGGAAAATAATAGATATGGTTGTTAAGATCAAAGAAGAGAAAGAAGATAGCCCCTTCCCCAGGATACCTACCCCTCTGGAACTTGAGTGAGACCCTGGAGGAGGTTTGGTGTTAAATCGTCTCCTACAGAACGGACATTCCCACCTTCACCCTTGAGGTCCCCAGAAATGGCAATTGTGAAGAATCAGGCGCACTTGTTTTGCGAGGGTTGTATGAAAGGTGTGACGTGTGTTTTTTGTTAGCTGTGATTTATTTGCTCTTGTAAACCATGCTTTTATTTACAATACCCACTCCTTTCAAAACCTATACAAACCCTCCCATTTAAATCACATCTCATAAAAGTTATAAAATACTCTACACAAAATAGAAAATTCATTCTCTATGGTATCACAGTTGTTTAATTATTCACCTCATATTATATTATCCATAAATATCATACTCTATTAATTTTATTTTATGTCGATATCACCTTCTTTCTTATTCTGTGATTCTCCTAAGTTTTCTTTATCTTGTAGTCATATCAAGGTTTCTAAGCGCTATGGTTGTAGGATAGTTTAAGGTATTAAGAATAAATGACAGAATAGTTCAAGATTTTAAAGGAATTTGGTGCACGAAAACTATTTTGGAAGAAACAATGAAAACAACTCACAGTCATCACTCCACCCGTTAACTCAGAAAATTAATGTGCCTGGGGGAATATAAGACTCTGCTC
The DNA here is from genome assembly GCF_023897955.1 of Schistocerca gregaria. NCBI lineage: Eukaryota > Metazoa > Arthropoda > Insecta > Orthoptera > Acrididae > Schistocerca > Schistocerca gregaria. The sequence goes on from NC_064922.1 coordinate 118,416,900, forward strand.
AGGTCCCACGGGCCTGATATTAACATTTCTTGTGCACTGGCAATACCAGTATATCTCTTTAAACTTCTTTTGAAAGTCACCCCACTGCAAATCAGTCACCACTTCACTACATTAGGTGAAGTTACCCTTTTGTTAACTTTATCCAGGATAAGTATGAATTCTTTCCAAAGGTCATCTATACCTTTCCTGGTATCATTAAGTTCAGAAGATAGAATAGGAGATATGTTTCGATATGTTACTCTCTTCTTCAACCTGTTCCTCCAAACTACTTATATTTATGATATCAGCTCTTGCTAATTTCTCTTTGAAGTTCCTTTCCACATTATCTACTCATGTATTAACACCTGTAATTTGCAATTGAGTTATTCATCATCATCATCATCATCATCATCATCATTTAAGACTGGTTATGCCTTTCAGCATTCAGTCTGTACCATAGCCCCCTTATAAAATTCCTCCATGATCCCCTATTGTGTGCTAACATTGGTGCCTCTTCTGATGTTAAACCTATTATTACAAAATCATTCTTAACCGAATCCAGGTACCTTCTCCTTGGTCTGCCCCGACTCCTCCTTCCCTCTAGTGCTTAACCCATGAGTCTCTTGGGTAACCTTGCTTCTCCCATGCATGTAACATGACCCCACCATCTAAGCCTGTTCTCCCTGACTACTACATCTACAGAGTTCATCCCCAGTTTTTCTTTGATTTCCTCATTGTGGACACCCTCCTGCCATTGTTCCCATCTACTAGTACCTGCAATCATCCTAGCTACTTTCATATTGACATTAAATTATCGTGCTGATCAACACTCTCTTTCAAAGTACTCAACCCTCACTTTACAGCATTAAATTTAACATTGCACACATTTTCAAAGGATCCGAACTTTTCATTAAGGTCTGATTCTACACTGTTACATTTGTCTTCAAAATTCAGTTCTAACCTTTTTGTCAAATTCTGAAAATTATCGTTCTGTATCTGGCTGAAGTCAGTACACATTTGATTTACGTGATTAGTCAAGGAACTAGTCAATTCATTCTTTAAATCTAATTTCAAATTTTCTACTTTACTATTTAAGGCATCAAATTCAGTCTTTAAAACATCCATGCCTTCACATAGATTACTGAATTCTTTCCTATGTGAGTTGACTTTGGCATTTAACAATCCTAAATTTGTTGTTTGGGCATTTACTATGAGAATTTACTGATTCTAGTTTTTCACTCAGCGTCGTATTTTGAGTTTTGCTTATATTTACTCAGACCAGTCAGACACTTCCTTACTAACTTTCATAGACATAGCTAGTTCTTGAGTTTCCTTGATTTGTCATATATTATCCATATTCTTGCAAGCTTTTGATCTTGTGAGCATTTAACTAACTTCAAGTATGGTAACTACACTAATAAACTTCACTGAACAGTTTGTACTACTTTGTACTAAAACAATAAAATTCTGTTTTACACTCACCCAATGGAAAATCTGTGCTGTGTCGATGAGCAGATGTGGAGGAAAGTCAGCACCAGTGAACAGCAGCTGGTGCTGGCAGCATCAGATGTTGGTTTCCGCATCTGAATCCCAGTGATGTGTGCATGAGCGCTCTACACACCCCGCACCACATCTTCATAATGAAAGTGTTCTAAGCGTGTTTCTTCTCAGAGAAACACACTGGAATCTTCTTCTTTAATTCTCAGTTCAAAATTTTCCTCCTTTAACTACTTGTCCATGTTCCATTGTCACAGAATAAGTTCTTTGTCATATTTGGTTTAGTTGCTATGGAAACATACAACAGATTTTTTCCTTGTTTTTTGGTCTTAGAATTCATGTTTTTTCAGTCCTCCCAAGATCGCCACATTCTAACAGCTTTGGAAAATGATTTAAGTGTGAAGTAGATACCCAAACTTCCACTTCGTTTATGAACTTCTTTTTTGAGATGACATACATGAGATGCTTGGCTGACCTTCCTTGAAGGCTAGCCTGCTGCTGCAAACTCTCTTTCACTTCTTTTTTGAAGTATGTTGCTAGGAATCTCTTTCTACTTATAAAAATAAGTAGACATACAAAGTTTCATTTTCTTCAACTAACGATGCATATTTGAACTTGAGACATTTTACAATTCCCACTCTTCATATAAATATATACTGATTCGTAAGCCTTTCATGTCTCCAAATGTTAAAAACAAACTAATTTATATATATGAGAAAGTTGGCTTAAATACCATGTTCAGTCTCAACATGAACCATAATACACGTTGTCCCTTCAACAAAGCGAAGACAAAAGATTTTCTCAAGAGTACCTTCTCAACTGTTCTCGTTATTATACCAATGGTCACTCATACAGTTAGCACAGAATAACATAGAAGCTCCATGGTTCTTCTGTACACTTTCACTAAAACTTCCATGTATCGCCCGGCAAGTACTTGTCATTGCCATTCGACCACCACTTCTACATTCTTCTCGTGACTGAATTGCAAACCTGCACACACAAACATGTGACGAGGAGCAGGCAGCACACTATCATCCCATGTTCACTTCTAAAATATTGTGTGTTCATGATGGTAGATGGCTGAGTGGTTCTAGAATTTATGTAGAAATTCTCAAAACACTACACTGGTATCACCTTCCCTTCAACGTCTTATTTATTTAAAGCTAAGTTTAAAATGTTTCTTGCACTGCCATTGCTATCAGAGGCAATGAATATTTTGGGTCTCCTACTCATCAACTGACTCTCTGGAGCAAAGGTTTGGATTTTCATTGCTGCACATTTAGATTGCTTTACATTTTGAACTGTATTCTATGTTGTGGTATGCATGTTGTGTTGTGGATTGTGCTTTATGTTAGATGCCTCACATTTCTTTCTTGGCTGATTCTTGACTTTGTACTTCATTTGTTAATACACATATAACTGTTTTCAAATACTTACATTCCTTTCTTATAATTGTGAGTTCATTCTTTAACTTTTTGCAAATACATGTTTTTAATGGGTAATAGGCGTTGCCGACTGCAGTGCCATATTCTGCCTGTTTATATATATATCTGTATTTGAATATGCATGCCTATACCAGTTTCTTTGGCACTTCAGTGTAAAAGAAATTATTCAGATAGTTAAGGCAGATGAAAATTTAACAGTCATGGGGGACTGGAATCAGATACTAGGAAAAGGAAGGGTAGGAAAAGTCATAGGTGAATATAGACTGAAAGAAAGTAATGAAAGATAAAGCCACCTGGTAGAATTTTGCACAGAGTATAATTGAATCATAGCTAGCACTTGGTTTAAGAATCACGAAAGAAGGTTGTATACATGGAAGAAACCTGGAGACACCGGAAGATTTCAGATTGATTATATAATGGTTAGACAGAGATTTAGGAACCAGGTTTTAAATTGTAAGACATTTCCATGGACATGTGTGGACTCTGACCACAATTTATTGTTTATGAACTGTAGATTAAAACTGAAGAAACTGCAAAAAGGTGGAAATTTAAGGAGATGGGACCTGGATAAACTGACTAAACCAGAGGTTGTAGAGAGTTTCAGAGGGAGCATAATGGAACAATTGATTGGAACAGGGGAAAGGAATACAGTAGAAAAATAGTAGGTAACTTTGAGAGATGAAATTCTGAAGGCAACAGAGGATCAAGTACCGTATTTACTCGAATCTAAGCCACACTTTTTTTCCAGTTTTTGTAATCCAAAAAACCACCTACGGCTTGGAATCGAGTGCAGAGTAAGCTGAAGTTTTGAAAAATGTTGGTAAGTGCCTCAACAACTAACTTCTGCTGTCGAATATATGTAGCGCTACACAGGCATGCTTTGCAGGCACAAAGATAAATACTGGTGCCAAAACTTCTGCGTCAGTAAATAAATTAAAAAAAAAAAGTGGAAGACGAGATTTTTTTCTCCGCCTCGAGTTTCGACCACTGCATTTTCACACATTATCCCATGAAGTAAATACAAATTCCATATTGTTCATATTCAAAAGTAGCAGCATTTCAATATAGTACGAAAATCCGGTTGGCAATACAGTTTGGGATGTTTGTCAATATGGCCAACTCTACGCTCTGAATTTCTTCCTACCTATGAGAAGAGATGGTTGCTAATAGGAACTTTTATGAATTGTGAATCACATGCAGTATTCTCTTCACCATAAGAATAATACGAATATAAGCATTTTGCCATGTATTCTTTCGTGTTTGCTGCTATCTCATTTAAATACTGTCTGCCTAACAAACTACGAAACTAGAGTGAGACAACAGCAAATGCGGAAGAATATACATATCATGTCATGTTTATATTCGTATTATTCTTATACCTAATAGTGATACAGTCAGAAGTGAAGCATGGCAATTGATTAGATTTTTAAATCTAGGATGACTCTAATTTCTGTGCAGAATGTAACGTACTAAAAAGGCATCTGCAAAGATTTTCAAACAGAGAAAAATTTTCGCTGAACTCTCGTTCAGAACATCATCTATCATACACAGTCCATTATTTGGTTCTTGTTGATCATTATCAAAGAAAGCATCAGTGTAAGTAACAACAAATAGCAGTCTCTTGCCATTGTTTTGCTAATGAGACGATTCCTCTCTTTTTGTTTTTCATTGTAAGCAGCGGTAGCGCGCACAAAAGCAAGCCATGCCGCGAGCGGCAACAGGTCTTAAGCATTCATTATCAGAATGCAACAAACAATGCATGACACAGTACAGTAATGCATTTTCAGCTTAGAGTGACTTAAACACCTATAATAAAGAGAATGGCACTTACCAGATCAAAGAAAAATAAGCAATCAATGCAAACGAAACAAAGCACGTGAAAAAGGAAGTGTACCCGTATAAATAAGGACTCAGTGCCAGTCACATAGCAATGGCTAACTGTTACAGCTTAACTGCTAAGCTTACGACTTGAGCCAAACTACTGTAGCTGTATTGTCATTCATTCGACTTAAATTGTGTCTTATTACAATGGACCAACTTTGTTTCGATTTGGAGGTGCGGCTTAAAACTTTTCTCTCCCCTTGAATTTCGAGTCTCAAATTTCATGTGTGGCTTAGATGTGGGAAGGGAAAGCAGAAAGGTGGAAGGAGTATATAGAGGGTCTATGCTTGAGTGGAATATTATGGAAATGGAAGATGATGTAGATGAAGTTGAGATGGGAGGTACGATACTACATGAAGAATTTGACTGAGCACTGAAAGACCTAAATCAAAACAAGGACATGGGAATCGACAACACTCCATTATAACTACTGGGGGAGCCAGCCATGATAAATACTAATGCAAATCCTTTACAGAAGGACTTCTCATAGAAGATAGGTTAGGGAAAGGCAAACCTATGTTATAGCATTTGCAGACTTAGAGGAAGCTTTTGGAAATGTTGACTGGAATAGTCTCTTTCAAATTCTAAAGGTGGCAGTGGTAAAATACGGGGAGCAAAATGCTACTTACAATTTGTACAGAAACTGGGTGGCAGTTATCAAAGTCAACGGCGGGGGACGAAAGCAGTGGTGGAGAAGGGAGTGAAACAGGGTTATAGCCTATTCACGATGTTATTCAATCTGTATATTGAGCAAGCAGTAAAGGAAACAAAAGAAAAATTTGGAGTAGGAATTAAAGCCCAGGAAGAAGAAATAAAAATTTTAAGGTTTGCCAGTGACAGAGTAAATCTTTCAGAGACAGCAAAGGACTTGGAAGAGTAGTTGGATGTAATAGACAGTGTTTTGATAGGAGGATATAAGATGAACATCAACAAAAGTAAAGCAAGGATATTGGAATGTAGTCAAATTGACGGAGCACTGAAAGGCCTAAATCAAAACAAGGACATGGGAATGTACATCACTCCATTATAAGTATGGGAGAGCCAGAAAAACGTGCCTGAAGAAGAGAAATTTGTTACCATTGGGTACAGATTAAAGTGCCAGGAAGTCTTATCTGAAAGTATTTGTATGGAGTGTTGCCATGTATGGAAGTGAAACATGGATGATAAACTGTTTAGGCAAGAAGAGAGTAGAAGCTTTTGAATTGTGGAACTACAAAAGAATGCTGAAGACTAGATAGGTAGATCAAGTAACTAATGAGGAGGTATTGAGTAGAACCGTGGGGAAGAGGAATTGGTGGCACAACTAGACTAGAAGAAGGGATGGGATGGTGGGACACATTCTGAGGCATCAAGGGATCACCTCTTAGTAGTGAGGTGGGGAGGGGAGAGGAGGGGAGGGGGAGCATAGAAGGTAAAAATCATAGAGGTAGACTAAGGGATGAATACAGTAAGCAGATTCAGAAGGATGTAGGTTGCAGTAGTTACTCAGAGATGAAAAGGCTTGCACGGGATAGAATAGAATGGAGAGCTGCATCAAATCAGTCTTTTGACTGAAGACCACACCAACAACACATACATATGGACATTCATTTATCCTTTGCTCCATTAGGAAAGGAAATGACCAGTAGTGCCACAGAGTACACTCTGCTGAGCACTGTATGATGGCTTGTGTAATGTGCATGTAGATGCAGAATGCTCTTTACTATTATGAGCAGTATTGTACATTCTGTAGTGTGATGGCTCCTATTTCACATGTCGGGCATTTCAAATATCATCCACCACCCCTTTTTTTACTGTCATGTGTGCATGAATATTTTTACTCAGATACTAAAGGTTACAAAGGTTACAGGTATGGAAGTACATACACATAAAAAAAAGTTTTGCATGACACTGGTTCCCAGAACTCCTTAAGATAGATGTTGACTCTGGACATTGTATCACACACACTGTTCTTTGACTGTTCAGAGATGTCACTCCACCCTGTGGCTTCGGGGGTTAGAATAGGCCAGCGGTATTCCTGCCTGTCGTAAGAGGCGACTAATAGGAGTCCCTCTCCCTCAAGGGGGTAGTTAGCGCCTGCGTCCGGAGACGGATGGTTTCACGACATATGTTTGCGTTCATTTTGGTTTTTCACTTTTTCTGGTTTCTTCCTTCCTATGGTTGGTTCCTTTCTTTGTTCTTCTCCATCTCACTGTCTTCCTTACTCTTCTCCTTGCCTTCTTTTCCTTGCCTTCTTCTCCTTGCCTTCTTCTCCTTCTCTGGTCTCCGCATCGGCATTTGAGACAGTCTCTCCTTTCTTTCTCTCTCTCCTTTCTTTTTCCTCTTCTTCCTTCCTCCCTGTGCATGACTAAAGGCCGACCCACGCGTTCGCACGCGTAGCCGGTGACGGGGTAATGCATAATTCCCCGCCCTGGGTAGACAAGTAAGGCACGCACGTAACCCCTGGTAAAGGTCAGGCCCAGGGAGGGGTGATTGCCTGAGCTGACACCTTCCGACCATGCCGATTGGTCCCTCCGTCCGTTTCTAGGGAGGTGTGACCTGAGGTGTGAACAATCACCTAAGGTGGGGGTGCGCTCTGAGAGGGTCCCCACAAGGAAGGAGCGCACCAACGGAGACGCTGGCAATCATGGGGAATTCCTCCGCAATGGAATTCTCTTCTTCTTCTTATCTCTCGACTTCTGCCCACAAACTGAAATTTTACCAGCCACCAGTGACAAAAGTACTACCGCCAGCCCCACAGTTCCTCGTAGTTTCTCAATCTGAGGACAGGAAGGATTTTTCCTCTGTCAACCCTTTCGTTATCCAGAAGGGCATAGATGCCATAGCCGGATCTGTCAAGTCTTGTACCAGGATGCGTAATGGTACCTTGTTACTAGAAACTGAGAGCACCTTTCAGGCACATAAACTGCTTCGGGCCACACCCCTGTACACGTTCCTTGTCCGGGTGGAGGCTCACCGCACTTTGAATATGTCTCGTGGTGTGGTATATACTAGATCACTCTATGGATTGACTGACGAGGAGATTGTCTTTCCTCTCTGAGCAGGGCGTGACGGCTGTCCATAGGGTCATGAAAAAGGTCAAAAATGACCTTATATCGACCCGGACACTTTTCTTGACCTTTGATATTGTTCAGCTGCCGTCGCACATCAAAGCGGGCTACGAGGTAATTTCTGTTCTCCCCTATGTCCCGACACCTACGCTCTGCTACCAGTGTCTGCGTTTTAATCACACTCGCCAGTCTTATTCCAATGTGGCTACATGTGTAACTTGTGGCAGGGATGCCCATGAGGGTGACTGTCCACCTCTGTCCCTCGTTGTGTGAACTGTCACTGTGACCATGCAGCGTCCTTCCGCCACTGTCCCATCTACAAGGAAGAACGCTGTATCCAAGAAATTCGGATCAAAGAGAAAGTGTCCACCTTGGCTGCTCGCAAGCTATTCGCTAGTAGGAAGCCCACATTGCTCCCAGCGGGGAAGTACAGTACTGTCCTCACCTCTCCTCGGACTACCAGGTAGGTGGCGACGCAGACATGCGATCTGACCTTCAGCACTACAGTTGTCCGTTCGGCCAGTGCTAAGATCGCCCAGTCAACATCTTCTCTTCCTCCCATCGCCCCTCCGACACAAGCACCTTTATCAGCTTCTGCCAGGACGAAGACCCAGAAGTCAGATGCATGGGCCTTCAAGAAGGAACCGTCTCATGCAGACCTTCTACGTACCTCGAACCCTCAACCATCGACCAATCCTTCCACAAAACGACCTTCCAAGAAGGCTCATAGAAAGCACTTGTTCACCTACCCCGCCACGGCGCATTTCTCCTCCTGCGCCACCCAGCGGTTACTGCCCCAGGCAATCATCCGTTTCGCCTGGCCGCACCGCTGGTAGCCGAACATCTGGCCGTTCACCAGCGGAGGAAGCGCCCCGTCCCGGCAATGTTCACAAGATGGCCGATGAACCTATAGAACAAATGGACAATGACTGTCCGTCTCCTGCTAGCGGCGACAGTGGTCGCTCGAAGCCGGGCCCTCAGCGGCCTTCAAGATGACCCCTTCTTGCATCTTCTTCTCATGATGGCACTTATTCACTGGAATATTCGCAGCATTTGCTCCAACCGAGAGGACTTGAAATTGCTGCTCCGCTTGCACCGTCCGCTCGTCATAGCCCTCCAGGAAACGAAGCTACACCCATGCGATCAAATTGCCTTGGCACACTACACCTCTGTGTGTTTCGACTTACCCCCTGTGGCAGGTATTCTGGCTCACGGAGGGGTTATGTTGCTGGTCCGGGATGATATCTACTATGATCCCATCACATTGCACACCGGCCTGCAGGCAGTTGCCGTCCGCATTACTCTCCCCACTTTTACATTTTCCATCTTTGGGGCTCTCCAGCATCATGTCCTAGGGGCTCCCTGTTAGCAGACGTTTTCAACCTGCTCAATCTTGTCTGCCTCAATACTGGAGCCCCTACTTTCCTATCAGACACCTCTCACACCTATTCCCATTTAGACCTCTCTGTATGAACTACCCAACTTGCACGCTGGTTTGAGTGGTATGCACTCTCTGATACATATTCGAGTGACCACCTCCCGTGTGTTATTCACCTCCTGCATCATACCCCCTCTCCGTGCTCAACTAGTTGGAACATCTCCAAAGCAGACTGGGGGCTCTTCTCTTCTAGGGCAAACTTTCAAGATCAAACCTTCGCAAGTTGCCATAGTCAGGCCGCACACCTAACGGAAGTCATTCTCACTGCTGCTGAATATTCCATCCCTCACATTACTTCTTCTCCACGCTGCGTACCAGTCCCCTGGTGGACCGCAGCATGTAGAGACGCCTTACGTGCTCGTCGACGTGCTTTACGCACCTAAACGCCACCCTACAGTAGCGAATTGTATCAATTATAAACGATTACGTGCGCAGTGTCGTCGTATTTTTAAAGAAAGCAAGAAAGTCAGCTGGGCTGCTTTCACAAGCACCTTCAACAGTTTTACTCCTTCTTCTGTTGTCTGGGGTAGCCTGCGCTGGCTATCTGGCACTAAGGTCCACTCACCAGTTTCTGGCTTGACGGTCGTTAATGACGTTCTTGTGGCCCCTGAGGATGTCTCCAATGCCTTCGGCTGCTTTTTCGCAGAGGTTTCGGGCTCCACTCATTACCCCCCTGCCTTCCTCCCCCGAAAACAGGTAGAGGAGGCTCGGCAACCTAATTTCCACTCCTCGAATTGTGAAAACTACAATGACCCATTCACCATGCAGGAACTCGTAAATGCACTTGCCCGGTCATGGTCCTCCACTCCAGGGCCTGATTCTATTCATACTCAGATGCTGAAGAACCTTTCTCCTGCGGGTAAAGGTTTCCTTCTTTGTACTTACAATCGCATCTGGATTGAGGGACATGTTCCCGCATGCTGGTGCGAGTCTATTGTTGTACCGATTCCTAAGCCGGGGAAAGACAAGCACTTACCTTCCAGTTATCGACCCATCTCGCTTACCAGCTGTGTCTGTAAGGTGATGGAGCGAATGGTTAACTCTCGTTTGGTTTGGCTGCTCGAATCTCGACGCCTACTTACCAATGTACAATGTGGATTTCGTAGGTGCTGCTCTCCTGTTGACCATCTGGTTACCTTGTCGACCTTCATTATGAATAACTTCTTGTGGAAGCACCCGACCGTGGCTGTGTTCTTTGATTTGGAGAAGGCTTACGACACCTGTTGGAGGGCAGGCATTCTCTGCACCATGCATACATGGGGCTTTCGCGGTCACCTCCCTCTTTTTATTCGTTCCTTTTTAATGGATCGACAGTTCAGGGTATGTGTGGGTTCTGTCCTGTCGGACACCTTTCGCCAGGAGAATGGGGTGCCACAGGGCTCCGTTTTGAGCGCCGCTCTCTTCGCCATAGCGATCAATCCAATAATGGATTGCCTCCCAGATGATGTATTAGGCTCCCTTTTCGTGGACGATTTTACCATCTATTGCACCGCGCAGTGTACATGTTTCCTGGAATGGTCTTCAGCATTCTCTTGACCGTCTTTACTCCTGGAGTGTCGCCAATGGCTTCCGTTTTTCTGCCGAGAAAACGGTCTGTATTAACTTCTGGCGCTACAAATAGTTTCTCCGTCCGTCCTTACGACTCGGCCCTGTTGCTTTCCCATTCGTGGAGACAACAAAATTTTTAGGTCTTACATTTGACAGGAAACTTAGTTGGTCTCCACATGTGTCATATTTGGCTGCCCGTTGTACCCATTCTCTAAATGTCCTCCGTGTTCTCTCGTGGGGAGCGGATCGAACCGTCCTACTTCATCTATATCGGACGATCGTCCGCTCCAAGCTGGATTATGGGTGCTTTGTATACTCCTCTGCACGGCCGTCCATCTTCCACCGCCTCAACTCCATAGAACATCGGAATTTACGGCTTGCGATCGGAGAGTTTTATACTAGTCCCGTCGAGAGTCTTCATGCTGAAGCCAGTGAATTGCCACTCACCTACCGGCGCGATATACTGCTTTGTCGTTACGCCTGTCGGCTACTGTCAATGGCCAACCACCCATCGTATCGTTCCTTTTTTGATGACTCTCTTGACCGTCAATACGGGTTGTATGTCTCTGCCCTGCAACCCCCTGGAGTTCGCTTTCGTTGCCTCCTTCAACACCTTGATTTGTCACTCCCTGCAACCTTTAGAGTGGGCGAGAGCCACACGCCACCTTGGCTCCAGGCTCAGGTTCGCATTCACCTTGACCTCCGCTCACTCCCAAAGGAGGTTATCCCCGGTTCGGTATACCACTCCCGTTTTGTCGGACTTCGTTCGAAGTTCATTAATATGACCTTCATTTATACAGATGGCTCTAAGGCCAATGACGGGGTCAGGTGTTCTTTTATTGTTGGGGCACAGAGTTTCAAATACCGGCTACATGGCCGTTGTTCGGTCTTCACAGCTGAGCTCTTTGCCCTCTACCAGGCTGTTCTTTACGTCTGCTGCCACCGATATTCTGCTTATGTCATCTGCTCCGATTCTCTGAGCGCCATCCGGAGCCTCAGTGATCCGTATACGGTTCACCCTTTTGTCCATCGGATCCAACGCTCTCTTCAGCAGCTGGTGGACGACGGGTCTCCTGTTAGCTTTATGTGGGTTCCTGGCCATGTCGGTATCCCTGCGATCAAAGCTGCAGATGCCACGGCCAAGGCTGTGGTCCTCCAGCCTTGGACAGCTTCTTGTTGTGTCCCTTCATCATATTGTAGCACGGTCATTTGTCGGCGCATTTTATCACTGTGGCATGGCGATTGGGCCGCACTTAGAGACAACAAGCTTCGGGCCTTGAAATCTCTTCCCGCAGCTTGGACGTCCTCCTCAAGTCCTTCTTGGTGGGAGGAGGTTGTTTTGGCCCAGCTACGAATTAGACACTGCTAGTTCAGCCATCACAATCTGCTGATGGCAGCGCTGGCGCTGTTCTGTCCATGTGGGCAATCGCTGACGTTCCGCCACATTTTAACGTCCTGTCCGGATTTTAATAATCTGCATCTTGATCTTGGCCTGCCATGTACTCTGGATGCCATTTTAGCGGATGACCCAGGAGCTCCTGCTCGCGTTCTTCGTTTTATCAACTTGACACACCTGTCTAAGGACGTTTGATTATGCTGTAGTTTTTTAATCCTATGCCTGGTAATACGTCTTTTATAGTGTTGTCCGTTTTAGTTGCTGTTTTAACCTTGTGCCTCGCGGTAAATTCCTAAATTAGTCAGGGCACTAATGACCATTGTAGTTGTGCACCCTAAAACCACAAAAAAAAAAGAGATGTCACTAAAACCGCACAGAAATCTAAGCAACCATGCATTAGCAGCATCTATTAGATGGAGGAGGTCTGACAGCCAATCATTTCCAGTTATTCCACCAGGAATGAAGTACACAGCCTGTGTTGTCTGTAATTAAATCATGCCTTGATGGTCAATACTGTGGTTCAATCACGTTTGCATTGCTACTTTGTGCCAGGAAGGGCTCATACAAGGGAAGTGTCCAGGTGTCTCAGAGTGAAACAATGGGATGTTGTTCGAACATGGAGGAGATACAGAGAGACAGGAACTGTTGATGACATGCCTCGTTGAAGCTGCCCAATGGCTTCTACTGTAGTGGATGACCGCTTCCTAAGGATTATGGCTTGGAGGAACCATGATAGCAACACCACAATGTTGAATACTGCTTTTCGTGCAGCCACAGGATGTTGTATTATGAATCAAACTGTGTACAATAGGCTGCATGGTGCACAACTTCCACAGTGAGGTCCATCTTTGCAAACCTGACACCATGCATCACGGTACAGTTGGGTCCAACAACATGTCGAATGGACCACTCAGGATGGGCACCACATTCTCTTCACCGATGAGTGTCACATATGCCTTCAACCAGACAATTGTCAGAAACATGTTTTGAGGCAACCCGGTCAGGCTGAACGCCTTAGACACACTGTCCAGTGAGTGCAGCAAGGTGGAGGTTCCCTGCTGTTTTGGGGTGGCATTATGTGGGGCCGATGCATGCCGCTGCTGGTCATGAAAGACACCACAATGGCTGTACGATATGTGAATGCCATCCTCTGACCGATACTAAAACCATATCGGCAGCATATTGGCAAGGCATTCATCTTTACGGACAACAATTTGCGCCTCCATGATGCACATCTTGTGGATGACTTCCTTCAGGATAACGATATCACTCGATTAGAGTGGCCAGAATGTTCTACAGACATGAACCCAATCAAACATGACTGGGATGGATTGAAAAGGGCTGTTTATGGACGACGTAACCCACTAACCACTCAGAGCGATGTACACTGAATCGCCATTGATGTGTGGGACAATTTGGACCATCAGTGCCTTGATGAACCAGTGTGGGCATTAGAGGTATTGGTGTGTACAGCATTTTGGACCATCACCTCTGAAGGTCTCACTGTATGGTGGTACAACATGCAATGTGTGGTTTTCTTGAGCAATAAAATGGGCATAAATGATGTTTATGTTGATCTCTTTTCCAATTTTTTGTACCGGTTCCGGAACTCTCGGAACCGAGGTGATGCAAAACTTTTTTTGATGTGTGCTGTTTTACACTATACTTTGCTAAATGCGCATTAACATTCAGGCTCTTTATTCATCAATGACCTATGTCATTATAACTACCAGCTAATTTCCACAATAACTTCTCTATAGAGCATGAATAGTACCAAACCTGCTGGGAGTGACTAATTAAGATGCTGATAAGAGTGTGTTACATAAGTAGAGACATGCTGCATGTTGTGTCCCACAGCTGCTAGAAATTATGTAACAGAATCACAGAAGGAAGGTTATGGCTGAAGAGGAGCACACATATTCACTTTATTCTTGTGTGAAAGTGAAATATTTTGGTGTTATTGACTGGAAGATGTCTAGGTGTCAGCTAAGCCACCTAATTAGAAATTACTTTGCACATGTTCACACCTTCATTCTGTGAAGTTCAAGTGTTGTAACTCAGTTGTAAATGTTTGATAACATGGGCATTAAGACTGCATGTTTATGTACTTGGTGACAATGAAAGATGTAAGGAAGATGGTGAAACCTGCAAATAGCATTTAACTTGCTTCTAAATAGCCAAAGGAGCTGACCAACTCAACATCCCTATCAAATTTATGGATTTTCATCAACACAGTTTCATGGCTCCACTCAGTGGTATACTGCGTAAATATTTTTGATTTAACTAAAGAGATTGGGACATAATCTAATGACCAGAATATGTTACCATCTCTCCTATCCGTGATAATGAAACTCTTTACCTCTACATCAAGTGTCATCCCTGTAATATACATTAGGATTTTAGGCTTGGACACAGACAGATTTAATTAGTTAGTTATATGTTCAATGTATCAAAAGAAAAATGATATACAGGTATAAGATGTGAGTTAGTAATTTCTACTCAGTATCTTTTACACATTAAAGTAATATAAATTCTTGTGTGGAACAGGAGTTGCCAAAGAGAAACTTTCTCAGTTTGTTTTCAAATTTTACTTTGCTGTCTGTCAGACATTTTGTTATCACTGTATACATGATCAAAAATATTTGTCTCAGCATTGTGCACCACTTTTTGTTTTAAAGACGACCTTAACGTGGAGCAATGAATCTCTTTTTTTGCTTCTGGTGTTGTAATTATGTACTGTATTACTGTAGCAGATTATTTACAACAAACTTCATGAGGGAATAAATATACTGTGAAGCGGTAGTCAGGAAGCCCAGTTTCTTTCTTAAAGATGAGTTACCTCAGAACATTATTCCATATGGCATTAATGAATACAAATATGTAAAATATGTGAACATACTGAATTGTCTCTCCCAAAGATTTACAATGATTCTAAGTTCAAACGTGGCTCAAGTAAGTAGTTTTATGAGTTTCAGAATGTGCCTCTTCAAATTTAAACTCTTGTCAATATGGACATCTAAGAATTTTGAAGTTTCCACCCTATTTATTATTTTCTCACCATTTGTTACATTCATCATTTGTGTAGTCCCTCAGATCTGCAGAACTGCATATGTTGTGTCTTTTTAAAACTGATCATGAGACCATTCACTAAAAATCAGTCAATGATACTTTTAAGAACTTTGTTTATCATTTCTTCTGTTCTTGTATGTATGCTTGGATTGATTGAAATACTAGTGTCATATGCAAAAAGAATGAATTCTGCTGAGGTATATTACATATGTGAGGAACAAAATTGGACCTAAGACTGAACCTTTGGAAAACCCATTACTTGATTTCTCCACAATCAGAATTATGTCCACAGGCTGTATTGGTTGAACTATGAAGTAAGACTTCCTGTATTATTTTGATTACATATGACATTATCCACTGACTGGCTAAACCATCGATCCCATAAAACTTCAATTTATCTCAAAGAATACTCTGATTCACACAGCAAGTGATTTAGATAGTTCATAGAAAATAGAAACTGGCACTATGTTATTATTTAGTGTTTGTAAAATGTGGTGAGTGAACATGTAAATGGCATTCTCAGTGAAGCAACCCCTCTGAAACCCAAACTTTGATTTGCTGCAGATACTACTGTTGCTAAGGTGAGACACTTCTCTAGAACACATCACCTTCTTAACGGTTTTAGGAAATGATTTCAGCAATTAAACAGGTCAGTAGTTATTGACATCTCTTTTACAACCTTTCTTAAAGACGGGTTTAACAACGGCAAATTTGAGTCTGGAAAAATGCCTTGCTATAATGATGCATTACATATATTGGGTAATACCAGGTTTATTATGAGAGAACAAATCTGTAGCACTCTATTGGAAACACCATCGAAACTATATGAGCTTTTATTTTTGAGAGAATGTTGATTTTCTTAATTTCAGAAATAGAAGTTGGTGATACATTCATATGATAAAATTTTATAAGAGCTACTTTTTCAACATACTGCTGAGATTTTTCTCTTTAATTGTTGTCCCTATACCTTCCACTATATTGAAGAAATTATTACTAAATACAATTACTACCTGTGTCCTTCCATTAAGTTCATTAGGGTTATCTTGTGGCTGGTTGTCCTGCCTTTCATTTCACTGAATTCCATATAGCCTTAAGTTTTTTGTTGGAATTATTGATTTCTGACATTATGTGCAAGTTCCTTGATTTCTTAATAACCATTCTTAGTCATTTAGAGTAGTTTTTGTAGTGTGCAACTACTTCAGGATCCCAGCTTGCTTTTGATAAAAGATACTTTTCCTTTTCCCTTTCACAAGATATTTTAATCTCCTCCATGGTTTATACATGGCTGTTTAGTGTCCCTTCTCATTAAGTTAAGTGAAAATCTATTTTCAAATAATGATATGAATTTATCACGGAAAAGTTTAAATTTTGTGTTAGCATTTGCTTAATTATAAATTTTGTCCCTGATCATCTCCTATAAACTACTCTTAAAACCATTCATCTCTCAGTCATGAATTATTCTAACTGATTTCCACTGGGTAGTATCCCTACTGTAAGGCACTTTATCCTAACTGTGCATCATCATCAGAGGGAATACTTGTTAGTAGGTAAACAGTTATTTTTTTAGTTCCAAGGAAAGTACATGGAATACCAGACAGTCCTGCCAGGAAGTATGTCATGCAGGAAGATTTTATTTGCACCAAAGTAGACTGTACTGATTGTCAAGGTTAGATTCATAAATAAAGGTTGCAGAGATGAACTCTGGTATAACATTGTTGTTAGTGGCTTATTTTCTACCCAGTGTCAAATTTCAAGCATTTGTTTCATAGATCATTGTTTAATAAATTTGCTGACCTGCTCTGTTAGTCTTGACACATATTAGTAGATATCTTTGAGATAGTTCATAAATTCCATTCTTTCAGAAATTTTTCCACTCTCGGCCTGAGATGTGAGAATCATTTCTTTTTATAACTTCATTTTTTTACCTCTTTTACTGATCACAATATGAACTGAAGTATACACATTACTTGTATCCTGTATATTCTCATCATAAATGATCTCCTTCAGAATAAGTTTAGATAATGCCACTTTATTACTCTGGGTAACTTTTTGGTGAAGTTAGCAACAACAAAAATATTGCACAAGGAGATTGACAAAAGTAAAGGAGCCATATTTTGCTTAAATGTCATGCAAGAGTAGTAAATGCCAAGGTTTAATATAAGACAGCTGCCAGTTGCTTCTTCCTAATGACTGTAGCCATTTTTTCTGGCGTGATTGATACCTGAAAATGCATTGCTGCAGTACTCTACTACTGCTTATTGTGAAGAAAAATTTCAGTTGCAGAAATACATGTAATGTAAAAAAGTAGGAGGGGAGATATAAAGTATAAGTGGAACTGATATCACTCCAGTTTCTTTGTTAAATGACTAAACTGTGAACGCCCTCTTTGAAATTAATCTTTTGGTTCTTACTGGTAGTCTCAAACTGGTATGTAAATTGTACTGAGTATATCTTGCCATCACTTCTGATTAAAAAAAAAATAGTTGCATCTCCAACATATTGAAACACTGCAACAGGAGACGCATTTTGTCTCTCACCATATTGCCATAATAATTGGAATACCAGGATAGAAGCATGCAGGTTGTAATTATCAATATTTATTAATTACAGTTTGTGTATTATCTGCAGTTTCTGGTTTCAAATTTGTTCCTGAGTTTCCATAAACATACTGACTGACATATGCTTCTTCCACGAATTCTCATCTCTCTGTGAGCAAGAAATATTCTACAGCTTTCTTCACCTAAGATCCATTTCTCTATGTTACAAGCAAAATGAAACGATAACTCACTGATCTGCATTCGCAGGGGCTAACGGTGTAACTGCACTTGCACTGCTTGACATCTTACTGACAAATACATGATGTCTATCTAAGCAGCCCACAAGAATTCTACCATGAACCTACATGTTTCTTAATATGCTTCATCTAACTGGCTAGTGGCTACATTCATTTTTTGAGTGTACTGCATAATCTTTGATGGCAATGACATTTCTTGGCCCCTGAAATTTTTAAAGAGAATGATTTATTGATATAGGTGATGCTAGCATTTCTTGTTGAAGTTATTGATTAGTTAGCTGTACTTTACAATTGAAATGGGTTTCAGCTAACTCATAACATGATGGACTTGAGAAAAGTCACACAGTTTCCCCATGGTAATTTATTCTTCTCTTCATCTTCCTATTCCACAGTTTACTCACTTAATTTAGTATGTTCCTTTTTCTACCACTCTTAGGTTTCTCTATCATTTTACAGCTTTGACTGTGACTGCCTAATTCCGCTCACCTCTGAGTTTCCATTTATTAAATTTTGTAATAAAGCACCAGTTCTTAAAAGAAAGTAAGAATGTGCTATGCTTTCATTTCTGCAGCGAGCGGGTATCAGAGGATCTGCAGGTGTCTGGCCGACAGCAGGGCCTATCTATTACCTTGCTTGTCCTGGTGCTTATTATATCACCCATCATAGTTCTGCTTGTCCTCAACGCCACACGTACCATACAGGTGAGCTACAGCAATTTCCTGACAGCAAGGGAATTTGATGTGTGGCTAAACTTATTTTATGCATTTCTAAGTTTGTCTTCACAAGCTTCCTGAGGAGAGCTCAGGAGCAAGATCATATGAATGACTGCTGTCTGTCCTCACCTTTGTTGTTGTGTCTTTCTCACCCTGGGGTCCCTTGAGTGACTTGCCCACCTCTGTTTTAGTATTTTCCATACCTTTCACTTCCTCCCACTCTCCTTTTAGCTGTGAAAAAATAAATCCTTGCTTCCAAAGTCTTGAGATTTTCAGTTTTTTTCTTTATTTGTTGCACCTGAACTTTTATGACAGTAAGTAAAGATTATGAATGTAAGGGGTATCCGAGAAGTTCAACTGTCCACCAAATAGCAGTGGAAATCTGTAACATGCACCACTCCTCATTGAAAGCTGTATCTTACCTTATCTAGGGTATAGAAGGTAATCGTAACTGCCTTGTCATACATATTCTTTACTGCTACTATTACACAGCATTCTCAGTCACAACAAACCAGTCATCCAGTAAAACAAATGGCGATTGCCAATTAATATTCAAGACTAATAGACTGCCTAGTTACAGAGCATGCCATATATCACAATACACTTTAGTGGGAGCTTCTTTGAAATAAACATATAGAAACTGTGTCTATGGCATGTCCAATAATGTTACAGCTGTCCTGCTTTAAGCCTCACCTAGTTCTTTCATTCTGCCTCCCTGGCATGCCCTTTGTATTGTTCTGCTGATGCTCCTCCATGGCTCCTTTTTTATATTCAGATCCTCTCATCTTTGTCATTCACTTCAGACTCAATGAGTTTTTCCAGTCCATTAATTATGCACTATTATTCTATATTATTGCATCTCCTTATTTTGTTGTGTCATTTACTGCTTCCCTGTTTTGTAACCCTCATCTTCACCATGCAAAATTTTCCCTTCCTTAACTCTCCAATGTTAGCCAGCTCTATTCTTCTACAGCCATACTCTGTTCCTCGACCTCTCTTCACTCTGAGAAACCTTCCAACTTCTTCAACACTCCATGAATTCCAACCTCCCAGTCTTCTCAAACAAAACAACTATTAATTCCTGTTACATTATGGCATCAGAAGTGTCCATGTAAAAGAAATTTAACTCTGTGCTTGGAAGAAGAACAGAAGATAGAAATCAAGCAGTTTTCTATTTTTGTGCCTCCTAATTTGGACTTTGTCTTGAAGTCCTCTCTGTCATATACTACATTTCATCCATAACTCTTTGCTTGGGTAATAATTAAGACTGATGAGCAAGGCAAGGCCTTATAATAGGTTCTCAATATGAATTGATTTGTTGTGTCATTGGTTTCCTTGTGTATTTCATTTGCACATGCACACCAGTAGATAGTATGCATGCAAACAGTTATTAAGTGCTCATTTGTTTTATAAGCAGCAGCTGTAAACAGTTGTGTCTTAAAAACTAAAGCATTAACTGCCATAAAGTTTTAAGCTCCCTGTCAACATGTATTACAATAGGTGAAAGAAGACATATACAAAATTCTCGGATGCCCTGTAGCTGAATGTTAACTACTTGTGAATTGATTTTGATAGTTTTCATGTTTGTATTCAAACAGCAGAATTTTTAATAGGAAAACTTTTTTATCTACACATTTGCATGCTAAACATTAAGAAACATTAATATAACGTGTACTGTTGCCGTTCTCTAGCTCTTAACTATATTTGTAATTAAATATAAAGTAAAAGAGGTACATCAGTAAACAAATAACAGAAAATTCAAGTGTATTGTAGGAGCACCTACAGAAATTATTTGCATATCACATCTGGAAACACATATCAGAAAAGGATTGCAAAGTATTTCATGGTTACTCATAAGTGTTAACGGAATCTTCCATTGGTTCTTGATAGAACAATGTTATAATAAATTAAAAGCACCAGTTTGATTAGGTTCCACAATATTACTGTGTTAACCACTTTTCAGCTTACAAGGCCATCTTCGCACATTTACAGAGTATTGTTACCAAAGAAGAATCGCTCAGACAGTTAGAGACATAGCAACTAAGATGGCTGAATATGGGGCTTTCAGAATTCTGTCTCCATATTTGCTGAGCATGTACTGAGTGAGTTTCGCAACTGCCAGCCAGTGCCCCAGGTACTTCACTTAGCAAACAAAGGCCACAAACTCAACGTGCTGGAAGCCCTGGAAATTAACAAACATCTTCCTCACAGTCCAGATCTAATCGTAAATGATCAGACACAGCTCAACACTTCCGCTCTCCTAAACTTAATTAATTCTGTTGTTCATTACTTTCCACACTGTCTGTTCCTACATATTCCCATTTTCCTGTATTAATTAAGTTCTTTTGTTTTATTGAAGTTGTCAATTTTATTCCATGTAGACTGTAGTTTCAATAGCTAAGGCTTCCTTGTATTACTGTCCATGTTTAACACCTCTTGTAGTTGTCTCATCAAATATTGTTCATATTTTACTTTGTTCATTTATTTAATGCAAACTGTTACATAGACACTGTTTTGAATATAATGTTAATGTTAAAATGCAGCACCACAACACTCTCAAAGATTACATTTCGTGTATGTTCTCTCAAATATCTCCATTTTCCTGCATTTATTTACTTCTGTTTATCTTTTTGATATTGCTTGACTTCCTTATGTATTCTGTAGTTACATTGATAATTGTTTCTTCTTTAAAATGGTTTGTGTATAACTCTCCATGTTTTATACCTCTTGATGTAACCTTGTCAAGTACTAATTTTATTTTATTTTATTAGTTTTGCTTATTAAGAGAAACTGTTATGTAGGCATGCTGTTCCTATTTTGTGTTACATTTTTTCCTGTATACTCCATTTTTATTTATTTACTGTTCAATTTTTTACTTTTTCATTGTATTACCACCACACTGTCAAAAATGTTACTTACTGTTGTTTCTGGTTCAGTCTAGATGTGTTACTTCTCTTCCAATGTTATTTGCGAACATTGTTACTTCTTTGGTAACAATACTCAGTAAATGTGTGAAGATGGCCTTGTAAGCCGAAAAGTGGTTAACACAATAAAAGTAATATTGTAGAACAAAAGCAAACTGGTGCTTTTCATTTATTATAACTTTTCGTGTAGTTTTGTACATGTTTGTTAAATATCACAATTTTAATTATAAGGAGAAATCAGTGTCTTAATACAAAAATATAAGAGTGTAAATGTTTTGTTCTTTATCAGCGTCTGTATTCTCAAAATTATGAATATTGTTTCCATTATATGTAACAAGAAATGACTCCATTTAATGTGTAATTAATAGTCATTTCATTTATCTTGTTATAGCATTATGTAGTGCACTGCATGGTATTCATAAATTTCTGTTCATAATGAGTGTCAAATTGTGGATATATATTTTTGTATTAAGATATTTTGCATCTCTGTTTTAACGAAGTTCAGTCTTCCATGGTCATGGTTGCTTCTTTTCCAATCTTGTTGAATTGAAACAGTGCAGTTGAGTTAACTAAACCATGTAGGTCACGCACATAAAGTTTCGTTTTGGCAAAATATGTACTTCAAGTAAAACACAAAATTAAATGTGCAGTTAACTGAGAATATAGAAAGAAGATTAAATTTAGGCAAAATTATATATAAAACATAACAATATTTATTAGTTTGTCCATTCACTAGAACCACTGTTGAAAAACTCTTCCAAGGAATATAGTGGATGTTGTTTCAAGTCCTGATCAATTTTTTTCTTAAATAATTCAGGTGGCAGGGATTTAGCTTCTGTAGACAGTTGATTGTACCTTTTAGGGCGACTGTTCGAAAGCTGTCTTGTGTACTTGATAGGCGGCACCTTGGCACTCCAATGTTCCTCTTACAGCGAGTGTGGCGATTATGTATTTCTTGTCTTATGCTAAAGTTCCTTTGATTTTCTTTTATATAAATGAGGCAGAAAAACACATACTGGCTAAAAACAGTCATTATGCCTACCCTGGCGACAATAGGCTTACAGTGGTCCAGTCTTTTGCTACAGGATATGATCCCGATGGCTTTTTTTTTTTTTGTAATAGCAACACATCTTTGGAGCCTGGGAAGTGTCCCCACAACAACAGTTCATAGCTAATGTGGCTGAGGAAGAGTGCCTGGTAGTCTATCGTAAGAAACTGGTCAGTTATTACCCTCTTCAGCTTCCTCAGGAGGTATATCACATGAGAAAGTTTGGTGCATATATATGCAGTGTGATCAATTATGGAGAGTTTGCTATCGATCTTGAAGCCCAGTATTCGGACAGTCTCCATGTTTTCTTGCTCTTCAATGTTGGCTTGACTGCATATCAAATGTTGGGTTTTTTCTTCATTGATTTTCATTTGATTTATGATGAACCATTCTTTTATTTCTTCAAACATCAAATTTGATGCACCAGGAGCTTCTGTAGCTGTATGTCCTTTGGCAATAAGGGTAGTGTCATCTGCAAACTGCAACATTTGACTATTACAGCTCATATCATTGACATATATGAGGAACAGGAGAGGTCCTAAGACTTATCCTTGGGGCACTCCATGTTCTAGTTTTTGTTCAAGAGAAGTTGTTCCGCGCACTGATACTACCTGCTTTCGGGTTTCCAAATAAGATTGGAGTGTTGATAGAACAACACCTCCAACAACATAGCATCTTAACTTGGCTATTAGCGTTGTGTGTGAGATGCAGTCAAAGGCTTTGCTGAGGTCAAAGAGTGTCAGTGCCACACACTCTCTCTCTTCAAAACTCTGTCCAATGTTGTTGTCACTGTTGATCTCCCATTGCGGAATCCATGCTGTGTGTTTTGGAGTAAATTGTTTTCCTCATAGTAATTCAGTACCTGGCAGTGCATCACAGACTAAGTAGCTTTGGCTAGTACTGGTACCACTGAGTTGGGTCAGAAGCTGGACACCTTGCATCCATCCCCCTTCTTATGTATTAGTAATGTGCACGCCAGTTTAAGGAAGTCTGGGAAGACACCATAAGATAGGCATTTGTTTATTGCTATGGCTAGTGGCAGAGCTAATTCTGCAATAATTTTCTTTAGCAGTGTGCAGGACATGCCACATATGTCTACACTTTCTGAGTGTTTGTAGGAGTTCACAATTTTTATCATGTCTTCAGGGTGTCGCTACTCACAACTCAGTTGATTAGAGATTGGTCCAAGACATTTCTATGTCACTCGGGGTCCCAGACAGGTTCAGTAGGACTGAACTGCCAAATTTATGGGTTGTATGGCCAGTGAGGAAGACAAACAAATGGATGCACACAGTTTGTTGTTTAGCATTGGATTGGTGAGGTGTTTTATGTATTTTAGTGAGTCTACCGTTACAATCCACAGTATCCAAAGGTGACCTTTTTTCACGAAACATTGTTGTCAGTGGTAGTTTACTTGATTGACAGCAGTAGTATTAAAATGAAATAGTTAAAGAGGCCTAAATCAATGAAGTGTGGAAAGTTCAGCAGCTGCATGATGTTGGAGGTGGAATGGTCCATGCTTCAGGCATCTGCAATTTGATCACTGTAAAATGCACTGATATCAGACATGTTGATGAATCTGTAATCATGTATCACACTGACTGTCATTATGGCTTCAGGTCATCTACACACTGGATTCACATTCGGGAGGTCGATGGTTCATTCCCACGTCTGGCCATCCTGATTTAGGTTTTCCATGATTTCCCTAAATCGCTCCAGGCAAATGCCGGGATGTTTTCTTTGAAAGGGCACGGCCAACTTCCTTCCCTAAACCAATGAGACCAATGACCTCGCTGTGTGGTCTCCTCCCCCGAAAACAACCCCCAACAGGACATCTCATTCATGCTGAACTCTGTGATTAATTTCTTTTTTCTTTGGCTTTAAGAAGTATGTTATTGTTCAAGGAATGAAATGTTTTGAATAGTGAGTCTCTTATTTTACTGTGACAAAGGAATATGTCGGTAGAAGTTTTTTTTCCATTACGAGCATTTTTACACTTAGTGCAATGAGTTTTTGGTTACCATGACAGACAGAAGATTAGCTTTTGGCTGGTTAATACTACATTCATTATTGACAGCAACAGTAAAACCATAGATTTGGCTATTTTAAACTTACCAGCTGATTGTTGATAAATTGAGAACTTTTCACCAGCTGATTGTTGGTAAACTGTGAACTTTTTATGAATTTATCTAAATTGGAAAACAATAATAAACAAAGAAAAATAAAGATTTCTGTTGATATGTTAGCTTTTATTTATACCAAATTTATTTTTCTACATTTTCACTCCGAGTTTTCTAATTTTGATCTAATGAATAAAAAATTATTGATAGTAGCTAAAATGACAAACTTTTTATCTCTAATAAAAGATCAGGAAGTTAAGGATACCTTTTCCATGAATTTATTACAGACATTTGCTGAAACCCTGATAAAGAGGACACAGGAACTACGTAGTGAGAAGCGCAAAAGTGATCGGCTCCTATTCCAGATGTTACCACCCCCGGTTGTCAGACAACTGCGGCAACAGAAACAGGTAATTGGCAAAACTTATGCCATTTACATAATGACAGAATAATAATGGCTTATGGTCATGGAACAATGATATTTTCATTTGCATGCATTTTTAAAAAATTGAAACTATGTAATTGAGGATGTTGAAATATTGAATATAGTGTTCTAATTATTGGATATAATTAGAAGTGTACATTGCATAGTAAATGGTCTGATATTTGTATTTATAATGATCAAAACTCTGCCTTTGTTTAAATGAACACTGTTTAAATACCAGTGTAGTATTTTTAAACATATCAGTAATGTCAGCTTTTAATTGATAATGAGGTGAAAAACTGCACTTTAAATTTAAAAAAGACTCATATGACATAGCTGAGTGAGGTACCCCTAGGAGTAGCTTCAACCCCTTGATTGGAAATGGTTTTCTTTCTCTGCACACAGTGCCCTCTTTCCACGCTGTGTTTGAGAATCATGTCTTAAGCATTGCGTTAAGTGTAAGGAACGATTGAAAGCTAATTCTGGCACATAGCCTACTCTCCTTTATATATTTTTTAATTTATTTTATTATTTCTTTATTTATTCATGCAAAGTTCATCTGTTAATGATATGGGAATTGTCAACAAGTACAGTGAAATTAAATAGCTCTTGCATAGCAGCAAAAGGGCCACCAAGCTTAATGTAGCTATTCAACAACCAGTCACTAACAATTGTTTTAATTGGATAGAATTCCTTACAATAGATTTATTTCAGAAGAAGCCATGCAAATTAATACAGGTTTCAATGCCATTGACATTGTCATTGTTGACATTTTCATTAATCTATATAACATAACAAATACACATATTGCTCAAATTTGTTTTATTGGGGAATTTTGTTTAAGAGTTAATAGTTAACATTTCATTCCAGCTAGTTATACTCAAGCTACTTCAAAGAAACTTAATAGATAATTTTACTGTGGATAATCATATAATCATTTTAAATTTAACATTGTGTAATATGTTTATATCATTTTGTAAAAGTAATTGTCTGGAAGGAAGTAAAAAAAATAACACACCACACAGATAGTCACTGGCCACAAAAAATTTGACGTATTTTGAACATTTTCACTCATTAGGAATGCAATAAGGAAGTTTTGCTGGTTAGTGCAAAAAACTAATCAATGTGTTAAGAAATGTGACACTTGAAGTATTTACTCTGTGATGAACACTTAATCAGTCTTTCCCCGAACTTTGCACAAAGCTGGACGTTTTCACAACAAACTTCTGCAAAGCCATTTCATAACCTAAAAATAGAATTGTTGGTTTACTGTCTGGTTTTCAGG
The DNA here is from genome assembly GCF_023897955.1 of Schistocerca gregaria. Classification (NCBI taxonomy): domain Eukaryota; kingdom Metazoa; phylum Arthropoda; class Insecta; order Orthoptera; family Acrididae; genus Schistocerca; species Schistocerca gregaria. The sequence goes on from NC_064922.1 coordinate 118,443,511, forward strand.
GACAAATTCAAAGTGTACGATCCCTTTGATGTCAAAAAAAAAAAAAAAAAAAAAAAAGACCAACATCATTTTCACATTCGATTTCACTTGTCGAGCTTTTTTTGGTCTAGGTGAGCCAGGTGACTTCAATTGTGATGACTGTTGTTTACATTCTGGATCATACCCATAGCACCATGATTCATCACCTATAATGATTTTGCCAAAAAAACGTGGATCATCTTTGAACGCGTCCTTCATTTCGAGACAGGCTTGAATGCGACTATCCCTTTGATCTCCGGTAAGAATCTACAGCACAAATTTTGCTACCACTCTTCATATCCCCAGTTCGATGGTCAAGATGTGCTAAACTGAGCTCCAGGACAATACGGACAAATTTTCAAGTTGGTCGATTGTCCTGCGTCGATCTTCACTGATGAGGTCACGGATTTTGTCGATGTTGTCTTTGCTTCGAGCAGTTGAAGGTCGACCAGAATGGGGCTGATCTTCAACCACCATTTCTCCCTTTTTAAACCAAGAAAACCATTCGTACACTTGCGTTTTTCTAAGGGCATGGTCTTTGTAGGCTGTCTGAAACATCACAACAGTTTCTGCTGCGTGCTTGCCGAGCAAGAAACAAAACTTCACTGCCGCACGTTGTTCGTAAGAACTAGCCATTTTCTCGTGTCACGTCTGCACTGTATGCACACTCAGAGAACTGCCAAAGAAACCACACTTCTCATTGTTGGGTAACGCTGCACGGCAGAATGACTCAGCAGAGCTCCTACCCTCTGGGTGGCACAAACTGCTACTACAAGTACACGATGTGAAGCATTACGATTCTGGTTACTTTTGGATCTCCCCTTGTATGTACCATGGTGAACTCTGCATCTGAAATTCATAGTTTTCAACTGATAAACTTATATTAAGATGAAACTAAGCCTGATAAATGCATAATAATGAATAAATAATAAGGGTTACAGATGAGCTACAGGTTCATCTACTCTTTCCCTTTTTTTTCACTCAATTCAACTGGTTACATAACTGGCCAACAAAAGCAGCAAATCTTTGAAAACTGTGTTTTGATTATAACTTCAGAGAATTTGATTGTTCATCAATGAAAATTACATGTTACCTTTCTTTCAAGAAACAAAGGGTTTGCAGGAAATGCTCTGACTGATGTGCTCTGTCTACGAAAACAGTATCTGAAAACTGCAGAAATAACTCCAACTCAGTTCTTATTACTGTAGGACTAATTTAAGGAAAGATGTAGGTGAATGAATTTTCACTCTGGAGCTACATGTACACTATTGTGAAACTTTTGGTAAGGAGGGCTTAAATGCATTGTTTTACACACAGACATTTGCACAGGAGAAACAGGGGAAAATTACTGGAAAATTGGAACTACATTTTTGAAGCAAACCAAACACTGTGGCTAAGCCATTACCCACATTATACTCTAAGAAGTGCAACTCCATTCACTGGTACCTGCAAGAGGGTTATCAGTTTGCTTCTTGCTAGTTCTGTCAGTAAGAGTGCTGCTTCCAAAAGGTGATGGTCCATGTAAGAGTCCCAACCCAGCATGCAGTTTTATCGCCATTTTAGATCCACATCACGCCCTCCACGGCCTCGCACTCACTCACACACACAAATTTTATATATAGATATGTATTACTTTTATATGCATTTTCTCCTGCTGCCAGTTAGTGAGTAGATTTTTTTATCCATCCAAACTTCCTTTATAGCTTTCTCTTTTTCAGCTTGTCCTTCTCTCCTCCCTGTGGAAAGAACTGTTAGTTCCAAAAGCTGGGCTAGTGTTATGTATTTTTGTACAGAGTTATTCATAATTATCTCTGTGGAAAACGACTGCACAAAAACTACAATATGTAAAGACAAGAGCCAAATATCAACTCATCAGAGTACAAATGCTCAATACAAGCATCATTTGTGACATGGTAAACATCAGCACACTAGTCGAACTGTTGCTGTATGGTGGCTGGTATTGTTGATTCCATTTATTATCCTTCCTTGTGAGTCTTTCTAATTAAGTGGCAGTGGAACCAGGAACACACAATATTTGACATAACTCCTGTTAACGCTGGTGACCATGGGGGCCACTGAATAAGAGGAAGAGGAGGGTCATGACAGGAAGTTTGTTCCATCCAATGCTGAAGCAGTTTGTCACTGAGCTAAACACAAACATCTGAAAGTAAAGGTGGTGCAAAATGAAATCTTTGTCTTGCTGCAGTTGTGGCATAAGTCATTGCTGCTTCATGTCCAGGTACAGAAAACGAGTCACAGTGTTTGCTCTGCAAAGAAGAATACCCATAAACTTTTGAAAATGATATGGCACAAAAGGCACTAACTTTGGGAAATCTTGAATGTGTCCACTATCTCATGTGGATGTTCTGTGCCCAAATGCACTCGTTATGATGATTTACTTTGCTAGACGAATGCAATGTTGCTTAGTTATTGAAAATCAACCTCTGTGAAACACTTTCTTCCTCTAGCATCCACTGCAAATCACTGCATTGTTTTACACACAGACATTTGCACAAACTACATCGGATAGTTGACTGCAGTATCTGCAATTCTCTGCTCGCATGTGTCATTGACTTCTTCAGGCTCCTGACAAATGATTCACTCTCACTCTTCACCTTCTGCACTGACGGTGCCGGCTGACCTGTGTTCTTCTCACCACATAAGCAGCCAGTCTCACAGAATTAATTTTTTGGTCTGTAGGGAAAAAAAACTGTCACTGAATCTTCACAGTTAACTCACATTTAGTGAATTCACATTTAATAAATTCAAAGACTCAAAATGAAAGCATCACACCATTATAGAATGTGTTTTGATATGCATGGCCCCTAGTGCTGCATTCTTCAACTATGCTATGGCACACATTATGAATCAAAATTTGGAGAGATGCTTTATTTGCTAGATGTCTTTTAGTTTTTGCACAGTCATCTTTGAAACCCTAGAGGTACTTCCATACACCTCTCAACAGTACTGATATTTTTCCTGTTGAAGGTAGGTACTAGTTGTCAGTTGTGTCTCATAATTGTATAATGCAAAAGTTTGCAACTTTCCTGAAATGTTTAAAATATTGACACATTTTTAAAAATTACACTATAAAATATAAAGCTATCGTCAACACAGTGGCTGACTTGAACATGACAGTGCTTAGAAGACACAGTTTTACTGAAAATGGTATCAATTTTCCTTTCTCCAACCTTTCATCTAATTTACCAAGCCAGTTATAGGAAAAAGTATAGTTCACTGGGTCACATATGTCAATTGCTGTACCTGTTCTTGCGGAACACATTTTCTAGGTGTTTGAGCGCCTTGTTCGTCTTTCCGTCGCCTTCCCTCTTTCCTGATGAAGCAACCATGGGTTGCGAAAGCTTGAATATTTGTTTTGTGTTTGTCTGTTTTTTTATTTTATAGTGTCTATCAACATACCAGTGCTTTCTCATTTGGTAAGTAAAGCATCTTTGTTTTTTATATATATTTTTCCCACGTGGGTTGTTTCCCTCTATTTTATGGTCTGCTATTTTACCTCCCATGCTAGTACTGAGTATTAAAAAAATAATCAACATTCTACTATGTTACCATGACAACCGGTCTGTGAACACATACGTAGTAAATCACCTTGTTGAATTACTGACTTTGAAATTAGGAGTCCAGAATATGAACAGATGTCAGAGAAAAAGAGACAGAAGAACTTTCAAAACAGCCAGCCAATTTAATAAGATGCTAAGATATGGAAACAGGAAACTATATGTGACAATATTATGGAAGGATGGATTGCCACATAGCAGAGATGTTGACTCGCAGACAGGCACAACAAAAATACCAAACAAGTGAGCTTTCAGCTAAAAAGCCTTTTAAAGTAACAATACACACATACACACATTCATGCAAGCACAACTTTAATGTGGTGGGCATAAGGAGGAGGAGGCTGGGACAGAGAGGGGAAGAGATAACAGAGTAATGGGGGATGGTAAAGTGCTACTTGTGGGATCATACAGGAACGTGGTTGGGACAGGGCAGGGCAGCGAGATGCAATCAGTTGGTTAGGCAGGGGTGGGGGATGAAGCAGAAAAGGAGAGTTGTAAAAGGACTGTGGGTCCATTGGTGGAATATAAGGCTACAGGTGCTGAAATGGGCATAGAGATGGGTATAGGTGGGTGTAGGACAGTGACTAATGAAGGTTGAGGCCTGGCGAGTTACAGGAACATAGGATATATTGCATGGAGAGTCCCCACATGCAGTTCAGAACAGCTGGCATTGATAGGAAGGATACAGATGCTGCAGGCTGTGAAGCAGTCTGTGAAGAATGTTGTGTTGGTCAGCATGCTCGAACAGAGTGGTCCAGGTCTCCTGGCCATAGCTTGATGGTAGCTTTCATGCATGCAGACAGCTTTTTGGTTGTCATGGCTCCACAGAATACAGTGTAGTGGTTGCATCTTAGCTTGTAGATCGTGTGACTGCTTTCACAGGTAGACCTCCCTTTCATGGAAAAGGTGATGTTTGTGACTGGATTAGAGCAGATGGTAGTGGGAGGATGTATGGGACAGGTCTTGCATCTAGGTCTATTACAGGTGGTAGTCCAAACCCTGGCACAGAACTTGTTTCACTTAATGCTAGAAGTCTTTGATTGCAATGTTGAGGAAGTGTGGTTTGAGTTAATATCACGTCCTTGTAATGGGAAAGACTGTCTTCTATCTGCTCCTTGACTGAAGCAGCTACCAAAAATGTGGGTTTTTTACTATGAACGACTGATCTCATCATCGAATGCCTGTTGTGCTGATTACACAGATTTGAAAGATATAGCAATCTTAGCAGTTTAGTTGATGTTACAGATGGGCGTACTTAAAACTTTGGTGCAGATCTCCTGATTCCATTCTAGCCATACTATAATGTCTCAGACCAATGAATTTTGACATGAAACCTTACAATTGTAACAAATGACCAGGCATTTTCTACTGAGGCCCTGAAGATGCTCAATCCAGAAGATATGAAATTCATGGGAGCATTTCTGCCACTGACTCAATGGTAAACCGTCTACTGTGATGTGTGCTTGCTGTCCATAATGGCTGGACAACAATTCACAGATGGTAGAGAAATGTAGCTTAGAAGGGTCTACCAGTGGAGAAAGTTTATGGACCACTTCTAAGTAGTGCTGCTTGAAGAGAGAGGTAATGGTCATTGACAAACTGACTCAACGATATTGCTTTTACCTGCCCATTTAAACTAGCAACAGCTGAAGACAGAGGAACTGAGGTGGCTGCCAGCAGCATCTGCTGCTGCAATTGTGCCAGTAACTTGTTGTACTGCATGTTGCTGCTGCAAATGTTTTGCATCCTAGTGGGTAAAAATATAAATAGTTCTTTACCCACAAATTAGGTGAGTCCTACTATGTGGTGCTCAAAGAATGGTTTAGATTGATACAGAGCATGTTCACAAACAGTGTAAGTGGGAGACAGTAATGCATGACTTCAGTCAGCAAATTGGACAGGTGCCAAGTCCATCATAAGCACTATAAAAATAGTCCCAGTTGTATCCAAACCAAAAAATCATGTCTGCAGCCAGATAATCAATAATCAACAGCATAATGTAATGGCATGTAGTGGAGTACTTCATGTACAGTAAGTGAACTGGTTTGCTGGGTGCAGCATGCACTATGTACTTATTTAACGTGGCCGAGGAACCAAAGGATTCATCCATCTAAGTTATGCTTCCTCTAGCACCTGCTGGCATGTGGCTCAGTGTGTAATATCCCCCCCCCCCCCCTTTCAACAAGACTTATTAATTCTGCCTCTATATTGCTGCTCATGTGTGGGATATCCTCATCAGTACTTGTCAGAGACACAGCAATACTGTTCTGAGGGATTCACAAATGACATCTGAATGTAGACAGGATATTTCTTAGATCCACTTTTCTCACTATGGAACTACCAAGTGAAAAATTTCATCATACAACAAAGTGAAGCTTACATTAAGTGTTGTTGGATTTCCATACTTTGTGAACTTCTCATATGGTAGTCATCAAAGCTATTGAGTGACTGGTTAAATACAACATAAACTAGCATCTACAATTTTCTGCAATGGAAAATGAAGTATAAGGCGACAAGAACATTAAAGTAACAAAATCTCATGGGTGAGAGTAACTATTAAATGTTGTAATAGTTAGTATTACTGCTGCTCAGCATTCTTACTGATCTCTTCTTCTTTGATGTGACCTTGCCATCATTTTCTGCTTTGTTTTTAAAATATGGGAATTTTCTTCTTAGTCTATGATCAAAGATTGTTTGTTAGAATGATGAATGTAGCACAATAGAATTATTGTTATTTCTTTTAAATTGTAGGATACTTTGCTGATATCAGATCCTATAAAGTAATTTTTATTTGGCAGGTTACAGCTGAAAATTTTGAATCTGTGACCATATTCTTCAGCGATATTGTTGGATTTACACAGTTGTCTGCTGTGAGTTCTCCAATGCAGGTTATTACACTGCTAAACAGGCTGTATCGCTTGTTTGATTCACTAATTCAGAATTATGATGTATACAAAGTAGAAACAATTGGTGATGCATATATGGTTGTTTCTGGGCTCCCACAACGAAATGGTAAGTTAATGATAATGAATTCCTTAGCTGTTAAATATTCTTATTAAGTTTTTCAATATTCTTTATACTGTAGACTAAATTACTATTTTTATCTGTAGGATTAATTTTGAAAGAAAAACGGAATATTTTTGGCAGCACTGAACAAAAGTAGATAGTTTGAACAATTTGTTTGTTTCTCATGTGACTGGATGTTATGTGAATGTTTCCTAGAACATTAGACTATATCTTCTTACCATTAACCTCTTGGTATATACACTCCTGGAAATGGAAAAAAGAACACATTGACACCGGTGTGTCAGACCCACCATACTTGCTCCGGACACTGCAAGAGGGCTGTACAAGCAATGATCACACGCACGGCACAGCGGACACACCAGGAACCGCGGTGTTGGCCGTCGAATGGCGCTAGCTGCGCAGCATTTGTGCACCGCCGCCGTCAGTGTCAGCCAGGTTGCCGTGGCATACGGAGCTCCATCGCAGTCTTTAACAGTGGTAGCATGCCGCGACAGCGTGGACGTGAACCGTATGTGCAGTTGACGGACTTTGAGCGAGGGCGTATAGTGGGCATGCGGGAGGCCGGGTCGACGTACCGCCGAATTGCTCAACACGTGGGGCGTCAGGTCTCCACAGTACATCGATGTTGTCGCCAGTGGTCGGCGGAAGATGCACGTGCCCGTCGACCTGGGTCTGGACCGCAGTGACGCACGGATGCACGCCAAGACCGTAGGATCCTACGTAGTGCCGTAGGGGACCGCACCACCACTTCCCAGCAAATTAGGGACACCGTTGCTCATGGCGTATCGGCGAGGACCATTCGCAACCGTCTCCATGAAGCTGGGCTACGGTCCCGCACACCGTTAGGCCGTCTTCCGCTCACGCCCCAACATCGTGCAGCCCGCCTCCAGTGGTGTCGCGACAGGCGTGAATGGAGGGACGAATGGAGACGTGTCGTCTTCAGCGATGAGAGTCGCTTCTGCCTTGGTGCCAATGATGGTCGTATGCGTGTTTGGCGCCGTGCAGGTGAGCGCCACAATCAGGACTGCATACGACCAAGGCACACAGGGCCAACACCCGGCATCATGGTGTGGGGAGCGATCTCCTACACTGGGCGTACACCTCTGGTGATCGTCGAGGGGACACTGAATAGTGCACGGTACATCCAAACCATCATCGAACCCATCGTTCTACCATTCCTAGACCGGCAAGGGAACTTGCTGTTCCAACAGCACAATGCACGTCCGCATGTATCCCGTGCCACCCAACGTGCTCTAGAAGGTGTAAGTCAACTACCCTGGCCAGCAAGATCTCCGAATCTGTCCCCCATTGAGCATGTTTGGGACTGGATGAAGCGTCGTCTCACGCGGTCTGCACGTCCAGCACGAACGCTGGTCCAACTGAGGCGCCAGGTGGAAATGGCATGGCAAGCCGTTCCACAGGACTACATCCAGCATCTCTACGATCGTCTCCATGGGAGAATAGCAGCCTGCATTGCTGCGAAAGGTGGATACACACTGTACTAGTGCCGACATTGTGCATGCTCTGTTGCCTGTGTCTATGTGCCTGTGGTTCTGTCAGTGTGATCATGTGATGTATCTGACTCCAGGAATGTGTCAATAAAGTTTCCCCTTCCTGGGACAATGAATTCACGGTGTTCTTATTTCAATTTCCAGGAGTGTACATAGTGTATTATATGGAATTAATAATTTATATGCAAATAATATATATTATGTGAAAAACACACACACAAACAAACAAACACACACACACACACACACACACACACACACACACACACACACACAGCTACATTGTGCCACTTGAATACACAATGCTGGGACTGCAGTTTGGCATGTAGACTTGGTGAGGGATTATCTTGGGTGGAGTAGGGTAGGCGAGAAAGGAAAAGAGGTGGGATGCAGGAGGAATAATGGCCAAATGATAACAGTTGCATCAGGGAGGGGATTTGTAGTGTGTGGGAAAGAAGGTGGGGATTCAGGGGGTTATTGGAAACTGAGACCATCAGTATTACAGGGATGAAGGATGTGTTGCAACGGTAACTCAAATCTATGTATTTCAGGAAAGCTGATTCCTGGGGGTGGGAGGGATGATCCAAATGACACGAATTATGAGGCAGCCACTGAAATGAAGCATGTCTGGTTAGGCACTGGGTGGTTAACTTTGCTCTCAGCCACTGTTTGGCAGTGATGTTTTATGTAATGGGAGAGTAGGTTGGTGGTGAGAGCCATATAAAATTCTGTGCAGAAATTGCAGCAGATATGGTACGTGACATGGCTGTTTCACAGGTGGTTTTGCTTCTGATGGAACAGGACAAGCCTGTGATGGGAATAAAGTAGGATGTGCTGGTTCAATGAATCAGACAGGTCTCACAGTTGCATCTTCTACAGATATAACCCATACGGCAAGGGGCTGGAAGTGGGTGCAGCATAGGGATGGACCAGAAGGTTATGTTAGGTTGGGTGGGCAGAGGAATACCACTTTAAGAGTGGTGGGAAGGATTGTGGGTAAGATGTCCCTCATTTCCATGCACAATGATAGATGGTCAAAGCCCTGAAGAAGGATTTGGTTTAGTTGTTCCATTTCACTATGATACTGGATGATGAGTTCCTTTGCAGCTGGCTTCTGGGGATGTTGGGAGGTTTAGGGGTGTGTGAGGACGTGGTGAAGTAAATCTACTTGTGGACTAGGTTCAAGGGCTAGTGCCTATCTGTAAAGGGCTTAGTGAGACCTTGAGCATATGGGGCAAGGGAATTCTTATAACTTTAGATGTGCTGTCAGACAGTGGCCAGACTATATGGGAATAAGTTTTTGGTGTGGAAAGGGAGACACCTGCCAAAATGTTGGTACTGTAAATGGTTAGTGGCGTTCATTTTTCTTTTTGTCTTTTGACTGGTTTAATGCAGCCCACCACAAATTCCTCTCCTGTGCTAACCTTTTCCTCTCACAGTAGCACTTGCAACTTATGTCTTCAATTATTTGCTGTATGTGTCCCAGACTCTGTCTTCCTCTTCAGGTTTTCCCCTCTACAGCTCCCTCTACCACTAAGGAAGTTATTCACTGATTTCTAACAGATGTCCTATCATGCTGTTGATCTAAGTGTATCCATACAGTCCTTTCTTCGCCGATTCTGCAGACAACCTCCTCATTCCTTATCTTATCAGTCCACATTCTTCCATAGCATCACATTTCAAATGCTTCTATTCTTTTCTGTTAACAATTTTCCTCACTCATGAGAGTCTCACTGCCATACAATGCTGTGCTCCATACGTATATTACCAGGAATTTCTTCCTCAAACGAAGACCCATGTTTGATACTAGTAGACTTCTCTTAGCTAGGAATGCCCTTTTTTGCCAAATTTGTTTTCCTTGCTCCAATGATCATCAGCTATTTTGCTGCCTAGAAAGTAGAATACTTTAAATTCATCTACTTCGTGATCACCAATTACGATCTTAAGTTTCTTGCAGTTCTTGTTTATGCTGCTTCTCATTACTTTTGTCTTCCTTTGATTTATGATCAATCCATGTTCTGTGCTAATTAAACTGTTCATTCGATTTAACAGAGTTGTAATTCTTCTTCATGTTCACTGAGGATAGTAATGTCATCAGTGAATTTAACACTGATATCCTAAATTTTCATCTCACTCTTGAACCATTCTCATTTTTCCATCATTGCTTCTTCTGCGTATAGACTAAAAAACACAGGCTTAAGACTACGTCCCTGGCTTACACCCTTTGTAATCCATAAACTTTGTTCTTGGTCTTTCACTCTTGTCGTTCCCTCTTGGTGCTTGTACTATTGTATACTATCCGTATTCCCCCAAAGCTTACCCCTATTTTTCTAACAATTTTGGACACCTTGCGCCATTTTACATTGTCAAATGCTTTTTACAGGTAGACAAATCCTATGAACATGTCTTTATTTTCGTTCAGTCTTGCTTCGAGTATCGACCGCAACTCAGAACTGTCTGTTGAATGCCTTTCCTAAAGCCAAATTGACCATCATCTGACACATCATCAATTTTATTTTCCATTCTTCTACATACCATCCTTGTCAGAAACTTGGATGCATCAGCTGTTAAGCTGATAATGAAATAATTCTTGCACTTGTTGGCTGTTGCAATCTTGGGAATTGTGTGGATGATATTTTTCTGAAAGTATAATTGTATATCACCCGTCTCATATGTTCTACAGACCAGTGTTAATAATCATTCTGTTGCCATTTCCTGAATTATTTTAAAATTCTGATTCTATCCCTTGTGCCTCATTTGATTTTAAGTCTTCCAAATCTCTTATAAGCTCTGTTTCTAATACTGGATCCCCTCTCTCTTCCCTATTGACTCCTATTTCTTCTATCATATCATCAGATAAGTCCTCCCCCTCATAGAGATCCTCAATGTACACCTTCCATGTATCTGCTCTCTCCTTGACTTTTAACAGTAGAATTCCCATTACACCCTTAATGTTATTCTCCTTGTTTGATTTTTCTATATTCTGAGCCAGTTTTTCTGACAGTCATTTCTTTTTCAATTTCTTCATGTTTTTCCATGGCCATATCACCATAGCTTCCCTGCACTTCCTATTTATTTCACTTGTAAGTGACTTGTATTTCTGTATTCCTGCATTCCCTGTACATTTTTGTACTTTCTTCTTCCATTTATCAATTAAGTATTTCTTCTGCTACCCATAGTTTCTTTTCCAATTACTTTCATTGTACCTATGTTTATCATTCCAACTTCTGTGACTGCCCTTTCTAGTGATGTCCATTCCTCTGCAACTGAATCACCTAATGAGCTATTAATTATCATAGTATCTATAGCCTCAGAGGGCTTCAAGCATATTTCTTCATTCCTCGGTTCTTCTGTATCCCACTTCTTTGTGCACTTGCTCATCCTGATTAGCTTCTTAAACTTCAGCCTACTCTTTGTTGTCACAAATCGGGATCTGAGTCTGTATCTGCTCCTAGGCATGCCTTTCAGTCCAATATCTAATTTTGGAATCTCTGCCTGGTCATGATGTAATCTAACTGAAATCTTCCTGTATTCCAAGTATACCTTCTCTTGTGATTTTTGAATAAGATATTCACTATCACAATCAGAAATTTATCGCAAGACTTAGTTTGTCTTCTTCCTCTCTCATTCCTACTACTAATCCCACATTCTCCTGTATCACTTTCTTCTACTTCTTTTCTTACAACTGCATTCCACTCTCCCACAACTATTAGAATTCTTTTTCTCCCTTTAGATACTGAATTACCCTTTCAATGTCCTCATATACTTTATCCATCACTTCATCATCAGTTTATGACATCAGCATGTATAGCTGAATTATTGTTGCTGGCATTAGTTAGGTGTTGGTTGTGATCAGAATATCCCTGTTACTGAACTGTTCAAAGTTACTCACTCTCTGTCCTACCTTTCCATTCCTTATGAACCCTACTTCCATTATTCCATTTTCTGCTGCTATTGATGTTACCTTATAAACATGTGACCAAAAATCCTTCTCCTCTTTCCATTTCACTTCACTGATGCCTACTGTATCTAGACTGAGCCTTAGCGTTTTTCTTTTCAGATTTTCTGGCTTCCCTACCATGTTCAAACTTCTGACGTTTACAAGCCCCGACTTGCAGAACATTCCCCTTTCATTGGCTGTTCAATCTTTTTCTTATGGTCACGTCCCAGCTGGTAGTCACTTCCCAGAGATCTGAATGGAGGATACACATAATGTGCCTTTAATACAACGGTTCCCGTTATCTTCTGCACACTCATGCCACTGGTCATTGCTGATTCTTCTGCTTTCTAAGGGGAGTTTCCCCATCACAAGGACAAGAGAGAGCCCTGAACCTCTGTCTGTTCCTCCACCCTCTTTCACAAGGTCAATGGCAGAGCAAGGATGACTTCTTAAGCTGGAAGTCTTCTTCCACCGTTGCTGATGATTTTTATTCAAAATTTAAATAGTAGCAGGGTTCATTCATATAGACATAATCATGGATAGAGCCTTCACAAAGGTGGGGCTCCAGGAAGGTGGCATGCTCAGTTGAGGAGGACCAGGTGGAACAAATGGCCATGAGCATGAGGGAGGATGGTGTGTAAGGAGCTGGTTCAACAGTGACAGTTACTGATCTAGATGATAATGGGATGAGGATGGTTGAGAGTCAGTGAAAGAAGGGATTTGTATCTTTAATATCAGAGGCTGAGATACAGGCAAATTGGTTGGAGGTGATGGTCAACAAGAGTGGAGATTCATTCACCGGGCTCACAGTAACTAGGTACTATGGGGCACCCAGTATTATTGTTTGTATGGATTTTGGAAAGAATACAAAAGTTTTGTGTCAGGGGGTCATTGAGATAAGGATAGATAAGAGGCCCATTCCAGAATCCTTCCATCAAATCTAAGGATTTGAGTACAGCTTGGAGCATATGCTGGACATCTGGGATGGGATCACTATGAGGAGACTTGTAGGTGGAGGTATCAGAGAATTGGCAGATGCCTTCTGTCAGATAATCACTGTTATACATCATGACATTGTTGGAGCCTTTGCCTGTAAGCAGGATGATTAAACAGGGTCCGCATTAATGTTGCAGATAGCTATTCTTTCTTTCATTGGAATGTTTGTTTTGTTAGGAAAGGACCTGGAGAAGGATGGTGTGGTCAAGTTGAAGGTAATGAATTCCTGGAATGTAACCAGGGGATAGTTAGCAGTGAAGGGTCACAGTCAGATGGTGGTATGATCTAGGAGAGGGAAAGTCCAGTGTTGGGGTTAAGACGGCACTGATTTGAGGGATGGATGCAAAGAAGTGTTTCCGCTTTAGGGACTGGATGAAAGATAACAGGTCTATGATGATTCCAACATTACTGAATTTGGATGTGGGGCTGAAGGTGAGACCCTTGGATAGGATTGAAACTTTGATATGATAGAGATACTTGATGGAAAAGTTCACAACAGCAGCTTGGGTATCATTGGGCTGGGTGCTTTGAGCGTTCCTGAAGAGTTTCAATGATAGTATGATGGGTGTTGGTGGGTGATGGTGCTCTGATGTGGGAATAGGACATCAGTAAATTTAATAATTTTTGGACAAGGTATTTGGAATATTCTTCCAGATTTTAGAGGGCAAAGGATTCACTTCTGCAGATATAGTGTAAGTAGCTGAGGTTGCAAAGTAACAGTGTCATGTGGAGCGAGCAGAGGTGCTTCAGGAATGTTCAAACCATGGAGATTTGTTTGTGTAGTATCAGGTTAGTTAGTGTTAGGGATTGGAGGAATCTGAAAATTTCAAAGTTGTTGTGAGAGAAATGTATCCAAAGATAGGAACCGTTATGATCTGTTATGATTAGGCAGCTGGTGGCAGTAGAGGGCAGAGGGGGGGGGGGGGGGGGGGGGGAGGGGGAGATTCCATTGACTAGGCAGTATGTGCGGAACAGAATGTGGGACTGGGTTTTTACTGGGGGTGGGGATATTTTTTTTGAGCTGATGCAGATATATGAAACAGGGTTCCATTTGGGATAGGGTGACACCAGGAAGAAGGAAAAGAATGTAAATGACATATGACATAATGAGTGTTGGTAAACACTGAAGAATATTGGAGGTAAAACTGGGAGGTGTTTGACCGGGGGGGGGGGGGGGGGGGGGAGGATAAAATAAAACTGATGTAAAAATGTGAAACTGATGTAGGGAATGGGCAAATAGAATTGTTAGATGCTTGTGAAGGGATTTATGTAGAACAAGTTGCAGTTTTTGGTAGTGAAAATGCAGAAAGAAATTGCGTTATGGGCTCTAGAATAGTTCCATAATGTGAGAATATTCATTCATGCACTAACAATCATGGCATGCTTCAAAATAAGAGACTGATGTAAAATATGAGTTTAATTTTTTGTGATGCTGAGGTCAAGTAGCTCTTATAAAGCAGTTGTAACGTGTAGAATCCCTTCAGTCAACTGGGAGAAACATGACGAACACTCTTTTGAGGTTTGGATGCCATTATATTCATTAACTGTCCGCCTAGGAGATGTCCAATACCCAGTAGCGGAGCATGCCCTCCAGCATAATTCTAGGGACCTAGGAACCTGCTACACTGTACGTGCCATTTGGCTTCTCCCACCCAACACCAGTCCCTCTGAACTGCGGAGATGGGAACTTGCACTCCAGCACATCCTTTCATCCCGCCATCCCCCTGGACTAAACCTATGTTAAACAACCTCACTCCCATTTACTTTTCAGTCTTCTCCTCTTTCCCTTTCCTCTTTAGCCATTCATGCATCTTTCCATCCTACATCTTTATACTATACACCTCTTTACTTCTGTATGCATCCTCCTTGGCTTGAAGCTGGCACAGTACCTGCAGTAGAATATCTTTGGCTTCCCTCTGACAACCATGCCTCCATCCTTGCTACCTTCCCTGTTTTCCTTTCCCTGTTGCTTCATAACCTGGGTTGTGAGTAACTAAATCCACTTTCCCTTCTTCCCTTTCTTTCCCCTCTCTCCTCCCTGATGAAGGAACATTTATTCCGAAAGCTAGGAGCTTAAATTTTCGGTTGTTTTTTGTGTCTCTATCGGCTGTACTGAGCTGAGGTAAGTACTGGCCAGCCCCTCTATCTCTTTGTTAGTAATTGTTTCACATCTTTATATGAGATTTTCCATTAATTATATTCATTAACAACTACAAGATGGCAAAAATGATCATATACATCTTTCACCACAAATGTTTCAAAAACCTGGCGAGAAAGTGACATCAACTGATAAACAAAAATGTTTCCTTTCAATAAGACAATGTATCTAGCCATACGTCTCCCATTTCCCATGGCCAAAACTGCCAGATTATGCCCTATTATGACTCTTTTCATAAAGTTTACAAAAGCAACTTGTGGCAGACAAATCACGTTGAAATTATCATGACAGAAATAAGTTACTATTTTTAACAGTCTGTATTAGCAGTGATACTACATTACTCCTCCTCTCTCTCCAACTCTGTTCCTCTTCCATTATTTACCAACCATATTTATTATTTTATTTATTGACAGTGCAATACTGATTCACAAATTCCTTAAGAAGCACATTTTTGATAAGGACAATAAAGGATATAGTTGACAACAAGTATTTAGAGATGTAAAAACTACCATTTGCTATTGAAAATGTTCAATCTTGAAAGAAATTAGGCCTTCTTTCCTTACAGAAAGTTCCCTTATACCACAAAATGCAAAGAATTGTTCACATTGAAGTTTCAGGTACACTGTAAATGCAACACCAATGATTGAACTAAACATAATATTGAGAGTGGTGCAATTTGGTTCCAATTATTTCAAGACAAGCATCTCAATGTGTTTACACAGCATGAGTGCTCCTGACCATATGTGTCTGTTTCTAACATTATACCCAACAAGTGTATAGCACGAATAACAATTCACAAAACACTGGCAGCAGGTAAAGAGCATTTTTTACTGGTGGGTACAGTTTAACCAATTGTTGTTGCATAGCTATTGATATGTCATGACTTGATGTGCTGCTGAGTGAAATAATAAGCATAAGTAAAAGTGCTACAGTAATGGTAAATAACTGTGACATGTGAGTACATAGGATTCCCCCCCCCCCCCCCCCCCCCCCCCCCAAACAGGACATGCAAACATACATATTGGAAAGCATTAAACTGAGTGTATATAAGGGTACTTTACTTATGACTGTTTGCATTCTTCAGATTTCTTACTGAGTACAAGTTCCTGCAATGGTGTTCAACCTGAAACTGTACGAATTAGTCACATACAATCTGAATATGAGGTGTGTTGGAAAATAAACCCAACTTTTGAAGTAGTGCGGCAACCAGCAGAGAGTATGTGGTGCAGCTACTGAGTGCACCTAGCAGCAGGTTTAGACAAACTACTATTTGCTTTGTGTCACTCAGACAATTAACAAGCAAACCACAGCCTGCTCATCATATTAGTGCAGTGGAGGAGCTTGAAAACCAAAACTGCACAAAGGCATTTCAAATATTTTGCGACCATACGGGGAGAACTGTATGAATAGCACACAGTGCTACGAGCAGTTTAAATGTTTTCAACAGGGCAGAATGTCAGTCTGTGCCAATACCAAGTCTGGATGTCCTTCCACATCAACAGATGATTATCTTGTGGATAGTGTTCATGCTTGCAATTTGCAGATATCGTCATTTAACTATTTGGGAATTTGCTGAGGAGGTGGACATGAGCATAGGACCATACTATGAAGTTTTTAGTGAAAAACTTGAAATGCATTGTGTCGGTGGAAAATTCATATTGTGTTTGCTGACTGACGATCAGAAACAGACCCGTGTTGAAATGTACGAGATCTGCTTGTTGCTGTTAATGACAATGAAAACTTTCTTAAGAACATCATAACAGGCGATGAGATGTGTGTGTATGTCTATGAAGCTGAAATAAAGATGCAGTCGACACACTGGTTGGACAAAGGGTCACCTCATGCAAAAAAAAGCACGCAAGTTGGTCGAAGAACAAGATTGTGTTGATTGTGTTTTTTGACTATGAAGGGATTATTCATCCTGAATTTGTGCACATGGTGAGTTGGTAAATAAGGAAGTCTACCAGGGAATCCTAGTGTGAATTAGGGATGCTGTGCACAAGAAGAGGTCTGAATTGTGAAAAAAACAGAGTTGCATCATGACAATGTGTCTGCTCACATGTCACTCCTGTCTGCACCTATCTAGTAAAACACCATATTCCTGTGGTGCTCCATACACTGTATTTTCTGGGCCTAGCCCCAGAGGACTCTCGTGTTTCCCAAACTCAAAAACACACTGAAAGGACTTCATTTCGAATCCATAGAAGAGATACCAGAATATGCGATGAAAACTTTGCACCGACCCACAAAATATGTTCCAGGAGGCGTTCCAAAACTTGAAGAAACGATGGGAATGATGTATTGCCAGTAGAGGGGATTATTTTGAAAGGGACAGTGCTTAAAATGTTGTACAATAAGCAATAAAGCTGATATAGCAAAAGTTCTGTTTATTTTATTTTATTTTTTTCATTTTTTTAACACACCTCATATTTCCACTGACCCAGAGGAATACAAGGAGGAGGTAGATGAATAAAAAGAAGATTGTACTGCCCCCAATGGAAGACAAACACAGAGTTGCATTCTTGTAAAGAAGTTCACTGATACAGTGTGAGAGTGAACAAAACATGTTATTAATATTTTGATTATAATGCAGCTGAACTTTCAGTTCAACATTGAATTCATCATACAGCACAATGCTGCTTTGCTAGCAATGTCTGTGAAAATATATCTGTATTTTTCTCAGACTATCTGATTTAATGTAAAATGTATTTCACTTTAAGCAAAAATGCATGATAATTACCTACAATCTTACTGCAATCTATGTTCTTTTTTTTCAGTGATGTGATTGAAAATGTAAGATTTTACAGCTTCTCCTTAAATATTATTTTTTTGAGAGTTTAGTTGAATCATTATTATTATCCCTATTTTGATATCAGTGCATTCATTACACACAATTTCCTGAAGAGAATTTGAATCGTCGTATACCTCATCACCAAAAATATGTGTGTGTGTGTGTGTGTGTGTGTGTGTGTGTGTGTGTGTGTGTGTGTGTGTGTGTGTGTGCGCTCCAGTGCCACTGAACTGACTAATTTTGAAGAAAATTTTCATAGCATAAGGGGAAAAAAACCGTGGCCAGAAAACAGTTGCACAATAATATGCCATGGGAAATGGTTCATTAGTCATGTGAGTAGTCTTTTGTTTTAGAGTGATACAGTGTGTCCAAAATTATTGAATGCTCATTAGATTAAGCTCTTTACAAAATAAATGTTGAATTCAAGAGTATGTAATGGAAATTCAAAATGGAAGACCATCTTTCTCCTCTTGACAATTTTATTTTTTAGGCACCTTTTCAGTAGCTCAATTTGTAATCTTCCTTCCAGGTAAACGTCATGCAGGAGAGATTGCTTCAATGGCTCTTGATGTTTTACATGGTGTGGAGCTATACAAAATTCCACATCGGCCATCGGAATCACTGCAAATTAGGATTGGGATAAATACTGGGCCGTGTGTTGCAGGTGTTGTTGGTACAACAATGCCTCGTTACTGTCTGTTTGGAGATTCTATAAATACTGCCTCTCGAATGGAATCCACAAGTCTTGGTATTGACTTTTGCTTCTTGAGTTTACTGCATTGTGTAATTAGCTTACTTTTATTAATAACTATTAACTGCATGTGCTTAACTGTGCTGTCATGTGACAGGACAAAACAAATCAAACAATGGAAAATCCAGGATGGACCATAACAATATTACATATCCACAAGATAGGTATTGTGTGTGTGTGTGTGTTACATACAGCTCTCTGAGACTGCAGATGTGTGTGCAAGTTGCATTTGCTTGAGTGTGTGTGTTTTCGTGTGTGTATGTGTGTCTACAACTGACAAAGGCCTTAATGGCTGAAAGCTATAATTGTGTGAATCTTTTTGTTGTGCCTATAATGACTCAGCATCTCTGCCTTACGGTGAGGAGCAATTTTTCTTCTCTGGTATTGCACATATGGCTCCAAGAGATACGGAAACAATTGGAAGTGGAGTAAGGTTATGACACTTACAGTGCAATTAATGGTTAATTGGTAAGAAGCACAGAGTTGTGTTAGAAACGGCCTATAAACTACACAAGGAACAGTCATGTCCAAACTGACAAAACTAACTGCAAATATTCTATAGGCTTCAGTATTAGGTCATTTATTACGATATCTACATGTTCCATTTTCCCATTTTGATGGCTTGAATCCTTCTTTGCACGATATAATAAGTTTAATTTTGTCTTCATGATTCACACAGGAGCAATATATGAGAGGTTGCAGTATATTCCTAGTTTATTCACTTTATATTTCCTCACTTTATACTGGTTATTGAAACATTGTAAGTAAGCTTCCACAAGATAGTTGGTCTTGAAGAGTCTACTGATTCAAGTACTCAGCATCTCCATTATTGCTGCAATTCTTTGTACACATTCCTTATCCCCTATTAGACCTATTTGGTCTAGGTTCCAAACACTTTAACAATATTGTTGGGTGGGTTGTATGAGAATTTTGTTTCTTGTCTCCAATAAATTTTCCCACTATGCTAACAATGAAATGAAGTGTGTCACCTGCATTACACACAAATCTACCACAGTGATCTTTCCACTTCATGTACCTACAAATTGTTACACCTGGAAATTCGTGCAAGTTGAACAATTCAAATTGTGACTGATAATGCAGTTGGCTTATTTAAATTTTTTTTTATTTTTTTTTTATTTGGGATGCACATGATTTTGTACTTCTGAACATTTAAAGCAAGTTGCCAATGTTTTCACCACTTCAAAATCTTATGAAGACCTTCTCAGCAATATCTACATTGCTCATCTTCGCAATAGTGTGAGGATTAAACTGCACCAGTAACCCCAGAGTTTCCATTGGAAAGGAAAATTGGTAAATAGGGTTCAGCGACCCTTCTTTGGTTTTTCTATCCTTATTGTCATTCCCTGTGTCAGACAATGAGTGTCTGGACACTGAAATTAGGCCACTGATAGCCTTCAAATATTGTCATAATATCTTGGGCTTATGAGAGTTCTCTCGATAATACAGTAAACTCCCATTTATCCAAAATGATCAGGATGGTAGCCGATTTGGATCATGAAAATTTTGGATAACCCAAAGTCCCCCTGTTCCCACATGCGAAACACACCGAATTGCATCAATAATGTGAAATATGATCGTAAAATATGAGTAGGGTACACAGAACACTATTGATATGGTTTTGAATAAGCCTGCATGTTTTTGACAAAAAAAATTGTGTTGATGTGTTAAAAAGGCGTTAAAGTATGATTAATGACTCAAAGTTTTTAAATGCTGAATAACAAAGCTCCTTTATTTTGCGCTGTTACAGGAAAAATCTGCCTTATTTGGCAGCAGCAAAAAACAGTAGTTTTACTTTTATTTCCTACTCTTTTGAAAAAAAAAAAAAAAACAACTGTACAAAATTATGAAACAGATCTAGAGATTACTCAAAGGAATGAAAAGTTTGTCTGGAGGAACTTTTAACACTTTTAACTTGTGGACTTTGAAGTTCTAGGACACTTCATTAGAATTTGTTTTTTGGTAAAAAAAGTCTGTAACAGTTTTTTGTTTTTTGGCTTGAGAAACTTTTGTTGTGGCAATATATCTGCAACATTGCAAACAAACAATTTCAGGATAAGTTGCGCCTCTTCCTGTTGGCTGAGGTACTCCAGGGTGCTTTGGATCACTTCGTAACTGACTGTGTGAGGAATCTTTTTCTCTGCTTCAACATCAGAGACATATTTTTGTGACACTTTATGATGGGTCACAATTTGGACGATTTCTTCCTGAGTCAAGTCAAACAAGTCGTTTTCGATCCACTTTTCAGCGTCTTCAAAGTTTGCATCTTCACAACCAGGTATCTTCTCCAGTAAATTCACCAAAATTACGTCATTTTCATTTGTTTCTGGCATGTCAGCTTGAGCTTCAATGTCTCTTTCTTTTCCCCACCACTGATGAGTTCCCTAATGATCTAAGAGTCTTTTCCAAGGCTAACAAGAGGAATTGGAAGAATTTGATTCCAAGCTTTCAATCAATGAGACTTAAAACATTGATTTTTTAAAGAGTTTGCACAAAATCTTCTTCAGCATCAATCTGACCGGTTAAGTATTCCAGCAGCTTGCATCAGTGATGTTTTTTCATCATCTCAAGAATACCTTGTTCCATTGGTTGACATAGAGATGTGACATTTGGTGGGAGAAACAACACTTTGATATCCCCATCTTGAAGATCATCTGGGTGAGAAGGAGCACAGTAACTCTTTCCTTGCTTTTTTTTTTATATCCGTTTTTTCTGATTTAGAGGCAAGGGCTTTTGTTGGCAACATTTTGTAAGTCAGCCCAGCTTCTTCACAGTTGTAAAGTTGATCACCAGTATAACCTCCTTTCTCAATGATTGTGTTCAGTTTCTTCTTAAAATCAGCGATAGCAGCTTCATCCCCGGATAATGATTCACCACTGAAGGCAATTTCACAACTGCCATGCTGCTTCTTGAACTGATCCAGCTAGCCATCACTTCCAAGGAATTCTTGCTCCTTTCCTCCAATCAACTCATAAAATGTCATCGCTTTTTTGACAAAGTAGAGGACCTGAAACTGGCACAACTTTTTCGCTTATTTGTTTGTGCTAAAAATAAGGCCTCTTCTAACTGAGGATATGCACGTTTTCTCATTATTTTTCGAGATTTCACTGCACTGACTGACACTTGGATGGAACAAAATTTTCCAATTTCTGATCAGTTCGTCTTCCAATCAGCAACCATACTTCTACCGACATTCAAAGTGGCAGCAACTTTCGTGGGTGGCTCATCAGCCTCAATTCTCTGCAAAGCATGAAGCTTTTCTTCCAACGAGATCACATTCTTTTTTCTATTTGCACCCAATGTCAAATTAACACTTTTTACTGGGGATTTTTTTTGTTTTTTGGCCGCTTTTATCTTTGGATATTTTAATGTATCTAGCATGAGCACGGAAAGTTAGATCAAAAACACACAGATGCATGACTTGACAACACTCGAGGAGCACTAGACAAAGCTTTTGACTTATGAAACAAGGCTGTGGCAGCCATTGAATGAAGACATTTGAAACATCTATCACCTCTCTCCTGTCCTACCCTAGCCCATGCGCAACACAGCAGTGCATTGTGCATTCACTGTTAAATTGTTAAACAATCAGCTTTGTCTGACGTGCCCACAGGCGGAAAGTGTTTGGGGGTGCATTCTCATTGTTGGTTTTGACAGGGCTACGCTGTGCTGCATAGAACGGTACTGTATGTCCTGTATTTCCAAGGTGATCCAATAGATGGCAGCGGCATGAAACCATCCAATATGGAAAAGAAACATGCTAAAACTTCAGCCAAGACATGCACGAATTGACAACACACTGACTTTTGACATGTGCCAGTGCACTGATTAGCAGTAGACTGCCAACAAACACCAGCGAATGAATGGCTCCAGACGCAGAGAAGTTGAAACTTGTCAAGTGTCAGTCTAGCTAGCAGTGTGATGCATCAGACAGTGACAAAGTAAGATGCAAAAATCAGACAAATTTGTGCAGATAAAGC
The DNA here is from genome assembly GCF_023897955.1 of Schistocerca gregaria. Classification (NCBI taxonomy): domain Eukaryota; kingdom Metazoa; phylum Arthropoda; class Insecta; order Orthoptera; family Acrididae; genus Schistocerca; species Schistocerca gregaria. The sequence continues at coordinate 118,466,279 of NC_064922.1, forward strand.
GGATTTCAGATAAACGTGATTCAGATAATCGGGAGTTTACTGTATTTTGTTATGGTAGTCATTTAAGTCACCTTTCTCTCGATATTGCTATGCTTTGTTTCACATCTGTGATGCAATAGTCTCTGTATCTTAAAGATACTATTTACACGGAAGGGCTCCAGCCATCACAATCTGTTCTTCTTGGTAGTCATTTAACCTACCCATTCAATATACTTGCATGCTTAGATCAGGGTTTCCCAAACTGTCTTCTGTGAAACACAAAAAACTATTAATAACATTGCAGTTTTTTCTTGACCTTTTGACAATACCAATTTTTTAAAGTTTCATGATAATTTTTGTGTAATTTGTTATGATATAAAATTGAATTACTCACTGAATAAAACAAGTTTATCTCATTTTCAAAGATTTCATTAACTTTGAAAATAAATAAATCAAAGAATCAGGATCCGCAAAATGTTCCTCTGATCTCCGAGCACTATGGGACTTAACTTCAAAATGTTCCATTAGAAAAAGGGTTTGGGAACCTCTGACTTAGATTTACCTCAAAAATCACACTGCCCTCAGTTCTGGTCTTTAGCTAGTTTTCTATACCTTACTATAGCTTTTTAGGAATGATAAAATTCTGGTTCCTTGTTGTGAATGCTTAGCATCTGATATTAGATTTTGATAGTCTCATTGGTGAGAGGTTCTTATATTTATCTAACACTAATACTCTGTAGTCTCCAGCAGCTACAATATATTTGATCTTGATTGAGAACCATCTACTTGGAAGGGGGGCAAGCCTTGTGTGCACCCCAGAGTGTCAGCTACTTGGGTAGCAGTACATGATGTATTGCACCACTAGCCACTTATGGGGACTCCACAGTTCTCAAGCATATGGCGCAAGCGAAGGCCATCACAGCCTACACATAATGCACATATTACTTCAGGAAGTGATATAACACATATATTACTTCAGCAAATGCACAGGGTGTAAGGATTGGTAAAAGCTAGTGCATTAGTGTGTTTTGCATTTGGATTAAAAAGGCATATGTAGAGGTATTGGACAAAATATGGAAACACCATGAGAAATGCAAGTTGGAGATAAATGCAGGTTGCACTGTTTTATCTGATCATGAACACCGCAAGTGCTATGTCCTCTCTGGTACCACGCGCTGTGGAATTTGAATCCGCACCAGACGTCATGGACGTCGAAGACCCATAGAGGTCTCCGCACCATCACGCCATAAGCTGTGACGGGGCATGCCTCCTGGCCCACTTAAGCGCTTGCCTCGTGTTCAGCCAGCCAGTATAATCTTGTGTAAGTCGCTTTACACCTCGCTTCGCGCTAGACACCTTACTTCCTTGTTCTGTGTACGAGTGGACGTGTTTGTTTCCTAGTGACTGTGTTGTTTGATCTTTTTGTACTCATTCTGTCCATCGTCTCCAGTTGTGTTGTTGTTTGCGGGCCTCTCTGTGGATCCTGCTGCACTTCTGTTATTGACACCCCGCAAACGTCCTGGTCGCAGTTACAACATTTTTGGTGACGAGGTAAATGGTAGTCGTTGTTGGTATGGAGGCGAAGTTGGTCTGTCCGCTGGAGCAACAGCAGCAGCTCATGCAGCAGTAGCTCCAGTTAGACATCTTAAAATAGTCGCTACAGTTGCTAACGGACAAAGTCGGTGCCTGGGACGCGTTACCGCACCAGCTTCAGAGTTCTCGGCTGTCCAATGCTTTCCCGCATCTGCCGTCATTTCCACCCTTTAATGACACTAAAGAGGATTGAGAAACCTACTTACATCAGATGCCCACCGCGAGGTCATCCCTCTGGAATTGCTGCTTCAGGTTCTCAGTTTGTTACACCGCGGGCACTGGGATATGTCCCATATGAAAGTTTTGGCTTGCCGGCATGTGTATTGGCCTGACATTAATGGCGATATTGAGCACCTGGTCCATGGGTGTACTGTCTGTGCGTGTCACCAGGCAAGCCCCCCTCAATCATTTTCACACTGGTCTGTGCCTTGCCGGCCCTGGGATCGCACCCATATTGATTTTGCAGGCCCGTTTTTGGGGTCCATGTGGTTACTCATCGTTGACGCCTACTCCAAATACCCATATGTTGTCCGTATGGCATTCAGCACCATGGAGGCTACACCCACAGCACTGTCCCAGGTTCTCACCATTGAGGGCCTGTTCCACACGTTGGCCTCAGCATCCTCATTGCACGACTTCTGTCAGGCCGACAGTATCAAACATATTTGTAGCCCCCCTTTCCACCCTTCATCCAGTGGCATGATGGAGAGGCTTGTCCGCACTTTTAAACACCAGTTGACTAAGGTGGTCAACACATCTCCAACCACGATGGCCCTCACCCTGTTTTTGAGCACCTTTTTCACTACACCAATTGACGGATGCAGTCCGGCAGAGTTCCTTCATGGGCGACAGCCGTGGACCCTGCTCCAATTGCTGATGCTGTCATCCTCCTGCCCCCATTCCTGGCCCTCGTGGCAGTATGCCCCTGGCACGGCCGTGTGGCCCTGCGAGTACAGGCACAAGGTAGGATGGACACCCACCATAGTCGTCGAGGCCCATGGGCGGCGTGTGACGTCGGAGCAGACTTCGAAAGGGTTGGAGTGACACCATCATAATCAGCTCCGCCCTTGTGCTGCCACGGGACTGGCGCTGCCGCCTCTTTCACAACCTCCTTCGGTTATGGACATGGTCCTCGACTCACTGTCCCAGCCCTTGGTAGCCATCTGCCCATGAGCCCGTGGGCCTGCCGCCGTCCGCCTCCGGGTTGATCGGTGGCTTCCTCTCCTACCCTGGACTCTGGATCGGCTGTCATGGAGACCTCAGGCATCGCTTCCTCCCCACCAATTGCGGTTGATATGTCACCCACCCTAGGTGCAAGTTTCAGGGGGGAGGGATCTGGTACTGCATGCCGCGGAATTTGAATCATGGACGTCAAAGACCCATAGAGGTCTCTGCACCATCGCATCGTTAGCTGTGGCGGCACGTGACTCCTGGCCTGCTTTCAGTTTGAGGGCGCCACAGTGGAACACGTGGTCCCAACGGCCAATAGCAGTGCACCCGATAGCGTACTTAAGTGCCTGCCTCGCAACCATCCAGCCACTCTATTCTTGTGTATGTTGGTTTACACCTCGCTTCGTGCCAGACCTCTTACTTCCTTGTTCTGTGTACAAGTGAATGTGTTTGTTTCCTTGTGCTTCTGTTGTTTGATCTAGTTGTATTCGTTCTGTCCTTCGTTGCTCGTGTCCGTCCTCTCCCGTTGTGTTGTTGTTTGCGGGCCTCTCCGCGGGTCCCGCCGCACTTCCATCATTGCTACCCCGTGACCGTCCTAGCCGCAGTTACAACATCCTCAATACATTGAAAGTGCCAATTGTGTTCAGAACAGTGTTTTGCGTAGTGTGAGTGCATTATGTCAGAGCTAAGTGACTTTGAATGTGGAAAAATTGTTGGTGCTCATATGGTGGGTGTTTCCGTAACCAAAATAAACAACGTGTTTGGTGTTTCAGGAGGCACTACGTAGAAGATTTATATCACATACAGGGAAAGTGTAAAGTCACAAAGCATACAAAAATGTGTCTTGAGTGATAGTGACAGGTAATCAGTGAAAGGGATTGCGACATGAAATAAGAAGACAGTTGCAAATGTCACTGCAGAACCAAATGTCATACTCATAAACACTGTCATTCCAAAACCATTCATCAGTTATGTAAATTCCAGTTACAGGAAAATGTGCTGCTGAAGCCATGAGACCTGGCTATGGAGCTGTGGAAGAAGATCACTCAGTCATCTGAGTCTTGTTGCACAGTGTTTCCAACTTCTGGCCGAGTTCAGTAATGATTTGGGTTACCATATTATGGTATTCTATGGGCCCGATAGTTACTGTACTCTGCAAGGTCGCATTACTACCAAGGATTATGTGACCCTTGTAGCTGATCAGGTCTGTCCCATGGCTCATTGTCTGTTCTCCAATCATGATGCTGTGTTCTAAGGTGTTAGGGCCCCTGTTCACACAGCTCGCATCAACCAGGACCGGTTTTGTGAGCACTGAGATGAACTGTAATATCTCCTCTTGCCACCAGTCACTAGATCTCAATGTTGTTGTGCCTTTGTTGTCAACTTTTGGGAGAATGGTGCTCAATTGCTGTCCACCTCCATAATTGTTACCTGAGCTTGCCACTATTTTGCTGTAATAATAATATAAGATTCCCTTGGAAACCATACTGGACCTGTATTTGTCCATTGTGAAACAACTGGAATCTATTTTGAGTGCCATCAGTTTTGCTACACCATATTAGGCATGACAGTGTGTTGTGTTTTTGGTGTTTCCATGCTTTTGTTCATCCCTTGTGTGTCTGGCCCTAGGGGACCATTTAATTGCTTCATTTGTTATAAATATGTACTGGATTAGTTTGAGAATATTATTATCTGTGGCTATGAAACATAGTACATAATGTTCCATTTGCTATATCATTTAGTGGAATACCTGATGAAAATGATTACTATGATATTGCAAAGACAGTCTGCCATATTGCAGTGCCTTTTGTGTAAAGATAGGCAGGTTGCAGTGTTATGCTATTAAAAGCAATTATGATTCACACAATCAGCAATTAACTGTTATCATTGTAATGCTTCTTGCTCTACACTTCATTTGCAACTTTAAGAGACAGAATTTGGGGGGAGGGGGGGGGGGGGACACTGGGTTCACACTTACCTACAAATATTTTGCCTTCTCTCTTAACACTGATGGTCCTCAGTCAAATTGAGCAAAAGAGATACAATATTGATCAGATTGTTTCCTGTATGTTCAGTACTTTTAGTGCAGATAGGGAGAGCGAGAGAGAGGGAGAGTGCACGCATGTGGTGTTGGTGGGGGACGGGGGGGTGTCACACACCTATTATAACACTTGTGATTGTTTATAATATTTATGTTGGTTTTCAGTATTGACAGAATGGTAAAGATAGCACTCATCATGAATACTTTCTTGTTGTCTGAATGATCATCCACATGTCTTATCAGTAATAGGAAGAGGGGACCACTATTTACCATAATTAAAATGAAGTGTCACAGGGGTATACTACAATATATGTAAAGGGCATCATGTTCTTTCTAAACTGAAAAGTATTCTTACTGCGGATGATGTAACTGTGGTGAATTCTATGAGAAACACAATATGGATACAGTTGATGAACGGCACTTCCACAAAAAAATTAAATGATTTTTCTAAATGGTTTATAATGTCACTTAATAAAAAAATATGAATAAGCAGGATATAACTTAGTGGCTGTTTGCTGATGATGCTGTGGTGTATGGGAAGGTGTCATTATTGAGTAACTATAAGAGGATACAAGATGAGTTGGACAGGATTTGTGATTGGTGTAAAGAATGGTGGCTAACTCTAAATATAGATAAATGTAAGTTAATGCAGATGAACAAGAAAAAGAATCCTGTAATGCTTGAATACTCCATTAGTAGCATAGTGCTTGACACAGTCACGTCAATTAAATATTTGGGCGTAAGATTGCAGAGTGATATGAAGTAGGACAAACATGTAATGGCAGTTGTGGGGAAGGTGGATACTCGTCTTTGGTTCATTGGTAGAACTTTGGGAAGATGTGGTTCATTTGTAAAGGAGACCACTTATAAAACACTAATACCACACACTCTTGCGTACTGCTTGAGCGTTTGGGATCCATATCTGGTCGGAATGAGGGAGGACATAGAAGCAATTCAGAGGCGGGCTGCTGGATTTGTTACTAGTAGGTTTGAACATCACGCGAGTGTTACGGAAATGCTTCAGGAACTCGGGTGGGAGTCTCTAAAAGAAAGGAGGTCTTCTTTTCGTGAATCACTACTGAGGAAATTTAGAGAACCAGCATTTGAGGCTGACTGCAGTACAATTTTACTGCTGCCAACTTATAGTTTGAGGAAAACCACAAAGATAAGATAAGAGATATTTGGGCTTGTATAGAGGCATATAGGCAGACATTTTTTCCTTGTTCTGTTTGGGAGTGGAACAGGGAGAGAAGATGTTAGTTGTGGTACGAGGTACCTTCCACCATGCACCGTATGGTGGATTGCGGAGTATGTATGTAGATGTAGATATGGAGTGTGACAGCAGCCAGTAATGACTGAACACTTCTTAAGAAACACTCTTAAGACAAGAGTAGCAGTAGCTGCACCATTCATAATAAATTTTGAACTCTGAACACATTATTAAATTGATATCAGAGCTGTGCATGCACCGATGAACATAAATAGCAAGCATGTGAATGAACAAGTTCAATTATATTAATTGGCTGATTCCTAACTGAAACTATATCTCAATGTATACACACTGGATTGTAATTTTTGAAGTATGAGGGTGGAATTTAGATCAGTTCCAAGACTTCTTCAATTTCATAAATTGCTTCTTTCTTATCCAGCAATGTTTGTTAACGTGCAAAATGCACAATTGCATTGTGATTTGAAATCAATGTTAAACTATAGGACCCCAAATACTTGCATGGGTAAGTTCGTTCAAAGGAATGAAGAACAACACCTCCAAAAGGACCATACCAGTAAATCACTGTCATGGTGAAACCACCTTCTGGGTGATGACAGACACTGAAAGTTTATACCTACACCAAAAGTTTCCTTAACACTGAATAGCTGTGGTTTTAAAACCTGTGAACTATTGAAACTTTTGCCCACACAGCAAGCTGCCTAAATCCATGGCCAACAATCTGTGTAATGTGCATGTCAAATAAGCCATGCCATATAATGAGCAATGCTGGATGGCCATAAATTATTAACTGCCAGAAAATAATTATGACAGCACTACATTTTAATTTCTCACACCTTGAATTTCCTTATGCTGTTTGCTTAACAGTTTGGGCCACTCTGGGGAGTAGCATTCTGTGTTCGAGAGCATTAAGTGCTGATAATTATATTGTTTCCTATTTCAATATTTATCAGCTGTAGAGGAGTTTTTTGAAGAAGTTTGAAAAGTTTCTTCTGCTTATTTTCCTCTATCTTCAAGCAAAAAATCTTCAAAAATAAATGTTTTTGTCTATCATATGTACGATTCATTTCTGTAGACTAAACTCCATCATCATCTCAATAGTGGATTCAGGTGTGTCACCAAGTGTGTCTCTTACTAATTCAGGTCAACATTCAACCTCAATGAGGTGATTCAAATTTAATGCTACACATCATAATGAATAAGTCAACTGAGTTCAGTTTTTGAACTGAAATTGCTCTCCAGTCAGTGACTTTTATGCAATGAGCCATAATAGTCTATGAAGTCTCCACATTTGTATTTTTGTCAAAGGAATGAATATGCTAGCTGCAGTCAAATATATTGTTGGCAACAGTGCTGGGAACCAGCTTTTAGGTCCCAAGCTACAACATTTATGTGTGTGTGTGTGTGTGTGTGTGTGTGTGTGTGTGTGTGAGAGAGAGAGAGAGAGAGAGAGAGAGAGAGAGAGAGAGAGAGAGAGAGAGAGATCAATTTTTCTTAGCCTTCTTTCAGCATCAGTCAAAAGAATGTTACTGTTATATTATAATAAAAGACAGAATTCTGATACATGATGATAATATATCCCACTAGTAGTTCACTCCATAATGTTAAGTAACCATCATATTAGTCTTGAAACTTCCTGGTAGATTAAAACTGTGTGCTGGACAGAGACTTGAACTCAAGACCTTTGCATTTTGCGGGCAAGTGCTCTACTGACTGAGCTATTCAAGCACAACTCCCAACCTGTCCCTAAAACTTCAATTCTGCCATCTCCTACCTTCGAAACTTCACAGAATTTCTTCTGCAAAACCTAAGACAAAATACTGGCAGAATTGTAGCTGTAAGGAGGAGTCATGAGTCATGCTTGGGTAGCTCCGTTGGCAGAGCACTTTCCTACAAAAGGCAAAAGACCTGAGCTTGAGTCTTGGTTCAGCACACAGTTTTAATCTACTAGGAAGTTTCATATCAGCGCACACTCTGCTGCAGAACCTTATTCTGGAAACATCCCTCAGGCAGTGGCTAAGCCATGTCTCCACAGTATCCTTTCCTCAAGTAGTGCTAGTTCTGCAAGGTTCGCAGAAGAGCTTCTGTGAAGTTTGGGAGGTAGGAGATGAGTATAACATCCCAGGTCCTCCACCAAATTATAACATCCCAGCTTCCTCAACCAAATTATAACGTTTCAGCTCCTCAACACCAAATTAAAACGTTGCATTAGGAGGTGTCTGCTTCGTGCAAAAGGTCTCGAGTTCATATTGATGACAACAAGTAATTCTTCATTACAGACGTTTATTTACAAACAGAACTGACAGACTTCACAGACTCAACAACTGACTCTCAGAGCTAACCGCACTGCACATCTGAACTGGCAACTGACAACTCCTAGGTGTATTAATATCTTTCCAAACAATGAAAGTCTTTGACAATGTTTTGTTTACAATATGATAGCAATTCACAACTTAAAACTAAGTTAGACATTACAGAATTTTAGTACAGATTAAAGTAAGTAAAAGGATCAGTACATATAAATTCTTACAAGCATAATTTCCAAATAGATTTTATAACATTTTTCTACCAGCTTCTGGATAACCTTCACCAGATTTGTACCGATGTTTCCAGAAACATCCTGACACTTGATTCTGGATATTTCTTGAGTGATTTAGAACAACTATCTATATGTAAAATGATTCAAATCGTGTTTCAAAACGTAAATAAATCTTTTTAGCAATATTTCTTGATACAAATCGTCTTTCGAAATTAGGTTATGAAACAGTTTTAACAAGTTTTCGTATTTTTGCGATCATAATATAGAATTTCTCCATAGAAAGTTCCAGAAGTGTGCATTAAAAGTTCATTTACAGACCTTCTCTTTAGCTGGTGAGTTTTTAAAAGTATCTTGTCCATATTATACGAAATAATTTAGCTCAAAACTGATAATTTATACAATTAATCAGAGCTACAGCAAACAGTGAGTCTTTCTTTTACAAAATGAAATATAATTACAAAATTGAATGAAAATAGGTTACTAACACTAATATATATTTACATTAATTCTATTTTTGTTCTTTCTGTGCAAAATGTCCCAATATTGACACAGTACAATATTTAAACATCACCAAAGTTTCCCTTTACATTTTGCATATCTGTTTCGACATCCCCTAAAAGTCTACAGTATCGAATACTTCAATATGTCCTGTAATGTTACACAACCCCCCCATCAGCACTTCCACGTGAAACACGGAAGGGTTGATGTCCTTACATTACAAAACAGAAAAGTTTTACACATATCTTTGGTGTCTTCTTTCTTGAAGACCGGTGATCTTTCTTGAAGGTCGGTGATCTTCCTTAAAGGTCGGTATACCTCAATGCCACACACTGTATTTCAGTCTCATCTTCACAGTCCGTATGGTTTCCATATACACTGCAGACTATCACAGGCTGCAATAGCACAGTCCGCTATGAATATACAGCATACAGTGGTCAAACCCAGTTAAACATTAGCAAAAGCATTTAATAGTCGGTGGACCGGTTTTTAAGGACACAGAAATTTGAATTCTCTAAAGTCTAATTACTCAAGAAAATTTACTCTAAATAATTTCTTAAAGCTAAGAGAGGATAGACTGACAGATGGAGAAAATTGATTATACAGGATCACAGAATAAGTGTAAGATGCAATGCCAGAATACGAAAATGAAACATGACATTTGCATAGCTAGGGGACCTAGTGCTCGCCAAACACTTAGCACACAAAGAATGTATGCTCCCCTGAGGAATCAGATAAATACAACATAACAAAGTATACAAAAATATCCTGGTAAGATTACATATAAAAGTCTATAAACATCTATTATCTAAAATACTTTTTTAGATTTTTTTATACAATATCAGTTCGGTCACGTTTCGTAGGCCAAACAGTCTGCCAGAATTTGGGTAGACTAGACGGTAAGCATTCGGATGAAGATTGTCCTGAATCTTGAAAGGTCCAATGTATATGTCAAAAAACTTTTTTAATTCACCACTGATGGCTTTAGACTTCTCTTGTGTTTTAACAAGGACCAAGTCTTCAATTTTAAATTGAGTAGGCTTCAATCTTTTGTCATGTCTACATTTCCTCTTATCACTTTGAGATTTCATGGTCTTTCTCACTATTTCCTCTCTCTCTCTTGAGTACTTAATGGTTTGCAGACTGGAAAATCAATGAAATCACTAATTGGATGTGGTGGTTCACTATTATACTGTATTTCATAAGGTGAAAATTCTGTTCAGGAATGCTGTAGGCTGTTCACAACATCTGTGAATTTCTCAACATAGTCAATCCAACTAGCATGATCAGTATTGCAGTAGGTTCTAAAGAAACGCCCAATTTCCCTCATGTATCTCTCCGAAGTGTTTCCTGACGGATGATAAGCTGAAATAAGAATGTGACTTATATTTTCATCTTAAACAAAAGCTTTCCATACTCCAGAAGTAAATTGAGCCCCATTGTCTGATAAGATTTTCTGAGGTTTTCCAACCGTGCCAAAATAGTCTCCTCTAATTTTTGAAATAATGCTCTTACTGTTTGCCTTGCGAAGAGGGTATAACTTAATGAATTTTGAAAAAACATCAACCATAACAAAAATGTAGCAATAGCCTCCTCTGGTCTTCGGTAATGGTCCATATAAGTCGACAGCGACTAACTCGTGTTGTTCTTTTGGTAAGATGTTTCGCATCAATCCTCGACAAGTTTGGTTGGATACTTTTACTCTTTGGCACCTGTCACAACCCGTCAAAATTTTTCGAACCCTCCTGGTTATGTTGTTAAAGTACACATTTTCTTGGATTTTCTGGATACACTTTTGAATCCCACAATGACCAAAACTTTCATGAATGTACTTGATGAGTACATTGATGTACTGTTCAGGCCAACATAATTTCCATACATCGGTATCTACACTGTTTCTCTTGAATAGAATCCCCTTGCAGATTTTGTAATAATCTCCCACTTTTTCATGTCCCTTTTTCCCTAAATAACTTTTGACAAGTTTACAGTTCTCATTGTGGTTCTGATTCCGTCGGATGTCATTACAAATGTCTCTGATTTCTTGTTCATTGTCCACCCCTCTTAAATACATAATTTTGAATTCTTTTTCACATTCCCCACTGTCATCTTCAAAGTCACCCCCCACAGGTAGTCTAGATAAAGCATCAGCAACTACATTATCGGGTCCTCTAAGATATTTTATTGAGTAATTAAATTGTTGTAACAAGAGTGCCCACCTGGTAATCCTTCCATGATGCAACCTACATTCTTGAATATAAATTAATGCCTTATGGTCTGTGTAGACAACTACCTGGTTTCCCGATAAATAATTTCTGAATTTAGAAAATGCCCAGTAAATGGCGAAAAGCTCTTTCTCGGTAACAGTGTATTGCCTCTCATGTTTTTTCAAGGTTCGACTAGCAAAAGCAATAGACCTGTGTTCTATTTTCCCATTTATATTTACTTCTTGGAAAAGGTGAGCACCTAGGCCGTAATCACTACTATCTGCCATAATGCAAAAAGGTAAACTTAAATCAGGACGGTACAAAATTTGACTGTTACATAACTGTGTTTTTATTTCTTCAAAAGCAGCTTCACATTCCTGATCCCAAACCCACATTGCATTTTTCTTCAGCAATCTGTTAAGGCTTGGAGCATTTAGAGCTTGGGTACTAATGAACTTTCTGTAGTAACCGCACATCCCGAAAAATGACTTTAGTTGTTTCTTGGTTTTTGGAATTGGGAATTTTGCAATTGCCTCGAGTTTTTCAGGATCTGGCAAAATACCTTCCTCAGAAATACTGTGCCCCGGAAACTTAAATTTTTTCATACCAAACTTACATTTAGATAATTTAAGTGACATTCCCCCTTTCCTTAATCTATTGCAAACCTCCATCAAAGTATTAACATGTTCTTCCCAAGTTTCTCCAGTGATCAAAATGTCATCTACATACACAGTTAATTTTGCTAAAAGATCTTTTCCCAAAACAAAAACAAGTGCTCTAATGAATTCGGCTACTGAGACATTCAGCCCAAATGCTACCACACAATACTGGTAACATCTTCCCCCATACAAAAAGGCAGTATACTTTCTGGAATCATTTTCTAATTCTACTTGTTGAAATCATGATGTGAGATCTAAACTGGTCATGTATTTCATTCTTTCAAATTTATGAAGTAATTCGTCTATATTCTCGGGATGATCGGTCTCTCTTTCCAGATACTTATTTAGGTGTCTTGAATCTAGTACACGCCTGACACTGCCATCACGTTTTGCAACCACTACCGAAGGATTATTGTATTGGCTCTTACTTCTCTCAATGATGCCCCACTCTTCCATCTTTTGAAGTTCCTTTTCTACATCTTTTCTCTTTGCAATGGGTACACTATAAGGTTTTATAAAGAATGGCTCATGTGGTTTTAATCTGAGTTTACATTGATGATTCTTTACTCTGCCAGGTCTATCATCAAAAACATCACAGTAATTCCACAATAATCGTTCTAACTCTACCTTCTGTTCTTGGTTCAAATTATCTGATTCCCGTAATTTTTCTTGAACTATATCCCCATATTCTCCATCATCATAATCCTCAGTAATTTCCTCTACACAATAACCACTGTCTTTAGAAAATGTAACGTCCCTTATTTCAATTCCCTTATCAGCACAGTTTTGAACCGACATGTCAGTACTGGAACATACTCTCGTCTTAGGATCAATAAAGGTAAACAAACTCTTTTTCCCAATCAAATGCTGCATTAGCTTTTAATATCCAGTCCATACCCCACAGTACATTCTCATTTAGGACACTTATTACGAGACATCCTTGAGTAAACTGTACATCATTTATATTGAAGGACAACAACACCTGTCTATTAACAATTTTGCTCAGTTTGCCGGTAATGCCTCTAATTTTTATTCCAACAACTGGTAATTCAACAAAGTCAGGATCATGCTTAATTATATCTCTTAATTTGCTTCAAAATGGCACTAATTGGACTCCCTGTGTCAATCAAACAATACCCTTCCCGACCTGCAGCTTTAATTTTTATGTATGGACTACCAATAGTGGTGTTTTCCCTTTCTTCCTGTTCTTCATACAAAAGATCTTCTGCTATCTCATCATACCTCTGTTCCATATTTAGGTTTTCTTTATTAGGCAATACTTTCTTCAAACTTCTAGGTCTACTGGAATTTACTGGAATGTCTGGATTACTATTTACCTCACACACATCCTGACTAGTACCTCGTTTGATGATTTCATTAGGCTTAAAAGCAGAAACTGGTTCACAAATTTCCCTTAATTTGATCTTAACATCATTGTCATCACTGTAATCTTTAAATTTGTCCAAACAGATTTCAAAATAATCTCAGATGCATCAGCACAATTAACCCCCCTGTCTCCTGATGTATTACTAAGCTGAACTGGCGCAATCTGATTCTCATGTGGAATGTAGTTAGAGTTCCTGGCACAACTACTCTCAACACTATTGCTTATAACATCCTCCTTAACTTCAACATAAACTATTCCATCCAATTCACCATCAAAATCTTCTAGTACATAATCACCATTAGCCTTAACATCAACATCATCATCATCATTGCCTGAGCTTACACTACAAACACTACTAGTATCACCAACATTACTCACAACAGCATCTTCACCAACCACATCCACATGAATATCAGACTTTCCAGAAACTTCAGTACGAACATCATTATGACAACTTACATCTAAAACATCACCACACTTAAGTTTGTACAATCCAAAATTATCAAAGTTATCCTTACCTTTCATTTCAGCATTAGGTGCTTCTTCTTGATTATATAAATTTGCAATTATATCATCTTCTAAGCCTACTTCATCAAAGGTAGCCTGGTTCCTATTACAGTTGTTTCTAGTATTTTCTCTGATGACATTCCAAACTTTCCTGTCAAATTTAATTTTTTCATTCCCTCTATCTACAGATCGATCATAAGCATACTGTCTATACTGGTTAGGTCTCTGATTATAGTGCTGTCTGTTCCGGGTGAAATTAGCCTGATTTTGAAAATTCCTTGCCCCAAACTGACAGACTCCCAGTGGAGCATTTAGTCGTTTAAAGGCCTATGTCTGTCGTTTCCCTGCCTCGGGTTACCTTCTCTCATGTCATTACCCCAGGACCTGTTTCGATTTTCCCATTCTCTGTTTGAATTAAAGTGCTGATCATTCCTACCAAAATTTCTTCTGTCATTGCTATTATAATTATCCCTGTTGTTGTTAAAGTTTCTTCGTTCACTATTATTATTGTTATTTCCACGGTTCGGTTCCCACCCTACAAAGTCGTTAAATCTGTTGTTTTGTTCAAAGGCTCTATCAAGTTTGTCCACATATTTCAAGAATTGTTCTATGGACTCATCTGGACCATATACTAAACCCCATTGTACTCTTTTCGGAAGTCTCCGTTTTAGTGCATCAATTTGAGTTAGCTCATCAAATGGCTTATCCAGATGCACTAATTTTTGCAACTGTTTCTCACAATAGGGTTTCATTGAACCATCAGATTCTCTGTAACTAGGACCATTCACGAATTTACTTTTGATTCGAGCTTGCTCAGTTTCAGACCAAAATTTGGTTAGAAAACATTTTTCGAAATCTTCAAAGGGCATTTCCGCGGAACAATTCTGATTGGACCACGAAAGCGCCTCACCATCAAGTAATTTCTTTACAAATTTTATCTTAACACTATCTGTCATTAAGGACGTGAACTGCTCCTTGCAGAATTGCATGAAGTCTTTTGGGTGTATATTCTTGTCACCGGGATAAGTTTTAATGGGAAAATTTCCCCATACCCCATTACAACTATTACTAAAACCTTTTTGCAACATAGTTTCTTGTATTTCTACAAATTTTCTGTCTAGTTTTTTCGACATTACCTACTCTACTACAAATTTCTGTGACCTTTTTGTCAGAATCAGATTTGAAAGATTCAATTTCGCTTTCAAAAAATCGTTTTGTCTGGTCAAATTCATTTCTCAATTGAGAATTTTCCTCATTTACAAAATCAACAACTTTTTTAAGTTTTGACTGGTTATTTGAAATTTCGTTACTTAAATCAGTTTCAAGGACAGAAATTTTGCTCTCAACCGTGTCCACACGACAACTAAGTTCTTTTTGGTTTGACTCAAAAGTAATTCGCCATTCTTCGAGAACCTGATTAGTGTGAGCAATATGTTCTGTATTTGAATTTATTTCTGATTTTAAATCACACACAGCCTTCGAAATCGACCTGTCCATCTGTTGTTGTGTCTGTTCAATTTGTTGACGTAACTCGGCACGAGAATCGTCCATCTTCGAGTTTAACTCTGAAAACATTTGTTTTAACATTTCCAACATTCCTACACTGTCAGAAGCACTTTCCCTAATAGGTGTACTCGCTACACCGCTGTCAATACTGAAATCTGCGTCTTTTTCCATTATTTTAGGAAGCAGGTACTTATCTTAGTGTCCGTCGGCGGTCGTTGGTGTCGGTGTTTTGCGAAATTTCTTCAATTACAGGATGGTTTCGCTCGGTTGATTCACTCCTCTTCTTGTGACCCCAGAATCGACGTATTTACTTCTGAAGAATGACTGGTCCGTCGTATATCCTCTTCTTGTGGTCCCAAAACAGACGTATTTTCTTCTTGTGATCCCAGAAGAGAGGTATTTTATTTTGAAGAATCACTGGGTGGACGTTATATCCTCTGCTTCCTCCACCAAATTATAACATCCCAGGTCCTCCACCAAATTATAATATCCCAGCTTCCTCAACCAAATTATAACGTTTCAGCTCCTCAACACCAAATTAAAACGTTGCATTAGGAGGTGTCTGCTTCGTGCAAAAGGTCTTGAGTTCATATAGACGACAACAGTAATTCTTCATTACAGACGTTTATTTACAAACAGAACTGACAGACTTCACAGACTCAACAACTGACTCTCAGAGCTAACCGCACTGCACATCCGAACTGGCAACTGACAACTCCTAGGTGTATTAATATCTTTCCAAACAATGAAAGTCTTTCACAATGTTTTGTTTACAATATGATAGCAATTCACAACTTAAAACTAAATTAGACATTACAGAATTTTAGTACAGATTAAAGTAAGTAAAAGGATCAGTACATATAAATTCTTACAAGCATAATTTCCAAATAGATTTTATAACATTTTTCTACCAGCTTCTGGATAACCTTCACCAGATTTGTACCGATGTTTCCAGAAACATCCTGACACTTGATTCTGGATATTTCTTGAGTGATTTAGAACAACTATCTATATGTAAAATGATTCAAATCGTGTTTCAAAACGTAAATAAATCTTTTTAGCAATATTTCTTGATACAAATCGTCTTTCGAAATTAGGTTATGAAACAGTTTTCACAAGTTTTCGTATTTTTGCGATCATAATATAGAATTTCTCCATAGAAAGTTCCAGAAGTGTGCATTAAAAGTTCATTTACAGACCTTCTCTTTAGCTGGTGAGTTTTTAAAAGTATCTTGTCCATATTATACGAAATAATTTAGCTCAAAACTGATAATTTATACAATTAATCAGAGCTACAGCAAACAGTGAGTCTTTCTTTTACAAAATGAAATATAATTACAAAATTGAATGAAAATAGGTTACTAACACTAATATATATTTACATTAATTCTATTTTTGTTCTTTCTGTGCAAAATGTCCCAATATTGACACAGTACAATATTTGAACATCACCAAAGTTTCCCTTTACATTTTGCATATCTGTATCGACATCCCCTAAAAGTCTACAGTATCAAATACAGGTCATGAGTTGTGCTTGGGTAGCTCAGTCAGTAGAGTACTTGCCCATGAAAGGCACAGGTCTCAAGTTGGAGTCTCAGTCCGGCGCACAGTTTTAATCTGCCAGGAAGTTGCATATCAGTGAACACGCTGCTGCAGAGTGAAAATCTCCTTTTGTTATATCAGTTTTGGTTTGATGCATGAATCATTCTCAATGTTTGTGGACTACTGAGGAACAGTTACTGTTCAAACATATTCAATGGCCAGTGTTATGGTCTCAGTCAAAATTTTTCTAACATTTTCTGAGAGTAAAAGACTTTCATATTCATTGACACTACTACTGCTACTAGACTACTAGATATGACTTACAAGTGGAGCATTTCTTAAACATCTTACTGCCATGAGTTATTGGCATCTGATTCTGAGTGTTCCATTTCATTATGGTGGTAGTGTTACGAATTTATAGATATTAGGTCTCTGGTCAGGTACAAGTTAGATGCAGCATGAGGTTGTAGATACCATCACCATGTCGTAAAGGATAATGTAACAACTGGATCCATTTTGAAAGAATGGAATGTTTATTATGGGGATCAGTGCTAAGTTATTATTAGCAGTCACTGCCCCATGCTCACATGTTGTTTGGTTAGGGGCTAAAATGCAATTAAATTGCCTAAGGCTTCGCAAACAACAACTTAATTTTCAAAATCTGTCTCACGTTCATGCACTCATCTTCGTGAAGGGACATCTGTCTCAGATATGACACTGTGGAGGTCAAAGTTGTTAGCTTGAAACTAATTCATTTATTACTGGAAAGACTACTGCTACATGGTTTAAATTTCATCCATGACTTTCCATGTTTTAAATATTTTACTTTTGTGTGGATCCACACACATATAAAGCTTTTTGGAAGATATAACTGCCATTTTACTGTACACAAGGTTTTATTCCACAATCTAGATTTTGGCCTTAGGTCATTCTCAAATGTTAAAGCTGGAACAGATTAAAGCACAATAAAAGTACAACTATCAGAAAAATAGCAGGGCATATGAACTGATATATGGGCTGCATGATTTGTTCTCTTACTCACATACTGAA
This sequence comes from Schistocerca gregaria, assembly GCF_023897955.1. Taxonomy (NCBI): domain Eukaryota; kingdom Metazoa; phylum Arthropoda; class Insecta; order Orthoptera; family Acrididae; genus Schistocerca; species Schistocerca gregaria. The sequence goes on from NC_064922.1 coordinate 118,484,182, forward strand.
AGTCATTAGACCTGAGTAGAACACAAGTTATCAAGGGCGTACCCAGGATCTGAACTAGAGGGGTGGGGGGGGGGGGGGGGGGGGCAGGTCATACTAGTCTCAGGAAACAAGGACTTGAGACAACATAGAGCACTTCTTATTAAACCAGTGAAAAACTGCTTTTAACAAACATTTTAAATACAAGAATGCATGTATACAATCCAAGAAAACATGCAGCGTTTCTTATTAAATAAAACAGTAAACTAGTGAAAAACTACTTACACCATTGTAATTAAAAGATACATAGGAGTACAATCTTGCAAGGTAGAGAAATATCTGATACACTCTCAGTTATAAAATAAGGAGTTATGCATTGTTATTAATTACAGTCAATTTAAATATTAGTCAGTTATCTAAAATAAATAGTCACAAACATCATTGGAATTTAATGTGTTACAGTTGTAACACTTGATAATGGCTGAAGGCTGAAATCTAGATTGTGGAATAAAACCTATTGCACAGTACAATGGCAGTTACATCTTTCAAAAAATTTCCATGTTTGTTAGCACTTACAACTTCATTTCCAAAACATTTTGATGTTTTGTAGAAGTTAACAGTTTCATTTCATACACTGATTTTTTTTTTTTTTTTTCTGCAACAGCAATGAAGATCCACATAAGTCAGACAACAAAGGAAGCTTTAGATGAGCTTGGAGGTTTCTATACAGAGTACAGAGGAGTCATGGAGGTAAAAGTAAGTATTTTTTGTATCTAATAACAATGTAATCTATTTCGCATATGTATTGGTGGACGGAAATGCAATGATGACACACCATTCTTGATATTGTGTATGCCTGACCTGGAATCACCATCCTAAGAAAAATCACATATCCTGTTCGAAGACACCTGTAGGAGCAAGTACTTTACCATTCCACGTGCAGTGACAACAAAACGTGTCAGCAATTGACTTTCTACAAGAGCAGTATACTGGTAGCATTTTCTTTAGCAGTATTCACTCTGAGTGGGATATAAAATTTCCATCACTAGAATATGTAAAACAGTGAAATTTCTGGGCAGTGGCTGGTGCAATACACAGATAAAGGTCTCAGTAACACACATGCTCACATTTTTGGCAACTGCTTCTTGGGACCTTACAAAATACCTAAAAGACTAACAAGGGCCCAAACATTTCTATCACAGCTCATTACCTGACCACTTGGATGGTGTATTACTGGCAATCCTTGAAGGGATTTACAAGACTGAACTGTAGTTCATTTCAGTCTGCAAGCCCAAAAACACCTTACTCTGGGCAGTGGATAAGTAGAGGTGAACCAACTTTCTTACCTTCACATTCACCCGATTAAAATCCATGGACTTATTTTCTGTGGGATCATGCAAATCTAATGGTACAAACATTACCAGTCAGTGCTGAAGTTCCCCATGTATGAGATTTGGAAGTATCTGGGACTGTATATACCAGTCCAGGTATAATGGAAAATGTTTGGAACTCACAATGGCAGCTAGCTGTAGTCTGTATTGAAGAGGAAGATGGATGCCTACAACATTTTGGCATCAAATGTTATGAACCAATATACTACACACGTCAGTCTCACAATTTAGAAACTAAGCATTTCCAAATATTGTTGTTATTTCTCTTTACTGGAACTGGATTCCAATCACAAACTAGAGATGATATTTTTGAAATGTCAGATGGTCGTGTAATTCACTTTAATAAAATGGGGACTGAATTATCTTTATCACTGACAGGGTTTTAAGAATAAACAGTATTGCCAACAGCATTTTACAAGAAGAATTATGAATAATAAAAAGCAGTTTTATGCTTCCTGGTAGTCTTCAAATGTGAAGCTGTTCCTGACTGAATTAATTTTGAGAAATGGGGGAATGAGGTGGTGTGGGGGGCTGTAACAGGGGGCGCAGTCCTACAGAAGACACCATAAACTATTTCATCAAAGACAGGGAAGCTGCACACAGAATATTTCTAGTCAATGTAGCCATTACAGACAGAGAATGAATTGTATTATGAATTTAAGTTTGGAATGTTGAAAATTTGAATTTTGTGGTGAGAGAATAAAATCCAAGAACAGCAATGGCGAGAATGAAGTTAAATGTTGATGGGCTAACTGATTTGCAATTGATGAAAAATTTGGGTGTGTGATCCAAGATTTCTCTGGCATAAAGTGTACCTCAATGGTCCTTACCTATTCCATCAGAAGTAATTATATAAACTGCACCATGCTTTGATAACAGTTAAGGTGTTGCATGGAACATATAAGTAATTAAATCGGATAGCATTGCCTCACATGCTCAAAATGTTGCATACTTACTCTGATTTTATCAAGCATAGCACTTTGGAAAAATATGGGAGAATGTGATATGCAGTATATGATCTTGGTTTATTAGTTATTCAGATTATTATGAATGAAGAATGGACTGTAAACAAAACACTGACTGCTGTAGGAGGGAGAGTTGTTCCTGGAGGATAATGTACACAAGAACATGATGGTATTTGGTCATTACTTCAGTCTGGTGACAGATTTTAGAATCACATGAAGGAATTTACCATCACATGCTGCTTCTGCCATTTCCTACACTTTTTATAGCTGTTAGCCATGATGATGTGATTCATGCATCATTTGTAAATAGTTGGAGTTCTACACATTTAATTGCTGTATAAAATATTATAGCTATTTGGAATACACTGTTAATTCTTCAGTTACAGATTTTAAGGATAAGTAAAATTCTACATAATTTTAATTTTTGTTATAGAGGGTTGAGCCATACTTCATTGGTCTTGCACTAAATTGTAAAAGATGAAGATCTTTTATTGTGGAACATGATTTTTGTAGATTAAATGTGTTTTGTTAATGTCTTAATCAGTTTACCTTCCAGTAGCTACAATTTTTAAATGTGTTTAACTCATATCTGGTTTTCCAAAATCCTTCTGCTTAATGTAATTTCACTTTCTGATTGTTGGTGTGCAATAGAGTAAAAGTGTAGCAGATAAATGATTAAATAAAATACCCTATTGATATTTTTTTTATTACAACACTTTAATTTAAATACAGTATTTGTCCCTAGTTACATGACCATGCTGTACTGTGGAACAGGTTCCCATATTTGGAAGGAAAAATCTTAATTTTGTAGAGAAGAGTTTTCAATTTCAGAAAAAGATTGCAGTGCATAAAAAGTGAATGCCACCATTTAACAAAAAAATAAGAAAATAGTTTAAACTTCTATTACGGGGCTGGCTAGAGGCAAAAGTCTGAAAAGTGTTCCAAGGCACAACACTATCCCCTAATACCAGAATAATTGAAACCATCTAGCATTATCATGACTGTTGAGGTACACCACATGACATCACACACTAATAGTGCTCAAGTAGAGGTAATATGATAAGAAATTCAGGAACTAATGAAATACATGCAAGATGATGAAAATTTGATTTTGATGGGTGACTGAAATGCTAAACCACAAGCGGGTAAATGAAAACATAATTGTTGTGTCAGCAACTGTGGGTACTTTCTAATTAATAGAAAACTTTATTTCTATCAAGGGAAGAAACGTAACTTTATTTCTATGCTGGCGGTGCAATTACTTTTCCTTATTACTACTCACAAATGCTGACTGTGTATCATCCTCCTATTACTCAGTTTTAATTGTCTAAAAGACAGTGACTGAACTGGGCCAACCAGTGCTGGACAGCTGGTTAAATCAATGTTAACAGGGGGGTGATGAAATCTGTCATCCTGGAGGTTTGGTGCTACCCATTCTTTCCACTGGTGTGTGGGTCAGAGCCTTCTTGAGGCCATTTCATAGTGCTGTGCTGGTCGACATCCCCCTCTCCCAAGGTGTTGCATTATTGTCATGGAGGGAGCCATTTTATGACAATGATCACTGATGAGGATCCAGGAGCCGCACTTGGAACCAACGCCAAGCATCTGGCCACGCCCTGAAGTCTGTCCTGTGCCCTGCAGGCAACATTGGTTGGGAAACACCCAGAAAGGTGTCCATCCTCTTCCTGAGTCAATCTAATGAAAAAGAGAGGGGTAACATGTGTTGATGGTGGTGACACCAGGTTCACTGAGGACACCAGGATGAGTGCTGGGAAGTTGAGTTCCTGTGGTGAAGGCAAAGGGTCCAGCTCCAGTGGTTACACAGGCAGTGCCAAAGAGGTATTTGCAGGCAGCCCTGCTGGCCACAAGATCCCAATAGGATGCAAATCCGGGGACAAAAAATTTATGGAAGAATCTAGCATTCGACAAGCATGAATCTGGTTCTGGTGGCGGCACAGCCACCCAGCAGGACCTTGAATTAAATACATACAAATGCTCAAATTTCAAAGAATCATTCATCTCTCCCAGCATCTGGTGTGACCAGAATGATAAAGAGTAAATTCATCAGGAGCAAAGTGATGCTCGTGAAGTGTGAGAGGCGCTGTACACTGTGGTGGATGTAGCAATTGGAGCAGTGTGCAGTGGTGCAGGCCACGTAGAAACTCTGCCGGTGATGGACCATCGTGGGGCTGTGAGTGGTAAATTGTGAGGAAGAGCTGCAGCAATTGCTCCAATATCTGGGAAGTAGATAAGCTTTTCATCTGTTGTTTGAACATATGTCCAAATCATTCAGCTTCTACATTTGACTGAGGATGAAATGAAGCACTGATAAGGTGAGCGATACTATTGGCTGCACAAAACTGTTCAAAGTCATGAGCCATAAAGTGTGGTCTGTTGCCTGTAACCAGCACTCCAGGCAAACCATGCAAGCAAAAAAAAAAGACAAAGACAAAAGCCTGAATGGTATTATCCAATGTGGTTGAGTTCATGGGCACTGCAAATGGATATTTGCTAATAGAGTCCACAACAATAGGCCAATAAATGTTCCAAAAGGGACTGGCAAATTCAATATACATTCATTGCCATGGCAATTGAGACACTGACCCAGCTGAAAATGTTAGTGGTGGTCTGATAGACTTTTCAGCACAACTGTAATACTGCCACGGTGCTAACTGTTTTTTGTGCAAAATTCCCCCATGACCTTGGTGGAGCAATTGCAACACACCTTTTTGCAACACTTTAGGAATAAGCACACATGAATGTCCAGAGTCATTTTCATTAAGCTCACACCATGCTGGATGAAGAGGCTAAGCCAATGAGCAAAATATCAAGGCACAAAATAATTATAAATGTTTTTCGCTAAACAAGGCCAAGCAGTGCACATGTAGTGGAACAAAAGGTTAAAGTCAGGGTCTACTTCTGTGGCCTGAGTGACTTTCCTATAGTGCAGTGGAAAAGTCTGTAAAAGTTCAGCATCCTGCACATCAATCTGACAGCAATGTGCAACAGTAGTGTTGAATTCAAAATCAGGAGCAACAGATGGGGAGAAAGGGCATTAAAATTTGCAAGCTTCAGTGTGAGCTGGTACAGTATTTTGTACTAATATTGTGAAATAACAAAGACAAATGTTGCAGCTTCTGAACCATGCATTACAGAACAGGTTGGGACAGATGAAACAAAGACTGAAGCAGCTTATGGTCCATCCATAGTTAAAACTTCTGATCAAATGGAAAATGGTGAAACTTTGTCATGCCATAGATAATAGCGAGCACTTCCTTCTTGATTTGGAAATAGTTGCGGTGAGTCTTGGCCAATAACTTAGAAGCACAAGCAGTCAGCCTGTCTTGTGAACTAAATCTGTGTAAGAGCACAGCTCTGATTCTGTACAGAGAAGTGTCCACTGTTACAGCCACAAGCTTAGTGAGATCAAAATGAACAAGGCATCTGTCACTCAACAAGACATTTTTACGTTTCAGGAACGCATCTTCACTGTCTTTGGACTGTACAGAAGGTACACTCTTTCAGCACAAATGATGCAACAAGCTGTGATCTGGGCTGTTTTGGGTATGAACCCGATACAATGTCAACTTCAAAAGATTTGACTGCAATTCCATCATGGCCTGTGGAGCAAGGAGGTCCCAGATAGGCAGCAAATGAGATTGTAGGGGATGAACACCTTGGTTATTAAGAACATGGCCTAAGTACTGAATTTAAGTCTGAAAAAAGGGGCACATTTGTCCAAGCGACACTTAAAACCTGCAGTGATTGAATAAGCTTTTGAAAGTTACTGATATGTTCCAGCAATATACATCCTGACAAAATGTATCATCCACATAATCTGAACAGAATGGAGCCTCTGCAATAATCTGTTGTAAGTAGCCTTGAATATGTTGTTGTTGTTGTGGTCTTCATTCCTGAGACTGGTTTGATGCAGCTCTCCATGCTACCCTATTCTGTGCAAGCTGCTTCATCTCCCAGTACTTACTGCAACCTACATCCTTCTGAATCTGCTTGGTGTATTCATCTCTTGGTATCCCTCTACAATTTTTACCCTCCATGTTGCCCTCCAATGCAAAATTTGTGATACCGTGATGCCTCATAACATGTCCTACCAACCGGTCACTTTTTCTTGTCAAGTTGTGCCACAAACTCCTCTTCTCCCCGATACTGTTCAGTACCGCATCATTACTTATGTGATCTACCCATCTAATCTTCAGCATTCTTCTGTAGCACCACATTTCATAAGCTTCTATTCTCTTCTTGCCCAAACTATGTATCGTCCACGTTTCCCTTCCATACATGGCTACACTCCACAGAAGTACTTTTAGAAATGACTTCCTAACACTTAAATTTATACTCAATGTCAACAAATTCCTCTTCTTCAGAAACACGTTCCTTGCCATTGGCAGTCTACATTTTTTATCCTCTCTAATTCGACCATCATCAGTTATTTTACTCCCCAAATATCAAAACTCCTTTACTACTTTAAGTGTCTCATTTCCTAATCTTGATTCCTCCAGAATCACACAACTTAATTCAACTACATTCCAGTATCTTTGTTTTGCTTTTGTTGATGTTCATCTTATACCCTCCTTTCAAGACACTGTCAATTCCATTCAACTGCTCTTCCAAGTCCTTTGCTGACTCTGACAGAATTACAATGTTATCAGCGAACCACAAAGGTTTTATTTCTTCTCCATGGATTTTAATACCTACTGTGAATTTTTCTTTTGTTTCCTTTACTGCTTACTCTATATACAGATTGAATAACATAGGGGAGAGGCTACAACCCTGTCTCACTCCCTTCACATCCACTGCTTCCCTTTCATGCCCCTCGACTCTTATAACTGCCATGTGGTTTCTGTACAAATTATAAATAGCCTTTTCCTCCCTGTATTTTACCCCTGCCATCTTTAGAATTTGAAAGAGAGTATTCCAGTCAACATTGTCAAAAGCTTTCTCCAAGTCTACAAATGCTAGAAATGTAGGTTTGCCTTTCCTTAATCTTTCTTCTAAGATATGTCGTAAGGTCAGTATTGCCGCAGTAATTCCAGCATTTCTATGGAATCCAAACTGATCTTCCCCAAGGTTGGCTCCTACCAGTTTTTTCCATTTGTCTGTAAAGAATTCGTGTTAGTATTTTGAAGCTGTGACTTATTAAACTGATAGTTCGGCAATTTTCACATCTGTCAACACTTGCTTTCTTTGGGATTGGAATTATTATATTCTTCTTGAAGTCTTAGGGTATTTTGCCTGTCTCATATATCTTGCTGTAGTGGTAGTGTTTTGTCAGGACTGGGTCTCCCAAGGCCGTCAGTAGTTCTAATGGAATGTTGTCTACTCCCGGGTCCTTGTTTCGACTCAGGTCTTTCAATGCTCTGTCAAACTCTTCACGCTATTTTCCATTTCATCTTCATCTACATCCTCTTCCATTTCCATAATACTGTCCTCAAGTACCTTGCCCTTGTATAGAGCCTCTATATACTCCTTCCACCTTTCTGCTTTCCTTTATCTTATAACTGGGTTTCCATCTGAGCTCTTGATATTCATATAAGTGGTTCTCTTTACTCCAAAGGTCTCTTTGATTGTCCTGTAGGCAGTATCTATTTAACCCCTAGTGAGATAAGCCTCTACATCCTTACATTTGTCTTCTAGCCATCCCTGCTTAGCCATTTTGCACTTCCTGTCGATCTCATTTTTGAGACTTTTTGACTCCTTCATTTATTGCATTTTTATATTTTCTCCTTTCATCAATTAAATTCAATATTTCTTCTGTTACCCAAGGATTTCTACTAGCCCTCGTCTTTTTACCTACTTGATCCTCTGCTGCCTTCACTACTTCATCCCTCATAGCTACCCATTCTTCTTCTACTGTATTTCTTTCCCCCATTCCTGTGAATTGTTCCCTTATGCTCTCCCTGAAACTCTGTACAACCTCTGGTTTAGTCATTTTATCCAGGTCCCATCTCCTTCAATTCCCACCTTTTTGCAGTTTCTTCAGTTTTAATCTACACTACCTTCTTTTATGATTCTTGAACCAAGTGTTAGCTATGATTAAGTTATGCTCTGTGCAAAATTCTAGCAGACGACTTCCTCTTTCATTTCTTAGCCCCAATCCATATTCACCTACTATGTTTCCTTGCCTCCCTTTACCTACTACCGAATTCCAATCACCCATGACTATTAAATTTTCGTCTCCCTTCACTACCTGAATAATTTATTTTATCTCATCATACATTTCATTAATTTCTTCATCATGTGCAGAGCTAGTTGGCATATAAACTTGTACTACTGTAGTAGGGATGGGCTTCGTGTCTATCTTGACCACCATAATGTGTTTACTATGTTGTTTATAGTAGGTTACTCACACTCCTATTTTTTTATTCATTATTAAACCTACTCCTGCATTACCCCTATTTGCTTTTGTATTTATAATCCTGTATTCACCTGACCAAAAGCCTTGTATCTCTTGCCATCGAATTTCACTAACTCCCACTATATCTAACTTTAACCTATCCATTTCCCTTTTTAGATTTTCTAACCTACCTCCCCGATTAAGGGATCTGACATTCCACGTTCCAATCCGTAGAATGCCAGTTTTCTTTCTCCTGATAACGACGTCTTCTTGAGTAGTCCCCACCCGGAGACCCGAATGGGGGACTATTTTACCTCCGGAATATTTTACCCAACAGTACACCGTCATCTTTTAACCATACAGTAAAGCTGCATGCAGATTGGAATATGGCAGGTGTGAAATCGCTGCCAAAGGGAAAGCGCAAACACTTACTGAGACTAGGAATTTGCAAACACGCATTATGTAAGTCAGTTTTTTTAAAAATACCAGCCTACACAAAGTCTGTCCATTAATTCTTCTGATGAAGCAATGGATGAGTATCAATTGTTGTTTGTGGATTCAGAGTGGATTTAAAGTTGGCACCAAGATGAAGTTGTCCAGAAGGCTTTGGTAAGATTACTAAGAAAAAAGCCCATTGACTAGTCTGAATAGGAACAGTAACAATTTCGTATTGCAATTCTTTAAGTTCACTTGCAACTTGGTCTCCAAGTGCATGAGGGATGGGACATGCCCCAAAAACACTTAGATTGCACATTGTCATGTGTGCCACAAAATTGTTTGCTCAGCCAAATCCATCGGAAAATAAATCCAGAAACTCTGTAATCAGTTGAGTAACACTGTCTTTTGGTTTGAAATCAGAAGCAGAAAGTGCACTGTCCTTAATATGAAGACCAAATAAATCAAATGAATCTAACCCAAAAATATTTTCAGTCTCGTAAATTAAAATGGTAAGTGTCGCTGTTCTGGTGTGAGACTGCAATGTGGCATGCAAACTACATGTATGAAGACTGCAATGTCCTGACCATTATATGCAGTAAGAATCATTTTGCTGATTGAGGCAAGCCCAACTGTTAATAAGTGGCATGATTAGGCAATGTAATGGAAGCACCAGTGTCTAACTGAAATCACACACACCATCCAGCAGTGACCAATTTCACAAACAGTTTGTTTGACAGTTGTTGCACAACACTTAGTTGGGGTGGAGGCACATCCTGAATTTGGTCATTACTAGTAACAGTAGCTGGTTTAGAAAAAAACTACATTCACTGAGTGAGAATGTGCATCATGCTTATGAGAGTGAATGGGTGGAGTTCTTCTCCTGTTGCAAACATACAGACTGTACATGACCTAGCTTTCCACAAACAAAGTAAGGTGCGTTCTGTGAACGCCAATGTTATCTTGCAGAAGGGACGTGATTTCACAGCAGACACATACAGTGACACTTGTTTTTCTGGCAACGCCACAGTGGCCTGTTTGCATGTGCTGCTAGGCTGTACCTATTTGTCACTTTGTGTTACACTGCAAATGGGAGCTACCTCAAAGTTTTGCATGGCACCATCACGAGTCCTGATGTTCAGTAATTCATAACATTTGTTTCAAAGTAGGATCCGAGTGTTCAAGAATCCTACTGTCTGCTGTCTGGCACATTGTATGTAACTGCATCATGAATTGTTGAGTCACTTAGTACTCTCCATAGCATTGAAAACAACACTGTCATTCAGTGATCCACTGATGGTATGTCGGTTGTGGCCCTTTCCATAACTGAAAGAACTTGTAACAGGCTGTACATATCCTCATGATACTTAGTAATGCGAGAAACTAAATATTCAAACACTAGAAACTCTGACCTACTATTCAGGAATGACTTCTGAGCAAGGCAATAAACTCCTGTGCTGGTCATTGACAAGAAATAAAAAGTTTCACAGTACCTTGCACTTGATGTTTAGCACAAAGAGCATCAATCTGAGAGGGCACACATTCCATTCCTCTTGTTGTTTATTGAAAGCTTGGAATGGTGGAATGCACAGAGTTGGTGCTGTGGATGTGGCTGGCAGTTGAGGTGCAGTTTATTCAGCAGTAGCAGCTTGTGCATTAATGATGTGCGGGGCTTCCATCGTCAACTGCAACATTTGGTAGTTCTGAAACTGAATAAACTGCATTAGATCAAAAACAGAAACAGCCAGTGGCATTGGCACAGGTGGCGGAGGAAGCAGATTAGGGGTCATTTTAATGAGGGGCATGCTGGAACAAACTAATTACACATAAATAGTGAAAGTATAATGGCTACTCAGCAGTAACGAACACAATTAGTAGTAATGCACCTCTGGAAGGAAGGAGAGAAATATTAGTGATGTGCTGTGACAGAGTGACATAGAGCGAAGACAGCAATGGTTCTGTAACCCCCATCACCAAATGTTTCGTCCACTACTGTTGGAGTCAGCACCAACACAAACAAGGAAGGAGAGAAGTAGGGATGGCCGATGGTAGGAATCCAAAATCATCTATGCAAAACAGTCCTAATTAATAGAAAACTGTATTTCTATTAAGGGAGGAAACATAATATGATTCCTGTGCTTCCTGTGCATTTACATTTCACTATTTGCTACTCGTAGAGTGCAGGCTGTGTGTCATCTTCCTATTACTCACTACTGATGCTCTCGAACACTGTGAGTGAACAGGGCTGACCAGTGATGGGTGGCTGGTTATATCAGCATTGACAGGAGGTGCTGAACTCTATCTTCCTGGAGGTGTGGTGTTCCTTATTCTTTCCATTGGCGTGCAGGTCAGTGCCTTCTTGATGCCATTGTGGAGTGCTGCACGGGTTGGTGTGCAGTTGATGCTTTATTACTGCACAATAATTACTGGAGAACACAAGCTGGAGGAAAGAGTGGAACAATGACTGAAATCTTCCTAGTTTCCATCTAGACAATACACACTTCAGTAAATTGGAAAAAGACCACCAAGTTACACTATTTTTGTACGTACTGTGTTCACTGAATCTCTCACAACTTGAAAATATGGCTTAAAAAATGTACAACAAAACAATTTTATGCACACATACAAGCAGCGTAGATGAAGATATCTGAGGTGGACATTCCAAATCTCAGCGTCATAATGTGGTGTCCTCACTGGATATGTATTGGCAGGTTGCTTGCTTCCAGAAAATACAGTGAACCAGGAAACCCTTTTGAAGCTTGCTGTTTGAGATATGTCACCACCTGCTGCTCTCATGACTACACTACCAGAAGACAACATAAGTAGCTGGGCCTTTGGGACTGCTCCCAGAAATCACTGACCATTGAATGCCGGGACTTCTCATGGCCAAAAAATACAGCTATCACCCTACTGCAAGGAAGTGGCTATTAGCATCCATCCACTGTGGTGTTATTGATCTGAAAAGTTTACTCCTTCGGCATCTTACTGTATAAGGATAGGCCACTGCTAGTCCCTCATTGTGTTGTATATAACAGAAAATAAATTAACTAAAGTCATCATGGTCGTGGTTATTTGCTTGACTCAGTTCATCAAAATTTCAACCACAAACCATGATCTGACAACATGCAAATTCCATACAGCTTGCCTTGCCTAGACTAGGCCAGCCTTCCTGACATTCATCCTATAGGACCAGAAGTAGATCAGCAATGTACCAATGACCTCATGTTTGGTACATTGTAATGAGCTACAATTGTTATGAGGTTACCCCTTTATGATGTGTATTCTAGCCAATGTACTCTCTTTTATTGGTCATGGGCTTCTAAGTGTTATCTTTTTAATGGCTAGGAGTGCAGTACAATGACAAGACAGGTAGCAGTGCAGAAGCCATACATGACTAAACAAAGTTTCATGTTACTGATAATAGAAGATGATACACAAACACAAACATGATACAAAAGGAATCTGGCAGTACTTACTGCTTTGATATTAAAGAAAAAGTGAAAAAAGTAACTGGATGAAAGATGAAAGTGGAAAACAGTTGTGGATGTAAGGTAATGGCAGGAATATCAAAATGTGGGTAGGAAATCCTTTATATGGGGAAAAGTAAAAAGCACAATTAACAAATTCAAAAGTATGTGTGAAGGGGAATAACTCTAGTAGTGTGATACAGAAAACGAATGAATGGTGTCAAGAGATACATCACCTAGTGCTGCCAAAAATATTCACAGAACCCTGTAATTTAGGGCCAAAGAACATTCTTATGCTAACCCTAATACAAAAAACAAGAGCAGACAAGTATGAGAATTGTCAGGATGTTGACCAACTAGCTCCACTTTTAAATTGTTAAGTGTAACACAGAGGGATGATACTGAATATTTCTTCTTAAAAATGATTCAGAGTTAGCTGTAAAGCATGTCTGATTTTGTTGTTTTGTGTTCCCCAGTCGAAAGACTGGTCTCATGCAGCTATACATAACAGTCTGTCATGTGCAAGTGTATTCAATCAGCAAAACTACTGTGACCTACAGCCACTTAAATCTGATTACTGTAGCCAAACCTTGGTCACCTTCTACAGCCCTTACCCCCCTCCCTGCCCCCACATTATCCTTTATTGCCACATTAACTATTCCTTGATACCTGACAATGTGTCGTATCAATGCATCCCTTTTTTTAGTCAAGTTGTGCCATACAACTCTTTTCTCTCCAAATTGATTTAGTAACACTTCATTAGTTACTTGATCTATCCATCTAACCTTTAGCATTCTTCTGTAACACTACATTTCAGAAATTTCTATTCACCTCTTGTCTATATTATTCACCACCCACATTTCACTGCCATACAAGATTATACTCAAGACAAATACTTTCAGAAACAACTTCATAACATTTAAATTTATATTAGATGTTAATGAATTTCTCTTTTTCAGAAATACTTTTTTGCTATTGCCAGTTTTCTTTTTATATCCTCTTAACTTCAACAATTGTCAGTCATTTTTCTGCCCAAGTGCAAACTGCACCAATTCCCTCAGTGTAACCTGATTTAATTTGGCTGAATTTCATTACCTTTGTTTCCGTTTTGTTTATTAGGGTTGCCCAAGTTCTGGTAATCAGGGAATTTCAAACATGTCAGGGAGATATCAGGGAATTTTGAAAAATGACTGAAAAAATCTTGTTTTATGTCAGTCAATGGAATGGTTTGTTTACTGACATATCATGCAATGTCGCTGGCTGGGTGTTGCTTCCCTACTCCCTTATTCTAACTGATTCTCCCATTTCTACCACTCCCCTCAGCTTGTAGTCAGTGCTGCCACCACTTCTTGCCGCTAGCCTGGCAGCTACCAATGAGTGGCGGGAGGGTGTGAGGAGTAGTTTGTTCAGATCTGATTCTCACAGATTGTAGTGGCCGAAGATGACGATCATGTGTGCATGAGTTGTGTTTGAGTGATTGTGTGAATGTGTGTGTGCTCTCATTTTCTGACAAAGGCTCTGACCAAAAATTTAGTTGTGAGGGTGTGGTTGTCTTTTCTATGTCCCTATCTGTGGTTCAGCGATCATCTTTACGTTGAGTTGCTACCTATCCTCATTACTACTGATTTTCAGAGTATTTGCACAGGTTATCTGTTGCATGGATTGATCACTGCAGTCTCATTTCATCAGCATGGTGTCTGTGACATGTGAATAGCTGGCCACAAGTGGACTTCCATGATGGGCCAAGACTGCAGACCATTTCTGTCGCTATCTCTAATGGATCGGACCTGCCAATCTGAATCCCATTTCCCACTATTGTGTAAGCCCTGCCCGTTGGATCTAGTCTCACCAATCTACCCAAAGGGCAGGTCTGTTTTTGTGTGGCATAGTTCAATGGATTTTCATGGTTTATCCTTGGACTTGACACCACAGTGCTCCTCGGCAGGCAAGAGGCCATGGTCGAGGGATTTCAGGAATTGTGACAGTCTCACTGCAGGTACATTGTACATTGTGGCATTTTATATACAATTTATTTATTCTAGTACATTTTGGCACCTCAAAAGCAGTTTATATATTATAAAGTATGGACAATAAAAATAAGAAAATTGTGTCACTCACTGGTGGCTTGTATGATAGGTGCTCATGTATTACTTGAAAGAAAAATCACACAATACCTGTTAAACAATGGATTCAACACTGTGAGTAATAACTGACAATAATGAACATAGTAGAAACAGCATTTTATTGGTGGCGACCTATAGTATTGGGGTACACAACTCTTCCCCATCTTATACACTTCTTCAAAACATCTACATTTTTCTGATGTAATTTCTGAAATCATTGAAGGTATTTTAAATCTGCCTTGTGACTACAAGGAGCTGTGTATTTTTGTCTCCAAATGAGTTTCGTTTTATTGAAATAAAATGACAACAGTGGTTTTAATGAAACACATGTACCATTTGACTTGCTCTCTCCATCTGAAAGCAGTTCATTACAAAAGAGGTTGATATTAGTACTTAAGATTTTTGCTCACATAGAGTAGAAATATAGAAGACCTTACATTTTTTGTCAACTTATGTCTTTACTTACCCTTGAGATCTCAGAATTTGTTGAGGAGTAATGGTAAAACTTCTCAGGAAACCAGGGAATTTCACTTGGGGAAACTTGTGGAAACCCTGTTAATGTTTGCTTGTAATCTCTGTTCAAGACATTGTCCATTCCATTCAGCTGCTCTTCCAAGTCATATGCCCTTTGCATCTGACAGAATTACAATGTTACTGGCAAATCTCAAAGCTTATATCTAATCTCACTGAATTTTAATTCCCTTGCAAATTTTTGTTTTTGTTTCGTTTACTTCTTGTTTAATGTACAGCTTGAATAACAGATGTGGACAAAAGAAAAGTGAAATATATTCAAAGTATTTGTTTTGCCTGGGGTAGCCTTTGACTAGGTTGAGTGTAGTAAGTTTCTAAAACAGTTTAGATTACTAGGCATAAAGTAATAAAACTAATTGACAGTGCTTTTAGGATTCTAACCACAATAACCGAATTCTAAATGAGAGAAGACTAGGTTAGAATATAATTTTCTACTAACATTTAACTGGTAATGTTAGAGTACAACATGGAGAGTGAAGGAAATTCGGAACGTTGACTCACAGGCACAATAAGAACTCGTGGCACTGCTTCTGGGTCACATACAGCATTGCATTCCTGAGTGAAACTAATAAATGAAGATGAAATATAACAATATTAT
This sequence comes from Schistocerca gregaria, assembly GCF_023897955.1. Lineage (NCBI taxonomy): Eukaryota > Metazoa > Arthropoda > Insecta > Orthoptera > Acrididae > Schistocerca > Schistocerca gregaria. Next base: position 118,500,023 of record NC_064922.1, read on the forward strand.
GAGAAGGAAAGTTGCTACTCACCATATAGTAGAGATGCTAAGTCACAGATAGGGACAACAAAAAGACTCACAATTATAGCTTTTTGCCATTAAGGCATTCATCAACACACACACACACACACACACACACACACACACACACACACACACACACACATAGAAACGCAACAAGTTTGCCATGCCGTCAGCATAAAGTTAATGATGACAACAATAATGAAGAGAAACCAAACTAGGAATAAAAATTACTGAATATTAAAACTGTAGATTGCTTTTTGGAAGACAAAAGATAGAAATCCCTAACACAAGGTTATATAATACAGCAAAGGAAGACCCCATAATGAGCAGGCAGGAAAAGTGAGGAACAGACATGTGATTTGAATTGTGTAATAGAATACATACCCATAGCAAAATGAATGTATTTAGTGACAACTATAGGTTAATGTTTAGAAATAGCTTTCATAATCTAACTGAAAAGATGACATTAAAATATCATGGAACTTCGAATACACTTTATCTGTCTCATAACATACAGTTACAAATCAAAGATTTGAGATAAATAAACTATATTCTATATTCGATGGTATTTTAATGTCAGATTTTCTAGTTAGATTAGGATAGCTATTTCCAAACATTAACCTATAGTCATCACTAAATACATTAATTTTGTTATGGGTATGAATTCTCTTACACAATTCAAATCACATGTCTCTTCTTCACTTCTGCCTGCTCACTCATTATGGAGTCCTTCCTTTGCTGTATTATATAATCTTGCAGTAGAAGCCAAAATTTATGACATGCAATGAAGTGTCCAGTAAACAAAAAGAAAACTTTGTATACTATCCATAACAACTAAGAGATTTGCTGAAGTTGCTCATTATGAAAATACATGCATTAAATTAAGAGATGGTAATCAAATGTCAAATAACTTGGGCATTAGATCAGAAGTTAAGAATTAAGATGAAACAGATAGATCTACAAGTAGTAAAATGAAATAAGAAACTGGACAACCAACCACATAAAGTAAACTGCATTAGTTGTATGTAGACATTCCAAACAGCAGATAAATATGTTAACTTTTTTCCACTTTTTTTTTCACTCTGCGGAGGGCTGTGTTCTGATGTGAAACATTTTGGCAGGTTAAAACTGTGTACCAGACTGGAACTTGGAACCTGTGACATTTGGGTTTTGCAGGGAAGTGCTCACCAACTAAGCTATCCAAGCGTGATATGTGACCCATTCTTGTAGCTTCAGTTCTATCACTAAGAGTCAAGTCATTCTTGGGTATTTCAGTTGCTAAAGCATTTGTTCACAAGAGGCCAATGTCCCTGGTTTGAGTCCCAGTCTGGCACACAGTTTTAATCTGCCAGAATGTTTCATATGTGTGCACACCCTGTCGCAGAGTGAAAATACATTCTGTAAGCAGTCCTCCAGGCTGTGGCTAAGCCATGTCTCCGCAGTATCCTTTCTTCCAGAAGTACTAGACCCGCAAGTTTCACAGGAGAACTCCTGTGTAGTGTGGAAGCTAGGAGATGAAATACAGGCAGAACTGAAGCTGTAGGGAGAGATTGTGAGTCATGCTTGGGTAGCTCAGTTGGGTGAGCACTTTCTAGTGAAAGACAAATGTTCCAGGTTTGAATCCCAGTCATACAGACAATTTCAATCTGCCATAATTTTCAAGTTTATTCTATTTTAAGTATGTCTCACTTGTAACATGTTTATTGTTTTTAGTTGGTTTGTGAGTTCTAACATCATGCTCAATGGGCATATGTTCTGGGGTTTCGACAACCTCTGACTTTAAGGGTCAATATATGAACTTAAATTCATCATCTTGATGGTAAAATCAGTGTTTATGATTCAGCCCAAGTTTTATGGACAGTTACTCCTCATAAAAATTTCACATTTGCTAGAGAAGACTGTAAACTTGAAGTGATACAAGTTGGGAACAATAACATTGAAAGTTTAAAGCTCACTATTTTCTGTACTTTGTTGCATATATAATTTTGCAGAAGGCAACATTTAAAAGTTCTGTTGTTGTACATTTTGTCCACCAAAGGTAGAAACCCAACATAAATGTAGCAGGAAGCAAACCCCCCCTGCCATAGATCTCCATAACTAAATAGAAGAGGTCAGCTTGCACATTAACTGCAAACTCCTTACAGGACAATATCTCTAAAACAAAATCGCTAAGCTACACGTGAGAAACAATAACAATTATTTATTGACAGAAGGTACATCAAAATATTCTCAGATTTGGTTTCCAGAAAAGGTGTGGTACTGATACAGGGTTCTGCACCTAAGCAAACCTAGCACGGTAGATGATGACTGACTAATTTGGTTGAAGTTCAGTATGGAGGAAGTTCAAGTTCACTCTCTTAATAGGTAAACACTTGGACAATCACACTGAATAATGTTAGATGCTAGGTATAAACTATTTGGTGACTTGACTGCCCAGAAGTGTAGATAACTTTTAGACAACTGTAGAACTAAAAAACTACTGGAACAGGGTGATAACTGTAGGAATTGGTGACAGGTGGCCCAGTGTCAACATGTGATCACTTAAATCCTGCACTCAACATGCAAATATCATCTTGCGAATTGTTCAGCATTTACATCAAACAGTTCCTGGTTTCAGCACTCTTTGTAGTAGCAGGTGACTGGCCTATATGAATGTCATGTGCAGAAGTGTAAAGGAATTCATGGTATGAGTGCCATCTATGATGTGCTGACTGGCCATACTGGATGTGTCACCATGCTGAGACTGCCTGTTATGATGCACCCTATGATGCTACAGCTGTGTAATGTGGCTGTCAGAGACTGTTGACAGAATGATAATGTCATTTACAGTTGCAGTGGACATGCAGGCACCATAACTATACATGAATATTGGAAACATATTGCACAAATTCTAACACAGGAGCCCTTCAAAAACCTAAATAAATTATAATCATACATTAAGACTGCCAATGGATGGGAAATGTCTAAACATGTGTTGGCAACACTGTTTGAGAGTGAAATTAGTAATAACCAACATATTGTCGCCAGTGATGTTCAAAAACATATCAAACTGCTAAAACACATGGCCCTGCTGCTGGACAGAATCCTTGTAAAGATTTATATTGAGTTTGTAAGTAAATTAATGCCACTTGTAGCAGTATTTACCACACACTGACCAGACAGAGAACTATGTCCAGATGGGTGGAATACAATGCATTTCATTACAATGCTCTACAGAATCACAGCAGTATAGATTAATTACTTAATTCACTCAGTCATTCATTCATTCAAACAAGGTTAACTTTCAGGGATGTGGAACAAGTAAAAGTATATGATGACTGGCAGAAGTCACTGCAGGCCACTACTGTGAAGAACATAAGCAATCCAGTTAGAACTAGTTCTTAGCTACCCAAGACTGATAATTATGAGAATTACATCTTAATTAGATATACTTTTCTTTCCCATATACTACTCAGCTAATGTACATCTAATAATTAAGTAGATATGTAGCATTACACAGAAAATCATCAGATGTTTATACACAGTTGAAGCTAAGGCCACTTCAATGTGAATATTTATGTTAATGAGAACAGATCTATGAACTTGACTGGAAAATGCAGCACATTACTTTTTTATGTTCCATTTGGCCCACAACATAGTGGACATCATAGTATGGCACTCTAGAAATGGGCAGTATTATTTTTGACCCAGAAGAAATTATTGGTGGTTGTGTCACTACCAGTCTCAGAATATTAATAGCTTAGTTGTGGTCAATGAAGTGCCACAGATGGTACAGTTATGAGTGATGGCTACCTAATAGAAATTGCTAATATTTAAGCATATCTTGAATGAAAAAAATCTTTCATGCAAATATCAAGAGCTAGTTTGAAAAATAATATTAAACATAATGTCTAAGGAGCTACAGCAATTGTTATGTCTTGATTGAAAAAAGAAAAGATTAACCTCAATCATGTTCTTGGTTTGGGCCAGCAGACCATCATAAGACAAAATTTAAGACATTGGCGACACAGGCTTCAATGTAATACTGAATAGTATAAATCACACAGTCAGAGCATAAACAGCTGAGCACCTTAGGAAGTGTGAAAGCACAGCAGTCTTTGCTTACATGATTTATAAATGAAAACTGGTGTGTCATATGATATGAAATCGAATGTATTGTATGAGATTTTCTAATTATTGTGGGTAGGTCAGTATTTCATGGTTGATCAAGTAGTCTGACAATTCCATTTTTATACACAGTGTTTTGGATGACTGAACCAATCATTGTCATCCCTTGTTGTGAGCAATGCATTATGCGTGCTTCCCGCATGACCTTCAACAGTTGTACAATTAAAAGAAAATTAAACAACTCCAAGGGTAGATTTTCACTGTGGAATTAAAAATGTTCTTCAGTTGACCTCATGTTGTTGTAGAGTATGGGATGATATATTTAATAACAGTTCACACAGAGACAAGAATTCCACCTGTAATTGGAATGAAAAGAAACCTTAATATGTGGATTACTCACCACTCACTGTTTTTATAAATCTGAAATATGTTTTGCAACTCTGCATCCAACATAAAGCCTCACAGCTGTATTATACAGGGTGCATTCCGAAAGTAATGCAATTATTTTTTTTAAAGTAATTTATTGAACAGATTTGCACAAACACTTAAAATTCTTCAAAGTACTGTCCTTGGGCCTCTACACATTTTTTCCAGCGACTCTGCCATGACCGGTACGCACCCTGGAAGGCGTCTTCTGGGACCTCTCGCAAGGTCTTCGTCACGGCGGATTGGATCCCGTCTATGGACGAAAAACGGGTTCCTTTCAGGGCTGACTTAATCCTAGGAAACAAAAAGAAGTCAGCTGGGGCGAGGTCAGGACTAAAGGGGGGGGGGGGCAGCGTTGGCACCTGGTGTTTGGCCAGGAACTCGCGGACTCGTAGCGCGTTGTGGCAAGGCGCGTTGTCGTGATGGAGTTGCCAGGTAGCGGAGATGTCCTTTCTCGACCTGACGACCCTTTTGCAGAGTCTTTCCAGCACATCCACGTAGTAGACAGCGTTAACTGTCTGTCCTTGAGGAACAGACTCCTTATGGACCACTCCTTTGCTGTCGAAAAAGACAATGAGTATTGTTTTCACTTTTGATTTGCTCATTCTTGCCTTTTTGGGCTTAAAGGCCTTTAACCACCTCGAAACTTGTGAGTAGGACAGAGCAGAGTCCCCGTAAGCCTCACGAATCATTTTGTTAGTCTCCTCAAAAGATTTGTTCAGTTTAGTACAAAACTTAATCGCGTAACGTTGCTCGATCCCATTTTTTCCGTGACACGGACGGCGCGCAGAGGTTTACAATAACAGACGTCCTGCTTCTTCCACAGCTCGGAGAGCACTGAAACCGGTTTCGCGGCAAAGCTTAGCGTCCCCCCCACCTACTCCATGTGGCCCGCTCCCACTCCGACTACTAGGAGCGGCGCGGGAAATTCAATTGCATTACTTTCGGAACGTACCCTGTATGTTGGCAATCCCAAAAGAAAGGTCTCCAAAACACTGGGGATACTGAGAAACTGCTAATGTGGCTGTTGGCCACACTGTTCTGATTGGTGATCCCCCAGTCCCAAATATACGTGCACATGCCTCACTTGCATGCTCAATCTTGGCGTGTCAGCAATTCAAAATGGAGCTCCTGCCAAATGCTCCTGCTAAATGTGAAGTTATTCACTTCTTGAATGCAAAAGGCCTCAAACCAACTGAGACTCATCACCAACTGACACACACGTATAGACAGTCATGAGTGGATGTCAAAAACATTTGCAACTGGCGTAGAGTGTTTACAACCCGTCATACTGAAGTTCACAATGGAAAAAATAGCTTTAGGCCATCAATTTCTGAAGACAAGCTAACAAAGATTAAAGAAATAGTGTATAAAGATCAGAGGATCACCTTGGATGCTTTCTGCATTTTGGTTCCTTGGGTAGCCAAAGGATTTAAATAGAAAAGTTGCAATGCTGGAAGGTGTGTGCAAGATCGGTGTTGTATCTTCTGACAGACCATAAATATCAATGAGTTGATCCTTCCTGGGAATTTCTTCACCACTATACATTGAAAAAAAGACAACTTCTTGGACTCTGTTGCCATGGGTGACAAAACCTGATCATTCCACTTTACACCTGAAACAAAACAACAGTGATTGCACCCCTCACTGCAAAAGTCATGAAATTTCAAACAAAGCTGTTGGTAAAGCCACAGCAACTGTGTGTTGACAGTTGAGGTGGACACTAGTGGTTGGTTGACTTATGCTTGAAGAGACAGCAATAGGCACTGGCAGTTACTGTGATAAAGCTCAGAAGGGCAATTCAGAACTGGAGAAAAGAGATGTTGAGCAAAGGCATAAGCACTCTCCACAACAATGCTCACTCGCACTTTGCAACCATCAAGCCACGGATCTCCTGCAAGTTTTTGGTTTGAACATAATTACCTGTCCATCATACAGTCCAGACTTGGCAGTGAGTGACCATCACCTGTCCACTAAATTGAAGGAATGTTTTTCAGAATGGCAGTTCTGCTCTGATGATGAGGTAAAGGTGAGGTTCATCTCTTCATGTAGCACATGGTGGCAAGCTGGGCATTCTTCAACATTTACACTGCTGTAACTATGGCAGAAAATAAATGGTGGTTGTCTGTATATCATAAAATATAACTTGTGGGATTGTCCTCTTATGTACATTCTCATACTTTACACTCCTCACCCCCCCCCCCCCCCCCCCCCACCAACACCCACCCTTTTCATCCACCCCTAGTCACACTCATCCACATGTATTTGATAGTAATCAGTTCCTTCTAAAGTCATTTTATAATAATTATAAGCACTTAAGTGTTGCATGTATGGTACTTTAGTTATGAATTCATGCCAGCTTAAACTTTTTTTTGATTTATATGTTCATTACAATACTCATTGTATTCAACTAACAAATTATGACCTGCTAATGTATCTTTCAATTTACAGTTTTGTGGATGATTTACATATGTTTGTTTGACAGGGAAAAGGACTTATGGACACATACTGGCTGACAGGGAAAGAATGCAAACAGGGTTCTTACATCAATATTGAAATTTCAGACATCCTAGATGATGATGCAACTCCTGAATTTTTACAAATGATTACACAGGAATAGAGTGACAGTTACCTGTGCATTAATAAAAAGCAATGGTATTCAAAGAGTAAATGTACAATGTAATACTAAAAAACATATTTTTGTACTGTATTTCACACACATTATAATAAAATATAAAGGAACTTAAAAGTGTTTTCTTTGTTAGTGAATATGATTTCCTTTATTTCCTTCCAACTTCCTTGTTCTATGCCATTTTCATTTTGAAACACTCCCCTGTTTCACAGCTGAATTATATGATTTTGTTGAATGATATCAGTTTGCTACACTAGCTTTCATTATTAGGATTAAATCATCATTTTATATTCAGTACTGTGTAATTTTGGCTGTGTAACCATTCTCAAGGGTATACAATACATATGACATAAAATACAAAGTGTAGTGCAACCATTGGTTGTTTAGAAGTCAGCATAAAAACTGCACTTACGAAATGTAATCGTCTAAATGCACATACTTGTATGCATCACATGATTTTAAAAGCAGTGTGTGGTTGGCCTGATATACAATAAAATTAAAAATGAATTAGGTAAAATTAAAAGTGATAAGTACACAAGGGATGCAACTTTTTTATGTTTAACTAAATTTACTGGACTGAACTGGAATATAGTTATGGTGTTAGGTGTTATGAAAATATTAGTGATACAGTATAGCCAGTTACAAGTTTAAGAGAGTACCAAACTATGACAGTGTCAACTCATGTCTGGTTGGTACGAGATAAACCTGGGAGGAAGGTATGGCCTACGTATAATCTTTGGTAATCACAAAATTATTAATAAAATTGCAGCCAAATAGCCATATACAGTTACTTTGCTTAATATTTTACATTCACATTTTACATTTTTGCATATTCATTTATCGATTTCACTCTTACTGCACAGTTCTATGTGATATCGTTCACAGGCTTTGTTACACAGTTCACATACACATGTTGGGGTTGGGTTGTGATAAGTTTTGTTTTTGCAGATTAGATGATGAAAGCTGTGAATAGAAAGTCTAGTTACGACATGTTGCTGTTCGAAGTTTGGTGCTGTCCATGAGCGGTTCGTCATTGCTTCGGTGCCATAGAACTCCAGCCATATTTTTTCTCGTTTGTCCTCCATGATCTCCAGTTGCTTTCTGGAAGCCCTGGTGTGTGGCATCATATGTCGAAGTCTGATGTCTTCAATCAGGAATGTCTCTCTCACTAGCAGGTACACTAGTCTAGATCTTGTTGTCTTAGAGACAACTAGTGCTCTTTTTAGACAGGGCAATTTTACCTTTTCTAGTGTTTCTAGATTTTTTTCTGTCAGGTGGTCCCCTATAACCTCCATCCCATAATCCAGGATTGGCTAGATTTTTGTGTTGAATAGTTTCATGGCTGTTTCTAGACTGAGTAGGCGGATGTTTTTGATGTCCTGTATTGCTATTATTGCTTGGGCTGCATGTTCTGTTGTATGTTTTGTGAAGCATTTGGCTGTTGGTTGCAATGTCACTCCTAAGTCTGATGAGATTTTTATTTTTTGTCCTCTGATACTTATTTCCACATTCTTGGGTGTTTTGCCTCCTTTTCTGAAAATTACCATTTCTGTCTTTGTTATGTTTATGTGTAGTTTGTGATCATTGCACCATCTGTCTATTTTCTCAATGATTCTCTGCAGATTCTGTATATCTGCTGAACCTATGGCTATGTCATCAGCGTATGCATATACATACACATCTTCTTCATTTTCTCCAATTCGGAGTACTTCTCCAGTGGCAAGAACGTACAGCAAAAGGCACATTGGGTCACCCTGTAAGACTCCGTTCGATTGTAGAATGGGGTTAGAAAAAGAGAGGTTGTCTGATATTATAATTAGTTTGTATTCGAGGATTGACTTGACTATTCTTGCCCATACGCTATCTTCTCCCATTGTGTCTTCCAGTTTTCGGACTATGAGCTCTCTTTCCAATAGGTCAAAGGCTTTGGTAAAGTCTATGAACACTGTGTAGAACATTTGTTTCTTTTGTAGCGCTTCATCGATGTTGTTTAGAAGGAGCCTGACTGCCATAAGTTATGATCTTCCAGATCTGAAACCCATTTGTCATTCTGGGAGATGACTGTCCACAGAGGCTTGGATTTTTTGTGTTATTATCTTTGAAAACATCTTGAATTGAGCATTTTCCTGGGATATGCCTCTGTACTTGTTTGGGTCCATTGGGTCTCCTCTACCTTTGTAGAGAATTTTTATTGTCGAGTGTCTCCTTTGTGTCGGAATTCTTCTAAGTTCCAAGCATTTGTTAAACAGTTTGGTCCATATGTGTTGGAGGGCCTCTTTTGCATCTTTTATATGTTCATTATATATATTATTAGGTCCTGCTGCTTTCTTGATTACTTCTTTCACGTCTTCTTCATTTAGGGGCTCTCATGTATTGTCTTTTTCCTTAGTTTGATGTTGTTTCCCTTTCTTTGGGGGTGTTTTGAGTCCTCATTTGTTCAGTATCTTACTGAAGTGGTCTTTCCATTCCTTCAGGTCTATATTTGGTGTATAAGCCATTTTTCTTGGTCTTGCTGCTATGTATGGGTCTTTCTCTGCTTCATTCACTTCTCTTTTTGCCTCTCTTTCTATGTATTCTTTTTTCTTCTCTTCTATTAGTTTTTTTTGTAGATTCACCTCTCTTCTGCATACAGTTTGTATGTTTCCTCATCATGCTGGTTTCTTAGTCTGTGGAGGGTTCTTAGAGCAGTGTTCCTTTTGCTGTAGCATTCAGCATCGAACCATGTGTAGGCCGTCCTTGTTTTGGGGATTGTTTGTATCACTGAATTTTTTAGGAGTTCTTCTATTTGGTCTGTTGCTTTGTCAGGGTCTCCTTCCTCTATGAAAGTTTCTGTTTGTATTAATTGTTCTTGCTGGTTTATTAATTTTTCTATTTAAATTTTTCTTTTTGTGATTTGATGGGTCTTTGTTGCTGGCGCTGATGTGAAGATATTTATTTTTATCTTCATTGGAATGTGCTTTCGTATAGGAGTAATGGAGTCATGCCAGAGTGGTTGAATACATCTTTCTATGTCTCCTCTTGTTAATGCGATATCAATGGTGCTTTTCCCATTGTGGCATATGTATGTAGGTATCTGTCTGTCGTTAAGTAGGGTGAAACCATCTTCTTCTAGGGTTTTTTGTTTTATAGTTTTCTGTGTCTATTCTGCAGTAGAGATCACGTGCAATAATGGTGGCTTTGCTGCCACATTGTTTGATGAGTGTGACTATTTCATCAATTATTTTTACAGCATTTGTGTGCAGTTTAAAATAGGCTGCAATTATATTTATGTTTGCCGCTTCTACTAGCATACTATTTTCTTGTTTTATGATTTTTTTTGTGGGTGTCATCCAGGGTTTCAGTAGGATAGATATTCCTCTCATGGGTCATCCTCTTTCTCCCTTCTTTGCGATTGTGTGATAATTATAGAAATCTTTATGTTGCCAGATGTCTATCAGGAAGGTTTCTGTTAGGATTGCAAGATCCGAGTTTTGCAGAATGTCTGTTGGTGTTAGGTTAAGAGCACTTTTTACTCCTTCTGTATTCCACAAGACTGCTTTTATTTCTTGCTCTTCTGGTTTTCTTCTTAGTTTAGTTGAGCTCTGCTCCCTCTTCCATTGATCGTCTTGGGAAACAAGATCAACGTACTTTTATGTTTTCTGCCCAAAATTCTGGTTCTTGTGTGATTTGTAGCTTTTCAAACGGAATGCCTACTTTGAAGGCTTTGTTGTTGTCCAGTGTGCACAGTTCTTCACATTCTAGTTGTCCCAGTATTCCGTTCTTGTTAAGGTATTTCACTACTGTAGCAGTTGAGGTGGTTCTCTTTAAGTTACCGATGTATAGCCACGCTAATGTTTCTGCTGCTTGCATTTCTTCATCCTTTTTTGTACCCATTATGGTTTTATAATTACTCTGGTTTCTTCTGTACCTGCTCCTCCCTACCACAGTACTCCAAGTCGGTTCCTCTAGTTCATTAACCTGATTTTGGGTTTTATTATGTAGCTCATGTGCATTGATTTGGACTTGTAGCTGATTTTGTTCCTGGAGCAGAGGATTTCTGTATATTGTCGTTCCCTCTGGTTTAACTTTGTTGATGTATTTAGTATGTATATTGTTTCCATCAGTTTTGGTTTTCTCTACATCTAGGTGGCTTTCCTTTTCTAGAGTTTTCTTTATTTGCTCTTGTATTAATATCAGTATTTGTTTTTTTAAGAAATCAGTTATCTCCTCCACTTAATGCCTCAGTTCTCCCATTTCAGTTTTATTTCCACCTTTTTTTTCGTTTTTTCCAGAAAGCTACCCACACCAATGTCTCCGTTGAAGTTTCTGTCAGGTCCTGTAGGTGTCTCTTCCATCTGTCTCTGTCTGCTATGTGCTGTTTCCTGCGTTTCGCCAATAGATGTTGCTAAGCGACTAGCAGTCCACTGTCCACTTTACGCCATTTCCTGTGTTTTGCCAATAGATGTTGCTAGGTGCCCAGCAGGCCACTGTCTGCTATGTGCTGTTTCCTGAGTTTCTCCAATAGATGTCGCTAGTTGTCCACCGGTGCAGCTGTCTTCTCCCCCGCTCGTCTCCTCTTGTTGGGTGTTCCTAACCTCTCTTGCTTGTAGGATTCCTATTCTCCAACTTATTTGCTTTTGTTTCATTTTCATAGATTCTATGCATTTTCTTATTTCACTCACCACCTCTAGTAAGTCGTTCTTCATTTCCTTCTTCATATATCCTCCTTCTTCTGCCACTTTTCCGATCATCACAAGAGCATTCTCAATATGATGCATTGCACTGTCCGCCATCTTCTGTAAAACCCTTGGTAATAACAAAACTGACATAGTACAATGTATGAGTACCAGGAAGGGAAGAAAGGAGTACTGTTTCATGGCTGTGTATGCAAGGTCGATATGGAGATTCTATCTACATTTATCTCAATGTAAAAGTAACTTATAACTACAATGATAACATTTTTGTGACAGTTGTGTACACAGTATACCACAATGAAAGATGTAACAAGATAAAGCAAATATTCCCATCTTTCCTTAGGAACAGCAGCAAGAAGGAACTTCCAGATAAAATGAAAAACAAATTAATTATATATTACAATTTTTGCAACTTTTTTGTTTTACTTGGAATGCAAAAATAGGTGCTGGGCAGCCATGAAAGAACTTATGAATACCATTAGGTCCTTTTTAAAAACAGTTAACTACAGGACTCAAACTTAAGCAGTAAAAGAAAATTAGTATTATTCTTTGATAGGTTATGGCTTGCAATATAGATACTAATACTGTTAAGCAGGGGGAGAGAGGATGAGGGAATGGGAAGTGAATGATTAGCTGCTCTGACTTATTAAACCCTGGAAGTGCCGTAGGAAAATGAACTTTGCCCATTCTATTTGATCACACAGTTGGTAATCCAATGCTACATGTATTTTGATAAAAATTATAAGAAAGTCAAGTTGTATACATTTGTTAGGAAGATAAAGTATCTGTAGATTCTACTATATGCTGTTTGCAGAATTGCTTTCTCAGGCAAAATGTGTGACAAAACTCAATTTGTTGAGCTTGTTGAGACAGGGTGCATACATGTACTCCTTGCAACTGGTTTTGAAACGTCTACCAGTTTGTCCAACTTGGACACGAGTTGCAAATACGATTGTGCTCACCTGATTTTTGATACTGTCACATAGTAGTTTGGGTACTATGGATAATTTTATTTTGCATTTAATTGTTGGTGAAGAAGCTTAGGCTTGTCATACATCTTATGTCTAGGAAGGATAGATTTGCAAATGTGATTTTCTTTTTTGTGGTTGGTTGCTCAGTAATTAGGTGGCTTTTTTGTATTGTATGAGAGAGTTTATTTATTATAGCTGAATTGTATGCATTGTCAGTGACAACTGACTTTATTATTTTTGATCCTTTAAGTATTTCAGTTGTATTCATTTGGACATTAAGCATGTGATTAGACATAGATCTGAAGAATGTATTTTTATATCACACTTTATGGCAAGAGGATTTATGAATGGTAGTGCTGATATTTGTTGGCTTACTGAAAATTATGCAATTGGCTTTATTACAGAGTTGAGTTTTCAATAGAAGAGTGCGGTGGAGATCGTGCCATGTGCATGCTTCCTAGAGGTGGCCCCTATTGGCTGGCCTGCACCATCGGTTGATTTAATTCCACACTCAGTGATACTACATTTGGCAAACACACACTCACTTGCACTTGTAGCAGGATGCAGCTGCTAGCAAGCCTCCAAGATTACTTCTCATAGCCAATACATCTCCTTCAATTTAAATTTGTTGTTGCACAAGAAATATTTGTTAGGCAAAATGTTTTCTCATAATTGGTTCTCTAAAGGATCATAACAATTCTGAGAGTATGTCATCTGCTCCAACTGTTTCAAGTTAAGTTCCCAGTGATAAGCCAAATTTTTGTAATATTATCACATCCCATCTCATCTTAATCCAGTTCCTGTCTCCTTTTCATAATACTGTCTTCATACTAACTTACTATGTATAGACCCTTTATATATTCTTTCTGCCTTCTTTCCTTAGCACTAGCTTGTTATGTAAGCTCTTGTTCTTACAGCTTTGTCTCTTTTCCCAAAAGAGTTCTTTAATTTTCCTACATATGAGATCTATCTTTCCCACAGTCATACATACTTATACTGCTTAGCATTTCTTATCAAGCCATTACTGTTCAACCATGTTACTCTTTTTATCAAAGTAATTTTTCATTGTATTCCTATCTTTTCGGTGTATTCAATTGTTCCTCCTAAGTTTTTGCATATTTATGTTTTGTTCTTTCATAAATTAAATTTAATATTGTCCAAAGATTTCAGTGAGGCCTTGTTTTTGTGTGTAGTTTTCCCTCTCCTTCTTCATAATTCCATGTCTTTTGGCTGGACATTTATTTTTATTTTCTACTACATTCTTTTTATCTGTTACAATAAATCAGAGCCTAATTTTCTCTTTGATACTTTCAACAATCCTGGTTGTTTCGACTTAATCTAGTTTCCTCTAAGCAACCCATCTGAATACTCTCTGTGTTCACCAGGGTCTTCCATATATATAGCATTCCTTAGTTATTCTTAAACAATATTTTAACAATGCAAAAATTGTGCTTTCCCCTTTCATTTATTTTATCCAGCCCATGGTCTCCCACTGTTTTTTTTCTTCTATTATTTTTCATATAATCAAATTCTAGCCCCCAGCAAAATTACATGTTCATTTTCCTTAATGAATTGAGTAATTTCTTTTATCTCATTTTGGTTTTTTCATACCCTGTATAATCTGTGCTGCTACCAATCATATATATCAGTAATACTGTGGTGGTTCATCACTTTATGTCTTTCGATGATGATAACCTGTTCATTGTGTTATTCATAGTAGTTCACCTGCATTGCTGTTTTCTTGTTCATTACTGAACATACTCTAGCACTGTCTCTCTCTGAGTTTGTATTGAAGACCCTAAACTTCCCTGATCAGAAATTTTGTTCTTCTTGCCACTTCACTTCACTGATTCCCAACATATTGAGCTTCCCCATATTCGTATCTCCATCCCAGTTCCCTAACTACTATATCATAGAGAGACCATACATTTCACACTACAGCACACAGGGTGGAAGATTTTATCTATCATGTACAATTATGGAAATTCATCTGCTTCATCATTGGCACACACTTCCTTATGTCTGTTGGGAACAATATGCTGAATGCTAAAATTCTCATTCTTTACCAACAGAATGGGAATCACAGCGAATGCAACTGATACCAAGAAATTCTTCTCCTGAATATTACTATATTCAGTTTTTGGAAGAAAGAAAGTTCATACTCATATACAAGAAACACAGCAGAAGTGATCCACAAAACTACTGTCCAGTATAATTCACATCCATTTGTCAAATATTACAACATGACCTGAGCTCAAACATAATGAGCTGCTTCCAACCTTGACATTTTCCATGCCAACCAGCATCAATTCTGAAAATATTGGTCATTGTATTGATAAACAGCATCCTGAGAACCATGGGTCAAGGCAATAAAGTAGACATGTATTTCTTGACTTCTGAAAAGCATTTGTCTCAGTACAACAGCAGTGCTTTTTAATGAAAGTAAAATCATATCAGTCATCAATATAAATTTGTGACTGGATTTCTTGATTGGAAGGATTCAGCACAATATCTTTGACAGTGTGTTAATTGGCAGGTGTAGACGAAACTTCACGCATACCCTAGGGAAGTGTGTTGGGATCCTTGCTGTTCATGTCATATATTAATGATCTGGTGGACAATATTAATAGAAACCTTTTTACACATGATATAGTTAATTTAATGCAGCACTGCTTGAAAATATCTTCAAAAATACTCACACAGACTTTTTGATAAGGTTTCAATGGAATGCAGAGAATGAAAATGTACTTTAAATGCTCAGAAATATGACACTGTGCACCACACAAAACTTCAAAACATGTTGTCCTATGACTACAATATCAATGAATCACAACTGAAATCATTCAACTTAAACAAATAAGTGGGTGCAATAATGATGAGGAGATGAAGTCAAGTATCATTAGACTCAGTTATTAGTACAGCATGTGGCAGAATTCAGACTTATACTGTCTGCCTCCCATAAATAACTACACCTACAGCTACACTCCTCAAACCACCTTATCATATGTGGTGCAGGATACTCCGTGTTCCCGTGTCACATCCCCCTTTTTCTGTTCAAGTCACAAATAGTTCATGATTTCCGGTAATTGACTGTGTGGGCTTGAATTTCTCTCTTTCATCTTCATGGTCTTTTCATGAGAAATACATAGCAGGATGCAATATATTGGTTGACTCTCTTGGTTGACACTATCAGAACCTCTTTAGTAAACCCCCCTGTGATGCAGAGTGGCTGGCCGGAGTGGCCGTGGTGGTTCTAGGTGCTGCAGTCTGGAGCCAAGCGACCGCTATGGTCGCAGGTTCGAATCATGCCTCGGGCATGGATTTGTGTGATGTCCTTAGGTTAGTAAGGTTTAATTAGTTCTATGTTCTAGGTGACTGATGACCTCAGAAGTTAAGTTGCATAGTGCTCAGAGCCATTTGATGCAGAGTGCTTCTAGTATAGCATCTGCCACTGGAATTGTCTGAGCATCTCTATAATTCCTTCACGCTTAGTAAATGAACCTGTAATAAAAGATGCTATTCTTCTTTGGATATTCTCCATTTTCTCTAACAATCCTATCGGGTACAGATCCCAGACTGCTAAGCAATATTCAAGTATTGCTTGAACAAGAATTTTGTAAGCTACCTCGTTTGCTAATGGGCTACATGTTCTTGATGATTCTTGTAATGAATCTCAGTCAGGCATCTGCCTTACTTGTAATTTGTTTCATGTGGTCATTCCATGACAAATCTGTCTTTACACACAGTCCAAGATATGTTATGGAAGTAACTGTTTCCAGCAATTGTTCTCCAATCATATAATTATCCAATAATGGCTCCTTCGGCCTATGTACACACAATACATTAATTTAGTTTATAAACTAAACTAAACTAAACTCTTCCCGAACAGGCCCGGAAGGCCCAATGCTACCGACTGGCCGCCATGTCATCCTCAGTCCATAGGCATCACTGGATGCGACACGTGGTCAACACACAGCTCACCCAATTATACGGGCCTGACCATAAGGCTTCATGTGTGGACCAATATTTTGGGACCTAGCAATCAATCCATTGCTGAATGGGACTGATCAAGTGAATGGAGGTGTGGATTGTTATGATGATATCTTGGTGGTGGTTTCTGGAAATACCAGATGCAATCTAGAAGAAAATGCAAACCATGTGTTGTCAATGATGTTGAGGTAATGTAGGTGCAAAAATAACAATAGCTGCAAAACACACGCTTCTTAAGGGAAAATTCTCCTTAAAAACATCCATTATGTCAGAGAATAAGAAACACTGTATGCAAGTATTTAGGAGTTTTCCTTGATGACAGCAGAAACTTCTCAGCTCATGTAGATATGGTCTGGGCAAAGGCTACAAATCACGCATACAATGCCATCACTGGCACTGCCAATTTACCCATGGAGGCTGTTGCACACAATACTGACAGCCACTGTGAGCTTTGCAGCAAATGTTTGAGTTTAATGATTCTGCCCGGTAAAGAACAGAACCACCCTAAAATGTACATAAAGAGGTGTTGTCTTAAGGATGATGGGAGCAAACATGTACTACACAGGAAAAAACTCTTGTCATCATTTTGGTAATATTTCCAGATGACAACACAGTATGATAATCTGATACAGCACAGAGATAACGCAGATAAAGTGCAAGAAATCACAGGTCCCAGAACAAGTAATAAGTTAGATCTTCAAGAAAGGACACTTGTGAAATGCAGCAGAATTAGGACAGTGGAAATACAGGACACTGGGTATACAGTCTCCTTCTGAAAATCAGAGAGAGAGAGACTACAGATCCGTCTGTAGGAATATCAGGTTACTGATGTCAAGTGGAATGACATACAGACACCTTGGAGAAGTATTCTACAGTTTATTGCTGTGAACATAAATTGAACATATACAGGAAACACTTGCATCATATGCTCAGTTTGAGAGATAAGAAGGAACTGGCAATCAAAGATCATGAACTTAAGCTACAAATAAACCACGTCTATAGTTGCATCAATGAATAAGTTGGCTGGTGTCAATACTGCAGGCAATGTTGGCACAAATCTAATCACCCTCAGCAGAGATATGTTTGACTTTATGGCAGTACATGGCCTTGCCCCCAACACTTACATAGATAAAGGAAATAGACTGTTGTAACCACAACCATTCTGGTCGCAGGATGGCCGAGAAAAAGGTGTGGCAGGACCAAATGGAGAGCGGCCTGTGAATAAACAAAAGAATAGAAAGGATGGACATGAAACGACGGATGATTGAGCATGACCTTACGATGACAACACGCAAGAAGCAACAGGGTGACAGAGACAACCAAACGAAACCAAGATGTCCACTAGAAACAAAAACAAAGGTCAGTAAACACACTGTCTGCTGTCGAGGCGATACGTTAAGAGACGTACGTAAAGATTAAACTGACTGGCTGAGCGAGAGGTAGGCATTTAAATACACTCCTGGAAATGGAAAAAAGAACACATTGACACCGGTGTGTCAGACCCACCATACTTGCTCCGGACACTGCGAGAGGGCTGTACAAGCAATGATCACACGCACGGCACAGCGGACACACCAGGAACCGCGGTGTTGGCCGTCGAATGGCGCTAGCTGCGCAGCATTTGTGCACCGCCGCTGTCAGTGTCAGCCAGTTTGCCGTGGCATATGGAGCTCCATCGCAGTCTTTAACAATGGTAGCATGCCGCGACAGCGTGGACGTGGACCGTATGTGCAGTTGATGGACTTTGAGCGAGGGCGTATAGTGGGCATGCGGGAGGCCAGGTGGACGTACCGCCGAATTGCTCAACACATGGGGCGTGAGGTCTCCACAGTACATCAATGTTGTCGCCAGTGGTCGGCAGAAGGTGCACGTGCCCGTCGACCTGGGACCGGACCGCAGCAACGCACGGATGTACGCCATCACCGTAGGATCCTACGCAGTGCTGTAGGGGACCGCACCGCCACTTCCCAGCAAATTAGGGACACTGTTGCTCCTGGGGTATCAGCGAGGACCATTCGCAACCTCTCCATGAAGCTGGGCTACGGTCCCGCACACCGTTAGGCCATCTTCCGCTCACGCCCCAACATCGTGCAGCCCGCCTCCAGTGGTGTCGCGACAGGCGTGAATGGAGGGACGAATGGAGACGTGTTGTCTTCAGTGATGAGAGTCGCTTCTGCCTTGGTGTCAATGATGGTCGTATGCGTATTAGGCGCCATGCAGGTGAGCGCCACAATCAGGACTGCATACGACCGAGGCACACAGTGCCAACACCCGGCATCATGGTGTGGGGAGCGATCTCCTACACTGGGCGTACACCTCTGGTGATCGTCGAGGGGACACTGAATAGTGCACGGTACATCCAAACCGTCATCGAACCCATCGTTCTAACATTCCTAGACCGGCAAGGGAACTTGCTGTTCCAACAGGACAATGCACGTCCACATGTATCCCGTGCCACCCAACGTGCTCTAGAAGGTGTAAGTCAACTACCCTGGCCAGCAAGATCTCCGGATCTGTCCCCCATTGAGCATGTTTGGGACCGGATGAAGCGTCGTCTCACGCGGTCTGCACGTCCAGCACGAACGCTGGTCCAACTGAGGCGCCAGGTGGAAATGGCATGGCAAGCCATTCCACAGGACTACATCCAGCATCTCTATGATCGTCTCCATGGGAGAATAGCAGCCTGCATTGCTGCGAAAGGTGGATATACACTGTACTAGTGCCGACATTGTGCATGCTCTGTTGCCTGTGTCTATGTGCCTGTGGTTCTGTCAGTGTGATCATGTGATGTATCTGACCCCAGGAATGTGTCAATAAAGTTTCCCCTTCCTGGGACAATGAATTCATGGTGTTCTTATTTCAATTTCCAGGAGTGTACATTATCGGGGGTGCCACCATTGGCTGCTGGGATCATGTATTCCACTATGGCACCCTCACATTAAACAAGGGCTAGGAGGCGCACACTACCACGGCTTATGGTGCGATGGTGCAGAGATCCCTAGGAGTCTTCAACGTCCATGCCGTCTGGCGTGGATTCAAATTCCGCGGTGCATGGTACCAGGTCCCTCCCTCCTGAAACTTGCGCATAGAGGTGCAAATGCCCAGGATGGTGCCAAGGTGGGTGGCAGTGGGAGGAACAGCCGGGCTCATCAACCGCCATTGGTAGGGAGGAAGGGATGCCCGAGGTAACCATGACAGCCGACCCAGGGTCCAGGGCAGGGGAAGGAGCTGCCGATCCACCCAAGGTTGAGTTGGGCCAGTGACAGGCCCCTAGGAAGACAGCAACTGGGGGCAGGCGCAGTGACTCAAGGACCAAGTCCATACCAGAAGGAGGTAGGGGAGGAGGCGGCAGCACGAGTCCTGTGGGGGCATGCAGGCGGAGCTGATTATGATGGCGGCACTCCAACCCTTTTGACGTATGCACCTACATCACACACCACCCAAGGGCCACAATGACTGTGGCGGGCAACTAATTCGCCTTGCACCCGTACTCGTGGGCCCACATGGCCACACTGGGGGTGTAACACTGAGAGGGCCAGGAGTGGGGGCAGGAGGGGGACTGCATCAGCAAATGGAATAGAGTCCGCGGCTGTTGCCCATGAAGTAGCTCTGCCGCACTGCATCTGTCAATTGGCGTAGTGCGATAGGTGCTCAAAAACAGGGTGAGAGACAACATGGTTGGAGATGAGTCGACCACCTTTGTCAACTGTTGCTTAAGTGTGTGGACAAGCCTCTCTGCCACGCCATAGGATGAAGGGTGGAAAGGCAGGCTACGGATATATTTGATACAGTTGGCCCGACAGAAGTCGTGAATTGGGGGTCATTATCGGAGACCAATGTGTGTGGCAGGCCCTCAATGGTGAGAACCTAGGCCAGGGCCATGAGTGTAGCGTCCGTGGTGGTGGATGGCATGCGGATGACATATGGGTATTTGGAGCAAGCATCAACGATAAGTAACCACATGGACCCCAAAAACAGGCCTGCAACATCGATATGGACGTAATCCCAGGGCCGGTGAGGCACAGGCCAGGGTGCAAACAACTGAGGGTGACAGCAACTGGGGGCAGGCATGGTAGTGACCCAGTGATGCACACAAAAGTGCACCCATGGACCAGGCAGTCAATATTGCCATTGATGCCATGCCAATACATCAGATAGCGAGCCAAAACTTTCTTACGGTACTTACCCCAGCGCCTGCAGTGTAAGAAACTGAGCACCTGAAGCCATAAATCGGGACGGATGACCACCTGATGGGCATCTGACTCCGTAGCCAACAGAAGGACACCATTGACCACAGAGAGCCTGTGGGGACACGTGGCACAAGGGGCTAATATTGGACTGTATCTGGCGAGTTACGAGCCCCCTTGGACCACATAGTGGAGAACCTGCTGCAACATAGGGTTACGGCGGGTAGCCGTGGCAATATGAGCAGCCATAATAGGCAGACCATCAAGCGCTCCTGATGGGTGGAATCAATGTGAAAGCAGAGAACCTCCTATTGGTCAAAGGCAGGATTGGGACCTGCTGATAGACATAACAAAGTGTCCGCATTAGCATGGTGGGTGGTGGGCTTATACCAGATGGTGTAAGCGTAGTTTCATAAAAACAACGCCCAGCACTGGAGACATTGAGCTGTCTGCTCTGGAAGGTGAGAGTGGGGTCTGAAAAGTGTAGCTAAGGGTTTATGGTCCATCTAGAGGGTGAAATTTTCCCCAAAAAGATAGGTGTGAAATTTTTGTATGGCGAACGCGGTCATGAGGGCCTCCTTTTCAAACTGGGAGTAGTTACATTGTGCAGTGGTCAACGTCAAGCAATGGGTTGTTCAGAGCCATCGGCACCCCGATGTGCAAGGAAGGCCCCAATGCCATATGCCTACGCATCATCCGCCACAACCAAGGGGTGGTCCAAAGAGAAGGGAGTAAGACAAGGGGCGGACTTCAGCATTGTCTTTAAATGAAGAAAACCCTGGTCACAGGCAAGAGTCCAATCAAAAGGTGCCCCTTTGCGACGCAATTGATCAAGGAGTTGAGGAATGTAGGCAGCCTGGGACAAAAACTTTAAGTAATAAGTAACGTTGGCTAAAAACACTTGGAGTTCAGATGAGTCCTTGGGACGAGGAAGTGCCTCAATGGCCACGACATTACGACTCAAAGGGCAAATGCCTCTTTGCTATGCCAGTGGCCTAAGTATTCCACTTCCGGTTGAAAAAAACAACACTTGTCCAGCCGACAGTGTAAACCTGGAGATTGCTGAGAGTGAAATAAGGTGCTGTGGTTTTGCAAATGCTCATGGCAGGAAAGCCCAGTCACCAAGATGTTATCCAGATAATTCACGCAGGTGGGGAACCACTGGAAAATGGCCAGTGCCGAAGAAACACCAAAGGGAAGGTGCTTGTACTTGTACAGTCCAAAAGGCATGTTGGTAACCATGATGTTGTGAGATTCGGCATCCAAGGGTAACTGGTGGTATGCCTCAGGGAGGTCGATCTTTGAAAAATAATCTTCCCCAGCAAACTTGGCGAGAAGATCTTCCTGTTGGGGAATAGGGTAAGTGTTGATGAGGGACTGAGCATTGACAGTAGCACCGAAGTCATCACTGAGCCAAAGAGATGCATTGGGTTTCCGTTTGATCACCAATGGTGTCACCCAGGCACTGTAAGTCACAGGCTCCAGAATGCCAGTGGCCTGGAGCTGATCAAGTCCCTGCTTGACTGCTATCCGTAATGCCACCGGAACAAACAGTGAGAGGGAGATGACAACTCAGGAGAGCCCAGCCGGGTATATGTCGCCATATTAATCAGGAAGACGGTGGCCTGAGAATCGATCTGAAAACTGATATCCTCAGTGAAAAGGCGGAGCATAAGAAAAAGCTTCCGCACTGACAGGTCATCGTGTGGGACGGCCGACTGCAGAGCATGGATGGTATCTTGAGGCCCAGGAAGAGCAGGACTGGAGTGAGTCGAGCGACTACGACAAACCAATCGGATGTGGCTGTCCCAAGACTGCATTGTTGTACGTATCATACATACCACGTGATACTACATCAAGAACTTCATGGCACCAATTTCCATGAAAATGGAAAAAAAGTGTTTGGCGTCATTGGCTGGGAGGCCCCTTGTGGGGCAGGTCCAGCAGCCTTGGTGCAGGTCTTATTACATTCAAGACCACATTGGGCAATCTGCATGCCAGATGGGGATGAAATGATGATGAAGACAGCACAACAGACAGCATAACACCCAGTCCCTGAGCGGAGAAAATACCCGACCCAGTCGGGAATCGAACCTGGGCCCGTAGGACAGCAGTCCATCATGCAAACCACTCAGCTATCAGGGCAGACACCAATTTCCGTAACCGGTAGTGTTTTGTGAATGGGCATGTCAACAAATGCAGACAACTCCCAAATGATTTGCTGAGTTACTATTTTCTGATGAGTCTACATTCACAAACCGTGGTAGTGTGAATCGCCATAACATGCATTACTAGAGCGTAGACAGTCCCCATTGGTTACAGCACAATGGTCAGTTAATGTATGGTATGACATCATGGGGAACAAACTAGTTGGTCCATTTTATCAACAGCACATTCAATGGACATGAGTATCGAATATTTTTGGAAGAGGAACTATCAGCACTACTGCAGGATGTTGCCCTGGATATCTACAGTGAATTTCATTTCAGTACAATGATTGCCCTGGACATTACGTAATTGATGCGCAGGAAGTATTAGACTGTGTTTACATTGGTCAGTCAATTTGCTGAGGGTGCCCTATTAATCACTGCATTAAGTTGTAAAAGATAATGTGTACCAGCTAGTGCAATTGGTCATGAGGACATGGTCATCTGCATCAGAAATACCTGTACTAACATTCCCACAAATATGCATTTATCCTGTGTAGGGTCATTTGAAAAGCAGATCAGCATGTGTATTGAAGTTGGTGGTACCATGTTTGACCACTTATTCTAATTGTAAAAGTAGAGCAGCTTTCGCCTCAGGCCATGACCACATTGGCGCGTAGTCCCCTGTTCAATATGGCGGAGGAATACAATGTTACAATGGGGTTTTCAATTAGAAGTTATGAAGTAATAGCCTTTCCTACCCTAACAACATGAGGGTGGGGTCCCAAGTGCCATTAGATATTGAAGGGTTGTTGAGCATTGTGTACCCATTTCTATTCCCCCAATCAGTGCCATCTGCAGTGAAATGAAGAAAATGCATCAGGCAAAATGTATGTAGATTTTGCCCATGTGGGTTCCCATTAAAGATTTCAAAGTTGCTACCCACACACTGGTTGTGGTGGGGAGTCTGGTGTGGTATCACTGGATGTACCCCTCTGAGACAAACAGATTGGAATCATAACTATTTATGATCTGATATGCAGTTTTTGAGACATTTCAATGTCTTCAATTAAAATAAACACCATGCACCTATTTAAAAATCATTAAGGTTTACTGTACAGTTTAGTATCTTTATGTTGCACTTCTCACTGGTTTCTAATGCAGCTGTTGAACCCTGGTAGATCTTTCAGTTCCTCACAACTTTGTTTGACATATCTGTCTACAGCATATTGTAGGATGCATTTGAAATCTGCAGTACTAAAGATCAAACTTTTGCAGATGAAATTTTCATGTTAGCCTGTCAGGTAACCTGAAATCTGTTTGTCACTCTTGCTAAACAGGAAGTTCTTCCTACCTTTCTTTGTATTTGTATTTATGGTCATATTCAATGATGCTGTAATAATAGCCCTATGATCACTGATTCCCTGTTCTATGCCAACTGTGTCAAGAAGTTCTGCACTGTTTTGTCATCAGCAGGTGTAAGCAATTAACTGCTAAAAGGAATTTTCAGATAAGCCATGTAGAACAACTTAATACATTTCCCTGTCCCTACTACTCACTCAAATCACATGAGTCTCCCAGTCCACAGCTGGTAAGCTCCTATCACTATAGCATGACCAGGAAATTTATGCAAAATATTCTTGAAGTTCCCCCCAAATTTTCCGCCACCATTGATGCTTAGGCAAGAGGTCTGAAAAGATTAACATATATGAAGCATCTATAACACTTATCTTCATCCAAATTATTTCACTTTCTGAATATTCACTAATCTCTCTAAGTATTATCATATCTTTTATGGTTATAAACATGTCTCCACCATCAGTATTGTTTACCATTGCAATGTACATTCAAGTTGATTTTTCATATTTCATTGCCACTATCATCTTGTTGCAGACAGCTTCCTATCTCTAGTAGTATGTGGACATTTTTACTGTTTATAAGTGAGAATAGCTTTGGGACATTTCTGCAGACTCTCCTGCAGTTAACTAATAATATATTAACATTTTCTTTCTCTGATCTACAGTGACAAATGCTACATTGTTTAGGCAACAGGCGCCATTCATGCTGACACGGTCATGATTTGCAGCTGTGTGCTGCCAGTGCACTATTATTGTTGGCAGAGCTCCTTACATTTCAGCCAAGATCCCTCCTCCCCCAGCAAGCAGACAGATTGGACACTAGTCTTTCCCATGCTGTCCACAATTTCATTGAGGTGTGTCATCATCCACCTACTGCACTTGTCTGGACCTCTCAGGAAGATGGGCCATAGTCCCAACAACAGGTGAGGCATTTCATGCTGTCTCAGATGTACTTTCAGTAGTGGACATTACCTAAAACTTATTTTTAAGGTGTAATAGGACAACTGTGTAGCTGCTGTATGCTTCCATGACCCCCCCCCACCCGTACTGTTCACCAAATACTGTGACGTAAGTGTTGCCTTGCTGGGACATATGAATTGGAAGACGCAGTGGCATCAGGCATTCCAACCAACACCATAGACTCCAAGGTGCCAAAGCGCTCTTCTCAGGTGATCCAATGCTGTTGCATCTGATGACATCAGCCTCAAGGCTGTCAACTGTGGCCAATACAGTTTCCAGCTCTTCACAAACATTGGTCAGTTCCCAATGCATCAGCATAACAGATGCTGTCCCTACCCATCATTAATCAACTTTTGTCTACATCACACATAATGTAACATTGGCCCAAGACCTGCTGTGTGTAATCTATGTTCTGTTGCTACTCTACTTCCAGTTTATACTACATGGCAAAGTTGCCTTATTCAAAGCTAATGTACTAAAATTTACACAAAAATATTTAGAGTAAGTTAGCAAATAATGCCATACACAGTGAAATAAAAAGGTACAATTCACTTCTTTGCACAAGTACCTTAAAGCAAATTAAAATGCAATACAGAAACTATTAAGCTCTGGCTGTGTCTACTTGGAAATGTGACTGTGCACTTTTCTAAAACTTTCAGAGTAACAGGAGACATATTCTTCCCTATGAAACCTGAATCCTGAGTACTCATATATTTGCGTACACAGTAAATTTACAGTCTACAGAAAGTAGAACTGTACCCTTTTCACATAGGCTGAAACAAACTTCAGCCAATGGACATTGTCATTACCATTATGTACTTTGCTGTTTCCTCTGAATGAATTATCTTAAACCTCCAATTAATTTTTGTTTTGTGACAGGTTAAACTACCTGATCATAAGTATCCTGACACATGAATGTAATGTGAAATTGGTCATTAGACACCACAAGTGGTGGACCATGAAATGAATCTGTAGGTTTTTGACGTATTTCGAGTAGTAGATGATGATACAGCAGTGTCAGATGTGTGTTTTGGAACTATTATGACATTTGGCAAATATTATTTGAAATTTCATTTATCATATTAAGTTTTACCATCATTTTTTGAAAATCAGTTTCTTTATGTTTACACTTTATCTCTGAAAATGTTAGTTATCCAATAAAGTCAGTTTTCTTTTCTTTGCCTGTTATTGGCAGATAAACTTACTTCCGGGAATACACAGTCTATTCAAAATCTATTATAGAAATTGCGTTGTTATTGTTGTTGTGGTCTTCAGTCCTGAGACTGGTTTCATGCAGCTCTCCATGCTACTATATCCTGTGCAAACTTCTTCATCTCCCGGTACATACTGCAACCTACATCCTTCTGAATCTGCTTGGTGTATTCATCTCTTGGTCCCCTTCTACGATTTGTACCCTCCCAATTCTAAATTGGTGATCCCTTGATGCCTCAGAACATGTCCTGCCAACTGATCCCTTCTTCTAGTCAGTTGTGCCACAAACTTCTCCCCAATCCTATTCAATACCTCCTCATTAGGAATGTGATCTAGCCATCTAATCTTCAGCATTCTTCTGTAGCACCACATTTCGAAAGATTATATTCTCTTCTTGTCTAAACTATTTATCATCCATGTTTCACTTCCATATATGGCTACACTCCATACAAATACTTTCAGAAACGACTTCCTGACACTTAAATCTATACTCGATGTTAACAAATTTCTCTTCTTCAGAAACGCTTTCCTTGCCACTGCCAGTCTACATTTTATATCCTCTCTACTTCAACCACCATCAGTTATTTTGCTCCCCAAACAGCAAAACTCCTTTGCTACTTTAAGTGTCTCATTTCCTAGTATAATTCCCTCAGCATCATCTGACTTAATTCAACTACTTTCCATTATCCTCGTTTTGCTTTTGTTGATGTTCATCTTATATCCTCATTTCAAGACACTATCCATTCCATTCAACTCCTCTTCCAAGTCCTTTGCTCTGTCTAACAGAATTGCAATGTCATCGGCAAACCTCAAAATTTTTATTTCTTCTCCATGGATTTTAATACCTACTCTGAACTTTTCTTTTGTTTCCTTTACTGCTTGTTCAATCTACATATTGAATAACATCAGGGAGAGGTTACAACCCTATCTCAGTCCTTTACCAACCACTGCTTCCCTTTCACGTCCCTCGACTCTTATAACTGCCATCTGGTTTCTGTACAAATTGTAAATAGCCTTTTGCTCCCTGTATTTTACCCCTGCCGCCTTCAGAACTTGAAACAGAGTATTCCAGTCAACACTGTCAAAAGCCTTCTGTAAGTCTACAAATGCTAGAAATGTTGGTTTGCCTGTCCTTAATCTAGCTTCTAAGATAAGTCGTAGGGTCAGTATTGCCTCATGTGTTCCAATATTTCTACGGAATCCAAACTGATCTTCCCCGAGGTGGCTTCTACAAGTTTTTCCATTCGTCTGTAAAGAATTCACGTTAGTATTTTGCAGCCGTGACTTTTTTCAGCAAGCTAGCTACACTGTGTTTTGCATGGAATGCAGACACTGACGACACACTGTCCTGAAAGTAAAAAAAAAAAAAAAAAAAAAAAAAAGAAGAATCTACACCAAATCTCACAATTGTGTGACTGTAGCACCGTAAACATCACTCTTCATGTATGTGCATGATACGTGCCCGGCAAAGTACATTTTCCAAGGACAGTGTCCTTGTAACTGCTGTCTGTGTCATGTCTGCTGTTCAGCAAGCTACATCAATTTAAGTATTAACTGTATTTTTTTTTACTTGTCACTTCTTCTTCCGTGTGTTTTTGCTTTTAGGAAGCTTTAATTGTCGAGTGCTAGTAATAGTGTTACATAGATTTCGTCTTTGTTTTGAATACAGAGAGAGTCCCTTTAGTCAGCCATAGTGCCAGTAGTGCTAGTGTTTGTTTTGAATACAGTCCAGAGACAGGTTGCGCTATTTTTATTGTTTTCTACAAGATGTGTCTTGTAACCACAGTTTAGTCAGCTATCAGCCGCCTTTAGTGAATTAGCAGTCTAGTTAAAAGTTGATTAACTATCTAGAGTAAATTTATTTCTTAGGACGGATAGGATGTGTGACTGCTATGTACAGACGCAGGAGGAGCTGGCCACTGTTCGCAGACAGCTGAACGTGTTGATGGCCACAGTCAGCCGTCTTCAGGGTGCCGCCTCGGAGTGTAGCGGCAGTGGGGAGTCTGGTGCATCCCATGGTACACCCCAGGTGTTACATGCTTCACCCACTGTCCCTGCTGTCGAGACATCTTCGCGGGTACCAGCTGTGGTTGGGGCACCCTCTCCTCAAGGGGATTGACGGGTTCAGCGGCGTTCGTGGCGCACGAGGCAGAGGGTCAATGTGGAGCTGGCCATGTGGCATCCCCTGCTGTGCCTGTGAGTGGACATGTGGCCGCTCCTTCAGTAAGGCCCGAGCAGGAACATGGTGTGGAGGGGTTTATTAGTGATTGGGAGCTCCAACATTAGGTGGGTGATGGAACCTCTTAGGAAAATAGTGGAAAGTCAGGAAAGAGGGCCAGTGTTCACTCTGTCTGCTTGCTGGGGGGTCTCATCCGAGATGTGGGGGAGGCCCTCCCAGTGGCGATAGAGAGCACTGGGTGCACCCGATTGCAAATTGCTCATGTCAGCACCAACGACTGCTGCCGTCTGGGTTCAGAAGTCATCCTTAGTTCATACAGGCGGTTGGTGGACTTGGTGAACGCAGAAAGCCTCGCTTGTAGGTTGGAATCTTAGCTAACTATTTGTAGTATCCGTCCTCTGGTTTGGAGCTGAGTGAAAGGCTTAAACCAGAGGCACAGATGATTCTGCTGAGATCTGGGGTGCAAATTTCTCAACCTCGCTATCGAGTGGAGAAATGTAGGGTCCCCCTGAAGAGGTCAGGCGTGCACTACACGCAGGAAATGGCTAAAAGGTAGCGGAGTACGTGTGGAGTGCACATGTGGGTTTTTTAGGCTAGAGAATTCCCTCCCTAGGCCCGACAAGACGCCTCCTGAGAGGTGGCAAGATAGGAGAAGGCAAAATGCAACAAGGAATAACAATATTAATGTGCTAATAGTAAACTGCAGGAGCATGTATAGAAAGGCCTCAGAACTGCTCTCATTAATAAACGGTCACAATGCCCACATAGTACTATGGACAGAAAGTTGGATGAAACCAGATGTAAACAGTAATGAAATTCTAAACACGGATTGGAATGTATACCGCAGAGACAGGCTGGACAGTGCAGGGGGAGGCGTGTTTGTAGCGATAAGAAGTGCAATAGTATCGAAGGAAATTGACGAAGATCCAAAATGTGAAATGATTTGGGTGAAAGTCACAGTTAAAGCAGGCTCAGACATGGTAATTGGATGTCTCTATAGGCCCCCTGGTTGTTGTGGCTGAGCACCTGAAGGATAATTTGGAAAATATTTCGAGTAGATTTCTCCACAATGTTATAGTTCTGAGTGGAGATTTTAATTTGCCAGATATAGACTGGGAGACTCAAACATTCATAATGGGTGGCAGGGACAAAGAATCCAGTGAAATTTTTTTAAGTGCTTTATCTGAAAACTACCTTGAGCAGTTAAACAGGGAGCTGACTCGTGGCGATAACATATTAGACCTTCTGGTGACAAACAGACCAGAACTATTTGGACCAGTTAACGCAGAACAGGGAATCATCGATCATAAAACGGTTACTGCATCGATGATTTCAACAGTAAATAGCTCAGTATGGGCTTTTGTTGAAGTTTTGAGAACATACCTTCACCGAGGAGTCAAGCAGTGTATTGCTCCCTTCTATGTATATCTCGCGAAGAGACCACGAGGATAAAATCAGAGAGATTAGAGCCCACACAGAGGCATACCGACAATCATTCTTTCCACAAACAATACGAGACTGGAACAGAAGGGAGAACCGATAGAGGTACTCAAGGTACCCTCCACCACACACTGTCAGGTGACTTGCAGAGTATGGATATAGATGTAGGTGAACAGGAATGTCTTTTCCATTATAAGCCATCAGTTGTGTGCCAGTTGTAGACAGGCATGGGGAGCCTAACAGTTCATATGTGTGATGATTTAGCAATGTCAACAAGACCCCCCTGTCCAACTGAAGTTTCATATGTTTCCCACAAAGAAGTAAGTGAACAAAATGTCTGTTGGACGGGCGTATCACTGAAGAAACTGCATGCTTGCTAGTATTGCTAATGTCTATTGAATAATTTGAATATACTGCATTAACGACATGGGTCTTGACTTTATTTTTTGGAGTGGGCCGCCAGGAGAGGCAGTCTTAGTTGAGGCAGTCTTGGCGTTTGTGCTGTAAATAACATCAAGAACATGACTGAGCAAGACTTAATTCTGTTCATCTGTGTAGCCACCTGTTTAGCAAGCTGCTTATGATGCATGGAGTGTTATTTACTTGACAATGACTGAATGGGCCAATTGCAAACAAGGGACTCAACCTGAAAAATTGCTAGGCCCTTAAAATTGTGTATGTGCAAAAAGTTAAAGACTGAACTCAGAATACCAAGGAAGGAAATGAAGGTATTTTGAGTCTTATGTTTATTCTTCCTGTCTAGTTGAAGACAGTGACTTGTTCTTGTACTATAGTTATGAAAACTGCTATTTTTGCTATAATTTTCTATATTTTTCTTGATGTACACTATGGTTTGGAACATAAAGTCACAAGGAAGAGTTAGAATTTCTAACATTTTGAAAAGTTCTAAGCAGTGGGCCAACTTACTGCTTTT
Organism: Schistocerca gregaria; assembly: GCF_023897955.1. Taxonomy (NCBI): domain Eukaryota; kingdom Metazoa; phylum Arthropoda; class Insecta; order Orthoptera; family Acrididae; genus Schistocerca; species Schistocerca gregaria. The sequence continues at coordinate 118,531,254 of NC_064922.1, forward strand.
CTTATAATTCTTACAGCTCTCTTTTGCATTTTAAATACAGTTTCTAAATTCTGAACACTGTTTCCCCAGAAAATGATACCATAATTGATTACTGAATGAACATAACTAAAGTATACAGTTCTCAAACATTCACTACTGCATACGGATACAGGGACTCTAATTGCATAACATGTTGTGGACATCTTTTTTGAGAGTTTCATAGCATGTTCATTCCACTTCATTCGGCTGTCAATGTGCAACCCTAAGAATTTTGTTGTAGATACATCATTAAATTTAAGGGATTCTGTTTTCTGTTCATTCTAAAGCATATTGTATTTGTTTTCTTTATGTTGAGAGTTGCTTTGTTTTTCTGAGACCATCTGTGAACATCTCTCAGCAATTCAGTAGAATTTTCTAACATTTGTGCTGGTGCCTTACTGGAGATTACTATGTTGCTGTCATCTGCGACATGGATGATATGTTGCGGGAAATCATTTATATACTCCAGGAGTAATACAGGGCCTAGTACACTTCCTTGAGGGATCCAAATATTGATATATTGTGAGTCAGATATATGTTTGTCAATGTACTTTGATCCACTGGAGACACATGTGATCTCCACTGACTGTACTTTTTTTTCTAGATATGAACAAAACCATTTGAAAACCACTCCCCTTACTCCTAGTGCCTCTAATTTATGCAACAGCTTCTGGTGGTCAACTGTATCAAATTCCTTGGACAGGTCTAGGAAAATGCCAGTTAAATAGCTGTTCTCATATAGTGCTTCTAAAACTGTTTTTCTAAATTGTGCTATTACAGATTCTGTACCTCTACCAGGCCTGAAACCATGCTGGTCATAGCAGAGGAGGTTGAATTTACTTAGACAGCTCAAAAGCCTGTTTTTCATTATTGTTTCTATCACTTTGGAAAAGCATGACAATAGGGCTACTGGTCTGTAGTTCTCAATGTTTTCTACGTCACCTTTCTTGTGAACTGGTAAAATTTTGGCATGCTTCAGATAGTCAGGGAAGCAACCAGTTTTGATTTCTGTTAGTGGAGCTTTGATACTGTTTATGCATTTTTTTTTCAGTACATACACTGGGATTTCATCTAAACCTGCCCAGTTTTTGTTCTTTAATTTCCTTACAACATTGCATACTTCCTCCTCAGTAGTTGGAAGCAATACCATTGAGTTTGCTATATGCTTCTGTATTGGTTGATTAGCACCTTTTGGAAAAAAAATTCTACAAGTTCATTGCAATGCTGCTAAAGTATGTATTCACATAATTTGCTAATTCTTTCGGGTTAATTTCTAAGTTTTCCTTGTTCCTGATTAGTGTATTTGTACCTCTCTGCTGCACAGTTAATGTTTCTTGTTTCACTACAGCGCATGTAGCTTTACTTTTATTATTGGCTAAATTTATGAACCTATCATTGGCTGATTTTTTTGCAGTGTTGAGAACCTTCCTGTAGATCCTTTATACTAGTGCAAAAAATCTGGATCACTACTGTCCTTTTTAATGGATTTTAGGTATTTACAACTTTGAGCACTTTTTCTAATTCATTTAGTAATCCATTTATTGTTGGAGAACGTTTCTTCAAATGTTAATTTAAACTCAGACATAAAGTTGGAGAACTTGCTATTCACTTTGGTTTCTATGTATACTCCTTCCCAACTTTCATGTGCTAACTTTAAGGAAAACTCCTGCAAAGCTGATGGAGAGTAGACTCTTCTATATACATGCAGTTTTGATTCTTTTTGTACACAAGCTTCTACTTTTATAATCTGACATAGATGGTCAGACAGTCCCAATTTTTTTACAAGTACATCACAGTTTTCTCTGCCTACATCTGTAGCTACATGGTCAATGGGTAGATGATGAATTTATTTATTTATTTATTTATTTATTTAACCTGGCAAGATTAGGGCCATCAGGCCCTCTCTTACATCTAACCAGGCATTCTACTTATTTTACAGTCATATGTTTTAGTAGGCATGTTAAACTACATCTAATACAAAAAGTGAGATAAACAATTAGAAAGGTACACCTCGAAAAATACATTATTGAAGAGAAAGATTTTAGATAGGAGTGCTGGCAGCAGGGAGTATGAGGGAGACTCATGGTGAAGGGAGGAGATGAATAGAGAGACATGATGAAACATGATTAAGGAAAATATAAAGGAAAAGAAGACTGCGTGGCTAATAGAGATAGATGAAGTGGAAGGCATCTCAGGAGCAAGATAGGAGACGCTAGCTTTGCTATTTGACAGATGAGAGGATTGGCCTTGCACATTAAGTGGTTATGAATGTGTGGTTATTCTTGTTGCACAGTTGACTAGTGATGATATACCAAAACTATGTAGGATATTCATAAATGGGTTACTGGTGTCATCCATTTTAGTTGTATTTATGTTAAAGTCTCCACACAAAATGATATTATGTTTCAGAGTCAACTCTAGGTCTAAGCTTTGTACAAGTTTTGGAAAGAATATCTCTAAATTACCACTGGGAGAATGGTGTACACATAATAGAATTAGTTTCTAGGGCATATTTATAGCAACTATCTCTATTGCTGACACTTCAAAGTCTTTGTCTACACTTAGCATGATAATATCATTTCTGACTTTAAAATTCAATGCCGTTCTTAGTCTAAATACATATCCTCCACCTTTCATTGTGTTTCTGCAATAAGAACATGCTTGGACATATGAAGGTAAATTAATATATAAGATTTCACTTTCTTTACACCAGTGCTCTTACAAAAATGCAATGACCTTCATAAGCTGATAAATGGAGATTTCTAGTCATCTGGGCAGGGGCTAACAACGTAGCAAAGAATGAAGCCAACTCGGCAACTTGTTCATTACAAAAAGCCTTGTTAGCATTACAAAATACAAATGTGATTGTACTTGGAGTACCACACAGGTATGACCTGCCTGAATGGTCTTGTGTAAACCAAGAAATTCAGTCCATAAACAGAAAACTAAAAAATAAATAAATAGTGAAAGGCTTCCATAACACTTGTTTTATTAATACTCCTAGTAACAAGGAGCTATATACGGCACATGGACAGCACCTAAACGCACTTGGTAAAGAACTAATGGCTACAAGAATTCATGAATCAGTGGAAACAAACAAGGAAGTGTACAAAATAGCAATAGAGCTTAAATGGAAGGGTACTGCAGTCTCAGCTAAAGAATCAGTGAGACTGGTTACTGACAGAGCACAAGTACTCAAGAAACAAACATGCCCAAGAGATCAGAGCAAAACTTAGAAGAAGCAGCAAATGATGTGGCAGGAAAGAAGACATTGTATAAGAAGAGAGACCTACTTGCAGAAAGAAGAACAGCAACAGTTGAGTCTCCATCATTACCAGCTCTATGGTGAGCACAAGTACTCAAGAAATAAACATACCCAGTGAAAAAGTTAGAAGAAGCAGCAAATGATGTGTCAGGAAAGAAGACATTGTATAAGAAGACAGACCTACATGCAGAACGAAGAATAGGAACAGTTGAGTCTCCATCATGACCAGAAACAGCAGCAGTAGCAAAACAACAACAAGCAACAGAAGCATCATCATTAGCAGTTGCAGATCAACAACAACCACCAGTAGCAGCAGAGAATCTGTCAGCTTTAGCAGCAGCAGCAACAGACACATCAAAATTATCAACAGCATGCAGTCCAGTAGAAGCAATTAGTACAGTGCCAATCAGAAGAAGAGTGACAAGACCCTCATACTTGAAGGACAAGACCCTCATACTTGAGGGATTTTTTCCCTACCAACCAGTCTGAAGGGGACACTAAGGTGAGCTGTGCACCAAATCTAGGTGGCTTGACTTTGCTGTATCAGAATGTTCACGGACTAGGCAACAAAATGTGTGGGCTGGAAGTAATCTTAAACAGGTTTCTGTGCTATGTATCAATGAGCACTGGCTTCGGGACACTCAGATTTGTGCAGAAAATATACGACACTTTGACTTAAGAAGTAGCTTTTGAAGAGAAACTTATAAATGTGGTGGTGTATACATCTATATGTTAGAAATAATGTTAAATCTAAAGAGGTAAAATGTAGCAAGGTGAAGTGTGGAGAAAAAGATTTTGAATGTTGTATTTGTGAACTTACAAACTGTCAAACTTCAAATTGCTTGCAGCTATTGGTCCACAACAGGTAACTTTACCCAATTCTTATATTATATAGATGATCTGTTAAATGAATAGAGAGGCAGGTCAAAATGCGCAATAGGTCTTGGTAACTTGAACATTAATTTTAACAAAAGTAATAAGAACAAGGTACAATTATTAAATCTGTTTAACTCATTCAACATGCAACTTACAGTGCAGAAAATTACCAGATATGGGGATGGGTCTGAAACAACACTTGATCAGATATTTAACAACAAACAAAGCTGTGAAAACAAAATTGAAGTAATAGATACAGGCTTTTCTGACCATAGGGCTTTAAAAACGATGATAAGGAATGAGAACAATAAGAAATGCACAGTCACTGAAAGCTATGTACAAAGGAGACTTATTAATGCAAACAACAATAGGATTTTTAGTAGAATGCTAAAATGGGTGCAGTGGGGCATCGAACAAATTGATGATGTAGACGAAAGGTATGAAAGTTTCCTTTTTGATTATAAATATTGCTATGATGTGGCATTCCTGATAAAAGAATTGAAGTCAGTGAGAAGACAAACATATGGGTAACACATGAGATTAAAAATCAGCAATTGCCCTTAAAAACCTAAGCAAACATACTAAAATAAATGCAACAATAAAACCATACTATAGGAAATACAGAAGGGTCTATAGGAAATTTTTACAGACAGCAAAAAGGCTAAGCAATTTTTCATACATTAACAAGGGAATCAATAAATCAAAATCGAATTGGAAGGTTATAAACAATAGCATAGGAAAATGTAAGGCCAAGAATCATAATTTCAAAATTAAAAGTGAGGGTAAAGTGACAGAAGATGCCAACAGATAGCCAATATATTTCATGAACATTATGTGAACATAGCAACAAACTTAATTAAAAGTCTGTGCAATTCAAACAACAAAAACATAAAAGTAGCAACTTGTGAAAAGACAATGTTTCTGTACCCAGTGACAGAATGTGAAGTTATAAATGCTATTAATAAGTTAAAAAATTAAATCTCTTGTGTTACTGAGCGAATTCCAGGCAAAGTAATCAAACATAGTTCCACCAGTGTAGATACTCACCTAACTGACATTATTAATACTTCTTTCAGGACAGGGATGTTCCCATCAAATCCAAAACTCTCCATCATAAAGTGTCTTCACTGAAAGGATAGTACAGCTGAAGTAAATAAGTATAGGCCAGTGTCATTATTGTGAGGTTTTCCTAAGGTAACAGAAAGAGTAATGTATGAAAGGCTAGCTGAATTCCTGAATAAAAATAAAATACTGCAGTCTTCCAATTCATAAAAATGGTCCTAAATGCCGTGGATAAGAATGATTTAAGTTGCAGGATATTCTCAGATTTATCTAAAGCACTTGATCTATTTACCCATGACTTATTGCTTATGAAACTACAATTTTATGGAGTGTGGGGACTCACCTTCAAATGGTTGAAGTCTTCTCTCTGATAGACAACAGAGAGTACAAATATGTCATGAATTCAAGGTAGATCTTAAACAGTTTTTACTAACACATAGTTTTTATAATATTGAAGAATATCTGAATACGGAAAAGTAATATTATTTATATATACTGATACAAAAGGATTTGTATTTATTATCCACATGTTTGAAGGAAATTAAATATAAGAAATTATATTGTAATTGATGACATACATACAATGTATATTGTTAATGGATTAATAAATAGACTGATTGATTGACTGCTTAAATCTAATGGCTGACAGGGCACCTGAATCATACTGATCCAGTATTTGCAGTACCTGCTGAAATGAGGGATTGGACTGTTTCAGAATGTGTTCTCTGAATCTGACATCTGGTACATTGTAATGATTACATCATGCAACATAATATCTGAATATAAGGCACCAGAAGCACATTTGCATTTGCATTTTCTTGTCATACCCTGCACGAAAATAACAATATTGGCTTCCACATTAAACATAATGTTCAGTCACTGAATTATTTGTGAACATTTCTATATTGATACCAGTTGATATATACACATTATAGACATTTTCAATTTTTTACTATCACTGCTTCTGTCTCATGCCTCCAACTGAAGTCAAGATCAGGGCCAGCACCATTTACAACAGTGTTTCTCTACAGCTGATAGGTTGGAAATTGAATTTGTAAATATATGTACATCTCCATTCATGGCAAAATTGACTAGTCAAAGTATATGGATTAACGTAAACAATACTGTAAGTCATCCATTCATCCACGTTGCACTGTGGCTTAGAACTGCAGCTGTTTGTGTCATACAAGATAAATTAAAACAATTCTCTCTGTTCATTGCTCATATTTTCACATATGACACGTTTTGAGGGAGTACGCCCTCATCTTCTGGTCAATCAGCAGTTTACATTACGATTTTTTTGCTGCATGTTTTCAATTGTCCATTTTTTATTATTTTTTATTTCACTACAAATCAGACATAATTTCTCACTTTTTATCACGCTATGATACTGTAATTACATATTTTAAACAATAATAAAGTTTCTTTAAAAAATTTCCAGTGCAAAATAATGGTTTTTATAAATAAACATTTAAAGCTTTAAATGGCATGCAAACACAAAATAACAACATGAAATATTCCGAGATTTTACAGATGCAGAAATACAGTGCCATGTAATTCTAAAAGTATTATCTACTTACACTGAAAATCAAATACACATGTAATAAAAAAGATGCTGCGACTTACAAAATGAGAAATGCTGGTAGATAGGCACGATAAAAAACACACAAACTTCAAGCTTTTGCAACCCACAGCTGCGAATGCTTGAAGTTTGTGTTTGTGTGTTTTTTATTGTCTATCTACCAGCACTTTCTCGTTTGGTAAGTCGCAGCATCTTTTTAAATATATTTTTCCCATGTGGAATGTTTCTTTCTATTGTGTTCAAATACACATGTAACATATATATAAATGTGTAAATCTTTCGAATCTCGTCACTTAACCAAATCATTATTGGGAAACAATTATGTATTTATATCTGAGCATAATCAAACAATGAGAACTCCAGTTTAGAACATCAACAATATAAAATAGATTGCTACTTAACATATAAAGATGACATGTTGAGCTACAGGCAGGCAGAATCAAAACACAGAAATTACTGTGTATCATCTTGTGTACTTGAGAAGGTTTTAAAGACATTCATTCCCACTGTCTCAGCTTTGCTATTGAGTGTATTATGACAATGTTTTCTATCATGAATAAATATTTCAAGAACTTTAAAGATGTACAATTGGTGATCTTTGTTTAGTTTATTAAGTATTATTAGATTATCATCTCTGCGTGATATTACAGTGTCTGTATTGTTCAGAAGGTCAGGAATGTAAATTAATGTGTGAGTGATATTTAGGGTGGTGGTTCCAGTTATGATGGTGGGTAACCAGAAAATTGGTCTGAAAATATTGCACCACTGACCAACAATCCTTGACACTCTTTTCCACAGTAATGTTCTTTCTTGTGTGAAAAGTGAAAACAATAGCCACTTGGTTTTACATGGAATATAACCAATGCTAACCTCCCCTTTGGAAGACGTCTGTTTTGTCTGTGATTAACTCTTTAGGGCATTCTATTGCAGTTTTCTGGGAGCAGAACATGGTGGACGCACATAAACAATGCACAGTGTGCATATTTTGTGTACGGCCGATGGCTACAGGCCTAGTTTGGCGGTGCAGTAGTTCCTACATGGAAAGCAGTGGATGGGACTGTCTGGATATTAACCTTCATCTTCCAGAAACGAACTACCTAAGAAAAAACCTTTACCTTTAAACCTAAACACCCACAACTAAATACATGCATAAATATTCACACCCAAGGTCAGCCTTGTTGTTGTTCCGGTCTGCTGAGAGTAAATAACTAATTACACATTTAGTAATTAAGCATTTTTCATGAAGTAATAAATGTATCATACTACATAGCATCAATATTTTCCTACCAGCCTAAGTGCTAAGGTTAAACTACAATTAACAACATTCCAAATAAAGATTTTGCTCACCAGTTCCTTCAACCTACTATGTAACCAACATGTTTCCTTCGAATTCACTTGGGAGCCTCTTCACAAAACTAGCATCCTCTACAATACAGTAGTTCATAAAACATAAACATATGCATAATGTATATACACACATGATCATAATAGTAAGTATAAAGAGGGGTCCAAAAAAATGTAGACACTGTTAAGAAGCCCATAACTGGCAAACTAATTGACTGAGTTGTCTCATCTTTGGTAGTCTAATAGTTTGTAGTTCCAGCAATCACCACACAAGCATTGTGTTGTGTTGTTTTGGTTTGTCAGATGACAGTCACCAGATAGTCAGTGTTTTGTTCTTAGTTGCACCTAGTTACTCAAGTAAACATGGCTGGTGCAAGGTTTACACTCAATGAAAGGTAGTCAGTTTTGAAGTGGTATCTTAAGTATGAAAATATTAATGAGGTCCAATGGCAATGGCGAAATGAGTATCAAACCGAGCCACTGGCATGTTTAACGATTTGTCACATTCAAGACAAATTTGAAGCCAAAGGCTGTGTTAAAGGTGTACACAAACAATAATCTGGACAACCGGTAACAGTAACAAGTCCAGCTAACTCCCGTCGTGTGTTACAATAACTCACTCGCTCACCACAGAAGTCTGTGGAACAATGTGCCCGTGAAACTGGAGTGAGTCGCTCAAGTGTTCGGCGAATTTTGAAGACAGAAAAGTAGAAGTGTTACATCCCATGATTGCTACACACAATGAACGAGGATGACCCAGATTGTAGAATGGAGTACTGCGAGTGGTTTACTAACATGGTGCACAATGATGAAGAGTTTGCAGAGATAATAGTGTGGTCTGATGAGGCACAGTTCAAACTCAATGGTACAGTAAATTGCCACAATTGCATCTACTGGGCCACAGAAATCTGAACGTCCATGTAGACAAAGCCGCGAATTTGCCAGGAGTAAATGTGTGGTGTGGGTTGTCTTACCAGGGCTTGATTGGGCCATTCTTCTTTGATGGCGCAGTTACTGGTGAGGTGTACCTTCAGAAGCTTCAGATATCCATTTTACCTGCCATCTGAGACTAGTATGGAGACAGAAGAGTTTACTTTCAACAAGATGGTGCCCTAGCCCACTACCAAAATCGTGTCAGGGCGTATCTCGACGAAAATTTACCAGGAAGATGGATAGGCTGTAGAGATGCTGTGGAGTATCCACCACGTTCCCCAGATGTAACTCCTCTGTACTTTTACCTGTGGGGAACACTAAAGGACATCGTTAATCAACAAAAGCCACGTACATTGGATGAACTTCTAGAATCCATCATACATTCATGTGCAAATATCCAACTGAACACATTGCAGTCAGGAGTTTGTGCTGCAGTTTGGTGACATCGTTTGTGTGTGGATGTTAATGGTGACTATTTCAATGACCTACAGTGATATCTTAAAGTTGGACTTTAAGTTACACTTTCACCAAAAATGAGACAATTCCGTCAATTAGTTTGCAAGTTATGGACTTTTAAACAGTGGATACATTTTTTTGGACCCCTCTGTAGACATAACATTCACAAACACATTGCGTCCTCAGTCATCTTCCAATTCTCTTATTAGCTAATTATTCCTGCTCATGCAGTAACTGTGGGACTGTCCTGTTTTTCTTGTATAATTTTACTCTTCTAGTCCTTTTTCTCAGGCACTCCCCACCCCATTCTGAAGGTGTGCTGGAAATGAAGGCTGTGCCCCTGGGGGTTCTTTAGTGGAAAGGACTTAACATGAACCACCATGGTGGAAGTTTAACAATAACATGTGATGTCATTTCTTTTACTTTCTCCCTTTTCGTATTTGGAGGAGAAAATTGGTGATTTAAATTTAGTGAGAAGATTCCACCACAACAAAAAAAACCTTTGTTTTAGTGGTGTCCATCCCAATTCCTTGATCATGTCCACGACAGTCTCTCCCCTATTTCATGATAATACAAAACACGCTGATCTTCTTTGAACTTCTCAATGTACTGCATTAATCCTATATGGGAAGGATCCAAGACTGAGCAGCAGTACTCCAAAACAGTGTGAACAAGTGTAGTGTAGGCAGTTTCAGTGTGTTCTTTCTAATTTAAATTGTTCATAACTGTAATTCCCAGGTATTTAGTTGAATTTATGGCCTTTAGATTTGTTGTGTAACTGAAGTTTGACAGATTCCTTTCAGCACTCAGGTGGATGACTTCACAGGTTTCATTATTGAGGGTCAATGTCAATTTTCACACCATTACCATACCTTTTCTAAATCTTTTGCAGTTTTTTTTTATCTCCTCATGAGTTTACTAGATGATTAACAACACCATCATCTGCAGACAGCTTAATAAGGTGCTCAGATTGTCTCCTAAATTGTTTATATAGATAAGTAACAGCAGAGGACCTATAACACTACCTTGTGGAATGCCAGAAATCACTTCTGTTTGACTTGATGACTTCCAGTCAATTACGACACAACTGAGATGATATTCCACAAGCATGTAATTTCAGTACAAGCTGCTTCCATCATACAGCATCAAAAGCCTTTTGCAATTCTAAAAATGCAGAATCAGTTTGAAATCCCTTATCAGTAACACTCAACACTTTCTGTATGTGTGTGTGTGTGTGTAAAGAGCTAGTGATATGAGAAGATTTCATTTAGATTACATCAGAAAGAGATTCCGAAATCAGATGCTGGACTGTAAGTGCAGTATCCTGTCTCCTCGTCTAATATAAGGTGCCTATGCCCCTCAAACTCTGGGGGCAGATTCTTTTCTAATAATCAAATAAAAACTATTTTTCCTTTCACATAACTAGTCAGGAAAAGGTCTGCCACTGATTCCACGCAGAAGTGACATATGGTAACACTTACTGGGAGCATTGTACATTGGACAAACTGCCCCCTTGCCCCATTTGTTGATGGGGTATGGGGTCTCTAGTAGCTGTAGATGTAGGGAGTATGCAGCAGATCTCAGCAGTTATGGTGGCTAGGACAGTTGCAAAGTGTAAGAGAAACAAAAAGGTTATGCTGTTTGGTAGTTCTCATGGTAGAGGTGTAGGCCAGCAGTTACAGGAAGTTTTGGGGAGTGAGTACCAGGTCACCAGCATTGTGAAGCCTAATGCAGGATTGACTCAGGTGACTGTTAACATAGGGGGGTTATGTAGGGATTTTACTAAAGAGTATCAGGTAGTGATTGTGGGTGGGGCTTGTAATAGTATTGATAGGGATAGGGAGTATGACATAGATGGTGACCTGGAAAAGATAGCCACTCAGACTGGCAACATGAATGTGCATTTCGTGGAACTGTTTCAGCATCAAGATTGGCCTCATCTTAATACAGCCGTCAGGCGTAATAACATGAGACTTGGGGGTACGCTGATGACAGAAGGCATGAGTCACATTTCAGTGGTGTCGGTGGAGTCTATCAGCAGGACGGGTTTCACTAGACATGGCCTGCACCTCAACAGGTATGGAAAGGGGAGGTTGGCGAAGCTTATGGGTGACAGCATAGGTGGGGTTGGTGGGATCACTCATGGGAAAATTATGGTATTTGTTGGTGTTAGAGCTGTACCTTTTTTTAGACTGAAGTTAGCTGATGGGTATTCCTGCTTAAGGGAAGTCTCTCTAACAAAGAAACCACTTTCGACAAAGCTTAGGTATCTGATTAAAGAGGGAATTAGTATATTTCATCAAAATATACAGGGTATTAGAGATAAAGTCAGTGAACTGCTTATAGGTGTTGACACTGAAATTATTTGTATATCTGAACACTTCTTAAAAAAGGAGATAATTCAGAGGCTTCTTTTACCAGGATACAGGTTGGCTGGCAGCTTTTCTAGAAGCTCTTTGCGGTATGGGGGAGTAGCCATGTATGCCAAAAATGGTATCCCACTTGAGTCAATTAATGTTTCAAAGTACTGCACTGAAAAGTTGTTTGAATGGTGTGCAGGTGTGGTTAAATTTAGTGGAGCTAAACTTCTTACTGTTGTTATTTATAGATCCCCAGACTCCGATTTCACAACATTTTTGCTAAAGCTAGAGGTTCTTGGTTCACTTTATAGGAAATACAAAAGTTAGTTATATGTGATGACTTCAATATTAATTGTATAAGTGATTGTGCAAGGAAAAGGATGCTGGTAGACCACCTTAATTCATATAATCTTATGCAAAACATATTCTTTCCAGCGAGAGTGCAAGGGAACAGTAGAACAACCATAGACAATATTTTTGTTCATTCCTCATTACTAGAAGGGCATTCTGTTAGCAAAAAGGTGAATGGCCTTTCAGATCATGATGCACAAATTTTAAGTCTAAAAGATTTTTGTGCTGCAACACATGATAAATATAGTTACCAACTTTTTAGGAAAGCTGATCCAGTTGCTGTAGAGACCTTTGTAAACCTTATCAAGGAACAAGAGTGGCAAGATGTTTATAGCGCTGATACAGTAGACAATAAATATAATGCTTTTCTCAAGACTTTTCTCATGCTCTTTGAAAGTTGGTTTCTGTTAGAACGTTCAAAACAGGGTACTAGCACAAACAGGCAGCCTGGGTGGCTGACTAGAGGGATAAGAATCTCTTGTAGAACAAAGTGGCAATTATATCAATACGTTAGAAACAGTCAGAATCTAAATGAAGCAGACCATTACAAACGGTATTGTAAGGTGCTTAAAAATGTTATTACGAAGGCAAAAAGTATGTGGTATGTAGATAGAATAACTAAGTCTCAGGATAAAATTAAAACCATATGGTCAGTCGTAAAGGAAGTGGCTGGTCTGCAGAGACAGGTCGAGGATATAGAATCACTGAGTAGTGGGAATGTCCGTGTTACTGATAAGTCACATATATGTAGAGTATTTAATAATCACTTTCTGAATATAGCAGGTGAACTAAATAGAAACCTAGTTCCAACAGGGAATCATATAGTGCTCGTACAAAAAAGTGTTCTGAGACTGTTACCTGAAATGCTCCTCCATGATACTGACAAGAGGGGGGTTGAGTTAATAATTAAATCACTAAAGACCAAGAACCCTCATGTATATGACGGGGTATCTAGAAGAATACTGAAGTATTGTTCCATGTATGTTAGCCCAGTTCTTAGCCATATGTGTAACTTTTCCTTTAGGAGTGGTCGGTTTCCTGACCGATTAAAGTACACGGTAGTGAAGCCACTTTATAAAAAGGGAGACAGGGATAATGTTGACAATTATAGACCTATTTCTATGCCATCAGTGTTTGCTAAAGTTATCGAGAGGGTTGTATATACAAGGTTACTGGAGCATTTAAATTCACATAATTTGCTGTCAAATGTACAGTTTGGTTTTAGAAGTGGCTTAACAACTGAAAATACTATAGTCTCTTTTCTCTGTGAGGTTTTGGATTGATTAAATAACAGGTTGTGAATGTTAGGTGTTTTCTTTGATTTAACGAAGGCTTTTGACTGTGTTGACCACAAAATATTACTGCAGAAGTTGGACCATTATGGGGTAAGGGGAGTAGCTTACAATTGGTTCGCCCCTTACTTTAAGAACAGAAATCAGAAGGTAGTTCGCCGCAATATTGAGAGTGGTAGTGATGTTCAGTCCCAATGGGGCACTGTTAAATGGGGCGTTCCCAAAGGGTCGGTGCTGGGGCCGCTACTGTTTCTTATTTATATAAATGATATCCTGTCTAGTATTACAGGTGATTCAAAAATATTTCTGTTTGCTGATGACACCAGTTTGGTAGTGAAGGATCTTGTGTGTAATATTGAAACATTATCAAATAATGTAGTTCATGAAATAAGTTCGTGGCTTGTGGCATATAATTTGATGCTAAATCACAGTAAGACTCAGTTTTTACAATTTCTAACTCACAATTCAACAAGAACTGATATTTTAATCAGACAGAATGGGCATATTATAAGCGAGACAGAACAGTTCAAGTTCCTAGGCGTTCTAATAGATAGTAAGCTGTTATGGAAAGCCCATGTTCAGGATCTTGTTCAGAAACTAAATGCCTCTTTATTTACCATTAGAACAGTACCTGAAATAAGTGACATTTCAACATGAAAAGTAGTCTAATTTGCATATTTTCATACTCTTACATCATATGATATTATTTTTTGGGGTAATTCTTCTGATTCAAAAAAGGTATTTCTGGCTCAAAAATGGGCTGTTCGAGCTATGTGTTATGTAAGTTCGAAAACCTCTTGCCGACCGCTATTCAATAGTCTGGGAATTTTGACATTGCCCTCACAGTATATATTTTCTTTAGTGCCGTTTCGTGTTAGCAATATTAGCTTCTTCCCAAGAGTTAGCAGCTTTCACTCAGTTAATACTAGACAGAAATCAAATCTGCATGTGCAATTCACATCCTTTACTCTTGCGCAGAAAGGAGTGCAGTATTCTGCTGCATCCATTTTCAATAAGCTACCACAAGAACTCAAAAGTCTTAGCAGTAGCCCAAACACTTTTAAGTCTAAACTGAAGAGTTTCCTCATGGCTCACTCCTCCTTTTCTGTCGAGGAGCTCCTGGAGGAGCTAAAACATTAAGCAAATTCCAGAGTTACATTCTTGGTTTTCTTTATTTAAACTAATGACTTGTCACCTGAATATGTTTCTTATATTTCATTTTATCTGTTTCTACAATCTACAACTGAATTTGTTCCTTATATTTCATTTTATCTGTTTCTACAATGGTGTTATAATTTCATGTATTGACTCGTTCCATGACCATGGAGACTTCTCCTTAATGTGGTCCCACGGAACAATAAATAAATAAATAAATAAATAAAATAAAAAACCTTCCCTGTCACTGAAAAATTTCTGACTGTACAATTCCAGTTGGAAAGTTCTAAACCTTCTCATTCTTGACACTATTGTTCCCTGCAGTTATGCTTCATATGATGACCACATCTAAAATAATTTACTATTTGCATTAAATATTAATATCTTTTCCCATGGTTTGGTGACCATATCAGTTTCTGCTAGTGGTGCTGCAGCTTCGTCTGCTTCATTCAGAGTCTCTGGGAATTTCATACAAATCCTATGTGATATTTCTGGCTGTAAACTCCATAAAAACTCATCAAGTGCTATCTGTTTGCCTTCCTGTAATACGGCCTTCTTTACATTATCACTGACAGTGAGCTTACATGCATTTGTGTTAATTCTGTGAATAGGGCTTGCAAAACTCTCTACTGATTTTCTATTCCTCTGCAGTATCTCGTTAAGCCACTGATGACAGTATCTCAACATATTTTTCCCTCCTATTTATTTCTACCAACTCTTCCCTCACATTGTCAAACAACCATGTTTCTCTTAATTTCTTGTGACACATTACATGTGTCCTAGCATCCACCATTCAATTAGAATAGCTCTACTCAATAACTGTGCACTATTCCAATTTCTCAACCTGGTGGCTGTATACAAATTACCAAGAAATACAAAGACCTCTTCATGAAATTTGCCAGAACATGGAATGAACAACAAAGTCGTGTTAGTATTAAGGTTAGGAGCACTAAGATGTGACTGTTCCCTCCTTTCCTCCCTTAGTCACACTAATTCTGTGTGCAACTGAGATACTTGGTCCATCAGATGCACTTGTCTTCACTACATTCTTCTTCATTGTCTTCCTCGTTAACGTCAATTTTTTCATTTACACCATTCTTGCCTGCACAATTCATCTTACTTCTCTGAATTTTACTTAGAGCTACATCAGATGATTGCTTGATGCCATGTCCCTCTTTTACACACTGTCTACTTTTCCCGGAACTGATCCCACTGTAAGTCTGCTGATTGGTTCTACCTTCCCAGTTGGAATGCAACTCTTCACAAATAATCTTGATGACTCTTTTTGCTCTGTCACTGTCACTATAACCCTTGTAAATATCCCACAAAGTTTCTAGCATCACATCAAAATCATAATGTCTGTCCACATGTTCCTTATCTGATGATACCTTCCCAGTTTCCATTGGTACAACCTAGTTCTCATATTCTTCACAAATACTACTGACATCATCTTCTTCACCATTAATTAAATCTTTTTTAATCTTCATATACACCACACCATCTAATTCTTCCTCCCATTCATCATTACTACTGTCACTTTCACTATCACTATCATCACACATGCTATCATATCCAACACTAGGCTCTTCTGCAATATCTTTACAATGATCATCAGAACTGTTGTCAAGTACCATCACTTAGTGCTTAACAGTGACAGATTCTTCCTCCATTAATTTACCTAATCCAAATTCATCAGGATTATTATCAGAACCAACAATTTCTTTGCAAACTTCTTTGCCACACTGATTATATAGACTTGAGATAGTTTCCTCCTCTAACAGAACCTCTTCAACATTCTTGCAGGTGCTATTACTCCTACCTTCAACACTTTCATTCATTCTTTTCCAGAATTTACTGTGAAACTGTAATTTGCTAATCTGATGTGCTCTTCTTACATTAGTTCTGTCATTTGGGCTCCAATATCTTAGATTACTATGTCTTCTGTAATCATTTTCGATATCTCTAGGCCAGTGGTGTGTAGCCTGATTGTAGTACATATTTCTCACCCCATACTTACAGGCTCCCAATGTGACATTCATCAGTTTAAATTGCCTGGTCTTGATTGGTGATTATCCAATTGTCTGTTACTATTCTCCCAAGGTCCCTCCCTGCTGTCATATCCTCTGTCTCCATTCTCATTTCTATGGTTGATCCATCTATTGTCACTTCTATTGTAACCACTATTATTATTCTGATTTTCATTGTCACTCCTACCTTGATTCCTGCTCTGATTCCACCCCACAGATGGTTGATTACCAAATCTGCAATTACTTAACCTCTCATTTCTCTCAAAGGCTCTATCCAACTTATCTACATACCTCAAGAACTGATCCACAGAGTCGTCTGGTCCACGAACCAACTTCCACTGTACTCTTTTCAGTAATCTCCTTTTTAAGGCATGTATTTGTATTAGTTCATCAAAAGGTTTGTCTAAGTGTACCAATTTCCTCAATTGGTTTTCACAAAAACACTTCAAGCTACCATCACCTTCCCTATACATTCGACCATTCAGAAACTCACTTTTAATTCTAGCTTGCTCAGATTCTGACCAAAACTTATTTAAGAACTTTATTTCAAATTCATCATATGACATGGTAGAATTAACATTCTGATTGGCCTGTGACATTGTTTCTCCATCCAAGAATCGTGTAACAAATTTAATCTTACCATTATGTGTCATGTCATTACTAAAATTATCCTGTTAATGCAGTAAAAAATCAACAGCGTGCAATTTCGCATCTCCTGGAAAGCATTTTAAAGATATGCCACCCTGTACACAATTAACATTGCTACCAAAATTTCTTTGAGCTACACCCTCTTGTAATTCCACAACTTTCTTACTTAAATCTACATTATTTTTACACAAATCTAGTTTTTCATCACACTTCAGTTCTACTTTACTTATTTGATTGGTAATGTCTGTAAATTTTAACTCAGAGTCCTTTTTGTTAGTTTCTACTTTTTATTCTAAGATTCTCCTAGTCTGAACAACATCTGCTTTAAGTTTAGAATTTTCTGCTTCTACATGCTTATCTAGTTTTTCTAAGCTCACATCATTTTTTGACAACTCTTGTCTGAAATTAGTTTCTAATGTTTCTAACCTCCCTTCTACTGCTCCTACACATGAATTCAGTTCAACCTGCCCTGTCTCATAAGTAATTTTTAGTGCTGCCAAACCATCCTGGATTTCCCTTATCTTACTAATATCCTGCTTAATCTGTCCTATCTGTGTCTTCACTTCTTGCCTAATAGGTCCCATCTGTTCCTACACTTCTTTCATATGCTGCATTAATAACCTTAACAAATAATCTCAGCCTACTCTTCCCTGTGCAATTGGAGTACTCATCGTGACATTTTCACTGGAATCCTCTCCAACAAAGCTTTGATCTACACTTTGATTACTACTGGGTGATAGTTCACTGATACTTGATCCTAGGACCGAAGTGTTTTCCATTGGTTCACTGCTTACAAGTTTTTCCTCACTCATTTTTACCTTGTCATTACCGGCCATGATAAATTACAAAATACAGAAGCTTCCCACACAAATGTTTGTTGCTGTCACAAAACTATTTAATTAACAGGATAAACTGTCACTCATCTGATGGTTGACAGTGCTGTCTGAGACTTTAATCCTTTTTATCCACACCAACTCATCCATGTGGCAACATCCATTTGTTCTGTGTGTCCATAAGACACAATTTTTAAAGACAATTTATGCTTGGCATTTGTCTTACATTCACCTGAAACAGTCACTTGTTAAACATATTTCCACATTTAAAACATCGATCCCAGCTCAACTTCACCAAATGTAATGATTAATGTTGAAAGTTTCTTCTGCCTGGTCCATTGATGAATGAATGCGAAATTTTCATGCTTCACAAAATTTATTCACATTAATTGACTTCCGAAAATCACGGACAGACTTCAGTGATCTCTTTGACTTCCAAAAGTAAAACTGACTTGTCGCTGAATCACTGCATTGCTTTATATGGAATTTTAACAATAGCTTCCAAAACAAAGCATTATTAATTTTGAACAATTCTGATGTTACAATTAAAATTTACGAAACATAAAGAAACTGATGTTACAGTCAAATAAGGTATAAAATACAATATAGAATGACAATCTTGTACAGTAATATCTTTAGTTTTCCATAAGAAAATCATTCCGAACTTTAATTATAATAATGCCTCTCATATTATTTCAGCTACATAATTAATTACAGTTGGGATTTGGTTACTAATATTCAATGGTAGTACAGAGCTCGTGCTTTATCTGATTACATACATAAAATGCACAAATAAGACCTCAAATTCTGGAAATTGAAAAACTGTGAGATGTAAACAGCTGGAGAGTTAATTAGAAATGTAATTACAAAGAATATTAATTTCTCAAGGTAATGAGGTCTTCTGTTACTGGACTTTTAGATTACCATTTTGTTAATTAGAAGCATTGATTTTTCATGCTAACATCTCTGCAACCTCTAGTTATTTGTTTTTAAGGACTTATTACTTCAATTTCATTATTAGTTACTTAATTTAGTATATGTGCATAGTTTTATCAATGACAACAATCCACCAATAATTATGACAATGCACATCCTTTCAGAACATTCCACACAGCTTCACAATGAATATCAAGTTTTTTTTATTTTTTGTTTTATTTTTATTTATTTTTTATCAGATAGGACAGGATGATATATATAAAGACACACATACAAGGCCTTGGGAAGCACTGAGTTGTCCGATAATTATCCGGATCCATATAAAAAAAAGATGGTATCAGACATTTCATATGAATTTTGAGGAAGGCTGCATCATTATAAGGAGGACACCCTCATATCCAGTTATCTTAAATATCTCCTATGTACAGACATCTTCAAGTTGCAAATTTGTTATATGTGTAAATTCACAATGCAGTGGAAGCCACTAAGCGTATTCAAAGAGTACTGGGGTATAAGTGACAAATCTATGTCCAATATTGAATGATTTCTGCTGCCAATGTCTTGAGTAGCTGGATGGATGTCAGTCCAGATCACCAGCCTTTGAAAAATTGTTAGAGGTATCATTAAGGGAACACTTCCTTAGAACTGTAAAGCTGACAATATTAATGTGAAGTACAGATTCAAGAGCTAGATCATTCTTCAGTGCTATTGATTTGTAAATTGAAAATTATTAACCAGTTATTAAAATAATTGTTTAACCAATTAGCTTTATTCATGCTTTATGCATAATATATACATCACAAGTGATTAAAGCTGCACATTATCAAAATTATTTCTCAAATTTTGACGCAAAGTCAACTGCAAGACTGTTATTTCACCAATGTTCTGTTTTCCTCTTTAAAATATAACTTCAGGTCAATGACATTCCATTGTGGTATTAAAGCTTTCAAGTATATACCAGTACTATGAGTGACCAAATTCTTGCGCTAAATAAATGTCTATTGTATTCGAAATCATACAAATATAAACTATAGTGTTTTATAATGATATTAAACATAAATAGCTGATTCCTATGTAGGTACATACCAAGAATCAACATACTTTTTTATTGTTTATATTTCAGGATATTTATGAACAAACAATGGCCTTATATTATACTTCAGTGGCTCCCTCTTTTCAGTCAGCAACTTTGTAATCACTATATAAAATCGATGTCACCCAATTAATAATCTTCCACTTTGTAAAAGAAGTTGATGATTGGCATCCAAGCACCAACTGTTAGATGTCTGTAGTTCTCGGGACTAGTGTCGATTGCCTTTTTCTCAATTGATGTTGCCAACATCAACACTCCTGTGCTTTTACATTTCTAATTGTTGCATGCAAGGGATTTGTTGCATGAACTAAATGCCATTAACAAGCTATCGATGGCCATTGAGGTTAGCCCTGACACACCGATTACCCTTCCTTCATTGTGACGCCAGAAACATTATCAATCATTTGGTAGAATGTTGTGAACACAACCAAATGGTGATATAATTTAACTTTTTTCTAGTCTACTTGCAACAAATAAATGCTATACTTCCAATGACTATTAAACAAAGAAAAAAGAAAAAACAGAGAGAGAGAGAGAGAGTAGGAAAGAGAGAGAAAAGAAAGAAAGAAAGAAAAAAGAAAGAAAGAAAGAAAGAAAGGAAAAAAAATATCTCTCACTTGACAAGAGTTTTCTATCCCAGGCCAATGTGCAGGTCCCGTAGCATTTGCTAACTCCTGCTACGTGGCTAATTCAGCACTGCCACCTGGTGTAAACTTCTAGTTGAGTGGCAAGGGCATCTTGAAGCGTGCACGTTGTGGATCAGATTGGTAAGGCAATTATGTCACGTGTGATGTGCATGTGCAAAGCTCCTTAAAAAAATGCACAACTGAAGATGCACTTGCAACCCTGATGCCAAGTTTCAAGTCATAGAGGAATGATAGTATGTAGATTTAAGTGTTGTATCTTTCAAATTACAGCACCTGTGTTACATTTAACAGAATTCAAACAAAAATAATTAATAAATCCTCAAGGTGCCGAAAGGTAGGATGTTTACACGCTCTTGTGCTCTTACACATCAGTCACCACTGCTGAGTAAAGTAAGGCAAATCTTTAGTCAAGGACAGGAATAAAACCGTTATGATAAAAATAAACAGTGCAACCACAATTCACTAATACAAAAGAAAATATTGCTTGAACGAAATATTCTTTTAAACTTTAGACTATGAGTGGACTGATTACTCCATCCCTAATCATTGTAAGCTGGCATTTTTTATGAAACAACTACGTCTCTCAATCAAAGCACCCAACACGGTCCAAAATAGGTACGGGCACATCAGAGTGACGTCATGGAAAGTATCACCATTGTGAGTCATTGAGGTATGAATATGGTGAGCCTAATGTTTTGGGCTACTTAAGATAGTGCATATTTGCTTGAAGTTTGTGATGTAATAATAACTCCCTTCCTTTTTTATGTCAATGGCAGTTTCGCTTCCACTCACACTGTGCTTCGTCTTTTGTCAAAAAGAGGTGCTTTTTTTTCTGCTGGAAAATAGCAACTCAGAAAGCGAATAATTAACAAATGAAGCAAAGCATGCATAGCTTAAGCAACATGAGTCAGTGATGAAAATGTTTATTGAAACTCTGTATGGTATATGTTACCAGCACAGCAGTTGCAGTATTTAATGGTGCACTTGGATCGAGGTAAGTGTTCAAGCTAAACTACGATACATTGTATAGGAGACGGTGCTAACGAAGTCCCAGTTTACTTTCTGACTAATATCAATAACTAACAGGCGAGTGTTTCACTACAAACATAGTGATGTGGTGCTATCATTACAACAATGAAGTCAAATCCAGGGTAAGCAGGTTTCAAATTCCAATTCGGCCATACATATTTTTTCTGTAGTTTAATGTGGTTGCTGGGGGACTGTTCCTATGAAAGAGGACAGTTGACTTCCTTCCGCAATCTGAGTTTGTGACCATGACTAATGATCATGATGTTGACTGCACATTAAACAGTAAATTTTTCCTTTCCTCTTCTTCTTCTGAAACGGTGTATAAGCCTATTAATAAATTAAAATTATAGATTTCTGATACAGCCTTTAACATAATGTACTGACTTCTATATTATTTCTCAGTTTATTTCATTTATTATGAAATAGTCTTTAGAAAGTTTGGTTCTGTAGAGAGAGGAGTTCCATTATAACTTGAAAAAAATGTTTGCTTTTACCAATCACTATTTTTATTAATTTCTTGCACATGACACATTTCTGAGGGTAACACATTCTCAAGTGCACTTCTTATGCTCCTAAATCATAAATAACAATTTTACATAGTGTTAGCTGCTGCTTATGTTTGATAACTGTAGACCGACTGTAATGTGAAAACAGTCACTGTAGGCTATGTATTCTTCACAATGTATTGTGCTGTGAGATATATCACCTAAATTTATATGGGATTAAGTACTAAATTACTTATTTATATTCCTTTTAATTGTTTATCATCATTTTGTGTGGGGGCCTACAAACACCATACATGTTATAACATCCCAGCTCCTCAACACCAAATTAAAACGTTCCATTAGAAGGTGTCTGCTTCGTGCAAAAGGTCTTGAGTTCATATTGACGACAACAAGTAATTCTTCATTACAGACATTTATTTACAAACAGAACTGACAGACTCAACAACTGACTCTCAGAGCTAACCGCACTGCATATCCGAACTGGCAACTGACAACTCCTAGGTGTATTAATATCTTTCTAAACAATGAGAGTCTTTGACAATGTTTTGTTTACAATACGATAGCAATTCATGACTTAAAACTAAATTAGACATTGCAGAATTTTAGTACAGATTAAAGTAAGTAAAAGGATCAGTACATATAAATTCTTACAAGCATAATTTCCAAATAGATTTTATAACATTTTTCTACCAGCTTCTGGATAACCTTCACCAGATTTGTACCAATGTTTCCAGAAATATCTTGACATTTGATTCTGGATATTTCTTGAGTGATTTAGAACAACTATTTATATGTAAAATGATTTAAATCGTGTTTCGAAACGTAAATAAATGTTTTTAGCAATATTTCTTGACACAAATCATCCCTTGAAACTAGGTCATGAAACAGCTTTCACAAGCCTTCGCATCCTTGCGATCACAATACAGAATCTCTCCATAGAAAGTTCCAGAAGTGTGCATTAAACGTTCATTTACAGACCCTCTCTCCAGCTGGTGAGTCTTTAAAAGTATCTTGTCCATATTATATGAAACAATTTAGCTCAAAACTGATAATTTATACAATTAATCAGAGCTACAGCAAACAGTGAGTCTTTCTTTTACAAAATGAAATATAATTACAAAATTGAATGAAAATAGGTTACTAACACTAATA
The DNA here is from genome assembly GCF_023897955.1 of Schistocerca gregaria. Lineage (NCBI taxonomy): Eukaryota > Metazoa > Arthropoda > Insecta > Orthoptera > Acrididae > Schistocerca > Schistocerca gregaria. The sequence continues at coordinate 118,554,819 of NC_064922.1, forward strand.
TATATTTACATTAATTCTATTTTTGTTCTTTCTGTGCAAAATGTCCTAATATTGACACAGTACAATATTTAAACATCACCAAAGTTTCCCTTTACATTTTGCATATCTGTATCGACATCCCCTAAAAGTCTACAGTATCGAATACTTCAATATGTCCCAATATGTCCTGTAATGTTACAATGTATAAATACAACGAGTGGTCCATGAAAAATGTGGACACAGTTTGATGGTCGATATTAATGGAACATATTGATGTACTATTAGAAATTACTACTGATGTACTATTAGAAATCTGGCATGGTTGGGAAAGTTATTTTGTGTGTTAAAAGAGACCCCCTTAGCAGCCCAGCAATGTTGATGCTGCTGAACTGTTGACTGATGTACAACTATCAGCGTTGCCACACAGGATACCTCCATGGTTTCTTGCAGCTCATTTAATGTAGCTGCCTTCTGCTGATAAAGTTCAGTTTTCAAGGTCTCACATAAGTATAAGTTACGAAGTGCAAGGTTGGGTACTCTACAGCTTCTCTTTAACATATCCATTGTCCAGGTAGACATTCATCCAAAATTGGGGCTGACATCTCTCTGGTAGTGAGACGGACTTCCATCTTGTTGTGAGAAAATCTTTCATTTCCAAACACCTCTCAGATAGTAAAATCGATGTTTAGAGCATATGATGATATACCTCACCAATTACGGTACCTTCAACTATGAATGGGTCAATCAAACTGTGCAATGACAGAACACACCACATGTTAACATATGGAAGATTAACTTGTTTGTCCAGGTGAATGTGATGATCTTCAGTACCCCAGTACACACAATTGTGGCTGTTTACAGTACCGTTCAGTATCATTGTGCATGCCATCCCTGCAAACCATCAACCCTTGTGAAGTATACCTTCTAACCACTCACATTACTCCATCCTTTGAACCAGGTTATCCTCATTCATAGTATGTAGTGATCTTGGAATGCACACTTTTCACTTTACAACCTTCAGAATTCATTGTACATTTGATAGTCTTACCCCACATTAATGTGTACTCTGCTTCACACATTTGGTGAGGGGACCTAGTACAATCTTGCAACACAGCAGCAACACAAGCTGAACTTATTGATGTTTTTGGTCACCCAGACCTTTCCTTACGCACATCCTGAACAGTACCATTGGCTTTATATTTATTCTGAATGCATTAAATTGTTGTATGTGTTGGCTGAGTTCCGTACACATTACGACATTCGTTTTGTACCTCCAGGAGCACTTCTGAATGCCAGTGGCAGTCAGTGTGGGCCAGTGTGGTGTTGTTGCTGGAGTACTAGTTACTCTTCATGTTTTAATGTCCCTGTTAATGCATATCAAAACAATAGCTTACACATTGATTACATGTAGGCTACATACACTCATGTACAACATGAATGAAACATTAACACAGATCATCCTTTTGAGTTCTTCTGCTGAACAGCGTAGCAGGAGGGGCAGTGGCTTTTTTCAGAGTAGCTGTCTTTTGCCTAATGGAAAATCCATGTGGGAATATCACCATTATAGGAAAGGACAAATTGCTACTTATAATAAAGAAGACACTAAAAGTTCCACACAGGCACAATTAAAAGATACTTACATAAAATTATCACCCACAGCCATCATAAGCAAAAGAGAAACACACACCACTCATACATACAAGCAAGCACACCACATACACATATGATCACCAACTCCAGTATCTCGAGTGTCTGCAACTTAAAACATCCTCTTTATGGTAAGTAGCAATCTGTCTTCTCCTACAATGTTGAGTTTCTCCTACAAAGTAATATAGAAGTAATTACAATAATTACCATTTTGAGTAGATTAGTGCCAGTCATATTCTGTTGTTTATATACTTTACACAAGTAGCAAGCAGAAATTGCTAGAACTTGATTCATTCCCATCCTGAAGATGCTCCTTCGTAGGACACCATGTGTGAATAAACACTAGTAACAAGTAAAATTCTTTTCTATAAGCCATTTTTTTGCATGGTGACGCATGATGCTGACAAATGTTAAAATTATTGTAAGCCCACATGTGTGCATGCAACTTTCTTGAATTTTTAGAAACCTGGCAGTTATGAGGTGGTGTTGGTATGTGTCATATTGGTGAATAGGCTGTTGCATTTTATGGTTCTGTTTCTTTTCATCTTTGTGTGTCGAGAAGTTTAGAATAAAGAGGGATGCAACTGTTGTTATGTTTAATTTTCTAAAAATATGGGCATCATAAGGGAGAAGCCATATGGCAAAGGACCAAGGGGGAGACCCAGCAGAACTTGGCGCAATGATATTGATTGCATATGTGACACATTAGGAATAAATAACTGGTAGGAGGCACCACAAGACAGGAGCATCTGGAGGAATCATGAGAGATTGGCACGGGAGCTTTGAGTCCCTTAGAATACTACTACTACTACTACTACTACTACTACTACTACTACTACGGGCCACATGAATGCTTACTTTTCATTCTAAAACCACATCAGTTTGCACTTTTGAAAATTATTATTTTTTCTCCAGACGAATTGTCACAAAACAGAACTCCATTGACCTGCAAAGTTTTACTTGCAGAATATTGGATACAGTCGATATGTGATCAAAATAAATATCTCAAGGTGGTTCAGCACTTCATTGCTAATTAAAACAAAAGAACACTAATTATTTCCAATCGTTCACATCTGAACAATCCGCCACCAACTTCACCTACGATTTTGTGGAACATATGCAGATCACAGCATGAATGAATAAATGATAAGATTTTGTCTTGAATCAGTGATGAAGACAACATGATGGATGGAGTTAAATAACATTTTTGATCAATATATTTCCACTTCCCAAACTTATGTTCCCTCACCTTGAATGCCTTATGGCAAAAGGCGATATTACAGGAATAAGATGAAAGAGCAGCACTCCTTCATTTATTCTCAGTGGCTTTGCATTCATCACTTTTACAACTTCTAGATGTTTTGTTCTGACAAATTCTTTCTCTCAACCCATAGCAAAATATGCATTTATAACAAATATCTTTTTCTTACATATGAATCCTTCTTTTCTTATTTCACATAATTACTCTATCTGTTATGAGAGTAAAAATTAGGGCAAAAAAGGAAATAATAATATAAAATGCTTTAATAATACAGTGAAAATAAATAGTTAAAAATTTAGAAACATACAGAATAAATGTGGCTGATCATGGCCTTGAGGAAATATCCATTCCAGTATTTGTCCAAAAAGGAAAATGATGAAAAACCAAAATCCAGTTGGCTGGACAGAAACAAACTCTTATCTTCCCAGGCATGAAGTCAGTCTCTTAACAGCTGCACTCCATGATTCGCCTCGACCCAATCGTATAGTATTCTTTGCTTTACACCCAGCTTTCACCAGGCAACTTATAGTATAAATCATAGTTCTGTCCATCAGTGTCATAGTTCTGTCCATCATTGCACAAATGAAGAACATGCAATGGTGGCTCCCAAACCATGAGCATGCTGTTATACTCCTTGCACTAACTCCAGTCTGTTAGAAAAACTGACTTTAGATCTGTAAACATGCAACTACACCCTGGGCATGTCTTCATGTCGTCCCCTATTTCCACCTGGAGAAGTGAGTCATCATCTGCCCATGGCAAGTGAGATATTGAAATCTGGAGAATCACAATATTGTGGACTATAATTCTTGGCACATTATTTTCTTATAGAAGTGTTACAATATGGTCATATATTGTAATCCCATACCCCCATGAACCATGGACCTTGCCACTGGTGGGAAGGCTCGCGTACCTCAGCAGTACAGATGGCCGTACCGTAGGTGCAACCACAACGGAGGGGAATCTGTTGCGAGGCCAGACAAACGTGTGGTTCCTGAAGAGGGGCAGTAGCCTTTTCAGTAGTTGCAGGGGCAACAGTCTGGATGTTTGACTGATCTATCCTTGCAACACTAACCACAACGGCCTTGCTGTGCTGTTACTGTGAACGGCTGAAGAAAAGGGGAAACTACAGTCGTAATTTTTCCCCAGGGCATGCAGATTTACTGTGTGGTAAAATGATGATAGCATCCTCTTTGGTAAAATATTCCGGAGGTAAAATAGTCCCCCATTTGAATCTCCGGGTGGGGACTATTCCTGAGGACATAGTTATCAGGAGAAAGAAAACTGGTGTTCTACAGATCGGAGCGTGGAATGACAGATCCCTTAATCGGGCAGGTAGGTTAGAAAATTTAAAAAGGGAAATGGATAGGTTGAAGTTAGATATAGTGGGAATTAGTGAAGTTTGGTGGCAGCAGGAAAAAGACATTTGGTCAGGTGAATACAGGTTTATAAATACAAAATCAAACAGGGGTAATGCACAAGTAGGTTTAATAAAGAATAAAAAAAAATAGGAGTGCAGGTAGGCTACTACCAACAGCATAGTGAACGGATTATTGTGACCAAGATAGACACAAAGCCCATGCCAACCACAGTAGTACAAGTTTATATGTCAACTAGCTATGGAGATAATGAAGAAATGAATGAAATGTATGACAAGATAAAAGAAATTATTCAGGTAGTGAAGGGAGACGAAAATTCACTAGTCACGGGTGACTGGAATTCGAGAGTAGGAAAAGGGAGAGAATGAAACTTAGTGGGTGTATATGGATTGGGGGAGAGAAATGAAACAGGAAGCCATCTGGTAGAATTTTGCACAGAGCATAACTAAATCATAGCTAACACTTGTCTCAAGAATCTTAAAGGAAGGTTGTATACCTGGAAGAATCCTGGAAATACTAGAAGGTATCAGATAGATTATATAATGGTAAGACAGAGATTTAGGAACCAGGTTTTAAATTGTAAGATATTTCCAGGGGCAGATGTGGACTCTGACCACAATCGATGGGTTATTACCTGTAGATTAAAACTGAAGAAACTGCAAAAAGATGGGTGGTGGTGGTGGTGATGGTGGTTAGTGTTTAACGTCCCGTCGACAACGAGGTCATTAGAGACGGAGCGCAAGCTTGGGTTAGGGAAGGATTGGGAAGGAAATCGGCCGTGCCCTTTCAGAGGAACCATCCCGGCATTTGCCTGAAACGATTTAGGGAAATCACGGAAAACCTAAATCAGGATGGCTGGAGACAGGATTGAGCCGTCATCCTCCTGAATGCGAGTCCAGTGTGCTAAGCACTGTGCCACCTCGCTCGGAGCAAAAAGATGGGAATTTAAGGAGATGGGACCTGGATAAACTGACTATACCAGAGATTGTACAGAGGTTCAGGGAGAGCACAAGGGAACAACTGACAGGAATGGGGGAAAGAAATACAGTAGAAGAAGAATGGGTAGCTCTGAGGGATGAAGTAGTGAAGGCAGCAGATGATCAAGTAGGTTAAATGAATAGGGCTAGTAGAAATCCTTGGGTAACACAAGAAATATTGAATTTAACTGATGAAAACAGAAAATATAAAAACGCTGTAAATGAACCACGCAAAAGGGAATACAAACGTCTCAAAAATGAGATCGCCAGGAAGTGCAAAATGGCTAAGCAGGGATGGCTAGAAGACAAATGTAAGGATGTACAGGCTTATTCCACTAGGGGTAAGATAGATACTGCCTACAGGAAAATTAAAGATACCTTTGGAAAAAAAAGCCACTTGCATGAATATCAAGAGCTCAGATGAAAACACAGTTCTAACCAAAGAAGGGAAAGCAAAAAGGTGGAAGGAGTATATAGAGCGTTTATACAAGGGCAGTGTACTTGAGGACAATATTATGGAAATGGAAGAGGATGTAGATAAAGATGTAATGGGAGATACGATACTGTGTGAAGAGTTTGACAGAGCACTGAAAGACCTGAGTCAAAACAAGGCCCCAGGAGAAGACAACATTCCATTGGAACTACTGACGGCCTTGGGAGAGTCAGTCCTGACAAAAATCTACCACTTGGTGAGCAAGATGTGTGAGACAGACAAAATACCCTCAGACTTCAAGAAGAATATAATAATTCCAATCGCAAAGAAAGCAGGTGTTGACAGATGTGAAAATTACCGAACTATCAGTTTAATAAGTCACAGATGCAAAATACTAATGCAAATTCTTTACAGATGAATGGAAAAACTATTAGAATCCAACCTCAGCGATGATCAGTTTGGATTCTGCAGAAACATTGGAACACGTGAGGCAATACTGAACCTGCGACTTATCTTAGAAAATAAATAAAGGAAAGGCAAACCTACATTTCTAGCATTTTTAGACTTAGAGAAAGCTTCTGACAATGTTGACTGGAATACTCTCTTTCAAATTCTTAAGGTGGCAGGGGTAAGAAACAGGGTGCAAAAGGCTATTTTCAATCTGTACAGAAACCAGATGGCAGTTATAAGAGTCAAGGGACATGAAAGGGAAGCAGTGGTTGGGAAGGGAGTGAGACAGGGTTGTAGCCTGTCCCCGATGTTATTCAATCTGTATATTGAGCAAGCAGTAAAGGAAACAAAAGAAAAATTCGGAGTAGGTATTAAAGTCCATGGAGAATAAATAAAAACATTGAGGTTCGCCAATGACATTGTAATTCTGTCAGGGACAGCAAAGGACTTGGAAGAGCAGTTAAACAGAATGGACAGTGTCTTGAAAGGAGGATATATGATGAACATCAACAAAATCAAAATGAGTATAATGGAATGTAGTCGAATTAAGTCAAGTGATGCTGAGGGAATTGGATTAGGAAATGAGACACTTGAAGTAGTAAAGGGGTTTTCCATTTGGGGAGCAAAATAACTGATGGTGGTCAAAGTAGAGAGGATATAAAATGTAGACTGGCAATGGCAATTAAAGCGTTTATGAAGAAGAGAAATTTGTTAACATCGAGTGTAGATTTAGGAAGTCATTTCTGAAAGTATTTGTATAGAGTGCAGCCATCTATGGAAGTGAAACATGGACGATAAATAGTTTGGATAAGGAGAAAATAGAAGCTTTTGAAATGTGGTGCTACAGAAGAATGCTGAAGATTAGATGGGTAGATCACATAACTAATGAGAAGGTATTGTATAGAATTGGGAAGAAGAGGTGTTTGTGGCACAACTTGACAAGAAGAAGGGACCGGTTGGTAGGACATGTTCTGAGGCATCAAGGGATCACCAATTTAGCATTGGAGGGCAGTGTGGAGGGTAAAAATCGTAGAGGGAGACCAAGAGATGAATACACTAAGCAGATTCAGAAGGATGTAGGTTGCAGTAAGTACTGGGAGATGAAGAAGCTTGCACAGAATAGAGCAGCATGGAGTGCTGCATCAAACCAGTCTCAGGACTGAAGGCAACAACAAGAACATTTGCAATGTGTCAGTGTGTTGTTGTTATTCCCTTTCATTATTAACCACTAGTCAAAGGCCTGTACGTAATCCATAATAGTATAATACACATATCTTATGAAGACTGTTTTAGCTACATCTTTATATAGATGTATTTTAGTAATCTTTTTCATCCCTTTTTGACAATTTACTATAAAATTTTGTTTCTTGGTAGCAAATGCTAATGAGTCCAAACTAACATTTATTCCATGATTATATACAGAACTTGTACTGAAATACTTGGTAATGTTCATCCTGATATGCACACCGTATGGGTAAGTGTACACACTTGGTGCAGCAAGAACACACAATTTTCTAAACAATTGTTTACAATGATCCCTACTACTACATCTATGTATCATTCCTATGGTTTTTTTCTGCAGTTTAAAAACTGTTTTCATGTTCTGTTCCTTCAGTCACCAGACAAAGCTACCATAGCTATGAACTGAGTGTCCGGTGGAATAGTATGTAGCCAAAAGACATTGACTGATACAAACTGATGATAGAACCCTAAGAGCATAACATACTGTTCATGTTCTTTCTGTCACTATCTTTGTGTATTCACTTAATATCAACTGACAATCAATATTCATTCATAAAAACTTTGTTATGCAGTCCATAGGTTTATCATCCATGCTTTATGCCACAGAGCTATTTTCCCTATTTATGATGAAATACACATTGTTTTATTTTTAACTTCTTTGTGGACAGTGGTCATTTATTAATACTACACAATCAATAACATCCTTGAAAGTTTCATTAACTTTCTCTAATAAGAGTTCTGATGTTTGTCAGTGACATGACGTTGCTATCATCAGGAGGTATATTCTCCATGTCTTGTACAGTTTGGAATGTCATTGATACAGATTAAGAACATAAGTTGACCCAATACACTAATTATGTCCAATTGTTCACATCTGAACACTTATGTTTATGTATTTCTTGTCTGGCACTTGTTTTGCTAAATAAAAGGGGCAAATTTCTAGTCACTACACAGAGGATGCATTGAGTCAGAGACAGGCACAATGAAAAGCCTGCTGAATATTTAAGTTTTTGGACAAAGAAATCCTTAATATAATACATGGATACTCACAACCACAACTCACACACATGGCAACTGTTTGTAATTGCTGGGGCCTGCTGCAGACTGTGACTATATAACTGTAAGAAGAAATCTGAGGGTGCATGATGGGAGCAATGAGGAGGCATGGGGTGGGGACCAAGACGGATAGGGTGGGGGCAGCATGCAGGGATGGGATGGGGGCAGGATAGGGCTGCTAAGTGCATAGTTGGGAGGTTGTGCTGTGAGGGGGAGAGGAGAGAAACAGAAAAGGGGAAAAGACTAGTAGGTACATTGGTGAACAGAAGGGGTATGAAATACTGGAGCATGAGCAGGGACTAGGGAAGGTTCACTAGTCTGTGTCCTCTAACTAGACTTGTGATTTAACATCCTGGCAACAATGAGGTATTACAATGTCTTCCAACAACTTATTGCTCAAACTGTAATGTTATTTTTGCTTTTAAAATCCTCTGGCCTTGATGGTGCCTCAGTTGCATTTCTTTTGATGTTCCTTGGGTGTAGTCCCCTTTTTTGTTTATTTGTCATGTGTCTGCTCTTCAATACACTTTGCTTTGTATTAAGACATAGTAAAAGTTGTTCTTTTGTATTTCTGTCTATAAAATTGAATTCCATAAATCTTAATAGGTTATGGGCCCAGCATGCTTCCACAAACCTTAATACCTATCCCCTCTCTGGCTCCCACTCCAGCATTACACATGGCTTCTATTTCACTCACTAATCCCTGATCTCCACCTACCTACCCCCTTCCCTGCTCCCACTACAGCACTACACACATCTAATCCATGAATGCAGCTACTGGTACTACTTCTTCCTCTTCTGTACTTCTGTCCTGTTCCCTCTGTCCAATCATGCTCTCATAGGAAACACATCTTCCCCCATCCGTACCCTGCTATCCCATTCCCTGCCCCATGCTGCTTCCTTACCCCCACTACCCAACCCAGATTTCTGCTCATATCATATACAGATGCAGTCAGTCAGCAGTTGGGTCAAACAGGCTGGAAAATCTTAAATGTCTAAAACAGGCTTCTCATTGTTTCTGTCAACGACTCCTCTATGTGGTGAGTAGCAATCTGTCCTTTCCATAAAGTTTTTATTCCATCCTGGATTTTTCATTGTTTAACTTGTTTGCATATAACAACAGAAACAGTCAGTTATTGACAAAATGATTTAATTGGATAGATAAAAATCTACCCACCAAGCGGCAGCAGAACACACTCATAAAAGATGGCTGTAATAGGCTAGCTTTTGGAGCCAATGGCTCCTTCTTCAGCGAGAAGGGTTGAAGGGGAAGGAAGAGGGTTGAAGGAAAAGGAGTGGAGAGGTCTAGAGAAAGGGGCAAATTTCAGGAAAGTCACCCAGAATTGCAGGCCAGGGGAGACATACTGAGCAGGATGAGAAGGAAAGACTGACTGTTGGGGACTGCATCGGACAAGATATGAAGACTTGAGGACTTGAAGATGGAAGACAGGGTAATATGCAAGACAGAGATTACTGCTTAATCATAATGTATGAGTCAATAAGAGTGAAAAGCTAAGTGTATTGTACATAACAAAGGTGGAATGGGAAAGACGAAAAATAGAGGGATAAGACAATGAAAGTTGTGGACAACTGAAACGGAGTGAAGCAAACTGTAGTTATTGTTAAGAGAAGCGGAGATGGAAGAAATTAACATAAATTAAGACAAGGTGGGTTGTGAAAACTGAGAACATATTGTAGTGCTTGTTCCCACCTGCTGAGCTCTGAGAAACTGGTGTTTGTGGGAAGAATCCAAATGCTGCATCTGGTGAAACAGGCACCGAGGTCATGATTGTCAAGCTGTACAGAATGGTCTGCAACAGGATATTACAAGTTGCCAGTACACACCCTCTGGCTATGCTCATTCATCCTAATTGTTAATTGGTGGTAGTCATGCCAATGTCGAATGCCTACAGTGTTTACATAACAGAAGGTATATGATGTGTTTCACATGTGGCTCTTCCTTTGATAGTATATGTTTTGCCAGTTACAGGGCTGCTGTAGGTGGTGGTAGAGGGTGCATAGGGCAAGTCTTGCAGCGGGGATGGTCACAGGGGTAGGAGCCATAGGGTAGGGAGATGGGTGCAGAAGGACCATAGAATCTCGCCCTAATGTTGTGGAGATTGGGTGGGCAATGAAAAGCTATTCGAGGTGTGGCGGGCAAAATTTCAGACAGAATGGATCTCATTTCAGGGCATGAATTTAGGATGTCATGGCTCTGTCAAAATAGCTGATTAACACATTTCAGATCAGGTTAATACTGAGTTACCAGTGGTGTGTCCCAAAGTTGCTTTCTGGAGGGATTAGCAGTACCAGGATTGTATGTGATCGCCCGAGAAATCTGCTTTTTAATTTAGGTGGTGAGGCAATTACGTGCAGTGAATTCTGAGGTGAGAATGGTGGTGTCTACATCTGAACAAATACATTTGCCTTGGTCTCCAAGGCTGTATGGGAGGGACCATTTGACATGGAAAGGATGGCAACTGTGAAGATGTACGTACTGTTGCTTGTTGGTAGGTTTAATGTGGATTTATGTGTGCAGCTCACCTTTGGTGAGAATGAGATTTATATGTCATGTGACTAGGGCCTCCTCTTGAGTAGACTATTCACCAGGTGCAAGTCTTTTGATATGTCGCCACTTTAGTGACTTGCGCATCAATGGGGATGAAATGATGATGATTAGGACAACACAACACCCAGTCCCTGAGCAGAGTAAATCTCTGACATAGCCAGGAATCTAACCCAGGCTCTTAGGATTGACATTCTCTAACATTTTTCGGATGACAGAAGACAGTGCGGTATTGGGGTGCAAAACCCACATGTCTGTTGCAGTTGACTTACATGTTGTGTGCAGCCGATTCTCTTCTCTGGGTAATCAGCTACATCAATCTCTCAAAGGCTTCTTCTCTGAAGACTGTAGTGGATTATAGGAATTTATTAAGCTACTTCTGTTTCTTGAAATAATTTGTGTACTCGTGGAACACTTTCAGTTTATTCTTGGTATATTTTCATCTCTCAACACAAAGCTACATTTACTCCTTTTCACATAAGTAAGTAAACTCTGGCAAGCCAAGTGGTGTATTTAAATGTCAGACTTGACAAAACACAAGTACAATATGATAGCAACAACCAATTAATTTATGGACATTACATGCATCCTGCCTCATGCATACCTAAGATATGAAAAAATAAAAGTCTCTAGACTCAAGCAAGTCCAATACATGAATGTGTGTAGAAATCTATATTCAGTTGTCCATTAGTCTTTTTTCTCAATCACCACAGACACTAACACACCAAAAAATACTACATAACTATTCCCTGCGTTTTCATCAGTTCTTCTGTGGTGCAGGTGGCAAACACCTGTCGTCGTCAGTGACTCGCCCTTCTTACAGTCTTCTAATAACAAACTTCTGACCTGCACATAGAGACAGGTCTATCGGTAGAAATGTTCTCACTCTCCCACATTTGTACCTCAAATATCAGCTATTTGAGATGGTGGAAGGTTGAGCATGCGATGTTTTAAACATATTTAGTATGCACAATACTATCCCTCAAGATAATTCTTTATATTTTAACAGTACAGCTCTTTCTGCTGATAACTGTGCGCATTTTACTACAATTATAAAACTTGAACCTTTCAATCTATGTTGGAGTTATCTCTTTTCACTCTCCAAAAACTTGTGAATACCAAATTTTTGTTTTCTAATTTGCTTCCAATTGTAAAATACAGGTGTACATAACTCGTGAAGAATCTACTGCTTTGTTATTACTTCCCGTACTACTTTCCATAAGTATGTACTTATTCATTACTCTGGGTAGAAAAACATGTTCCCTTCTTCTGACACTTGTAAATCGAAAATGTAAAAATGCTAGTGCTGCATAGAATTCAAATCTACCAGAGTCATCCCTTTAAATGTGTGACTTCTGTTACAATACTGCCCTTTTTTTCCTTTAGGAACAGTACCTATAACTTACATGGGTTGATCCTACGAGTACCCTTTCAGTTATTCTTCTGTCTTCATATACATGTAAATACATATGTGCAGGACCATCACATATCAACAATGTAATATGTGCAGCTACTCAGATGCACATATACCTTTATTCCCCTATATCCGTTGGTGGTTCAGGCATCACTTCAGGTTTCTAATTCGTAATTTTCCTGTTTGCGTTTAAGTAGATCTTTGTGTGTATGTAGAAGTGTGTTTGTTTATCCTGATTCTTTGTCCTATTTATATAAAATAAGTTGAAGGTTATTGGAAACCATGGAAAATAAGGACTTCAGCAATAGAAGTATACGAATATGGAAAGAGGGAAAAGACAGACCAGTACTCAGGTGAGACATAAGTAAGGAAAAAGTAGAAACAGTTGCTAAGATCGAAGAAGAGAAAGAAGATAGCCTCAAAGACAGGAAAACCCTTCCCAGGCCCCTTCACCAAAATCTCTAGTTCACCGGTACTTGAGTGAGAAGCTGGAGGTGGTATGATGTTAAACGTTTCCTACAGAACGGACATTCTCACCTTCACCTTTGAGGCCCCCGAAGAAAAATCTTAGCAACACCTATGGAATGGCAAATCAGTTACACTTGTGTGCAAGGGTTGTCTGAAAGGTGGGGTGTGTGATTAGTGTTTGTCATGCTTGTACTTACTCTACCCACACCTTATAATGTGATACAAACACTCCCATTTACATTATATCTCATAAAGTGTAAAATTATGTATCATGTTATCAAAATTATGTAATGATTCATATAAAATTCCATATTCTATTAATCTAATATTTCTTGATTCATCTCCAAGAATAGCTTAGGCCAAATTAAGACCTAACTATACTCTGATGCTGTGATTCGAGACTGCTGCTGACTAGAGCGGAGCATGAAGGTGACTTAAATACTTATTGGACACTAACAACCAAGTACTGAGGACACAGACTGTTCTGGATGTAACTGCAGATATATCAAATTGGAATCCAACTGCTTCTAAGGAGCATATTATGAAAACAGTAACAGGTGCTTCAGTCCTGACTCAATACAACAACAAAATTGATCAAGTTGATGACAGTGTGGAACATAAGCCCACATAACCCATTTGAGAACACGAATAGTGTTACGATCATTATTGCTATTGCTACATGAAGCAGTATGGCCTTGATATCAATGACATGCAGTAGCCATTGCTTGTCAGCCAAGTAAAGATAAGGCTGCAGAAGCAAGAGAAAACTGATCAACTTCTATGTCTCTCTACAGGTGGATAATAGGACAGTATAAGAATTCAGGAACAAATTACAGAATAGTTTAATATTTGAAGTGCACTTGGTGCAGGAAAAATAGTACAGAAGAAACACCAAAAACAACTAGCGATCTGACGGTCATCACTCCACCTTTTAAGACAGAACATTAATGTCCCTGGGATATATAAAACTTTATGTCTTTTACATTATATTTTCCTTTTTCTGATTCTCTTAGAGGATCCACTAAAACTAAGGCTTTGAGATGTACCACCGTTTGCACTCGGTAGTGTCCCTAACACTTTTGAAAAAAATTATGTGTTACTTTCTTCAGGGCAGAGCTCTGAAGATACTGTTTTACTAGGACTAGGTCATTAACACTATACTTAGGTTCGACAGCCTTCTTATTATATTCACCCACTTGTTGTAGTGCTCTATTGACGAAGTTCTTAGAAACTATTGTTTGATTAAGTTGGTAAACAACAGTAGGCTGTTCAAGCCAAGTAAAACATTATAATGAGTTCTCCCACAAAAGTCTTACCTATTACTTCCAAAGGTGTTAATCCAGTTGACAAATGTGGTACTTCATTTAAAATAGGCTCAAAGTACTTAACTTTTGAAACTTTATGGCAGATGAAAACTGTGTGCCCGACTGAGACTAGAACTCGGGACCTTTGTCTTTCGCGGGCAAGTGCTCTACCATCTGAGCTACCAAAGCACGACTCACGCCCCGTACTCACAGCCTTACTTCTACCAGTATCTCATCTCCTACCTTCCAAACTTTACAGAAGCTCTCCTGCGAACCTTGCAGAACTAGCACTCCTTAACTTTTGTTGCACGTAATGTATGTTTTTCATGGCAGTTGTTGTTGTTGTTGTTGTTGTTGTAGTCTTCAGTCCTGAGACTGGTCTGATGTAGCTCTCCATTCAACTCTATCCTGTGCAAGATTCTTCATCTCCCAGTACCTACTGCAACCTACATCCTCCTTAATCTGCTTAATCTATTCGTCTCTTGGTCTCCCTCTACGATTTTTACCCTCCACGCTGCCTTCCAATACCAAATTAGTGATCCCTTGATGCCTCATAATATGTCCTACCAACCGGTCCCTTCTTCTAGTCAAGTTGTGCCACAAACTTCTCTTCTCCCCAGTCCTATTCAATACCTCCTCATTAGTTACATGATCTACCCATCTAATCTTTAGCATTCTTCTGTAGCACCACATTTCAAAAGCTTCTATTCACTTCTTGTCCAAACTATTCATTGCCCGTGTTTCACTTCCATACATGGCTACACTCCATACAAATACTCTCAGAAATGACTTCCTGACATTTAAATCTATACTCCATGTTAACAAATTCCTCTTCTTCAGAAACGCTTTCCTTGCATGGCAGTACAAACAGCATAATTTCCCAATTTCTTTCACAATCCTTTTACATGGCTTAGAAGATTGATTATGGATAATAGTTGGAGATTTTGTATCAAACATGAGTGTTACTCTCTTTTACTTTCTGACTGGTTTCACAAGTTATAATTAAAGATGCTACCTTATGTCCCAACTTTTTAAAATAATACAACTTGTTCATGTGGGCTATACACTTTTTCATTCTGAAGTGTCCATATCCTGTAGGGACATAAACACAGAACTTCGGGATGCATAAATGTCACTGTTGGGATGTTATACTGTCTCTCCAAAATAAAGTTTGGCCTATTATTTTCCATTTCTCTGCTTGATTAGGAGGTAAATATCTTCTATTACACATAGCTTATATTGATGTAAAGCAGGAATCATAATGGATACTGTCTGTTATTCTTTGAGCCATTTCTTGTACTCTGTTGTGCGGATATTCTATTGTCATAAAATTAATTGCGAAAAGTACGCCGGGTCCTTCTGTATGTTTTAAGTCTTTCATGTCTACAGGCAATCTAGACAAAGTGTTAGGTACAATATTTTCAGATCCTTTTACATAATGTATTTTAATGTCATATTCCCATAGGAACAACATCCACCACATTATTCTACTATGTAGTAAGCAATTACTCATTAAAATAGATAGAGCCTGATGATCCGTATATACATGGATCTCTGATCCACATAATAACGTTTGGAATTTTTGGATACTCTGTACTACCGCTAATAGTTCTTTCTGTGTGGCTGTGTAGTTTAACTCATGTTTTTTAAGACTTCAGCTAGCAAAAGGTATATATCTGTGATTTGCACTTTCCAGACCCCATTCTCCTTGAAAAAGTTCCGCTGCTATACCATAGTCAGATGCATCTGTTGAAATTTTAAATGGCTCACCCATAACCAGATGGTGCAGTATAGGTGATTCAAGACAGATTTTTCACATTTTCAAATGCATCATTAGCCTCTTGGTCCCAAACCCATGATATTCCCTTCCTTAATAAACGTAAGAGTCTTGGGTCATTCAGCTCTTGATTTCATAAATATCGGTTATAATACCAAGCCATTACAATAAATCCTTTCAATTGTCTTACGTTTCTAGGGGATGGACACCCCTTCATTGCCTTTATACATTCTGAATCTGGTTTAATTCCCTGTATTCCTACAATACGCTCTAAAAACTTAAGCTCTTGCCTCACAAAATGCGATTTAGATAATTTTACTGTAATACCCTTTCCTTTAAATCCTTTTCAGTTTTTTCCTTAAGGTTTTACACTGTTCTTCCCATGTAACAGAGATTATAATTTTAACATCTACATATATTATTAAATCCCTTAACAATTCCCTTCCTAATGCCTCATCCAGCACCTGTGTAAACACGGATACCAAGATATTCAATCAAAATGGCAACACATTAAAATGATATGACTTCCCATCAAAGAGAAATGCTGTATACTTCTTTGAATCAGGATGTAACTGAATTTGCCAATACCCATCAGTCATATCCATTGTGATAAAATACAGTGCATCCTCAAATCTGAACAATAATTCATCAATGTTAATTGGTCTGTCACATTCCATCTCTATATCTTTATTCAAAGTCCGCATGTCCAGCACTAACTGCACACCTCCTCTAGCTTTTTTTACCACTACTGAATGTTAGTTCATAACACTTGTACTACATTATATTATTTTATTGTCAATCATCTTATCTATATGCTCTTCAACCACTTCTTTCAGGCTTACCAGTGTCAGATAGGGTTGACAAAGAAATGGAGTATTATCTTTGAACTTAAATTTACATACATAGTCAGTAATACTACCTAGCCTACCAGAAAATACTATTTCATATTCCAACAGAATTTTGGATAAATCCAATTTTTGGTCGTTGGTTAACATTGGGGATTATTTTACTTTGTTTCGTATGTCAGCTCGGTGTGACAATTGCGTGGTTGCTCTTAATTATAAATGCTGATTCTCACTTATGTGATCTGTCACAAAATTTACACAATATTTCTCATCAACTATTCCAAAATGAAGAAAATTTTCCCCAAAACTCAATATTACATTAAATTTTGATAGCCAGTCTATGCCAAACAACACATCTCTATTGATATTTTCCACTACTAAAGGTGTCTGACGAAATAGGACATTACCAATGGTGCAGTTCACCTGCGTTTCACGTTCCACAACTTTACTTTTGGTTCCATTAATGCCTACTATGTACACTCCTGTTACCGGCAATAGCAGTGAGTTATGTTTAGTTCGTAATGTCTTAAAGAAACCACCAGAATCAATAACTATGTTGACTTCAAAATCTTCTACCTTTCCTACTATAGTTGGTTGTTGATTAATGGCAGTTAAGCTAGGTTCTTCTAGCAACAACCATTCTTTGGTCAATATTTTATGCATAAAGCTAAAATACTTAGTATAAGGTAGGCCTCCTAATGTATTTCTATGACATGGGCCCTGGCCCTGGATCCAGATTGCGTAACGAGTCCCTCATTGTTTGTAATCACTGGTTACCAAATCAGGATATTACATTTTCACTTTGTACTCTATTGCTACTAAGTACAAATTCCTGTGATGTTACTGGGCCTATATTCAAAGGTGGATGTTTCTTTTGATCACTTTCGTTACCCCTATTCTGACTACACTGGTGTACTGTAGATAGATTAGCTTCATGTCTGTTAGAATTACTATTACTACTATTGTCACTTCTTCAGTAATTCTTTCACTTTGATGTACATTCTCATTCCAGTCTTTATTTAAAGCATCAAGTGCGTCTACAAAGGATAACAATTCATCTACGGTCTTCCACCCACTACATAATATATCTTTTCTAGCATATATAGGTAATTGCCTTATTAAGATCCTAACTAAACCCTCTTCTTCCATGGGTTTATCTAAGTACTTTGCTCGGATCAAATGACGGTCAAAATACCTTCTTGTTGTTCCCCACATACTGTTTCCAGCCTGTGTGACCAAACGGCGAACCATGACTGCATCTTTACCTGATATGAACAGCAATCTGGGTTGGGTGGTGGGGGTAAGGAGGCAGCACGAGATGGGGAATGGGATAACAGGGTACAGATGGGGGAGATCTGTTTCTTGTGAGAGCATGGAGGGACAGAGGGGAAAGGAAAGGGGAAAGGGAGAGGGAACAGGACAGAAGTACGGAAGAGGAAGAAACGTACCAGTAGCTGCACTGATGGATTAGATGTGTATAGTGCTGTAGTGGGAGCAGGCAAGAGGGTAGGTAGGTGGAGATCAGGGATTAGTGAGTGAAATAGAGGGCATATGTTATGCTGGAGTGGGAGCCAGAGAGGGGATAGGTATTAAGATTTATGGAATTCAATTTCATACACAGAAATACAAAAGAACAACTTTTAGTATGTCTTAACAAAAATCAAAGTGTATTGAAGATCAGACACATGACAAATAAACAAAAAAGGGAGCTACACCCAAGGAACATCGAAAGAAATGCAGCTGTGGTACCATCAAGGCCAGAGGCTTTTAAAAGCAAAAATAACGTAACAGTTTGAACAATAGGTTGTTGGAGGATATTGTAATACCTCATTGTCGCGAGGATGTTAAATCACAAGTCTAGTTGGAGGACACAGACTAGTGAACCTTCGCTAGTCCCTGTCCCTAATCAGTCTATTACTCTCTCGGCTCATGCTCCAGTATTTCATACCCCTTCTGTTCCACCAATGCACCTACTAGTCTTTTCCCCCTTTTCTGCTTCTCTCCTCTCCCCCTCACAGCACAACCTCCCAACTATGCACTTAGTAGCCCTATCCTGCCCCAATCCTATCCCTGCATGCTGCCCCCACCCTACCGTAATATTTCCGTGCTTTCCCTAAATCACTCTAGGCAAATGCCACGATGGTTCCTCTGAAAGGGCATGGCCGACTTCCTTCCCCAACCTTCCCTAATCTGATGAGACCGGTGACCACGCTGTCTGGTCTCCTTCCCCAAAAACCAACCAACCAACCAACCAACCAACCAACCAACCAACCAACCTACCGTAATATCCCTCTTGGTCCACACCCCATGCCTCCTCATTACTCCTATCATGCACCTCAGATTTCTTCTTACGTCAACACAGTCGCAGTCTGCAGAAGGCCCCTGCAATACCAAATAGTTGCCATGTGTGTGAGTTGAGCTTGTGAGTTTTCATGTTTCATATTATGGATTTCTTTGTCCCAAAGCTTAAATATTGAGTAGTCTTCTCATTGTGCCTGTCTCTGACTCAATACATCCTCTGTGTAGTGACTAGAAATCTGCTGCTTTTATTTAGCAAAACAAGTGTCAGACTAGAAATACATAAACACAGGTGTTTCTGAGGGTAGTGTATTGGGTCAACTTATGTTCATAATCTATAACAATGACATTCCAAACTGTACAAGACATGGAGAAAATATCTGCTGATGCTAGCAACGTCGTATCACTGACAAACATTAGAACTCTTATTAGAGAAAGTTAATGAAACTTTGAAGGATGTTATTGATTGTGTAGTATGTAATAAATGACCACTGTTCACAAAGAATTTAAAAAAAACAACAATGTGTACTTCAGCATAAATAGGAAAAATAGCTCTGTGGCATAAAGCATGGATGATAAACCTATGGACTGCATAACAAAGTTTTTTTGAGTGAATATTGATTGTCAATTGACATGAAGTGAACACACAAACATAGCGACAAAAAAAAGTATCAACAGTATGCTATGCTCTTAGGGTTCTGTCATTAGTTTGTAATAGTCAGTGTCTTGTGTCGACATACTATTCCTGTGGACATTCAGTTCTTAGCTATGGAAGTCTTGTCTGAGGACTGAAGGAATACAACATAGAGACAGTTTCTAAACTGCAGAAAAGGACCATAGGAGTGATAACTAGAAGTAGTAGTTAGTCTCATTGTAAACAAATTGTTTAGAAAATAGTGTATCCTTGCTCCACCACATGAGTACACGTACCCATATGGTGCGCATATTAGGGCCAACATTACCAAATATTTCAGTACAAGTTCTGTATATAATCATGGAATAAGTGCCAGTTTTTACCCATTAGCATTTTCTACCAAGGAATAAAATTGTGCAGTAAAAGGCCAAAAGAGAAGAAAAAGATTACTAAAATACATCTATTTAAAGAGGTAGCTAAAACATTCTTCATTCACATGTGTATTATAATATTATGGATTACTTAGAGGCCTTTGACTAGTGATTAATAATGAAAGGGAAAAACAACACCACCACACAGTCACATCACAACACATGATCATATTGTAACACTTCAATAAGATAAAATTATTAAGAATTATAACCGGAAATATTGTGATTCTCCAGATTTCAATATCTCACTTGCCATGGGCAGATGATGACTCTCTTCTCCAGGTGGAAATAGGGGACGACATGAAGACATGCCCAGGGTGTAGTTGCATGTTTACAGATCTAAAGTCAGTTTTTCTAACAGACTGGAGTTAGTGCAAGGAGTATAACAGCATGCTCATGGTTTGGGAGCCACCATTGCATGTTCTTCATTTGTGCAATGATGGACAGAACTATGACACTGATGGACAGAACTATGATTTATACTATAAGTTGCCTGGTGAAAGCTGGGTGTAAAGCAAAGAATACTATACGATTGGGTCGAGGCAAATCATGGAGTGCAGCTGTTAAGAGACTGACTTCATGCCTGGGAAGATAAGAGTTTGTTTCTGTCCAGCCAACTGGATTTTGGTTTTTCATCATTTTCCTTTTTGGACAAATACTGGAATGGATATTTCCTCAAGGCCATGATCAGCCACATTTATTCTGTATGTTTCTAAATTTTTAACTATTTATTTTCACTGTATTATTAAAGCATTTTATATTATTATTTCCTTTTTTGCCCTAATTTTTACTCTCATAACAGATAGAGTAATTATGTGAAATAAGAAAAGAAGGATTCATATGTAAGAAAAAGATATTTGTTATAAATGCATATTTTGCTATGGGTTGAGTGAATGAATTTGTCAGAACAAAACATCTAGAAGTTGTAAAAGTGATGAATGCAAAGCCACTGAGAATAAATGAAGGAGTGCTGCTCTTTCATCTTATTCCTGTAATATCGCCTTTTGCCATAAGGCATTCAAGGTGAGGGAACATAAGTTTGGGAAGTGGAAATATATTGATCAAAAATGTTATTTAACTCCATCCATCATGTTGTCTTCATCACTGATTCAAGACAAAATCTTATCACTTATTCATTCATGCTGTGATCTGCATATGTTCCACAAAATCGTAGGTGAAGTTGGTGGCGGATTGTTCAGATGTGAACGATTGGAAATAATTAGTGTTCTTTTGTTTTAATTAGCAATGAAGTGCTGAACCACCTTGAGATATTTATTTTGATCACATATCGACTGTATCCAATATTCTGCAAGTAAAACTGTGCAGGTCAATGGAGTTCTGTTTTGTGACAATTCCTCTGGAGCAAAAATAATAATTTTCAAAAGTGCAAACTGATGTGGTTTTAGAATCAAAAGTAAGCAGTCATGTGGCCCGTAGTAGTAGTAGTAGTAGTAGTAGTAGTAGTAGTAGTATTCTAAGGGACTCAAAGCTCCCGTGCCAATCTCTCATGATTCCTCCAGATGCTCCTGTCTTGTGCTGCCTCCTACCAGTTATTTATTCCTAATCTGTCACATATGCAATCAATATCATTGCGCCAAGTTCTGCTGGGTCTCCCCCTTGGTCCTTTGCCATATGGCTTCTCCCTTATGATGCCCATATTTTTAGAAAATTAAACATAACAACAGTTGCATCCCTCTTTATTCTAAACTTCTCGACACACAAAGATGAAAAGAAACAGAACCATAAAATGCAACAGCCTATTCACCAGTATGACACATACCAACACCACCTCATAACTGCCAGGTTTCTAAAAATTCAAGAAAGTTGCATGCACACATGTGGGCTTACAATAATTTTAACATTTGTCAGCATCATGCATCACCATGCAAAAAATGACTTATAGAAAAGTATTTTACTTGTTACTTGTGTTTATTCACACATGGTGTCCTAGAAAGGAGCATCTTCAGGAAGGGAATGAATCAAGTTCTAGCAATTTCTACTTGCTACTTGTGTAAAGTATAAAAACAACAGAATATGATTGGCACTAATCTACTCAAATGATAATTATGGTAATTACTTCTGTATTACTTTCTAGGAAAAACAACAATGTAGGAGTAGACAGATTGCTACTTACCATAAAGAATGTGTGTAAAGTTGCAGATGCCCAAGATGCTGGAGTTGGTGGTCATGTGTGCATGAGGTGTGCTTTCTTGTGGGAATGAATGGTGTGTGTTTCCCTTTTGCTGATGAAGGATGTGGCTGATGGTTTTATGTACCTAAGTATCTTTTAACTGTGCCTGTCTTCAACTTTGAGTGTCTTCATTATAATAAGTAGCAATTTGTCTTTTCCTATAATGCTGATATTCCCACATGAAGTTTCCATTAGGTGAACGACACCTACTCTGAAAAAAGGCACTGCACCCCCTTGCTATGCTACTCAGCAAAAGAATTAAAAAGATTATTTGCACTAATGTTTTATTCATGTTGTACACAAGTGTACGTGGCCTATACATAATCAATGCGAAATGTATTGTTTTGATATGTGTAGCAGGGACATTAAAACATGAAGAGTAACTAGTACTCCAGCAATGACAGCACTACACTGGCTCGCACTGACTGCTACTGGCATGCAGAAGTGCTCCTCAGTCACTGTTGGAGACTGGTTATTCTTCGGTGCCTGTTAATGCATATTGATCAAACAAATAGCACACTTGACTAACTTGGAGCTGCTCTATTGATTGGGCATGTAAATCAGAGCTTTAACTGACACTGCACGACACATGAAAGGCTCTAGGAGCAGAATTTGTTAGGACCGACTCCTACTACATGTTCCAAGGTACACCAGTGGCAACTTAGTGTGCTGATGTTGGCAACGACCATTGAATTTTGGCAATTATGTGACATTGGTGTTAGCCAATTGGGTGACAGCACACTATATTGCAAAAACAAAAGTGAAAATATTTGCTGAAAATACGCCTAATGACTCAAGGGACACCCTGTGTGTGTATGTACATACAGAGACATGACATATTGATGCAGTTTTGCACAGTAGCATAGCATTGTCCATTGTTTCCTCAACAGATCTTGATGCATGTTTTCCAGTAGATGACAGTGCACCAATCAACAATATAAGATTATTTTTTTAGCAATGTAAGGCCATATTGAAGCAGGTGCAAAAGCTATGTCATAATACATACAGAACTCAGCCACCAACACGTACAACTTTCAGAATAAATATAAATAAATATAAAACCAATGGTACCAGTATTGTTCAGTATGTGCACAAGGAAAGGTCTGGCCGACCAAAAACATAAAAATGTCCAGCTTCCATCGCTGCTGTGTTGCAACATTTTACTAGGTCACCTCACCAAACCTGTGAAGCAGAGTGCACGTGAAAGTGGGGTAAGACGATCAAATGTACAATGAATTCTGGAGGTTGTAAAGTGTTACTTAAAAACCGTCTTGATCGCAAATTTTTTATTCATATGACCGGTCATATGAATAAAAAATTTGCAATCAAGACAGTTTTTAAGTAACATTATAAAATCACTGATTGCTGTTATCCCATGAGACATTATGTCTGTTTTTGCAAAGGTTGTAAAGTGGAAAGTGCACATTCCAAGGTCACTACACACTGTGAATGAGGACGACCTGGTTCAAAGGATGGAGTACTGCGAGTGGTTTGAAGGTGTACTTCATGGGGATGAACGGTTTACATGGATGGTTATCTAGTCTGACAAGGCACGATGATACTGAACGGTACTGTAAACAGCCACAATTGTGTGTACTAGGCTACTGAAAATCCTCACGTTCACCTGGACAAACAAGTTAATCTTCCAGATGTTAATGTGTGGTTCAGTCTGTCATCTCATGGTTTGATTATCCCATTCTTATTTGAAGGTACCATAGTTGGTGAGGTATATCATCATGTGTTCCAACATCGATTTTACCATCCGAGAGGTGTTTGGAAATGAAAGAGATGTCCCACAACAAGATGGAAGTCCGTCTCAGTAACTCAGAAATGTCAGACCCAATTTTCATGAATATCCACCTGGATAATGGATAGGTCGAAGAGGAGCTGTTGAGTACCCACCATGGTCTCCATACCTTACACTTCGGGTTGACCGAAGCGTCCTATCTCACCCGTCGGCTTATGTACTGTTACAATTCTGGCACGGTGAGGAAGGCTATTTTGCGTATTCAAAGTGACCCCCTTAGCAGCCAAAGAACGTCGATGCCGCTGAACTGTTGACTGACATACAACTATCAGTGTTGCTGCACATGATGCCTCAATGGTTTCTTGCAGCTCGTTTAGTATAGCTGACTTCTGATGATAAACTTCATTTTTCAAGGTCTCTCATAGGTAGAAGTCAAGAAGTGTAGGAAATACGGAAGCGTCCGATCCCGCCCGTCTGCTTTGACCCATAACGTCACAAATATGGCGGAAACGACCATAAACCACGATTCCAATA
Organism: Schistocerca gregaria; assembly: GCF_023897955.1. Lineage (NCBI taxonomy): Eukaryota > Metazoa > Arthropoda > Insecta > Orthoptera > Acrididae > Schistocerca > Schistocerca gregaria. The sequence continues at coordinate 118,579,452 of NC_064922.1, forward strand.
TGGCGCATATAAAGTCGTCACGTACACAAAAAGCCTAATGACACTAACGGGTCAAGCGCGGGAAATAGGGGTTTTAAGGTGGGGACAAACTAAATATAAACCGATACCAATACCAACATTCACAGCCACACATTGGGATCGAACACTTCCCTTGACCTGTTATCCTTACGACATCTCCATATACACCCGTCCCTGGTCCGAGAAGCCGGAACTTTAAGTAAGCCTCTTTTCTTCACGACTTCATCCAAAAATCTGAATAGTTGAAGAAATTTTATTAGAGACGACGTACTGTCCCCCATCATAGCCGACAACCGAAAACTGTTGACCCTGTCAGTCATATCCATACCTACCAAAGACATAAAAAAAGCAATTTACCAAAATTCACACACGACGCCACATTCGCAAACTAAACCAAAAACATCACCTAACACACCACCAGAGAGCACCACAGATCGCATCAAAACGACACCTAGAAACACGCCACTCTCACAAACTAAATTCCGCGCCGTCGTGACGTCACACACCACAACAGCCTTACGTCACGAGTCAAAGCCGACGGGTGAGATCGGACGCTTCGGTCGACCCGATGTTTGTAGGCCCGACAAAAAATCATAATAAAAAAAATTAAAAGGAAATATCAATAAGTAATTTAGTGCTTAATCCCATATAAATATAGGCCCTATATCTCCCGGCACGATATGTCGTGAAGAGTACGTATCTTACAGTGACTGTTTCCGTATTGCAGTAGGCCTATAGTTATCAAACAACGGCAGCAGCTAACACAATGTAAAAATGTTACTTATGATCTAGCAGCATAAGAAGTGCACTCTCAGATATGCGTCATGTGCAAGAAATTAATTCGCAATTGAGGCGTGTTTTTAGTTTTTTAATATATTAACCAACGATTGCTCAAGTGCAGCGATGTTGAAGGTTCTTAAAAAGAGGGATAGGTAAAAGCCAACTTTTTTCATGTTATAATGGAACTCCACTACAGAACCAAACTTTCCAGATAGTTTTATAATAAATAGAATAAACTGAGAAAGAATATAGAAGTCAGTACATTATGTTAAAAGCTGTACCAGCAATCTGTAATTTTAACACGTTAATAGGCATGTACACTGTTTCAGTACGGTATAGAAAACAAACAGGAAGAGAAAGAAAGGAAGGAAGATTACTGTTTAATGCACAGTCAACATCGCGATCATTAGTGATGGTCACATACTCAGATTGCGGAAGGAAGTCGACCATGCTCGTTCCTAGGAACTCTCCCCCAGCAATCACATTAAACTACAGAAAAAATATCTATGGACGAATTGTAATTTGAAACCTGCTTCCTCTGGATTTGACTTTAATTTTGCAACTATAGCGCCACATCACTCCGTTTGTAGTGAAGCACTTCTCTGTTGAGTTACTGATAATAGTCAGAAAGTAAACTGGTGCTTTGTTAGCACCGTCTCCTATACTATGAATCGTAGTTTAGCTTTAACACTTACCTCAATGCTAGTGCTGCATTAAATACTGTAAACCCTGTGCTGGTAATATATACGTTACAGAGTTTCATTCATGATTGCGTCACTATACTCACGCTGCTTAAATTGCGCATGCCTTGCATCGTTTGTTGATTGTTCGCTTTCCGAGTTGCTATTTTCCAGCAGAAAAAGAGAAAACAGCTCTGTTTGACAAAAGACGGTGTGCAGTGTCAGTGGAGGGGGAAACGGCCATCGACATAAAACAAGAAGGGAGTTATCATTATGCCACAAACTTGAAGCAGACGTCCGACATCTTAGGTAGCCCAAAAGTTTGTTTCCAGCTTTCATAGCTCGATGATTCACCATGGTGATACTTTCCGTGACGTCATTCTGACGTGTCCGAGCCTATTTTTGACCGTGTTGGGTGCTTTAATTGTGTGGAGACGTAGTTGTTTAATCAGAAATGACAGCTTGCGAATCTTAGGGATGGAGTAATTAGTCCAGTCGTAATCTAAAGGAATAACATTTCATTCCAGCAATTATTTCTTTTGTATAAATGAATTATGGTTAGACTTTTTACTTTAATCGTAATTGTTTTATTTCTGTCCTTTGACTTTAGATTTGCTTTGCTTTACTCAGGAGTGGCGACTGTTGTGTAAGAGCACAAGACTTAACTATTGGCACCTTGCGGGTTTATTAACACAGATGCTGTAGTCTGAAAATACGGCACTTAAATCTACTCCCTTAATTAGACAGTCATTTCAAGTATATCATTTATTTGTTTCTAGTAGACTAGTGAAAAAGTTGAATTATATCACCTGTTGGTTAAGTTGGCAACATTCTGCCAAATGATTAATAATGTTTCTGGCGTCATGATGAATAGGGTAAGTGGTGTGTCGGAACTAACCTCGATGGCCAGCAATAACCTCTCAGTGACATTTAGTTCATGCAACAAATCCCTTGCATGCAATCAAGGCAACATAGCACAACAATAAGATGTGTAAAAGCCCCAGAGAGTTGACGTTGGCAACAGCTATTGAAAAGGGGCAATCGACAAAACTTCTGAGAGGTACAGACATATAACAATCCGTGCTTGGAGGCCAATCGTCCACTTATTTTACAAAATAGAAGATTATTAAGTGGGTGACATCGACTTTACATAGCCTAGTGATTCCAAAGTTGCTGACTGAAAAGACAGAACCAGAGGCGACAGCAAGTGTCGATCTGCAGATACTGTCATCATGTTGTGTAGCTTTATATAGTATTACTGACTCTCAGACTTTACGAGTGTGTCGTCCTTCATCACATTTTGATAGGACGACGACCATATGTGATTTCTAAACTGAAAATACGCATTTACATATTCTGTCTATCGAACACACACATAGGCACAGTAGCGAGGGTGTCGTTGAAAAACTCTTCACACACAGTAAATATGACTGTTACATAACAATACTTAGTGTTTTGTTATAGTAAAATGGGCTACCTTTCACACCACACTAGAACCCTTGTTGAATACTTACACCCAGGTAACAGATTATGAAAAAAAATGGGCCTACTTGTATTGTGGCGATAACGTCCCATTGCTCAATATGTTAACATAGCGTACCGTTCCGTTATTGTAGCAGACGATATTAAATATAAGTAGATCGATTATGTTAACATTTGATAACATCTACACACGTATCCTATCCTATTTGCTGTCAATTTAAAGATCTTTTTTGTTATAATAATTAAAAATTCTTCTTAAAAGCCCTGAAAGGTTCTACTCTTTTTAGTGACACACTGTTTCGTGTACTACTTCGCTATCATCTCGAGCTATTACTGATGATTTTAAATGTTCAGAACAGTTTTAATTACACTTACTTCATGATTTTAGCGTCCATCGTCTTTACTACCATTGGAGTTTGTAAAAAAAGCATCGAATGTCAGTCCATTATTTGCATCATCATTTGGAGAGTTGCCTATGATATCTGCGACTGAAACATATATACAAGAGCGCAAAGAAAAGCCCATTGGCTTCCATTTGCATCTGAAATAGCCGGAAAATAATGATTTTACTCAGTCATGGTTCATGGTGTGGGTTCCTGTAATCATGTCCTAGTTCATGAACCACAGGCAACGTATGAGTGGCCAAGTAAGTGGTCCCGACAGTCGGGATACCAGTTACTTTGGAATAAGGCAGGGCATCTCGGACATATTCTGAGTCGTGGTCACCTTTGTGCTCATACGGCAAAGACTACCAAATCCACCGATTAGTCCCTCAACCGTTAGGGGTAAAACTCAATGGGGCTCTAGGCAAGTAAGGCTAGCAACCTGCTTCCCTGGTACTTTAAATATGATGCTGGCAACAATCAGAGCAAAATGCTTCGGACCTTTGGAGGTGACGGAGTCCCACCTCCAACTGACAAACCAGGGACTCCTAAGATACGACTTGGCAAACAAATGTTAATGAGATGGGGAACTATTAATATCAATGGGGGCTACTCTGGGAAGAAGGTAGACGTGGCAGAGGCTACAAGTAAGATGGGGCTGGACGTTTTAGCTGTTAGTGACATTCGGGTAAAGAAGAGCGGAAGTAGAAGAATACAAGGTCTACCTGTAAGGAGTCAAAGCAGGAATAGCACAACGGGGTGTAGGACTTTACATCAGGAAAGAAATGGAACCCAGCGTAGTTGCAATAAGGCATGTAAACGAACGACTGATATGGATAGATTTGACAGTGTCTAGCAAGAAAATTAGGATTGTGTCAGTATATTCGCATTGTGAAGGGACAGATCAAGATAAGATGGGTAGTTTTTATGAGGCACTCAGTGATGTAGTTGTTACAGTAAAGGACAAGGACTGTGTTCTGCTCATGGGTGATTTTAATGCCAGGATTGGAAATCAAACAGAAAGGTATGAAAAGGTTATGGGTAAATTTGGAGAGGATATGGAGGCCAACAGGAACGGGAAACAACTCTTGGATTTCTGTGCCAGTATGGGCTTAGTAATCACAAACTCCTTTTTTAAACATAAGAACATTTACCGGCATACTTGGGAAGGCAGGAGAACCAAATCTGTCATTGACTATATAATAACAGATCAGGAATTCAGGAAGGCTGTGAGGGACACCTGTGTATTCAGAGGATTCTTTGATGACACTGATCATTGTTTAATCTGATGTGAAATTGGGATTGTGAGGCCGAAAGGGCAAGAGGTCAGGTCCATATGTAGGAGGATAAGAGTGGAGAAACTTCAGGATAAGGAAATCATTCACAAGTTCATAACAGTGATCTCAAAAAGGTACCAGTTAGTTGAATGTAGTCAATTACAGTCTTTGGAAAAGGAATGGAGAAGGTACAGGGACACAGCACCAGAAGTGGCTAAAGAATGTCTTGGAACAGTAGTGTGTAAAGATAGGATGAAGCGAACAGCTTGGTGGAATGACACAGTCAAGGCAGCCTGTAAAACGAAAAAGAAGGCGTATCAGAAATGGCTACATACTAGAACTCAGGTAGACAGAGAAAGTTGTGTTGAAGAAAGAAACAAAGTCAAACAGATAACTGCAGCATCCAAGAAGAAATCTTGGGAAGACTTTGAAAACAGGTATGAGACTTGGGGTCAAGCTACTGGAAAACCATTCTGGAGTGTAATTAGCAGTCTTCGAAAGGGAGGTAAGAAATAAATGATAAGTATTTTGGACAGGTCAGGAAAACTGCTGGTGAATCCTGTGGATTCCTTGGGCAGATGGAGGGAATATTTTGAAGAGTTGCTCAATGTAGGTGAAAATACGAACAGTAATGTTTCAGATTTCGAGGTACACTGGGATAGGAATGATGATGGAAATAGGATCACATTTGAGGAAGTGGAGAAAATGTTCAATAGATTGCAGTGCAATAAAGCGACTGGGGTGGATGAAATTAAGTCTGAACTCATCAAATACAGTGGTATGTCAGGTCTTAAATGGCTACACAGGATAATTGAAATGGGCTGGGGGTCGGGACAGGTTCCATCAAACTGGACAAAAGCAGGTAATCACACCAATCTTTAAACATGGAAATAGAAAAAATTGTAACAACTACAGAGGTATCTCTTTAATCAGCGTTGTGGGTAAAATCTTCTCAGGTATTGTTGAATGGAAAGTGGGGGTATTAGTTGACAAACTGGATGAAAATCAGTGTGGATTTAGGCCTCTTAGAGGTTGTCAGGACTAGGTTGTCTTTAGCTTACGGCAAATAATGGAGAAGTGCTATGAGTGGAACAGGAATTGTATCTATGCTTTATAGATTCTAGAAAAGGCATATGACCGGGTTCCTAGAAGGAAGTTATTGTCTGTTCTACGAGATTATGGAATAGGAGGCAAACTTTTTCAAGCAATTAAAGGTCTTTACATGGATAGTCAGCCAGCAGTTAGAGTTGACGGTAAATTGAGTTCATGGTTCAGAGTAGTTCCAGGGGTAAGACAAGGCTGCAACCTGTCTCCACTGTTGTTCATATTATTTATGGATCATATGTTAAAAACAATAGACTGGCTGGGTGAGATTAAGATATGTGAACACAAAATAAGCAGCCTTGCATATACAGATGATTTAGTTGTGATGGCAGATTCGATTGAAAGTTTGCAAAGTAATATTTCAGAGCTAGATCAGAAATGTAAGGACTATGGTAAGAAGATTAGCATCTCCAAAACGAAAGTAATATCAATGGGAAAGAGATATAAATGGATTGAGTGCCAAATAGGAGGAACAAAGTTAGAACAGGTGGACGGTTTCAAGTACTTAGGACGCATATTCTCACAGGATGGCAACATAGTGAAAGAACTGGAAGCGAGGTTTAGCAAAGCTAACGCATTGAGCGCTCAGCTACGATCTGCTCTCTTCTGCATGAAGGAAGTCAGTACCAAGACTAAGTTACTTTGTTGTATGGGAGCGAAAGCTGGGTGGATTCAGGTTACCTTATCAACAAGGTTGACGTTACGGATATGAAAGTAGCTAGGATGATTGCATGTACTAGTAGATGGGAACAATGGCAGGAGGGTGTCCACAATGAGGAAATCAAAGAAAAACTGGGAATGAACTCTGTAGATGTAGCAATCAGGGCGAACAGGCTTAGATGGTGGGGTCACGTTACACACATGGGAGAAGCAAGGTTACCCAAGAGACTCATGGTTTCAGCAGCAGAGGGTAGTAGGAGTCGGGGCAGACCAAGGAGAAGGTACCTGGATTCGGTTAAGAATGATTTTGAAGTAATAGGCTCAACATCAGAAGAGGCACCAATGTTAGCACTGAATAGGGGATCATGGAGGAATTTTGTAAGGGGGACTATGCTCTAGACTGAACGCTGAAAGGCGTAATCAGTCTTAAATGATGATGATGGCTTTACTAGCTTTCGCTATTTTACATTCAACCGTTTCGATTAGACTGTCTTTCCATTCAAATCCAGGAACTGCCGTACTGTATCTAGTAGGTAGTTGATAAGTCCAAGTTACGTACGTCCTTCGCGCTTAGGCTCAAAATGGCTGCAGTGTGATGAAAAACCAGTGCGTGCGAGTGTAGTCAGTTCTTAACTGCATACTTTCATTATATGCCCCACATTCCCAATATATGTGATTTGTGGGAGCCGACAGTTTATCAGCGTGATCACTTATTAAATATGAAACATGTTGTCAAGTGCATGATGTTTTGTTGAGAACGCTAATTACGAATAATTTAAAGATGTGCCTGAGTTTGTATTGATGGGTAGATAACAACTGTGGGATTACTCTTAACTCGTTTTCTTCTTCATCCTGTGTAATTTTTATGGGCAGAGATTCAATATCTCGATAGGCGTGAAGCTGTAGCAGTCTAAACTAATGGAATGTGACATTCGGTTTCGCCCCACTCTCGTATAATGCGAGTGAGCAGACACTCGCTTCTGCTTGCACGGCATGTATCGTTCGCAAAAACTCTATGGGTGACAAAAAGTTGACAAACCAGAATAACTCAAAAAATAAGCTTCACACGAAAAAAAAAAATGTGTAAATTCCTAAGTTGATTACTTTCGAGGGGGACATCTGCTGGTGCTAAAATTAGCCCGCCACCCCAGCCTTCTAGGGATGGGGCGAGAGGAAACTTTAAAATTTCAAATGGGAACCCCCATTTTTTATTGCAGAATCAGATTCTACATTTTTTCGTGTGGAGCTTATTTTTAGAGTTATTTTGGTTCGCCGACTTAAAATTTACACTATATATTATTTATGACACGCGTTATGCAATTCGATTAAATAGTAGTGTTCTATTTTATGTTGTAATTTATTTTCCTTTCTACACATATCAAGCTAACCACCATTAGCAGTAGACAGAGAGATACTGGACGCCACTACGCTTCTGGAAGTGCCAAGCGTAAAGAAAGAGATGAAAAGGAGATTAAGACCCATGTTGTTGCATCCAAAACAGGTAAAGTGTATGAGTTTCTCAATGTTTAGAATGATTTCACCGAACATGCACAAAAATAAATACAGTATACAAAAGCTGTACCGGTAGTTGATTGTAAGTATGATAGTTTCACTACAGAATATTCAACAGAATACTCTACTTTTTTCCGATGTATTTATGTTTTCCACAAGAGATACAGCAATTGAACAGGCAGCAAGTCTTTCCATTTCGGCCATATCGACTCCAAGCCAAACTGAAATGAAAAGCATAGGAAGTCCTACCAGCCCAGAGCCCTCGTCTTCAAGACAAAAAAAAGTTGAATAAATGTTACAGGCTTCTGATGTTACTGCATCTTATACAAGTGGAACACAAAATGAAGATAAAATATATTCTAACGATATTGGCGAGTGGCCAAACAACTTTGACAGAGATTATTGTATTGTGAAATAGCGGAGTTCAACATTTGAAAAGTAGTATTTTTGTTTTCAGGATTATGTAGAAAGTAGTTTTTTCACATATAAACATAAACTAACGAATAAAACGTATATGAGAGATTGGTTGGGCTATTCAGAAAGCAAAGGGGGACTGTTCCGTTTTGTTTGAAAAGTGGCAGATTCTGAGGGCTCACCACGGTTTACAAAAGACGGCTTAGATGACTGGAAGAATGCACATATTTTGCTCAAGAGACATGAAGAAAGTAGTTCGCATAGAATAGCGATAAAGTTTTTTAGATGAGGGTGGCCTAGCATTTTGAGATAGTGACGAAATTATTGTTTACCCTACAATGTAAATTATGTAGGGTTATTAGAATTACTAGCCAAATTTGGTGTGTTTCTGGCCGAACCCATACATATTTGTGCATATAAAAGAAAGGGACATACGTCATATTCGTCAAAAGCAACGTGTGAGGAATTTATCCCTCTAATTGCATCAGCAATACTTGATCACATTATTTGCGAAATCAAGAGATTCAAATATTATTCAGTCTCACTGTTTTCTACTCCTGATATATGCATGTGGATCAACTGACTCTGGTAGTGCACTGTATCCTACCATCCGGACTAGTGGAAAGAGTTATGAGGTTTTTGGATATGGAAGGTCACACAGCTGAACAACTCTCCCAAAGAGAATGGCATTAACATCAAAGATTATCGAGGACAAAGCTATGAGAATGCCTTCAACATGAGCGGCAGGTGCACCGGCTTAGAAGTACGAATTAATTTCTTATTTTTTATTTTTAAAAGTTTTATTCTTGCTTGTTTATTCACTTTTTCTTTGTATTATATGTAAGTTTTGTTAGACTAAATGTTCTTTTTGAAGTAATTTGATTTAATTATCAAGTGATTTTGGATTTAGCAATTGATTTAGTATCGGCATAATTCGTGCCAGCAGCCGCGGTTATACGATTGATACAAGTGAATATTATTGGTTAAAACAGTTGTTTATATTATTAGGGTTGAAATATAAATTTGTAAGGTGAAATGTTAAAATTTATTTGTGGCCCTTTTTATGAATCTGTGAAATTTAAATAATAAACTAGGATTAGATACCCTATTATTTTAAATGTTAATTATATTTACCAGGGTACTATTAGTTAAGGTCTTTAAACCCAAAGAATTTGGCGGTATCTCATTCCATTCAGAGGAACCTACCCCATGATTGATAATACACGATTTACTCTACTTAATTTATTTGTTTGTATATCTCCGTTATCAGAGAATCTTTTTAGAGTTATAATTCTCAAGATTTATAATTATAAAATATTTCAGGTCAAGGTGCAGCTTATAGTTAAGAGGAGGTGGGTTACAATAGATTTTTGTTTATAACGGATTTGATAGTGAAATACTGTTAATGAAGGTGGATTTGATAGTAATTTAATTTATTTAATTTAACTGATATTGGCTCTGAGATGTGTACACATCGCCCGTCGCTCTCATTATTGATTATTCTATTTTATTTTAAAGTAGCTTCAATTTAGATGAGATAAGTCGTAACATAGTAGATGTACTGGAAAGTGTATCTAGGAAGAGTTTCAAGATATAACTTATTAGTAAAGTGTTTCATTTACACTGAAAATTTTTCTGTGCAAATCAGGATATCTTGATTATTTATTTTATTATATTTATTTTTTGTTTATTTAATTATTTAATATAAATAATTTTATTGTATTTTTGTCTTAGTATATTTTATAGAATTGATTTTTTTAATTATAGTTTATTGGTAATGTAAGTGTTTTATGAAATATTATTTTAAATTTTTTTAAGTAGATTTTATTTATTGTACCTTTTGTATCAGGGTTTATCAAAATTTTAGTATTTATTTTACTTGTCTCGATTTGGGTTGATTTATAAATAATTTATAGTTAATGTATCATAATTATTATTAAATTATTTATAGAAATGAGATGTTAATCGTTTCCCAAGATATCTAGTTTATTAAGAAAAAATTTAATTTTTTAAAGTTATTTGTTTTTATTTAATTTTTTAAGTAAAAATATTAACTTATTTATTCTTTAAGGGATAAGCGTTGAAGTTAATAACCTATAATCTATTTTATAGAAATATAATAGTAAGCTTTAAACCAGCTATCTTTAAGATTACGTTTTAGTTCATTATTTTTTATTTTGATTTTATAAATATTTTAGGTTCTTTATTAAGATTATTAATTTAATTTTAAAATTTTTGTAATAATGATAGAATTAGTATATTTATTTGTATAAAATTTTTACCTTGTGAACTTATTATAAGGAACTAGGCAAAATTGATTTCCGCCTGTTTATCAAAAACATGTCCTCTTGTTTATATTTTGAGGTCTGGCCTGCTCACTGAGCGTATTTTTAAAGAGCCGCGGTATTTTGACCGTGCAAAGGTAGCATAATCATTAGTCTCTTAATTAGTGGCTGGAATAAATGGCTTGACGAGAAATCAACTGTCTCTTAATAAATTTTTGAATTTAACTTTTGAGTCAAAAGGCTTAAATTCTTCTTTAGGACGAGAAGACCCTATAGAGCTTGACATTTTACTTTTATATAGTTTTTTGTTTGTCTTTCTATATTTAATGATGATGTTTTGTTGGGGTGACATGAAGAATAGATAAACTCTTCATTATTATATCATTTATTTATGTTTGTTATTTTGATCCATAATTTATGATCATAAGATTAAGTTACCTTAGGGATAACAGCGTAATTGTTTTTGAGAGCTCATATCAACAAAGCAGATTGCGACCTCGATGTTGGATTAAGAAAAATTTTGGGTGCAGGAGCCCAATGATTGGGTCTGTTCGACCTTTAAATTCTTACATGATCTGAGTTCAGACCGGCGTGAGCCAGGTCGGTTTCTATCCTAAGATTATTAATCCATATTAGTACGAAAGGACCATATGGTTAAAATATTTTTTGTTATATTGATTAATATTAATTTATTTACTATTTTGACAGATTAATGTGTTGAATTTAGAATTCATTTATGTAGATTTTTTCTACAAATAGTATTGATACTTTATGATTTATTTATATTTATTTTGAATTTTCTTTTATTGGTTATTTGTGTTTTAATTAGTGTTGCCTTTTTAACTTTATTAGAGCGTAAGGTTTTAGGTTATATTCAGATTCGAAAGGGTCCAAATAAGGTAGGTTTTGTTGGAATTCCTCAGCCATTTAGAGATGCTATTAAGTTTATTTGTAAGGAGCAGCCAATTCCTATTATATCTAATTACCTACTTTATTATTTTTCCCCTGTTTTTAATTTAATGATTTCTTTAGCCGTTTGAGTAATTTTTCCTTATTTAACTTATATGTGTTCTTTTTCTTATGGATTTTTATTTTTTTTATGTTGTACTAGATTAGGTGTTTATACTGTTATAATTGCTGGTTGATCTTCTAATCAAATTATTCATTATTAGGTTCTCTTCGTTCTGTTGCTCAAACAATTTCTTATGAAGTTAGTTTAGCTTTAATTTTATTGTCTTTAATTATTTTAATTGGTAGTTTTAATATGTTTGATTTTATAAACTATCAGCTTTATTGTTGATTTATTATTATTTCTTTTCCTTTAGCTTTAGCTTGTTTTGCGTCTTGTTTAGCTGAAACTAATCGTACTCCTTTTGATTTTGCTGAAGGGGAATCTGAGTTAGTTTCAGGATTTAATATTGAGTATGGTGCGGGTGGTTTTACTTTAATTTTTTTAGCTGAATATACTAGAATTGTCTTCATAAGAATGTTATTGGCTTTAATTTTTTTAGGCGGTGATTTTTATTCTTTTATATTTTTATTAAGCTTGCTATTATATCTTTTGGTTTTATTTGGGTTCGTGGGACATTACCACGGTTTCGTTATGATAAATTAATGTACTTAGCTTGAAAAAGTTTTTTACCTTTATCTTTGAATTTTTTTTATTTTCTTTGTTGGTTTAAAGATTTTATTTATCTCATTTGTTTAGTGAAATTTTTTGAGAAAAGTTAATAGAAGAGTTAAACTTCTAATTTTATGTTTTCAAAACATATGCTTTTCCTAAGCTAATTAACTTTATTCCTTAATTAATTTATCTCATGCGTTTGCGACATGGACATTAATTAAGAAATATGTAAAGTAAATAATTGTTAAGATTTGACCTGTTATAATATAAGGTTCTTCAACAGGTCGTTTACCAATTCACGTTAGTAAGCATACAACAACTACTATAATTCAGAATAAAATTTGATTAATAGGGTAAAATTGAATGCCTCGGAATGGTGTTTTATTAGAAAATGGTAAAATTATTAAGATTCTAATTGATAAAAATAATGCAATAACACCTCCTAACTTATTAGGGATAGATCGTAGAATTGCATATGCAAATAGGAAATATCACTCTGGTTGAATGTGAACTGGTGTTACTAATGGGTTGGCAGGTACAAAGTTATCTGGATCTCCTAATAGGTAAGGATTGATTAAACATAGTATAATTAATAATGATGTTATTATTACAAATGTAATAGAATCCTTAAAGGTAAAGTATGGATGGAATGGAATTTTTTCAATATCTCCATTTAGTCCAAGAGGATTATTAGATCCTGTTTGGTGAAGAAAAAATAAATGAATTGCTGCTATAGCAGCAATAATAAATGGTAATACAAAATGGAATGTGAAGAATCGATTTAATGTTGCATTATCAACAGCGAATCCTCCTCATACTCATTGGACTAAATCTGTTCCTAAGTATGGGATTGCTGATAATAAATTAGTAATTACTGTTGCACCTCAAAAAGATATTTGGCCTCAGGGTAAGACATTTCCTATAAATGCAGTTGTTATAACTAAAAATAAAATCACTGTACCAATTATTCAGGTATGTATATATATATAAGATCCGTAGTAAATTCCCCGTCCTACATGTAAGTAAATACAAATAAAAAATATAGATGCTCCATTTGCATGTAAGGTTCGGATAATTCAACCATTATTTACGTCTCGGCAGATGTGTACTACACTACTGAATGCTATTTCAATATTTGATGTATAATGTATAGCTAAAAATAGTCCAGTTACGATTTGAATTACCAAACATAACCCTAATAGGGATCCAAAATTTCATCAAAATGAAATATTGGTTGGGGCAGGTAAGTCAATTAAAGAGTTATTAATAATTTTAATTAAAGGATGTCTTAATCGTAAGGGTTTATTCATTAGTAATTATCTTATTTTACGAATAGGTCCCTGATTAATATTGGTGATTTTAACAACTGCTAGTAGTGCTAAAAATAAATAAATTATTATTATTATTGTAATAATGAATGTTGGTCTATTATATAATTTTTCTAAAGATATTGTTATTTCTTGATAATTGATTGAATTATCAATATTTATAGTTTCGGTGTTTTTGAAAAAGTCTATACATATAGATATATCTAGAATAATTAATATTGATATGATAAATAGTCACATTATTAATGTAATAATTATAGTAATTGATTTAGGCTGAAATATTTCGTTTGATGCAATTCTTGTAATGTAAATAAATAATACTAGTATACCACCAAGAAATGTTAAAAATAAAATATATGATAATCAATATCTTTCTATTATTGTTCCTGTTATTAATCCAACTAGGAATGTTTGAAGGATAATAAAAAGCATTATTGATATTGGGTGTCTTAATTTAATAAAATTAATATTTATTACATTTGATAATGATATAATTATTATTTTGATCATTTCAGGGGTTAGTTTATTTAAAATATCGGTTTTGGGGACCGATGATGGAAGCTTTTCCACCTCTGAAGTTTTAAAAGTGGGGGCTGGACTTATTTCCGGTTTACAAGACCGGCGTTTTTTTTAAACTATTAAAACTAATGTTTATATTCTCTATTTTTACTTCTTTATTGATTTATTTTGCTGGTGTTTATGTTTTTTCTTCTAAACGTAACATTTATTAATGGTTCTTTTGAGATTAGAATATATTGTTCTTTCTTTATTTATATTAGTTATTGTTTTTCTTATTGAGTTTGATTATGATTATTTTTTTCCTGTTATTTTTTTAGTTTTTTCTGTTTGTGAGGGTGCTTTAGGTCTTTCTATTTTAGTTTCAATAATTCGTTCTCATGGTAATGATTTTTTTAATTCTTTTGGTTTATCTTTATGTTAAAGTATTTATTTATAACTATTTTTTTGATCCCTCTTTGTTTATTAAATAATTGTTGATGGTTGGTTCATTCTTTAATGTTTCTGTCGAGTTTTGTTTTTATAATTTGTGTTTATTCATATGCTGGTTTGAATATAATTAGATATTATTTTGGTATTGATTATTTTTCTTTTAGTTTAATTTTACTTAGTTTTTGGATTTGTTCTTTAATAATCACTGCTAGAGGTTCAGTTTATTTAAGTTCATATCATTCTAATTTTTTTGTTTTTATGGTTTTGATTTTAATAATTATGCTTTATTGTTCATTTGCTAGATTAAGTCTTCTTTCTTTTTATATTTTTTTTGAGGCTAGATTAGTTCCTACTTTACTTTTAATTTTGGTTTGGGGTTATCAACCTGATCGTTTGCAGGCTGGTGTTTATTTAATTTTTTATACTTTGGTTGCTAGATTACCTTTATTATTAGTTTTATTTAAGGTTTATGATTTTTCTAATACTTTATATTTTCCTTTATTGGTTGATTTTGGTTCTTATTATTTTATGTTTTATGTATTTATAATTTTGGCTTTTTTAGTTAAGATACCTATATTTTTGGTTCATTTATGACTTCCTAAGGCTCATGTAGAGGCCCCTATTTCAGGTAGAATAATTCTTGCTGGTGTTTTATTAAAGTTAGGTGGTTATGGTATTTTTCGTGTTATAAAGGTTATTTCTTATTTGGGTTTAAAGTTTAATTATTTTTGATTATCTTTAGGTTTATCTGGGGGTGTTATTGTAAGATTTATTTGTTTTCGTCAGGTTGATTTAAAGTCTTTAATTGCATATTCTTCTGTTGCTCATATAAGAATGGTTATTGGTGGATTGATGACTATGAATTGATGAGGTTGTGTAGGTTCTCTTTCTCTAATGGTTGGTCATGGTTTATGTTCTTCTGGTTTATTTTGTTTATCTAATATTATTTATGAACGTTTAGGTAGACGAAGATTATTAATTAACAAGGGTATAATTAATTTGATGCCAAGAATGGCTTTATGATGATTTCTTTTAAGATCATCAAATATGGCTGCTCCTCCTTCTTTAAATTTGGTAGGTGAAATTAGATTATTAAATAGAATTATATCTTGATCTTCTTTTAGATTCTTTGCTTTGATTTTTTTATCTTTTTTTAGAGCTGTTTATACTTTGTATATATATTCTTATTCTCAGCATGGGAATTATTATTCTGGTGTTTATACTTGTTCTCTTGGTTATTTTCGTGAATATCATCTTTTACTTTTACATTGATTGCCTTTAAATATTCTCTGTTTAAAGGGTGAATATTTCTTTGTTTAGTTTGCTTAAGTATTTTAATTAAAAATATTGTTTTGTGGAATCAATGATATGAAGTTTTTCATCTTAGGCCGTGAATTTATTTTCTATTTGTTCTTTGAGTTTTTTTTCTTTGTTTATTTCGAGAACTACAATTTTTATTTTAGGTATTAATTATTTAATAATTGATTATAGAGTTTTTGTTGAGTGAGAGCTTTTCAATTTAAATGGTTCTATAGTTGTTATAACTTTAATTTTGGATTGAATATCTCTTATTTTTATATCTTTTGTTATATATATTTCTTCTTTGGTTATTTATTATAGAGAGGATTATATATCTGGTGAAAAGAATATAAATCGTTTTATTATTATTGTTTTAATATTTATTCTTTCTATAGGTTTTTTAATTATTAGTCCTAATTTAATTAGAATTTTATTGGGTTGAGATGGTTTAGGTTTAGTTTCTTATTGTTTAGTTATTTATTATCAAAATGTAAAATCTTATAGTGCTGGTATATTAACTGCACTTTCTAATCGTATTGGTGATGTTTCTATTTTAATTTCTATTGCATGAATGTTAAATTTTGGTGGTTGAAATTATATTTATTATTATGATTTTATTTCTAATTCTTTTGAAATAAAGCTCATTACTATATTAATTGTTTTAGCAGCTATAACTAAGAGAGCTCAGATTCCTTTCTCTTCATGACTTCCTGCTGCTATAGCAGCTCCTACTCCTGTTTCTGCTTTAGTTCATTCTTCTACTCTTGTTACTGCTGGTGTTTATTTATTAATTCGTTTTAGACCAATATTGGATACTTATAATTGTGGTTGATTTTTACTTTTAATTGGTTGTATAACTATATTTATGGCTGGATTGGGTGCTAATTTTGAATTTGATTTGAAGAAGATTATTGCTCTTTCTACTTTAAGACAACTTGGTTTAATAATAAGAATTTTGGCTATGGGTTATCCAAAGCTTGCATTTTTTCATTTATTGGCTCATGCTTTATTTAAGGCATTATTATTTATATGTGCAGGTTCAATAATTCATAATTTGAAGGATTCTCAGGATATTCGTTTTATAGGATCAATTGTTAATTTCATACCTTTAACTTCAGTTTGTTTTAATGTTTCTAGTTTATCTTTGTGTGGAATACCTTTTTTAGCGGGATTTTATTCGAAGGATTTAATTCTTGAGATGGTTTGTTTAAGATGAATTAATTGTTTAATTTTTTTTCTTTATTTTTTTTCTACTGGTTTAACTGCTTCTTATTCTTTTCGTTTGTCTTATTATTCAATATCTGGTGATAATAATTTTTATTCTAGATTTTCTTTTGATGATAAGGGTTATTATATTTCATTTGGAATAATTGGTCTATTGTTTGTTGCTGTTTTTGGTGGTAGTCTTTTATCTTGATTAATTTTTCCTATTCCTCATGTGATTGCTTTACCTTATTATTTAAAGTTTTTAACTATTACAGTTGTTATTTTAGGTGCTTATTTAGGTTATCTTATTTCTAATTTTGATTTTTCTCATAATTTATTTTCTTTAAGTATACTTTCTTTTGTTAGATTTGCTGGTTCTATATGATTTATACCTTTTCTTTCAACTAAGTTTATTAGATATATTCCTTTAAAAATAGGTTATTATTCATCTAAGTCATTTGATTATGGTTGAGGTGAATTACTTGGTGGTCAAGGTTTATATAGATTATTTATTTATTTAATTGGTTATATTCAAGGTTGATATGATTCTAATTTCAAGATTTATCTTTTAACTTTTATTTTTTGAATATTTATTTTGGTAATATTGTTTTTCGTTTACTTAAATAGCTTATAATTAGAGCGTGACACTGAAGATGTTAAGGAAGTATTTTTACTTTTAGGTATTTATAAATATAGATATATTATTTTTACATTGAAAATGTAATGTTTTATTTAAACTATATAAATTTTAGAAATGTTAATGGAGTTTAACCGCTAATATAAAAAGTTAGCTGCTTTCATATTGGCTTTACATTTCCTTAATTGGAACTATTATAGTTCAATTATATTATTAACAGTAATACGCCTCTTTTTGGCTTCAATTAATAAGAATAAGGGTAGTACATACCAATCTTTCAGGTCGAAACTGACTGCAATATTTCGCTTCTTATTCTATTTAAGGTTGATTGATATTATCAATACTTTTTGAATGCAACCCAAATGTTATATTTAACTACAACCCTTTATTCTGCTCATTGTAATGCTCCTTGGTTTCATTCATGGTATAGTCCGCCTAATAGAACTAGAATAAAAAATATTGTTGATACTGTTCAGATTATAATGTCTGAAGTTTTAAAAATAATTACAATTGGTAGAATTAGTGCAATTTCTACATCAAAAATTAAAAAGATTACTGCGATTAGGAAGAATCGTAGTGAGAATGGTATTCGTGCTGATCTTTTTGGATCAAACCCACATTCAAATGGTGATCTTTTTTCTCGATCATTAATTAATTTTTTTGATAGTGTTGTTGCCAGGATTATAACAATTATTGGAATAATAAATCTAATGAAAACTCTTGTGGATAGAATTAGAATTGTTTTTCTTGATTTATATCAAGCTTTCTGATTGGAAGTCAAATGTACTATTTATACTAGAAAAACAATTATCTACCTCATCAATAAATAGAGATATATAAGAATAATCATACTACGTCTACGAAGTGTCAGTATCATGCTGCTGCTTCAAATCCAAAGTGGTGTCTTGGTGAGAATTGATTTATTGAGTGTCGAAGTAGACATGTTGATAAAAAGATTGTTCCAATAATTACGTGTAAACCATGGAATCCTGTTGCAACAAAGAATGTTGATCCATAAACTGCATCTGCAATGGTAAAAGGTGCTTCTCAATATTCATATGCTTGAAGTATTGTAAAGTATAGTCCTAATAACACTGTGAAGAATAATCCTTGTAGTGCTTGAGTATGATTAGATTCCATTAAACTATGATGTGCTCATGTTACTGTTACTCCTGATGCTAAAAGAATAGCTGTATTAAGTAATGGAATTTGTATAGGGTTAAAGGGTTGAATTCCTATTGGAGGTCATAGTATTCCTAGTTCAATTGTTGGTGCTAATCTTCTTCTAAAGAATGCTCAAAAAAAAGAAACGAAAAATAATACCTCTGATGCAATAAATAAAATTATTCCTCATCGTAATCCAATTGATACAAATCCTGTATGTAATCCTTGATATGTTCCTTCTCGTACTACATCTCGTCATCATTGAATTATGGTTAGTAGGGTAATTCCAAATCCAATTATGAATAAGTTAATATTAAATAGGTGGAATCATTTTGCTAGTCCTGATACTAGGACTATTGCTCCAATTGCTCCTGTTAATGGTCAAGGTCTATAGTCTACTAAGTGGAATGGGTGGTTTGAGTGAGTTGTTAACATAGGTTTAATATACTTCTCTAGAATATAGAGTTCTTAGAATTGAGAAAACATAGGCTTGAATTATTGCTACTGCTGATTCTAGAATTAATAGAAGTATTTGTCCAATAATTAGTAATGAGATTAAGTTTATTGCTATAGATGGTCCTGTGTTTCCTAATAAGGTTAATAATAAGTGTCCTGCAATTATATTTGCTGCCAACCGTACTGCTAATGTACCTGGTCGAATAACATTACTAATTGTTTCAATTAGTACTATAAATGATATTAATGCAGGCGGTGTACCTTGTGGTACAAGGTGTGTAAATATATGATTAGTATGGTTAATTCATCCAAATAATATAAATCTTAGCCATATAGGTAGGGCAATTGCAAATGTTAATGCTAAATGTCTTGTTCTAGTAAAAATATAAGGGAATAATCCTATGAAATTGTTAAATAATATTATAATAAAAATTGAGATGAAAATGAATGTTGTTCCATTAAATGATTTTGGTCCAAGAAGTGTTTTAAATTCATTATGTAAGGTTAAATTTAGTTTATTTCAGATAATGTTAATTCGTGATGGTGTAAGTCAAAATAGTGATGGGATTAATAATAGTCCTAGAAATGTTCTAGTTCAATTTAATGATAAATTAAAGATGTTAGTTGATGGGTCAAATGTTGAGAATAGATTTGTTATCATTTTCAATATAAGTTTTTTATTTCAATTGTTCCTTTTTCTGCTCTTTTAATAAGGTTAGGTTTAAATGAGAAGAAGTTTATTTGATTAAACAAGATTAATGTAGCTGAAAATATAATGAATAGTGAGAATCATATAAGAGGGGATATTTGAGGGATTTGGATATAATTTCCCCATCAGAAGTAGTCGTTAATTTACTATTATTTGGTTTAAGAGACCATTACTTACTTTCAGTCATCTGATGAATTTCAAGGTGTACTAATTTTTTAGTTACTTTAGATTGACACTCTAATGTTATTTATTTTAACTAACTCCTTAAATTATCTTAGATAATCACTTAATAAATAAATTTACTGAAGTTCTTTCAATTACAATTGGTATAAATCTGTGGTTTGCTCCACAGATTTCTGAGCATTGTCCAAAGAATAATCCAGGTCGATTTATTGTGAATGTTCCTTGATTTAACCGACCTGGCGTTGCATCAATTTTAACCCCTAATGCAGGAACTGCTCATGAGTGTAGAACATCTGATGCTCTTGTTAATACTCGTACTTCTGTATTTATTGGTAGGATTGTTCGGTTATCTACATCTAGCAGTCGAAATCCATCATTTTCTAGGTCTTGTTCTGGTGTTATATAAGTGTCAAATTCTACGTCTATGAAGTCTGAATATTCATATCTTCAATATCATTGTCGTCCAATGGTTTTAATTGTAATTATTGCATCTACTGAATCATCAAGTAAATGTAATAGTCGTAATGATGGAAGGGCAATAAAAATTAATGTAATTGCTGGTAAAGCTGTTCAGATTGTTTCAATTAAATGTCCATGAAGTATATTACGGTTAGTATAGGCAATAAATAATATATAACTTAGGGCATAACCTACAATTACTGTAATTAATAATAATACGACCATAGTATGATCATGAAAGAATGATAATTGCTCCATTAATGGTGAAGCTCCATCTTGAAGAGATAAATTTGATCATGTTGCCATTAATAAATATTTTCTAATAAAAGGTCAAACCTTTATTTGTAGAGCTTAAATCTACTGCACTAATCTGCCATATTAGAATCTAGAGATTAATGGTAATTCTGAGTAACTATGTTCTGCAGGAGGGTTATTTTGTAGTCATTCTGTTGATCTTCTTATGTTAGCTCTAAATATAATTGCTCGGTTTGTAACCATTCTTTCTCATATAATTACAATGAATATAATGATTCCTACAATAGAAATTGTAGACCCAATTCTTGATACTACGTTTCATGATGTATATGCGTCTGGGTAGTCTGAGTATCGTCGAGGTATTCCTGCTAATCCTAGGAAGTGTTGAGGAAAGAATGTTAAATTTACTCCAATGAATATAATTGTAAATTGGATTTTTAATCATGTATTATTTATAGTTAATCCTGTAAATAGTGGATATCATTGAATGACACCTCCTATAATTGCAAATACTGCTCCTATAGATAATACATAATGAAAGTGGGCTACTACATAATATGTATCATGTAATACAATATCAAGTGATGAATTTGCTAATACTAATCCTGTTAATCCACCAATTGTAAATAGGAAAATAAATCCTAGAGCTCATAATAATGGTGGATTGAACTTGAATTTAGTTCCATATAATGTAGCTAATCATCTAAATACCTTAATTCCTGTAGGTACAGCAATAATTATTGTTGCTGATGTAAAATATGCTCGTGTGTCAACATCCATTCCTACTGTAAATATATGATGTGCTCATACAATAAATCCTATTAGTCCAATTGATAATATAGCATAAATTATACCTAATGTTCCAAATGATTCAATTTTTCCTCTTTCTTGACATACAATATGTGAAATAATTCCGAATCCCGGTAGAATTAAAATATAAACTTCTGGGTGTCCAAAGAATCAAAATAGATGTTGATATAGAATTGGGTCACCCCCTCCTGCAGGGTCAAAGAATGATGTATTTAAATTTCGATCTGTTAATAATATAGTAATAGCTCCTGCTAAAACTGGAAGTGAAAGAAGGAGAAGTAATGCTGTAATAGCTACAGATCATACAAATAAAGGTGTTTGATCTAAAGTAATACTTTCTGATCGTATATTAATTGCTGTTGTAATGAAATTCACTGCACCAAGAATAGATGATACACCTGCTAAGTGCAGTGAAAAAATAGCTAGATCTACAGATGCACCCCCGTGTGCAATAGCTCCTGCTAGAGGAGAGTAAACTGTTCATCCTGTACCAGCACCATTATCTACTATAGAAGATGTAAGAAGAAGGGCTAGTGAAGGTGGTAGTAATCAAAAACTTATATTATTTATTCGTGGAAATGCTATATCTGGTGCACCAATTATTAGTGGAACAAGTCAATTACCAAATCCACCAATTATAATAGGTATTACTATAAAGAAAATTATTACGAATGCGTGAGCTGTAATAATAACATTATAAATCTGGTCATCCCCAATTAGAGATCCGGGTTGGCCAAGTTCAGCACGAATAAGTATTCTTATTGATGTTCCTACTATTCCTGCTCATGCTCCAAATATGAAGTATAAAGTACCAATGTCCTTATGGTTTGTTGAGAATAATCATTTTTGCGGTAAGATGGCTGAATTTTAGGTGGTAGACTGTAAATCTACTTATGAGATGTTTTCTCTCTTATCATATTTAGGTCTTATATTCAATTATGATTCTAGACTGCAATTCTAGAGGTGTAAAATTTTACTAAGGCCTAAAAGATTATTCTTTTAATTATAACTTTGAAGGTTATTAGTTTGATTAACTGAAGTCCTAAGTATAATGAAATTAAGGTTGATGTTGAAATCAATCCTATTGTTGAAATTATTACTGTTATAGGAAGAATGATTCTTGATTTTTGGGACTTTATCTTTATAGATCACGAATTTTCTGTGAATGATATAATTAGAGCTGAGAATCTAATACGTATATAGTAGTAGAGTGTAATTGTAGTTAATACAACTATAATAGTTATAATAGTTGTTATATTGTTTTCTATTAATGATTGTATTACAATTCATTTTGGTAAGAATCCAAGGAATGGTGGTAGTCCACCTAAAGATAATAAAGATAAGAATATTATGAATTTAATTTCGGTTTTTATATTTCTGGCTGAATAAATTTGATTTATGAAGAATAAATTTATTTGCTTAAATAATAAAACTATAATTAATCTTAATAGTGAGTAAATAATGAAGTATAGTTCTCAGATGTTTTCTCTGACTGTTAATGATCTAATTATTCAACCTAGATGTCTGATTGATGAATATGCTAAAAGTTGTCGTAAGGATGTTTGATTTAAACCTCCTATTGCCCCAATAATAATTCTTAAGATAATAATTGTTCAAATAAAAGTTCTTAATTGAATACAATAAGATAAGACCATTATTGGGGCGATTTTTTGTCATGTTATTAATGTTAAACAATTATTTCATCTTGATGCTCCTATAACTTCTGGAAATCAGAAATGGAAAGGTGCAGCTCCAATCTTTAATAATAGTCTAGATCTAATTATTATTGATGGGATAAATTCTGTTTCCCATCCCATGGGATATTTTATTTGAATCAGCAAAATTGAAAATAATAATATTGTCGATGCTATTGCTTGGACAATAAAATATTTAATTGATGATTCGTTTATTATTATATTTTTATTTCTTGTTAGGAGCGGAATAAATGAAAGTAAGTTGATCTCAAGTCCTATTCAAACCCCAAATCAGGAATTTGATGAAATGGACAGGATCGTTCCTATCATTAATGTTGATAGGAAGAGAAGTTTTGTAGAGTTGTTGGTCATTAAAAAGGAGAGGATTGATACCTCTATAAATGGGGTATGAACCCATTAGCTTGTTTAGCTTACCTTTTTACATTAAGGTGTATGATGCACGTTAGTTTTTGATACTAAAGGAGGTAGTATAATTCTATCTTATGTAATTTTAATGAAGGTAATTTTATTTACTTTATTTACCCTATCAAGGTAACCCTTTAATCAGGCACTTCATTTATTTAATATATAAATCGAAAGTTTTTTTTTGAAATTCATTTATGTATTATTTTGTTTAATTAGGATTAATTTATCCTGCTCATTTTATTTTTTTATATATATATATAATAAATAATTTATATTAATATATTACATTTAATTGAAATTAAAAGATTATAAGTTCATCTTACCATTATCAATTGATTATTTTAATGCACTTATTTACCTAGGATTATAGCTACTTATGTTTTTAGCTTAAAATAGGTTATTATAATATAATATATATAATAATATGTAATTTAATATTTAATATTATTATAATTGGATATAATAAATAAAATTATTAATTTAAATATAAAATATTATAATGAATATAAATAATTATATTAATTATAATAATATAATTATATAAATTATCTATAATTAGATTATTTAACTAATATATATGAAAGTTAACTTAATATAAAAAAAAGAATTCATATTAATAACATATTATATTAAATTACATAATTGTATAAAATATATTTATTATATTATTTATTCTTTCTTTAATTATTAGTGAAAAGAAAGATTAAATAAGAAAGAATATAATACATTTATTGCTATACATGTTCCATATTAATCTTTAATTATATATAATAGAGAAGTTGTTGTGGTCATACATAGGGGCGTTTCTTTTTTTTTGTTAATGTTTGTGGTTTTTTTCTTTTTTTTTCTTTAAATATTTGAATCTTTTATTTTTTCCTGAATTAATAGATTTAAAATTTTCTTATTTTTTATTTTTTAAAGTTTTATTCTTGCTTGTTTATTCACTTTTTCTTTGTATTATATGTAAGTTTTGTTAGACTAAATGTTCTTTTTGCAGTAATTTGATTTAATTATCAAGTGATTTTGGATTTAGCAATTGATTAAGGATCGGCATAATTCGTGCCAGCAGCCGCGGTTATACGATTGATACAAGTGAATAAAACAGTTGTTTATATTATTAGGGTTGAAATATAAATTTGTAAGGTGAAATGTTAAAATTTATTTGTGGCCCTTTAATGAATCTGTGAAATTTAAATAATAAACTAGGATTAGATACCCTATTATTTTAAATGTTAATTATATTTACCAGGGTACTATTAGTTAAGGTCTTTAAACCCAAAGAATTTGGCGGTATCTCATTCCATTCAGAGGAACCTACCCCATGATTGATAATACACGATTTACTCTACTTAATTTATTTGTTTGTATATCTCCGTTACCAGAGAATCTTTTTAGAGTTATAATTCTCAAGATTTATAATTATAAAATATTTCAGGTCAAGGTGCAGCTTATAGTTAAGAGGAGGTGGGTTACAATAGATTTTTGTTTATAACGGATTTGATAGTGAAATACTGTTAATGAAGGTGGATTTGATAGTAATTTAATTTATTTAATTTAACTGATATTGGCTCTGAGATGTGTACACATCGCCCGTCGCTCTCATTATTGATTATTCTATTTTATTTTAAAGTAGCTTCAATTTAGATGAGATAAGTGGTAACATAGTAGATGTACTGGAAAGTGTATCTAGGGAGAGTTTCAAGATATAACTTATTAGTAAAGTGTTTCATTTACACTGAAAATTTTTCTGTGCAAATCAGGATATCTTGATTATTTATTTTATTATATTTATTTTTTGTTTATTTAATTATTTAATATAAATAATTTTATTGTATTTTTGTCTTAGTATATTTTATAGAATTGATTTTTTAAATTGTAGTTTATTGGTAATGTAAGTGTTTTATGAAATATTATTTTAAATTTTTTTAAGTAGATTTTTTTTATTGTACCTTTTGTATCAGGGTTTATCAAAATTTTAGTATTTATTTTACTTGTCTCGATTTGGGTTGATTTATAAATAATTTATAGTTAATGTATCATAATTATTATTAAATTATTTATAGAAATGAGATGTTAATCGTTTCCCAAGATATCTAGTTTCTTAAGAAAAATTTTAATTTTTTAAAGTTATTTGTTTTTATTTAATTTTTTAAGTAAAAATATTAACTTATTTATTCTTTAAGGGATAAGCGTTGAAGTTAATAACCTATAATCTATTTTATAGAAATATAATAGTAAGCTTTAAACCAGCTATCTTTAAGATTACGTTTTAGTTCATTATTTTTTATTTTGATTTTATAAATATTTTAGGTTCTTTATTAAGATTATTAATTTAATTTTAAAATTTTTGTAATAATGATAGAATTAGTATATTTATTTGTATAAAATTTTTACCTTGTGAACTTATTATAAGGAACTAGGCAAAATTGATTTCCGCCTGTTTATCAAAAACATGTCCTCTTGTTTATATTTTGAGGTCTGGCCTGCTCACTGAGCGTATTTTTAAAGAGCCGCGGTATTTTGACCGTGCAAAGGTAGCATAATCATTAGTCTCTTAATTAGTGGCTGGAATAAATGGCTTGACGAGAAATCAACTGTCTCTTAATAAATTTTTGAATTTAACTTTTGAGTCAAAAGGCTTAAATTCTTCTTTAGGACGAGAAGACCCTATAGAGCTTGACATTTTACTTTTATATAGTTTTTTGTTTGTCTTTCTATATTTAATGATGATGTTTTGTTGGGGTGACATGAAGAATAGATAAACTCTTCATTATTATATCATTTATTTATGTTTGTTATTTTGATCCATAATTTATGATCATAAGATTAAGTTACCTTAGGGATAACAGCGTAATTGTTTTTGAGAGCTCATATCGACAAAGCAGATTGCGACCTCGATGTTGGATTAAGAAAAATTTTGGGTGCAGGAGCCCAATGATTGGGTCTGTTCGACCTTTAAATTCTTACATGATCTGAGTTCAGACCGGCGTGAGCCAGGTCGGTTTCTATCCTAAGATTATTAATCCATATTAGTACGAAAGGACCATATGGTTAAAATATTTTTTGTTATATTGATTAATATTAATTTATTTACTATTTTGACAGATTAATGTGTTGAATTTAGAATTCATTTATGTAGATTTTTTCTACAAATAGTATTGATACTTTATGATTTATTTATATTTATTTTGAATTTTCTTTTATTGGTTATTTGTGTTTTAATTAGTGTTGCCTTTTTAACTTTATTAGAGCATAAGGTTTTAGGTTATATTCAGATTCGAAAGGGTCCAAATAAGGTAGGTTTTGTTGGAATTCCTCAGCCATTTAGAGATGCTATTAAGTTAATTTGTAAGGAGCAGCCAATTCCTATTATATCTAATTACCTACTTTATTATTTTTCCCCTGTTTTTAATTTAATGATTTCTTTAGCCGTTTGAGTAATTTTTCCTTATTTAACTTATATGTGTTCTTTTTCTTATGGATTTTTATTTTTTTTATGTTGTACTAGATTAGGTGTTTATACTGTTATAATTGCTGGTTGATCTTCTAATTCAAATTATTCATTATTAGGTTCTCTTCGTTCTGTTGCTCAAACAATTTCTTATGAAGTTAGTTTAGCTTTAATTTTATTGTCTTTAATTATTTTAATTGGTAGTTTTAATATGTTTGATTTTATAAACTATCAGCTTTATTGTTGATTTATTATTATTTCTTTTCCTTTAGCTTTAGCTTGTTTTGCTTCTTGTTTAGCTGAAACTAATCGTACTCCTTTTGATTTTGCTGAAGGGGAATCTGAGTTAGTTTCAGGATTTAATATTGAGTATGGTGCGGGTGGTTTTACTTTAATTTTTTTAGCTGAATATACTAGAATTGTCTTCATAAGAATGTTATTGGCTTTAATTTTTTAGGCGGTGATTTTTATTCTTTTATATTTTTTATTAAGCTTGCTATTATATCTTTTGGTTTTATTTGGGTTCGTGGGACATTACCACGGTTTCGTTATGATAAATTAATGTACTTAGCTTGAAAAAGTTTTTTACCTTTATCTTTGAATTTTTTTATTTTCTTTGTTGGTTTAAAGATTTTATTTATCTCATTTGTTTAGTGAAATTTTTTGAGAAAAGTTAATAGAAGAGTTAAACTTCTAATTTTATGTTTTCAAAACATATGCTTTTCCTAAGCTAATTAACTTTATTCCTTAATTAATTTATCTCATGCGTTTGCGACATGGACATTAATTAAGAAATATGTAAAGTAAATAATTGTTAAGATTTGACCTGTTATAATATAAGGTTCTTCAACAGGTCGTTTACCAATTCACGTTTGTAAGCATACAACAACTACTATAATTCAGAATAAAATTTGATTAATAGGGTAAAATTGAATGCCTCGGAATGGTGTTTTATTAGAAAATGGTAAAATTATTAAGATTCTAATTGATAAAAATAATGCAATAACACCTCCTAACTTATTAGGGATAGATCGTAGAATTGCATATGCAAATAGGAAATATCACTCTGGTTGAATGTGAACTGGTGTTACTAATGGGTTGGCAGGTACAAAGTTATCTGGATCTCCTAATAGGTAAGGATTGATTAAACATAGTATAATTAATAATGATGTTCTTATTACAAATGTAATAGAATCCTTAAAGGTAAAGTATGGATGGAATGGAATTTTTTCAGTATCTCCATTTAGTCCAAGAGGATTATTAGATCCTGTTTGGTGAAGAAAAAATAAATGAATTGCTGCTATAGCAGCAACAATAAATGGTAATACAAAATGGAATGTGAAGAATCGATTTAATGTTGCATTATCAACAGCGAATCCTCCTCATACTCATGGACTAAATCTGTTCCTAAGTATGGGATTGCTGATAATAAGTTAGTAATTACTGTTGCACCTCAAAAAGATATTTGGCCTCAGGGTAAGACATATCCTATAAATGCAGTTGCTATAACTAAAAATAAAATCACTGTACCAATTATTCAGGTATGTATATATATATAAGATCCGTAGTAAATTTCCCGTCCTACATGTAAGTAAATACAAATAAAAAATATAGATGCTCCATTTGCATGTAAGGTTCGGATAATTCAACCATTATTTACGTCTCGGCAGATGTGTACTACACTACTGAATGCTATTTCAATATTTGATGTATAATGTATAGCTAAAAATAGTCCAGTTACGATTTGAATTACCAAACATAACCCTAATAGGGATCCAAAATTTCATCAAAATGAAATATTTGTTGGGGCAGGTAAGTCAATTAAAGAGTTATTAATAATTTTAATTAAAGGATGTCTTAATCGTAAGGGTTTATTCATTAGTAATTATCTTATTTTACGAATAGGTCCCTGATTAATATTGGTGATTTTAACAACTGCTAGTAGTGCTAAAAATAAATAAATTATTATTATTATTGTAATAATGAATGTTGGTCTATTATATAATTTTTCTAAAGATATTGTTATTTCTTGATAATTGATTGAATTATCAATATTTATAGTTTCGGTGTTTTTGAAAAAGTCTATAAATATAGATATAGCTAGAATAATTAATATATAGTAATTGATTTAGGCTGAAATATTTCGTTTGATGCAATTCTTGTAATGTAAATAAATAATACTAGTATACCACCAAGAAATGTTAAAAATAAAATATATGATAATCAATATCTTTCTATTATTGTTCCTGTTATTAATCCAACTAGGAATGTTTGAAGGATAATAAAAAGCATTATTGATATTTGGTGTCTTAATTTAATAAAATTAATATTTATTACATTTGATAATGATATAATTATTATTTTGATCATTTCAGGGGTTAGTTTATTTAAAATATCGGTTTTGGGGACCGATGATGGAAGCTTTTCCACCTCTGAAGTTTTAAAAGTGGGGGCTGGACTTATTTCCGGTTTACAAGACCGGCGTTTTTTTTAAACTACTAAAACTAATGTTTATATTCTCTATTTTTACTTCTTTATTGATTTATTTTGCTGGTGTTTATGTTTTTTCTTCTAAACGTAAACATTTATTAATGGTTCTTTTGAGATTAGAATATATTGTTCTTTCTTTATTTATATTAGTTATTGTTTTTCTTATTGAGTTTGATTATGATTATTTTTTTCCTGTTATTTTTTTAGTTTTTTCTGTTTGTGAGGGTGCTTTAGGTCTTTCTATTTTAGTTTCAATAATTCGTTCTCATGGTAATGATTTTTTTAATTCTTTTGGTTTATCTTTATGTTAAAGTATTTATTTATAACTATTTTTTTGATCCCTCTTTGTTTATTAAATAATTTTTGATGGTTGGTTCATTCTTTAATGTTTCTGTCGAGTTTTGTTTTTATAATTTGTGTTTATTCATATGCTGGTTTGAATATAATTAGATATTATTTTGGTATTGATTATTTTTCTTTTAGTTTAATTTTACTTAGTTTTTGGATTTGTTCTTTAATAATCACTGCTAGAGGTTCAGTTTATTTAAGTTCATATCATTCTAATTTTTTTGTTTTTATGGTTTTGATTTTAATAATTATGCTTTATTGTTCATTTGCTAGATTAAGTCTTCTTTCTTTTTATATTTTTTTTGAGGCTAGATTAGTTCCTACTTTACTTTTAATTTTGGGTTGGGGTTATCAACCTGAGCGTTTGCAGGCTGGTGTTTATTTAATTTTTTATACTTTGGTTGCTAGATTACCTTTATTATTAGTTTTATTTAAGGTTTATGATTTTTCTAATACTTTATATTTTCCTTTATTGGTTGATTTTGGTTCTTATTATTTTATGTTTTATGTATTTATAATTTTGGCTTTTTTAGTTAAGATACCTATATTTTTGGTTCATTTATGACTTCCTAAGGCTCATGTAGAGGCCCCTATTTCAGGTAGAATAATTCTTGCTGGTGTTTTATTAAAGTTAGGTGGTTATGGTATTTTTCGTGTTATAAAGGTTATTTCTTATTTGGGTTTAAAGTTTAATTATTTTTGATTATCTTTAGGTTTATCTGGGGGTGTTATTGTAAGATTTATTTGTTTTCGTCAGGTTGATTTAAAGTCTTTAATTGCATATTCTTCTGTTGCTCATATAAGAATGGTTATTGGTGGATTGATGACTATGAATTGATGAGGTTGTGTAGGTTCTCTTTCTCTAATGGTTGGTCATGGTTTATGTTCTTCTGGTTTATTTTGTTTATCTAATATTATTTATGAACGTTTAGGTACACGAAGATTATTAATTAACAAGGGTATAATTAATTTGATGCCAAGAATGGCTTTATGATGATTTCTTTTAAGATCATCAAATATGGCTGCTCCTCCTTCTTTAAATTTGGTAGGTGAAATTAGATTATTAAATAGAATTATATCTTGATCTTCTTTTAGATTCTTTGCTTTGATTTTTTTATCTTTTTTTAGAGCTGTTTATACTTTGTATATATATTCTTATTCTCAGCATGGGAATTATTATTCTGGTGTTTATGCTTGTTCTCTTGGTTATTTTCGTGAATATCATCTTTTACTTTTACATTGATTGCCTTTAAATATTCTCTGTTTAAAGGGTGAATATTTCTTTGTTTAGTTTGCTTAAGTATTTTAATTAAAAATATTGTTTTGTGGAATCAATGATATGAAGTTTTTCATCTTAGGCCGTGAATTTATTTTCTATTTGTTCTTTGAGTTTTTTTTCTTTGTTTATTTCGAGAACTACAATTTTTATTTTAGGTATTTATTATTTAATAATTGATTATAGAGTTTTTGTTGAGTGAGAGCTTTTCAATTTAAATGGTTCTATAGTTGTTATAACTTTAATTTTGGATTGAATATCTCTTATTTTTATATCTTTTGTTATATATATTTCTTCTTTGGTTATTTATTATAGAGAGGATTATATATCTGGTGAAAAGAATATAAATCGTTTTATTATTATTGTTTTAATATTTATTCTTTCTATAGGTTTTTTAATTATTAGTCCTAATTTAATTAGAATTTTATTGGGTTGAGATGGTTTAGGTTTAGTTTCTTATTGTTTAGTTATTTATTATCAAAATGTAAAATCTTATAGTGCTGGTATATTAACTGCACTTTCTAATCGTATTGGTGATGTTTCTATTTTAATTTCTATTGCATGAATGTTAAATTTTGGTGGTTGAAATTATATTTATTATTATGATTTTATTTCTAATTCTTTTGAAATAAAGCTCATTACTATATTAATTGTTTTAGCAGCTATAACTAAGAGAGCTCAGATTCCTTTCTCTTCATGACTTCCTGCTGCTATAGCAGCTCCTACTCCTGTTTCTGCTTTAGTTCATTCTTCTACTCTTGTTACTGCTGGTGTTTATTTATTAATTCGTTTTAGACCAATATTGGATACTTATAATTGTGGTTGATTTTTACTTTTAATTGGTTGTATAACTATATTTATGGCTGGATTGGGTGCTAATTTTGAATTTGATTTGAAGAAGATTATTGCTCTTTCTACTTTAAGACAACTTGGTTTAATAATAAGAATTTTGGCTATGGGTTATCCAAAGCTTGCATTTTTTCATTTATTGGCTCATGCTTTATTTAAGGCATTATTATTTATATGTGCAGGTTCAATAATTCATAATTTGAAGGATTCTCAGGATATTCGTTTTATAGGATCAATTGTTAATTTCATACCTTTAACTTCAGTTTGTTTTAATGTTTCTAGTTTATCTTTGTGTGGAATACCTTTTTTAGCGGGATTTTATTCGAAGGATTTAATTCTTGAGATGGTTTGTTTAAGATGAATTAATTGTTTAATTTTTTTTCTTTATTTTTTTTCTACTGGTTTAACTGCTTCTTATTCTTTTCGTTTGTCTTATTATTCAATATCTGGTGATAATAATTTTTATTCTAGATTTTCTTTTGATGATAAGGGTTATTATATTTCATTTGGAATAATTGGTCTATTGTTTGTTGCTGTTTTTGGTGGTAGTCTTTTATCTTGATTAATTTTTCCTATTCCTCATGTGATTGCTTTACCTTATTATTTAAAGTTTTTAACTATTACAGTTGTTATTTTAGGTGCTTATTTAGGTTATCTTATTTCTAATTTTGATTTTTCTCATAATTTATTTTCTTTAAGTATACTTTCTTTTGTTAGATTTGCTGGTTCTATATGATTTATACCTTTTCTTTCAACTAAGTTTATTAGATATATTCCTTTAAAAATAGGTTATTATTCATCTAAGTCATTTGATTATGGTTGAGGTGAATTACTTGGTGGTCAAGGTTTATATAGATTATTTATTTATTTAATTGGTTATATTCAAGGTTGATATGATTCTAATTTCAAGATTTATCTTTTAACTTTTATTTTTTGAATATTTATTTTGGTAATATTGTTTTTCGTTTACTTAAATAGCTTATAATTAGAGCGTGACACTGAAGATGTTAAGGAAGTATTTTTACTTTTAGG
This sequence comes from Schistocerca gregaria, assembly GCF_023897955.1. Lineage (NCBI taxonomy): Eukaryota > Metazoa > Arthropoda > Insecta > Orthoptera > Acrididae > Schistocerca > Schistocerca gregaria. Next base: position 118,612,691 of record NC_064922.1, read on the forward strand.
TATTTATAAATATAGATATATTATTTTTACAGTGAAAATGTAATGTTTTATTTAAACTATATAAATTTTAGAAATGTTAACGGAGTTTAACCGCTAATATAAAAAGTTAGCAGCTTTCATATTGGCTTTACATTTCCTTAATTGGAACTATTATAGTTCAATTATATTATTAACAGTAATACGCCTCTTTTTGGCTTCAATTAATAAGAATAAGGGTAGTACATACCAATCTTTCAGGTCGAAACTGACTGCAATATTTCGCTTCTTATTCTATTTAAGGTTGATTGATATTATCAATACTTTTTGAATGCAACCCAAATGTTATATTTAACTACAACCCTTTATTCTGCTCATTGTAATGCTCCTTGGTTTCATTCATGGTATAGTCCGCCTAATAGAACTAGAATAAAAAATATTGTTGATACTGTTCAGATTATAATGTCTGAAGTTTTAAAAATAATTACAATTGGTAGAATTAGTGCAATTTCTACATCAAAAATTAAAAAGATTACTGCGATTAGGAAGAATCGTAGTGAGAATGGTATTCGTGCTGATCTTTTTGGATCAAACCCACATTCAAATGGTGATCTTTTTTCTCGATGATTAATTTATTTTTTTGATAGTGTTGTTGCCAGGTTTATAACAATTATTGGAATAATAAATCTAATGAGAACTCTTGTGGATAGAATTAGAATTGTTTTTCTTGATTTATATCAAGCTTTCTGATTGGAAGACAAATGTACTATTTTTACTAGAAAAACAATTATCTACCTCATCAATAAATAGAGATATATAAGAATAATCATACTACGTCTACGAAGTGTCAGTATCATGCTGCTGCTTCAAATCCAAAGTGGTGTCTTGGTGAGAATTGATTTATTGAGTGTCGAAGTAGACATGTTGATAAAAAGATTGTTCCAATAATTACGTGTAAACCATGGAATCCTGTTGCAACAAAGAATGTTGATCCATAAACTGCATCTGCAATGGTAAAAGGTGCTTCTCAATATTCATATGCTTGAAGTATTGTAAAGTATAGTCCTAATAACACTGTGAAGAATAATCCTTGTAGTGCTTGAGTATGATTACATTCCATTAAACTATGGTGTGCTTATGTTACTGTTACTCCTGATGCTAAAAGAATAGCTGTATTAAGTAATGGAATTTGTATAGGGTTAAAGGGTTGAATTCCTATTGGAGGTCATAGTATTCCTAGTTCAATTGTTGGTGCTAATCTTCTTCTAAAGAATGCTCAAAAAAAAGAAACGAAAAATAATACCTCTGATGCAATAAATAAAATTATTCCTCATCGTAATCCAATTGATACAAATCCTGTATGTAATCCTTGATATGTTCCTTCTCGTACTACATCTCGTCATCATTGAATTATGGTTAGTAGGGTAATTCCAAATCCAATTATGAATAAGTTAATATTAAATAGGTGGAATCATTTTGCTAGTCCTGATACTAGGACTATTGCTCCAATTGCTCCTGTTAATGGTCAAGGTCTATAGTCTACTAAGTGGAATGGGTGGTTTGAGTGAGTTGTTAACATAGGTTTAATATACTTCTCTAGAATATAGAGTTCTTAGAATTGAGAAAACATAGGCTTGAATTATTGCTACTGCTGATTCTAGAATTAATAGAAGTATTTGTCCAATAATTAGTAATGAGATTAAGTTTATTGCTATAGATGGTCCTGTGTTTCCTAATAAGGTTAATAATAAGTGTCCTGCAATTATATTTGCTGCCAACTGTACTGCTAATGTACCTGGTCGAATAACATTACTAATTGTTTCAATTAGTACTATAAATGATATTAATGCAGGCGGTGTACCTTGTGGTACAAGGTGTGTAAATATATGATTAGTATGGTTAATTCATCCAAATAATATAAATCTTAGCCATATAGGTAGGGCAATTGCAAATGTTAATGCTAAATGTCTTGTTCTAGTAAAAATATAAGGGAATAATCCTATGAAATTGTTAAATAATATTATAATAAAAATTGAGATGAAAATGAATGTTGTTCCATTAAATGATTTTGGTCCAAGAAGTGTTTTAAATTCATTATGTAAGGTTAAATTTAGTTTATTTCAGATAATGTTAATTCGTGATGGTGTAAGTCAAAATAGTGATGGGATTAATAATAGTCCTAGAAATGTTCTAGTTCAATTTAATGATAAATTAAAGATGTTAGTTGATGGGTCAAATGTTGAGAATAGATTTGTTATCATTTTCAATATAAGTTTTTTATTTCAATTGTTCCTTTTTCTGCTCTTTTAATAAGGTTAGGTTTAAATGAGAAGAAGTTTATTTGATTAAACAAGATTAATGTAGCTGAAAATATAATGAATAGTGAGAATCATATAAGAGGGGATATTTGAGGGATTTGGATATAATTTCCCCATCAGAAGTAGTCGTTAATTTACTATTATTTGGTTTAAGAGACCATTACTTACTTTCAGTCATCTGATGAATTTCAAGGTGTACTAATTTTTTTTTAGTTACTTTAGATTGACACTCTAATGTTATTTACTTTAACTAACTCCTTAAATTATGTTAGATAATCACTTAATAAATAAATTTACTGAAGTTCTTTCAATTACAATTGGTATAAATCTGTGGTTTGCTCCACAGATTTCTGAGCATTGTCCAAAGAATAATCCAGGTCGATTTATTGTGAATGTTCCTTTATTTAACCGACCTGGCGTTGCATCAATTTTAACCCCTAATGCAGGAACTGCTCATGAGTGTAGAACATCTGATGCTCTTGTTAATACTCGTACTTCTGTATTTATTGGTAGGATTGTTCGGTTATCTACATCTAGCAGTCGAAATCCATCATTTTCTAGGTCTTGTTCTGGTGTTATATAAGTGTCAAATTCTACGTCTGTGAAGTCTGAATATTCATATCTTCAATATCATTGTCGTCCAATGGTTTTAATTGTAATTATTGCATCTACTGAATCATCAAGTAAATATAATAGTCGTAATGATGGAAGGGCAATAAAAATTAATGTAATTGCTGGTAAAGCTGTTCAGATTGTTTCAATTAAATGTCCATGAAGTATATTACGGTTAGTATAGGCAATAAATAATATATAACTTAGGGCATAACCTACAATTACTGTAATTAATAATAATACGACCATAGTATGATCATGAAAGAATGATAATTGCTCCATTAATGGTGAAGCTCCATCTTGAAGAGATAAATTTGATCATGTTGCCATTAATAAATATTTTCTAATAAAAGGTCAAACCTTTATTTGTAGAGCTTAAATCTACTGCACTAATCTGCCATATTAGAATCTAGAGATTAATGGTAATTCTGAGTAACTATGTTCTGCAGGAGGGTTATTTTGTAGTCATTCTGTTGATCTTCTTATGTTAGCTCTAAATATAATTGCTCGGTTTGTAACCATTCTTTCTCATATAATTACAATGAATATAATGATTCCTACAATAGAAATTGTAGACCCAATTCTTGATACTACTTTTCATGATGTATATGCGTCTGGGTAGTCTGAGTATCGTCGAGGTATTCCTGCTAATCCTAGGAAGTGTTGAGGAAAGAATGTTAAATTTACTCCAATGAATATAATTGTAAATTGGATTTTTAATCATGTATTATTTATAGTTAATCCTGTAAATAGTGGATATCATTGAATGACACCTCCTATAATTGCAAATACTGCTCCTATAGATAATACATAATGAAAGTGGGCTACTACATAATATGTATCATGTAATACAATATCAAGTGATGAATTTGCTAATACTAATCCTGTTAATCCACCAATTGTAAATAGGAAAATAAATCCTAGAGCTCATAATAATGGTGGATTGAACTTGAATTTAGTTCCATATAATGTAGCTAATCATCTAAATACCTTAATTCCTGTAGGTACAGCAATAATTATTGTTGCTGATGTAAAATATGCTCGTGTGTCAACATCCATTCCTACTGTAAATATATGATGTGCTCATACAATAAATCCTATTAGTCCAATTGATAATATAGCGTAAATTATACCTAATGTTCCAAATGATTCAATTTTTCCTCTTTCTTGACATACAATATGTGAAATAATTCCGAATCCCGGTAGAATTAAAATATAAACTTCTGGGTGTCCAAAGAATCAAAATAGATGTTGATATAGAATTGGGTCACCCCCTCCTGCAGGGTCAAAGAATGATGTATTTAAATTTCGATCTGTTAATAATATAGTAATAGCTCCTGCTAAAACTGGAAGTGAAAGAAGGAGAAGTAATGCTGTAATAGCTACAGATCATACAAATAAAGGTGTTTGATCTAAAGTTATACTTTCTGATCGTATATTAATTGCTGTTGTAATGAAATTCACTGCACCAAGAATAGATGATACACCTGCTAAGTGCAGTGAAAAAATAGCTAGATCTACAGATGCACCCCCGTGTGCAATAGCTCCTGCTAGAGGAGGGTAAACTGTTCATCCTGTACCAGCACCATTATCTACTATAGAAGATGTAAGAAGAAGGGTTAGTGAAGGTGGTAGTAATCAAAAACTTATATTCAATTATGATTCTAGACTGCAATTCTAGAGGTGTAAAATTTTACTAAGGCCTAAAAGATTATTCTTTTAATTATAACTTTGAAGGTTATTAGTTTGATTAACTTAAGTCCTTAGTATAATGAAATTAAGGTTGATGTTGAAATCAATCCTATTGTTGAAATTATTACTGTTATAGGAAGAATGATTCTTGATTTTTGGGACTTTATCTTTATAGATCACGAATTTTCTGTGAATGATATAATTAGAGCTGAGAATCTAATACGTATATAGTAGTAGATTATTGATGGGATAAATTCTGTTTCCCATCCCATGGGATATTTTATTTGAATCAGCAAAATTGAAAATAATAATATTGTCGATGCTATTGCTTGGACAATAAAATATTTAATTGATGATTCGTTTATTATTATATTTTTATTTCTTGTTAGGAGCGGAATAAATGAAAGTAAGTTGATCTCAAGTCCTATTCAAACCCCAAATCAGGAATTTGATGAAATGGACAGGATCGTTCCTATCATTAATGTTGATAGGAAGAGAAGTTTTGTAGAGTTGTTGGTCATTAAAAAGGAGAGGATTGATACCTCTATAAATGGGGTATGAACCCATTAGCTTGTTTAGCTTACCTTTTTACATTAAGGTGTATGATGCACGTTAGTTTTTGATACTAAAGGAGGTAGTTTAATTCTATCTTATGTAATTTTAATGAAGGTAATTTTATTTACTTTATTTACCCTATCAAGGTAACCCTTTAATCAGGCACTTCATTTATTTAATATATAAATCGAAAGTTTTTTTTTGAAATTCATTTATGTATTATTTTGTTTAATTAGGATTAATTTATCCTGCTCATTTTATTTTTTATATATATATATATATATATAATAAATAATTTATATTAATATATTACATTTAATTGAAATTAAAAATTATAAGTTCATCTTACCATTATCAGTTGATTATTTTAATGCACTTATTTACCTAGGATTATAGCTACTTATGTTTTTAGCTTAAAATAGGTTATTATAATATAATATATATAATAATATGTAATTTAATATTTATTATTATTATAATTGGATATAATAAATAAAATTATTAATTTAAATATAAAATATTATAATTAATATAAATAAGTATATTAATTATAATAATATAATTATATAAATTATCTATAATTAGATTATTTTACTAATATATATGAAAGTTAACTTAATATAAAAAAAGAATTCATATTAATAACATATTATATTAAATTACATAATTGTATAAAATATATTTATTATATTATTTAATCTTTCTTTGTTTATTAGTGAAAAGAAAGATTAAATAAGAAAGAATATAATACATTTATTGCTATACATGTTCCATATTAATCTTTAATTATATATAATAGAGAAGTTGTTGTGGTCATACATAGGGGCGTTTCTTTTTTTTTTGTTAATGTTTGTGGTTTTTTTCTTTTTTTTCTTTAAATATTTGAATCTTTTATTTTTTCCTGATTTGATAAATTTAAAAATTTCTAATTTTTTATTTTTAAAAGTTTTATTCTTGCTTGTTTATTCACTTTTTCTTTGTATTATATGTAAGTTTTGTTAGACTAAATGTTCTTTTTGCAGTAATTTGATTTAATTATCAAGTGATTTTGGATTTAGCAATTGATTTAGTATCGGCATAATTCGTGCCAGCAGCCGCGGTTATACGATTGATACAAGTGAATATTATTGGTTAAAACAGTTGTTTATATTATTAGGGTTGAAATATAAATTTGTAAGGTGAAATGTTAAAATTTATTTGTGGCCCTTTTTATGAATCTGTGATATTTAAATAATAAACTAGGATTAGATACCCTATTATTTTAAATGTTAATTATATTTACCAGGGTACTATTAGTTAAGGTCTTTAAACCCAAAGAATTTGGCGGTATCTCATTCCATTCAGAGGAACCTACCCCATGATTGATAATACACGATTTACTCTACTTAATTTATTTGTTTGTATATCTCCGTTATCAGAGAATCTTTTTAGAGTTATAATTCTCAAGATTTATAATTATAAAATATTTCAGGTCAAAGTGCAGCTTATGGTTAAGAGGAGGTGGGTTACAATAGATTTTTGTTTATAACGGATTTGATAGTGAAATACTGTTAATGAAGGTGGATTTGATAGTAATTTAATTTATTTAATTTAACTGATATTGGCTCTGAGATGTGTACACATCGCCCGTCGCTCTCATTATTGATTATTCTATTTTATTTTAAAGTAGCTTCAATTTAGATGAGATAAGTCGTAACATAGTAGATGTACTGGAAAGTGTATCTAGGAAGAGTTTCAAGATATAACTTATTAGTAAAGTGTTTCATTTACACTGAAAATTTTTCTGTGCAAATCAGGATATCTTGATTGTTTATTTTTTTATATTTATTTTTTGTTTATTTAATTATTTAATATAAATAATTTTATTGTATTTTTGTCTTAGTATATTTTATAGAATTGATAATTTAAATTATAGTTTATGGGTAATGTAAGTGTTTTATTAAATATTATTTTAAATTTTTATAAGTAGATTTTATTTATTGTACATTTTGTATCAGGGTTTATCAAAATTTTAGTATTTATTTTACTTGTCTCGATTTGGGTTGATTTATAAATAATTTATAGTTAATGTATCATAATTATTATTAAATTATTTATAGAAATGAGATGTTAATCGTTTCCCAAAATATCTAGTTTCTTAAGAAAAAATTTAATTTTTTAAAGTTATTTGTTTTTATTTAATCTTTTAAGTAAAAATATTAACTTATTTATTCTTTAAGGGATAAGCTTTGAAGTTAATAACCTATAATTTATTTTATAGAAATATAATAGTAAGCTTTAAACCAGCTATCTTTAAGATTACGTTTTAGTTCATTATTTTTTATTTTGATTTTATAAATATTTTAGGTTTTTTATTAAGATTATTAATTTAATTTTAAAATTTTTGTAATAATGATAGAATTAGTATATTTATTTGTATAAAATTTTTACCTTGTGAACTTATTATAAGGAACTAGGCAAAATTGATTTCCACCTGTTTATCAAAAACATGTCCTCTTGTTTATATTTTGAGGTCTGGCCTGCTCACTGAGCGTATTTTTAAAGAGCCGCGGTATTTTGACCGTGCAAAGGTAGCATAATCATTAGTCTCTTAATTAGTGGCTGGAATGAATGGCTTGACGAGAAATCAACTGTCTCTTAATAAATTTTTGAATTTAACTTTTGAGTCAAAAGGCTTAAATTCTTCTTTAGGACGAGAAGACCCTATAGAGCTTGACATTTTACTTTTATATAGTTTTTTGTTTGTCTTTCTATATTTAATGATGATGTTTTGTTGGGGTGACATGAAGAATAGATAAACTCTTCATTATTATATCATTTATTTATGTTTGTTATTTTGATCCATAATTTATGATCATAAGATTAAGTTACCTTAGGGATAACAGCGTAATTGTTTTTGAGAGCTCATATCGACAAAGCAGATTGAGACCTCGATGTTGGATTAAGAAAAATTTTGGGTGCAGGAGCCCAATGATTAGGTCTGTTCGACCTTTAAATTCTTACATGATCTAAGTTCAGACCGGCGTGAGCCAGGTCGGTTTCTATCCTAAGATTATTAATCCATATTAGTACAAAAGGACCATATGGTTAAAATATTTTTTGTTATATTGATTAATATTAATTTATTTACTATTTTGACAGATTAATGTGTTGAATTTAGAATTCATTTATGTAGATTTTTTCTACAAATAGTATTGATACTTTATGATTTATTTATATTTATTTTGAATTTTCTTTTATTGGTTATTTGTGTTTTAATTAGTGTTGCCTTTTTAACTTTATTAGAGCGTAAGGTTTTAGGTTATATTCAGATTCGAAAGGGTCCAAATAAGGTAGGTTTTGTTGGAATTCCTCAGCCATTTAGAGATGCTATTAAGTTTATTTGTAAGGAGCAGCCAATTCCTATTATATCTAATTACCTACTTTATTATTTTTCCCCTGTTTTTAATTTAATGATTTCTTTAGCCGTTTGAGTAATTTTTCCTTATTTAACTTATATGTGTTCTTTTTCTTATGGATTTTTATTTTTTTATGTTGTACTAGATTAGGTGTTTATACTGTTATAATTGCTGGTTGATCTTCTAATTCAAATTATTCATTATTAGGTTCTCTTCGTTCTGTTGCTCAAACAATTTCTTATGAAGTTAGTTTAGCTTTAATTTTATTGTCTTTAATTATTTTAATTGGTAGTTTTAATATGTTTGATTTTATAAACTATCAGCTTTATTGTTGATTTATTATTATTACTTTTCCTTTAGCTTTAGCTTGTTTTGCTTCTTGTTTAGCTGAAACTAATCGTACTCCTTTTGATTTTGCTGAAGGGGAATCTGAGTTAGTTTCAGGATTTAATATTGAGTATGGTGCGGGTGGTTTTACTTTAATTTTTTTAGCTGAATATACTAGAATTGTCTTCATAAGAATGTTATTGGCTTTAATTTTTTTAGGAGGTGATTTTTATTCTTTTATATTTTTTATTAAGCTTGCTATTATTTCTTTTGGTTTTATTTGGGTTCGTGGGACATTACCACGGTTTCGTTATGATAAATAAATGTACTTAGCTTGAAAAAGTTTTTTACCTTTATCTTTGAATTTTTTTATTTTCTTTGTTGGTTTAAAGATTTTATTTATCTCATTTGTTTAGTGAAATTTTTTGAGAAAAGTTAATAGAAGAGTTAAACTTCTAATTTTATGTTTTCAAAACATATGCTTTTCCTAAGATAATTAACTTTATTCCTTAATTAATTTATCTCATGCGTTTGCGACATGGACATTAATTAAGAAATATGTAAAGTAAATAATTGTTAAGATTTGACCTGTTATAATATAAGGTTCTTCAACAGGTCGTTTACCAATTCACGTTAGTAAGCATACAACAACTACTATAATTCAGAATAAAATTTGATTAATAGGGTAAAATTGAATGCCTCAGAATGGTGTTTTATTATAAAATGGTAAAATTATTAAGATTCTAATTGATAAAAATAATGCAATAACACCTCCTAACTTATTAGGGATAGATCGTAGAATTTCATATGCAAATAGGAAATATCACTCTGGTTGAATGTGAACTGGTGTTACTAATGGGTTGGCAGGTACAAAGTTATCTGGATCTCCTAATAGGTAAGGATTGATTAAACATAGTATAATTAATAATGATGTTATTATTACAAATGTAATAGAATCCTTAAAGGTAAAGTATGGATGGAATGGAATTTTTTCAGTATCTCCATTTAGTCCAAGAGGATTATTAGATCCTGTTTGGTGAAGAAAAAATAAATGAATTGCTGCTATAGTAGCAATAATAAATGGTAATACAAAATGGAATGTGAAGAATTGATTTAATGTTGCATTATCAACAGCGAATCCTCCTCATACTCATTGGACTAAATCTGTTCCTAAGTATGGGATTGCTGATAATAAATTAGTAATTACTGTTGCACCTCAAAAAGATATTTGGCCTCAGGGTAAGACATATCCTATAAATGCAGTTGCTATAACTAAAAATAAAATCACTGTACCAATTATTCAGGTATGTATATATATATAAGATCCGTAGTAAATTCCCCGTCCTACATGTAAGTAAATACAAATAAAAAATATAGATGCTCCATTTGCATGTAAGGTTCGGATAATTCAACCATTATTTACGTCTCGGCAGATGTGTACTACACTACTGAATGCTATTTCAATATTTGATGTATAATGTATAGCTAAAAATAGTCCAGTTACGATTTGAATTACCAAACATAACCCTAATAGGGATCCAAAATTTCATCAAAATGAAATATTTGTTGGGGCAGGTAAGTCAATTAAAGAGTTATTAATAATTTTAATTAAAGGATGTCTTAATCGTAAGGGTTTATTCATTAGTAATTATCTTATTTTACGAATAGGTCCCTGATTAATATTGGTGATTTTAACAACTGCTAGTAGTGCTAAAAATAAATAAATTATTATTATTATTGTAATAATGAATGTTGGTCTATTATATAATTTTTCTAAAGATATTGTTATTTCTTGATAATTGATTGAATTATCAATATTTATAGTTTCGGTGTTTTTGAAAAAGTCTATAAATATAGATATATCTAGAATAATTAATATATAGTAATTGATTTAGGCTGAAATATTTCGTTTGATGCAATTCTTGTAATGTAAATAAATAATACTAGTATACCACCAAGAAATGTTAAAAATAAAATATATGATAATCAATATCTTTCTATTATTGTTCCTGTTATTAATCCAACTAGGAATGTTTGAAGGATAATAAAAAGCATTATTGATATTTGGTGTCTTAATTTAATAAAATTAATATTTATTACATTTGATAATGATATAATTATTATTTTGATCATTTCAGGGGTTAGTTTATTTAAAATATCGGTTTTGGGGACCGATGATGGAAGCTTTTCCACCTCTGAAGTTTTAAAAGTGGGGGCTGGACTTATTTCCGGTTTACAAGACCGGCGTTTTTTTTAAACTACTAAAACTAATGTTTATATTCTCTATTTTTACTTCTTTATTGATTTATTTTGCTGGTGTTTATGTTTTTTCTTCTAAACGTAAACATTTATTAATGGTTCTTTTGAGATTAGAATATATTGTTCTTTCTTTATTTATATTAGTTATTGTTTTTCTTATTGAGTTTGATTATGATTATTTTTTTCCTGTTATTTTTTTAGTTTTTTCTGTTTGTGAGGGTGCTTTAGGTCTTTCTATTTTAGTTTCAATAATTCGTTCTCATGGTAATGATTTTTTTAATTCTTTTGGTTTATCTTTATGTTAAAGTATTTATTTATAACTATTTTTTTGATCCCTCTTTGTTTATTAAATAATTTTTGATGGTTGGTTCATTCTTTAATGTTTCTGTCGAGTTTTGTTTTTATAATTTGTGTTTATTCATATGCTGGTTTGAATATAATTAGATATTATTTTGGTATTGATTATTTTTCTTTTAGTTTAATTTTACTTAGTTTTTGGATTTGTTCTTTAATAATCACTGCTAGAGGTTCAGTTTATTTAAGTTCATATCATTCTAATTTTTTTGTTTTTATGGTTTTGATTTTAATAATTATGCTTTATTGTTCATTTGCTAGATTAAGTCTTCTTTCTTTTTATATTTTTTTTGAGGCTAGATTAGTTCCTACTTTACTTTTAATTTTGGGTTGGGGTTATCAACCTGAGCGTTTGCAGGCTGGTGTTTATTTAATTTTTTATACTTTGGTTGCTAGATTACCTTTATTATTAGTTTTATTTAAGGTTTATGATTTTTCTAATACTTTATATTTTCCTTTATTGGTTGATTTTGGTTCTTATTATTTTATGTTTTATGTATTTATAATTTTGGCTTTTTTAGTTAAGATACCTATATTTTTGGTTCATTTATGACTTCCTAAGGCTCATGTAGAGGCCCCTATTTCAGGTAGAATAATTCTTGCTGGTGTTTTATTAAAGTTAGGTGGTTATGGTATTTTTCGTGTTATAAAGGTTATTTCTTATTTGGGTTTAAAGTTTAATTATTTTTGATTATCTTTAGGTTTATCTGGGGGTGTTATTGTAAGATTTATTTGTTTTCGTCAGGTTGATTTAAAGTCTTTAATTGCATATTCTTCTGTTGCTCATATAAGAATGGTTATTGGTGGATTGATGACTATGAATTGATGAGGTTGTGTAGGTTCTCTTTCTCTAATGGTTGGTCATGGTTTATGTTCTTCTGGTTTATTTTGTTTATCTAATATTATTTATGAACGTTTAGGTACACGAAGATTATTAATTAACAAGGGTATAATTAATTTGATGCCAAGAATGGCTTTATGATGATTTCTTTTAAGATCATCAAATATGGCTGCTCCTCCTTCTTTAAATTTGGTAGGTGAAATTAGATTATTAAATAGAATTATATCTTGATCTTCTTTTAGATTCTTTGCTTTGATTTGTTTATCTTTTTTTAGAGCTGTTTATACTTTGTATATATATTCTTATTCTCAGCATGGGAATTATTATTCTGGTGTTTATACTTGTTCTCTTGGTTATTTTCGTGAATATCATCTTTTACTTGTACATTGATTGCCTTTAAATATTCTCTGTTTAAAGGGTGAATATTTCTTTGTTTAGTTTGCTTAAGTATTTTAATTAAAAATATTGTTTTGTGGAATCAATGATATGAAGTTTTTCATCTTAGGCCGTGAATTTATTTTCTATTTGTTCTTTGAGTTTTTTTTCTTTGTTTATTTCGAGAACTATAATTTTTATTTTAGGTATTTATTATTTAATAATTGATTATAGAGTTTTTGTTGAGTGAGAGCTTTTCAATTTAAATGGTTCTATAGTTGTTATAACTTTAATTTTGGATTGAATATCTCTTATTTTTATATCTTTTGTTATATATATTTCTTCTTTGGTTATTTATTATAGAGAGGATTATATATCTGGTGAAAAGAATATAAATCGTTTTATTATTATTGTTTTAATATTTATTCTTTCTATAGGTTTTTTAATTATTAGTCCTAATTTAATTAGAATTTTATTGGGTTGAGATGGTTTAGGTTTAGTTTCTTATTGTTTAGTTATTTATTATCAAAATGTAAAATCTTATAGTGCTGGTATATTAACTGCACTTTCTAATCGTATTGGTGATGTTTCTATTTTAATTTCTATTGCATGAATGTTAAATTTTGGTGGTTGAAATTATATTTATTATTATGATTTTATTTCTAATTCTTTTGAAATAAAGCTCATTACTATATTAATTGTTTTAGCAGCTATAACTAAGAGAGCTCAGATTCCTTTCTCTTCATGACTTCCTGCTGCTATAGCAGCTCCTACTCCTGTTTCTGCTTTAGTTCATTCTTCTACTCTTGTTACTGCTGGTGTTTATTTATTAATTCGTTTTAGACCAATATTGGATACTTATAATTGTGGTTGATTTTTACTTTTAATTGGTTGTATAACTATATTTATGGCTGGATTGGGTGCTAATTTTGAATTTGATTTGAAGAAGATTATTGCTCTTTCTACTTTAAGACAACTTGGTTTAATAATAAGAATTTTGGCTATGGGTTATCCAAAGCTTGCATTTTTTCATTTATTGGCTCATGCTTTATTTAAGGCATTATTATTTATATGTGCAGGTTCAATAATTCATAATTTGAAGGATTCTCAGGATATTCGTTTTATAGGATCAATTGTTAATTTCATACTTTTAACTTCAGTTTGTTTTAATGTTTCTAGTTTATCTTTGTGTGGAATACCTTTTTTAGCGGGATTTTATTCGAAGGATTTAATTCTTGAGATGGTTTGTTTAAGATGAATTAATTGTTTAATTTTTTTCTTTATTTTTTTTCTACTGGTTTAACTGCTTCTTATTCTTTTCGTTTGTTTTATTATTCAATATCTGGTGATAATAATTTTTATTCTAGATTTTCTTTTGATGATAAGGGTTATTATATTTCATTTGGAATAATTGGTCTATTGTTTGTTGCTGTTTTTGGTGGTAGTCTTTTATCTTGATTAATTTTTCCTATTCCTCATGTGATTGCTTTACCTTATTATTTAAAGTTTTTAACTATTACAGTTGTTATTTTAGGTGCTTATTTAGGTTATCTTATTTCTAATTTTGATTTTTCTCATAATTTATTTTCTTTAAGTATACTTTCTTTTGTTAGATTTGCTGGTTCTACATGATTTATAACTTTTCTTTCTACTAAGTTTATTAGATATATTCCTTTAAAAATAGGTTATTATTCATCTAAGTCATTTGATTATGGTTGAGGTGAATTACTTGGTGGTCAAGGTTTAAATAGATTATTTATTTATTTAATTGGTTATATTCAAGGTTGATATGATTCTAATTTCAAGATTTATCTTTTAACTTTTATTTTTTGAATATTTATTTTGGTAATATTGTTTTTCGTTTACTTAAATAGCTTATAATTAGAGCGTGACACTGAAGATGTTAAGGAAGTATTTTTACTTTTAGGTATTTATAAATATAGATATATTATTTTTACAGTGAAAATGTAATGTTTTATTTAAATTATATAAATTTTAGAAATGTTAACGGAGTTTAACCGCTAATATAAAAAGTTAGCAGCTTTCATATTGGCTTTACATTTCCTTAATTGGAACTATTATAGTTCAATTATATTATTAACAGTAATACGCCTCTTTTTGGCTTCAATTAATAAGAATAAGGGTAGTACATACCAATCTTTCAGGTCGAAACTGACTGCAATATTTCGCTTCTTATTCTATTTAAGGTTGATTGATATTATCAATACTTTTTGAATGCAACCCAAATGTTATATTTAACTACAACCCTTTATTCTGCTCATTGTAATGCTCCTTGGTTTCATTCATGGTATAGTCCGCCTAATAGAACTAGAATAAAAAATATTGTTGATACTGTTCAGATTATAATGTCTGAAGTTTTAAAAATAATTACAATTGGTAGAATTAGTGCAATTTCTACATCAAAAATTAAAAAGATTACTATGATTAGGAAGAATCGTAGTGAGAATGGTATTCGTGCTGATCTTTTTGGATCTAACCCACATTCAAATGGTGATCTTTTTTCTCGATCATTAATTAATTTTTTTGATAGTGTTGTTGCCAGGATTATAACAATTATTGGAATAATAAATCTAATGAAAACTCTTGTGGATAGAATTAGAATTGTTTTTCTTGATTTATATCAAGCTTTCTGATTGGAAGTCAAATGTACTATTTATACTAGAAAAACAATTATCTACCTCATCAATAAATAGAGATATATAAGAATAATCATACTACGTCTACGAAGTGTCAGTATCATGCTGCTGCTTCAAATCCAAAGTGGTGTCTTGGTGAGAATTGATTTATTGAGTGTCGAAGTAGACATGTTGATAAAAAGATTGTTCCAATAATTACGTGTAAACCATGGAATCCTGTTGCAACAAAGAATGTTGATCCATAAACTGCATCTGCAATGGTAAAAGGTGCTTCTCAATATTCATATGCTTGAAGTATTGTAAAGTATAGTCCTAATAACACTGTGAAGAATAATCCTTGTAGTGCTTGAGTATGATTAGATTCCATTAAACTATGATGTGCTCATGTTACTGTTACTCCTGATGCTAAAAGAATAGCTGTATTAAGTAATGGAATTTGTATAGGGTTAAAGGGTTGAATTCCTATTGGAGGTCATAGTATTCCTAGTTCAATTGTTGGTGCTAATCTTCTTCTAAAGAATGCTCAAAAAAAAGAAACGAAAAATAATACCTCTGATGCAATAAATAAAATTATTCCTCATCGTAATCCAATTGATACAAATCCTGTATGTAATCCTTGATATGTTCCTTCTCGTACTACATCTCGTCATCATTGAATTATGGTTAGTAGGGTAATTCCAAATCCAATTATGAATAAGTTAATATTAAATAGGTGGAATCATTTTGCTAGTCCTGATACTAGGACTATTGCTCCAATTGCTCCTGTTAATGGTCAAGGTCTATAGTCTACTAAGTGGAATGGGTGGTTTGAGTGAGTTGTTAACATAGGTTTAATATACTTCTCTAGAATATAGAGTTCTTAGAATTGAGAAAACATAGGCTTGAATTATTGCTACTGCTGATTCTAGAATTAATAGAAGTATTTTTCCAATAATTAGTAATGAGATTAAGTTTATTGCTATAGATGGTCCTGTGTTTCCTAATAAGGTTAATAATAAGTGTCCTGCAATTATATTTGCTGCCAACCGTACCGCTAATGTACCTGGTCGAATAACATTACTAATTGTTTCAATTAGTACTATAAATGATATTAATGCAGGCGGTGTACCTTGTGGTACAAGGTGTGTAAATATATGATTAGTATGGTTAATTCATCCAAATAATATAAATCTTAGCCATATAGGTAGGGCAATTGCAAATGTTAATGCTAAATGTCTTGTTCTAGTAAAAATATAAGGGAATAATCCTATGAAATTGTTAAATAATATTATAATAAAAATTGAGATGAAAATGAATGTTGTTCCATTAAATGATTTTGGTCCAAGAAGTGTTTTAAATTCATTATGTAAGGTTAAATTTAGTTTATTTCAGATAATGTTAATTCGTGATGGTGTAAGTCAAAATAGTGATGGGATTGATAATAGTCCTAGAAATGTTCTAGTTCAATTTAATGATAAATTAAAGATGTTAGTTGATGGGTCAAATGTTGAGAATAGATTTGTTATCATTTTCAATCTAAGTTTTTTATTTCAATTGTTCCTTTTTCTGCTCTTTTAATAAGGTTAGGTTTAAATGAGAAGAAGTTTATTTGATTAAACAAGATTAATGTAGCTGAAAATATAATGAATAGTGAGAATCATATAAGAGGGGATATTTGAGGGATTTGGATATAATTTCCCCATCAGAAGTAGTCGTTAATTTACTATTATTTGGTTTAAGAGACCATTACTTACTTTCAGTCATCTGATGAATTTCAAGGTGTACTAATTTTTTTAGTTACTTTAGATTGACACTCTAATGTTATTTATTTTAACTAACTCCTTAAATTATCTTAGATAATCACTTAATAAATAAATTTACTGAAGTTCTTTCAATTACAATTGGTATAAATCTGTGGTTTGCTCCACAGATTTCTGAGCATTGTCCAAAGAATAATCCAGGTCGATTTATTGTGAATGTTCCTTGATTTAACCGACCTGGCGTTGCATCAATTTTAACCCCTAATGCAGGAACTGCTCATGAGTGTAGAACATCTGATGCTCTTGTTAATACTCGTACTTCTGTATTTATTGGTAGGATTGTTCGGTTATCTACATCTAGCAGTCGAAATCCATCATTTTCTAGGTCTTGTTCTGGTGTTATATAAGTGTCAAATTCTACGTCTATGAAGTCTGAATATTCATATCTTCAATATCATTGTCGTCCAATGGTTTTAATTGTAATTATTGCATCTACTGAATCATCAAGTAAATATAATAGTCGTAATGATGGAAGGGCAATAAAAATTAATGTAATTGCTGGTAAAGCTGTTCAGATTGTTTCAATTAAATGTCCATGAAGTATATTACGGTTAGTATAGGCAATAAATAATATATAACTTAGGGCATAACCTACAATTACTGTAATTAATAATAATACGACCATAGTATGATCATGAAAGAATGATAATTGCTCCATTAATGGTGAAGCTCCATCTTGAAGAGATAAATTTGATCATGTTGCCATTAATAAATATTTTCTAATAAAAGGTCAAACCTTTATTTGTAGAGCTTAAATCTACTGCACTAATCTGCCATATTAGAATCTAGAGATTAATGGTAATTCTGAGTAACTATGTTCTGCAGGAGGGTTATTTTGTAGTCATTCTGTTGATCTTCTTATGTTAGCTCTAAATATAATTGCTCGGTTTGTAACCATTCTTTCTCATATAATTACAATGAATATAATGATTCCTACAATAGAAATTGTAGACCCAATTCTTGATACTACGTTTCATGATGTATATGCGTCTGGGTAGTCTGAGTATCGTCGAGGTATTCCTGCTAATCCTAGGAAGTGTTGAGGAAAAAATGTTAAATTTACTCCAATGAATATAATTGTAAATTGGATTTTTAATCATGTATTATTTATAGTTAATCCTGTAAATAGTGGATATCATTGAATGACACCTCCTATAATTGCAAATACTGCTCCTATAGATAATACATAATGAAAGTGGGCTACTACATAATATGTATCATGTAATACAATATCAAGTGATGAATTTGCTAATACTAATCCTGTTAATCCACCAATTGTAAATAGGAAAATAAATCCTAGAGCTCATAGTAATGGTGGATTGAACTTGAATTTAGTTCCATATAATGTAGCTAATCATCTAAATACCTTAATTCCTGTAGGTACAGCAATAATTATTGTTGCTGATGTAAAATATGCTCGTGTGTCAACATCCATTCCTACTGTAAATATATGATGTGCTCATACAATAAATCCTATTAGTCCAATTGATAATATAGCATAAATTATACCTAATGTTCCAAATGATTCAATTTTTCCTCTTTCTTGACATACAATATGTGAAATAATTCCGAATCCCGGTAGAATTAAAATATAAACTTCTGGGTGTCCAAAGAATCAAAATAGATGTTGATATAGAATTGGGTCACCCCCTCCTGCAGGGTCAAAGAATGATGTATTTAAATTTCGATCTGTTAATAATATAGTAATAGCTCCTGCTAAAACTGGAAGTGAAAGAAGGAGAAGTAATGCTGTAAAAGCTACAGATCATACAAATAAAGGTGTTTGATCTTAAGTTATACTTTCTGATCGTATATTAATTGCTGTTGTAATGAAATTCACTGCACCAAGAATAGATGATACACCTGCTAAGTGCAGTGAAAAAATAGCTAGATCTACAGATGCACCCCCGTGTGCAATAGCTCCTGCTAGAGGAGGGTAAACTGTTCATCCTGTACCAGCACCATTATCTACTATAGAAGATGTAAGAAGAAGGGTTAGTGAAGGTGGTAGTAATCAAAAACTTATATTATTTATTCGTGGAAATGCTATATCTGGTGCACCAATTATTAGTGGAACAAGTCAATTACCAAATCCACCAATTATAATAGGTATTACTATAAAGAAAATTATTACGAATGCGTGAGCTGTAATAATAACATTATAAATCTGGTCATCCCCAATTAGAGATCCGGGTTGGCCAAGTTCAGCACGAATAAGTATTCTTATTGATGTTCCTACTATTCCTGCTCATGCTCCAAATATGAAGTATAAAGTACCAATGTCCTTATGGTTTGTTGAGAATAATCATTTTTGTGGTAAGATGGCTGAATTTTAGGTGGTAGACTGTAAATCTACTTATGAGATGTTTTCTCTCTTATCATATTTAGGTCTTATATTCAATTATGATTCTAGACTGCAATTCTAGAGGTGTAAAATTTTACTAAGGCCTAAAAGATTATTCTTTTAATTATAACTTTGAAGGTTATTAGTTTGATTAACTTAAGTCGTTAGTATAATGAAATTAAGGTTGATGTTGAAATCAATCCTATTGTTGAAATTATTACTGTTATAGGAAGAATGATTCTTGATTTTTGGGACTTTATCTTTATAGATCACGAATTTTCTGTGTATGATATAATTAGAGCTGAGAATCTAATATGTATATAGTAGTAGAGTGTAATTGTAGTTAATACAACTATAATAGTTATAATAGTTGTTCTATTGTTTTCTATTAATGATTGTATTACAATTCATTTTGGTAAGAATCCAAGGAATGGTGGTAGTCCACCTAAAGATAATAAATATAAGAATATTATGAATTTAATTTCGGTTTTTATATTTCTGGCTGAATAAATTTGATTTATGAAAAATAAATTTATTTGCTTAAATAATAAAACTGTAATTAATCTTAATAGTGAGTAAATAATGAAGTATAGTTCTCAGATGTTTTCTCTGACTGTTAATGATCTAATTATTCAACCTAGATGTCTGATTGATGAATATGCTAAAAGTTGACGTAAGGATGTTTGATTTAAACCTCCTATTGCCCCAATAATAATTCTTAAGATAATAATTGTTCAAATAAAAGTTCTTAATTGAATACAATAAGATAAGACCATTATTGGGGCGATTTTTTGTCATGTTATTAATGTTAAACAATTATTTCATCTTGATGCTCCTATAACTTCTGGAAATCAGAAATGGAAAGGTGCAGCTCCAATCTTTAATAATAGTCTAGATCTAATTATTATTGATGGGATAAATTCTGTTTCCCATCCCATGGGATATTTTATTTGAATCAGCAAAATTGAAAATAATAATATTGTCGATGCTATTGCTTGGACAATAAAATATTTAATTGATGATTCGTTTATTATTATATTTTTATTTCTTGTTAGGAGCGGCATAAATGAAAGTAAGTTGATCTCAAGTCCTATTCAAACCCCAAATCAGGAATTTGATGAAATGGACAGGATCGTTCCTATCATTAATGTTGATAGGAATATATTATATATATTATATTATAATAACCTATTTTAAGCTAAAAACATAAGTAGCTATAATCCTAGGTAAATAAGTGCATTAAAATAATCAATTGATAATGTTAAGATGAACTTATTATCTTTTAATTTCAATTAAATGTAATATATTAATATAAATTATTTATTATATATATATATATATAAAAAATAAAATGAGCAGGATAAATTAATCCTAATTAAACAAAATAATACATAAATGAATTTCAAAAAAAAACTTTCGATATATATATTAAATAAATGAAGTGCCTGATTAAAGGGTTACCTTGATAGGGTAAATAAAGTAAATAAAATTACCTTCATTAAAATTACATAAGATAGAATTAAACTACCTCCTTTAGTATCAAAAACTAACGTGCATCATACACCTTAATGTAAAAAGGTAAGCTAAACAAGCTAATGGGTTCATACCCCATTTATAGAGTTATCAATCCTCTCCTTTTTATTGACCAACAACTCTACAAAACTTCTCTTCCTATCAACATTAATGATAGGAACGATCCTGTCCATTTCATCAAATTCCTAATTTGGGGTTTGAATAGGACTTGAGATCAACTTACTTTCATTTATTCCACTCCTAACAAGAAATAAAAATATAATAATAAACGAATCATCAATTAAATATTTTATTGTCCAAGCAATAGCATCGACAATATTATTATTTTCAATTTTGCTGATTCAAATAAAATATCCCATGGGATGGGAAACAGAACTTATCCCATCAATAATAATTAGATCTAGACTATTATTAAAGATTGGAGCTGCACCTTTCCATTTCTGATTTCCAGAAGTTATAGGAGCATCAAGATGAAATAATTGTTTAACATTAATAACATGACAAAAGTCGCCCCAATAATGGTCTTATCTTATTGTATTCAATGAAGAACTTTTATTTGAACAATTATTATCTTAAGAATTATTATTGGGGCAATAGGAGGTTTAAATCAAACATCCTTACGACAACTTTTAGCATATTCATCAATCAGATATCTAGGTTGAATAATTAGATCATTAACAGTCAGAGAAAACATCTGAGAACTATACTTCATTATTTACTCACTATTAAGATTAATTATAGTTTTATTATTTAAGCAAATAAATTTATTTTTCATAAATAAAATTTATTCAGCCAGAAATATAAAAACCGAAATTAAATTCATAATATTCTTATATTTATTATCTTTAGGTGGACTACCACCATTCCTTGGATTCTTACCAAAATGAATTGTAATACAATCATTAATAGAAAACAATATAACAACTATTATAACTATTATAGTTGTATTAACTACAATTACACTCTACTACTATATACGTATTAGATTCTCAGCTCTAATTATATCATACACAGAAAATTCGTGATCTATAAAGATAAAGTCCCAAAAATCAAGAATCATTCTTCCTATAACAGTAATAATTTCAACAATAGGATTGATTTCAACATCAACCTTAATTTCATTATACTAACGACTTAAGTTAATCAAACTAATAACCTTCAAAGTTATAATTAAAAGAATAATCTTTTAGGCCTTAGTAAAATTTTACACCTCTAGAATTGCAGTCTAGAATCATAATTGAATATAAGACCTAAATATGATAAGAGAGAAAACATCTCATAAGTAGATTTACAGTCTACCACCTAAAATTCAGCCATCTTACCGCAAAAATAATTATTCTCAACAAACCATAAGGACATTGGTACTTTATACTTCATATTTGGAGCATGAGCAGGAATAGTAGGAACATCAATAAGAATACTTATTCGTGCTGAACTTGGCCAACCAGGATCTCTAATTGGGGATGACCAGATTTATAATGTTATTATTACAGCTCACGCATTCGTAATAATTTTCTTTATAGTAATACCTATTATAATTGGTGGATTTGGTAATTGACTTGTTCCACTAATAATTGGTGCATCAGATATAGCATTACCACGAATAAATAATATAAGTTTTTGATTACTACCACCTTCACTAACCCTTCTTCTTACATCTTCTATAGTAGATAATGGTGCTGGTACAGGATGAACAGTTTACCCTCCTCTAGCAGGAGCTATTGCACACGGGGGTGCATCTGTAGATCTAGCTATTTTTTCACTGCACTTAGCAGGTGTATCATCTATTCTTGGTGCAGTGAATTTCATTACAACAGCAATTAATATACGATCAGAAAGTATTACTTTAGATCAAACACCTTTATTTGTATGATCTGTAGCTATTACAGCATTACTTCTCCTTCTTTCACTTCCAGTTTTAGCAGGAGCTATTACTATATTATTAACAGATCGAAATTTAAATACATCATTCTTTGACCCTGCAGGAGGGGGTGACCCAATTCTATATCAACATCTATTTTGATTCTTTGGACACCCAGAAGTTTATATTTTAATTCTACCGGGATTCGGAATTATTTCACATATTGTATGTCAAGAAAGAGGAAAAATTGAATCATTTGGAACATTAGGTATAATTTATGCTATATTATCAATTGGACTAATAGGATTTATTGTATGAGCACATCATATATTTACAGTAGGAATGGATGTTGACACACGAGCATATTTTACATCAGCAACAATAATTATTGCTGTACCTACAGGAATTAAGGTATTTAGATGATTAGCTACATTATATGGAACTAAATTCAAGTTCAATCCACCATTATTATGAGCTCTAGGATTTATTTTCCTATTTACAATTGGTGGATTAACAGGATTAGTATTAGCAAATTCATCACTTGATATTGTATTACATGATACATATTATGTAGTAGCCCACTTTCATTATGTATTATCTATAGGAGCAGTATTTGCAGTTATAGGAGGTGTCATTCAATGATATCCACTATTTACAGGATTAACTATAAATAATACATGATTAAAAATCCAATTTACAATTATTTTCATTGGAGTAAATTTAACATTCTTTCCTCAACACTTCCTAGGATTAGCAGGAATACCTTGACGATACTCAGACTACCCAGACGCATATACATCATGAAACGTAGTATCAAGAATTGGGTCTACAATTTCTATTGTAGGAATCATTATATTCATTGTAATTATATGAGAAAGAATGGTTACAAACCGAGCAATTATATTTAGAGCTAACATAAGAAGATCAACAGAATGACTACAAAATAACCCTCCTGCAGAACATAGTTACTCAGAATTACCATTAATCTCTAGATTCTAATATGGCAGATTAGTGCAGTAGATTTAAGCTCTACAAATAAAGGTTTGACCTTTTATTAGATAATATTTATTAATGGCAACATGATCAAATTTATCTCTTCAAGATGGAGCTTCACCATTAATGGAGCAATTATCATTCTTTCATGATCATACTATGGTCGTATTATTATTAATTACAGTAATTGTAGGTTATGCCCTAAGTTATATATTATTTATTGCCTATACTAACCGTAATATACTTCATGGACATTTAATTGAAACAATCTGAACAGCTTTACCAGCAATTACATTAATTTTTATTGCCCTTCCATCATTACGACTATTATATTTACTTGATGATTCAGTAGATGCAATAATTACAATTAAAACCATTGGACGACAATGATATTGAAGATATGAATATTCAGACTTCATAGACGTAGAATTTGACACTTATATAACACCAGAACAAGACCTAGAAAATGATGGATTTCGACTGCTAGATGTAGATAACCGAACAATCCTACCAATAAATACAGAAGTATGAGTATTAACAAGAGCATCAGATGTTCTACACTCATGAGCAGTTCCTGCATTAGGGGTTAAAATTGATGCAACGCCAGGTCGGTTAAATCAAGGAACATTCACAATAAATCGACCTGGATTATTCTTTGGACAATGCTCAGAAATCTGTGGAGCAAACCACAGATTTATACCAATTGTAATTGAAAGAACTTCAGTAAATTTATTTATTAAGTGATTATCTAAGATAATTTAAGGAGTTAGTTAAAATAAATAACATTAGAGTGTCAATCTAAAGTAACTAAAAAAATTAGTACACCTTGAAATTCATCAGATGACTGAAAGTAAGTAATGGTCTCTTAAACCAAATAATAGTAAATTAACGACTACTTCTGATGGGGAAATTATATCCAAATCCCTCAAATATCCCCTCTTATATGATTCTCACTATTCATTATATTTTCAGCTACATTAATCTTGTTTAATCAAATAAACTTCTTCTCATTTAAACCTAACATTATTAAAAGAGCAGAAAAAGGAACAATTGAAATAAAAAACTTAAATTGAAAATGATAACAAATCTATTCTCAACATTTGACCCATCAACTAACATCTTTAATTTATCATTAAATTGAACTAGAACATTTCTAGGACTATTATTAATCCCATCACTATTTTGACTTACACCATCACGAATTAACATTATCTGAAATAAACTAAATTTAACCTTACATAATGAATTTAAAACACTTCTTGGACCAAAATCATTTAATGGAACAACATTCATTTTCATCTCAATTTTTATTATAATATTATTTAACAATTTCATAGGATTATTCCCTTATATTTTTACTAGAACAAGACATTTAGCATTAACATTTGCAATTGCCCTACCTATATGGCTAAGATTTATATTATTTGGATGAATTAACCATACTAATCATATATTTACACACCTTGTACCACAAGGTACACCACCTGCATTAATATCATTTATAGTACTAATTGAAACAATTAGTAATGTTATTCGACCAGGTACATTAGCAGTACGGTTGGCAGCAAATATAATTGCAGGACACTTATTATTAACCTTATTAGGAAACACAGGACCATCTATAGCAATAAACTTAATCTCATTACTAATTATTGGAAAAATACTTCTATTAATTCTAGAATCAGCAGTAGCAATAATTCAAGCCTATGTTTTCTCAATTCTAAGAACTCTATATTCTAGAGAAGTATATTAAACCTATGTTAACAACTCACTCAAACCACCCATTCCACTTAGTAGACTATAGACCTTGACCATTAACAGGAGCAATTGGAGCAATAGTCCTAGTATCAGGACTAGCAAAATGATTCCACCTATTTAATATTAACTTATTCATAATTGGATTTGGAATTACCCTACTAACCATAATTCAATGATGACGAGATGTAGTACGAGAAGAAACATATCAAGGATTACATACAGGATTTGTATCAATTGGATTACGATGAGGAATAATTTTATTTATTGCATCAGAGGTATTATTTTTCGTTTCTTTTTTTTTTGAGCATTCTTTAGAAGAAGATTAGCACCAACAATTGAACTAGGAATACTATGACCTCCAATAGGAATTCAACCCTTTAACCCTATACAAATTCCATTACTTAATACAGCTATTCTTTTAGCATCAGGAGTAACAGTAACATGAGCACATCATAGTTTAATGGAATCTAATCATACTCAAGCACTACAAGGATTATTCTTCACAGTGTTATTAGGACTATACTTTACAATACTTCAAGCATATGAATATTGAGAAGCACCTTTTACCATTGCAGATGCAGTTTATGGATCAACATTCTTTGTTGCAACAGGATTCCATGGTTTACACGTAATTATTGGAACAATCTTTTTATCAACATGTCTACTTCGACACTCAATAAATCAATTCTCACCAAGACACCACTTTGGATTTGAAGCAGCAGCATGATACTGACACTTCGTAGACGTAGTATGATTATTCTTATATATCTCTATTTATTGATGAGGTAGATAATTGTTTTTCTAGTATAAATAGTACATTTGACTTCCAATCAGAAAGCTTGATATAAATCAAGAAAAACAATTCTAATTCTATCCACAAAAGTTTTCATTAGATTTATTATTCCAATAATTGTTATAATCCTGGCAACAACACTATCAAAAAAATTAATTAATGATCGAGAAAAAAGATCACCATTTGAATGTGGGTTTGATCCAAAAAGATCAGCACGAATACCATTCTCACTACGATTCTTCCTAATCACAGTAATCTTTTTAATTTTTGATGTAGAAATTGCACTAATTCTACCAATTGTAATTATTTTTAAAACTTCAGACATTATAATCTGAACAGTATCAACAATATTTTTTATTCTAGTTCTATTAGGCGGACTATACCATGAATGAAACCAAGGAGCATTACAATGAGCAGAATAAAGGGTTGTAGTTAAATATAACATTTGGGTTGCATTCAAAAAGTATTGATAATATCAATCAACCTTAAATAGAATAAGAAGCGAAATATTGCAGTCAGTTTCGACCTGAAAGATTGGTATGTACTACCCTTATTCTTATTAATTGAAGCCAAAAAGAGGCGTATTACTGTTAATAATATAATTGAACTATAATAGTTCCAATTAAGGAAATGTAAAGCCAATATGAAAGCAGCTAACTTTTTATATTAGCGGTTAAACTCCATTAACATTTCTAAAATTTATATAGTTTAAATAAAACATTACATTTTCACTGTAAAAATAATATATCTATATTTATAAATACCTAAAAGTAAAAATACTTCCTTAACATCTTCAGTGTCACGCTCTAATTATAAGCTATTTAAGTAAACGAAAAACAATATTACCAAAATAAATATTCAAAAAATAAAAGTTAAAAGATAAATCTTGAAATTAGAATCATATCAACCTTGAATATAACCAATTAAATAAATAAATAATCTATATAAACCTTGACCACCAAGTAATTCACCTCAACCATAATCAAATGACTTAGATGAATAATAACCTATTTTTAAAGGAATATATCTAATAAACTTAGTTGAAAGAAAAGGTATAAACCATATAGAATCAGCAAATCTAACAAAAGAAAGTATACTTAAAGAAAATAAATTATGAGAAAAATCAAAATTAGAAATAAGATAACCTAAATAAGCACCTAAAATAACAACTGTAATAGTTAAAAACTTTAAATAATAAGGTAAAGCAATCACATGAGGAATAGGAAAAATTAATCAAGATAAAAGACTACCACCAAAAACAGCAACAAACAATAGACCAATTATTCCAAATGAAATATAATAACCCTTATCATCAAAAGAAAATCTAGAATAAAAATTATTATCACCAGATATTGAATAATAAGACAAACGAAAAGAATAAGAAGCAGTTAAACCAGTAGAAAAAAATTAAACAATTAATTCATATTAAAAACAAACCATCTCAAGAATTAAATCCTTCGAATAAAATCCCGCTAAAAAAGGTATTCCACACAAAGATAAACTAGAAACATTAAAACAAACTGAAGTTAAAGGTATGAAATTAACAATTGATCCTATAAAACGAATATCCTGAGAATCCTTCAAATTATGAATTATTGAACCTGCACATATAAATAATAATGCCTTAAATAAAGCATGAGCCAATAAATGAAAAAATGCAAGCTTTGGATAACCCATAGCCAAAATTCTTATTATTAAACCAAGTTGTCTTAAAGTAGAAAGAGCAATAATCTTCTTCAAATCAAATTCAAAATTAGCACCCAATCCAGCCATAAATATAGTTATATAACCAATTAAAAGTAAAAATCAACCACAATTATAAGTATCCAATATTGGTCTAAAACGAATTAATAAATAAACACCAGCAGTAACAAGAGTAGAAGAATGAACTAAAGCAGAAACAGGAGTAGGAGCTGCTATAGCAGCAGGAAGTCATGAAGAGAAAGGAATCTGAGCTCTCTTAGTTATAGCTGCTAAAACAATTAATATAGTAATGAGCTTTATTTCAAAAGAATTAGAAATAAAATCATAATAATAAATATAATTTCAACCACCAAAATTTAACATTCATGCAATAGAAATTAAAATAGAAACATCACCAATACGATTAGAAAGTGCAGTTAATATACCAGCACTATAAGATTTTACATTTTGATAATAAATAACTAAACAATAAGAAACTAAACCTAAACCATCTCAACCCAATAAAATTCTAATTAAATTAGGACTAATAATAAAAAAACCTATAGAAAGAATAAATATTAAAACAATAATAATAAAACGATTTATATTCTTTTCACCAGATATATAATCCTCTCTATAATAAATAACCAAAGAAGAAATATATATAACAAAAGATATAAAAATAAGAGATATTCAATCCAAAATTAAAGTTATAACAACTATAGAACCATTTAAATTGAAAAGCTCTCACTCAACAAAAACTCTATAATCAATTATTAAATAATAAATACCTAAAATAAAAATTATAGTTCTCGAAATAAACAAAGAAAAAAAACTCAAAGAACAAATAGAAAATAAATTCACGGCCTAAGATGAAAAACTTCATATCATTGATTCCACAAAACAATATTTTTAATTAAAAAACTTAAGCAAACTAAACAAAGAAATATTCACCCTTTAAACAGAGAATATTTAAAGGCAATCAATGTAAAAGTAAAAGATGATATTCACGAAAATAACCAAGAGAACAAGTATAAACACCAGAATAATAATTCCCATGCTGAGAATAAGAATATATATACAAAGTATAAACAGCTCTAAAAAAAGATAAAAAAATCAAAGCAAAGAATCTAAAAGAAGATCAAGATATAATTCTATTTAATAATCTAATTTCACCTACCAAATTTAAAGAAGGAGGAGCAGCCATATTTGATGATCTTAAAAGAAATCATCATAAAGCCATTCTTGGCATCAAATTAATTATACCCTAGTTAATTAATAATCTTCATCTACCTAAACGTTCATAAATAATATTAGATAAACAAAATAAACCAGAAGAACATAAACCATGACCAACCATTAGAGAAAGAGAACCTACACAACCTCATCAATTCATAGTCATCAATCCACCAATAACCATTCTTATATGAGCAACAGAAGAATATGCAATTAAAGACTTTAAATCAACCTGACGAAAACAAATAAATCTTACAATAACACCCCCAGATAAACCTAAAGATAATCAAAAATAATTAAACTTTAAACCCTAATAAGAAATAACCTTTATAACACGAAAAATACCATAACCACCTAACTTTAATAAAACACCAGCAAGAATTATTCTACCTGAAATAGGGGCCTCTACATGAGCCTTAGGAAGTCATAAATGAACCAAAAATATAGGTATCTTAACTAAAAAAGCCAAAATTATAAATACATAAAACATAAAATAATAAGAACCAAAATCAACCAATAAAGGAAAATATAAAGTATTAGAAAAATCATAAACCTTAAATAAAACTAATAATAAAGGTAATCTAGCAACCAAAGTATAAAAAATTAAATAAACACCAGCCTGCAAACGCTCAGGTTGATAACCCCAACCCAAAATTAAAAGTAAAGTAGGAACTAATCTAGCCTCAAAAAAAATATAAAAAGAAAGAAGACTTAATCTAGCAAATGAACAATAAAGCATAATTATTAAAATGAAAACCATAAAAACAAAAAAATTAGAATGATATGAACTTAAATAAACTAACCCTCTAGCAGTGATTATTAAAGAACAAATCCAAAAACTAAGTAAAATTAAACTAAAAGAAAAATAATCAATACCAAAATAATATCTAATTATATTCAAATCAGCATATGAATAAACACAAATTATAAAAACAAAACTCGACAGAAACATTAAAGAATGAACCAAACATCAACAATTATTTAATAAACAAAGAGGGATCAAAAAAATAGTTATAAATAAATACTTTAACATAAAGATAAACCAAAAGAATTAAAAAAATCATTACCATGAGAACGAATTATTGAAACTAAAATAGAAAGACCTAAAGCACCCTCACAAACAGAAAAAACTAAAAAAGTAACAGGAAAAAAATAATCATAATCAAACTCAATAAGAAAAACAATAACTAATATAAATAAAGAAAGAACAATATATTCTAATCTCAAAAGAACCATTAATAAATGTTTACGTTTAGAAGAAAAAACATAAACACCAGCAAAATAAATCAATAAAGAAGTAAAAATAGAGAATATAAACATTAGTTTTAATAGTTTAAAAAAAACGCCGGTCTTGTAAACCGGAAATAAGTCCAGCCCCCACTTTTAAAACTTCAGAGGTGGAAAAGCTTCCATCATCGGTCCCCAAAACCGATATTTTAAATAAACTAACCCCTGAAATGATCAAAATAATAATTATATCATTATCAAATGTAATAAATATTAATTTTATTAAATTAAGACACCCAATATCAATAATGCTTTTTATTATCCTTCAAACATTCCTAGTTGGATTAATAACAGGAACAATAATAGAAAGATATTGATTATCATATATTTTATTTTTAACATTTCTTGGTGGTATACTAGTATTATTTATTTACATTACAAGAATTGCATCAAACGAAATATTTCAGCCTAAATCAATTACTATAATTATTACATTAATAATGTGAGTATTTATCATATCAATATTAATTATTCTAGATATATATATATTTATAGACTTTTTCAAAAACACCGAAACTATAAATATTGATAATTCAATCAATTATCAAGAAATAACAATATCTTTTGAAAAATTATATAATAGACCAACATTCATTATTACAATAATAATAATAATTTATTTATTTTTAGCACTACTAGCAGTTGTTAAAATCACCAATATTAATCAGGGACCTATTCGTAAAATAAGATAATTACTAATGAATAAACCCTTACGATTAAGAAATCCTTTAATTAAAATTATTAATAACTCTTTAATTGACTTACCTGCCCCAACAAATATTTCATTTTGATGAAATCTTGGATCCCTATTAGGGTTATGTTTGGTAATTCAAATCGTAACTGGACTATTTTTAGCTATACATTATACATCAAATATTGAAATAGCATTCAGTAGTGTAGTACACATCTGCCGAGACGTAAATAATGGTTGAATTATCCGAACCTTACATGCAAATGGAGCATCTATATTTTTTATTTGTATTTACTTACATGTAGGACGGGGAATTTACTACAGATATTATATATATATATACATACCTGAATAATTGGTACAGTGATTTTATTTTTAGTTATAGCAACTGCATTTATAGGATATGTCTTACCCTGAGGCCAAATATCTTTTTGAGGTGCAACAGTAATTACTAATTTATTATCAGCAATCCCATACTTAGGAACAGATTTAGTCCAATGAGTATGAGGAGGATTCGCTGTTGATAATGCAACATTAAATCGATTCTTCACATTCCATTTTGTATTACCATTTATTATTGCTGCTATAGCAGCAATTCATTTATTTTTTCTTCACCAAACAGGATCTAATAATCCTCTTGGACTAAATGGAGATATTGAAAAAATTCCATTCCATCCATACTTTACCTTTAAGGATTCTATTACATTTGTAATAATAACATCATTATTAATTATACTATGTTTAATCAATCCTTACCTATTAGGAGATCCAGATAACTTTGTACCTGCCAACCCATTAGTAACACCAGTTCACATTCAACCAGAGTGATATTTCCTATTTGCATATGCAATTCTACGATCTATCCCTAATAAGTTAGGAGGTGTTATTGCATTATTTTTATCAATTAGAATCTTAATAATTTTACCATTTTATAATAAAACACCATTCCGAGGCATTCAATTTTACCCTATTAATCAAATTTTATTCTGAATTATAGTAGTTGTTGTATGCTTGCTAACGTGAATTGGTAAACGACCTGTTGAAGAACCTTATATTATAACAGGTCAAATCTTAACAATTATTTACTTTACATATTTCTTAATTAATGTCCATGTTGCAAACGCATGAGATAAATTAATTAAGGAATAAAGTTAATTAGCTTAGGAAAAGCATATGTTTTGAAAACATAAAATTAGAAGTTTAACTCTTCTATTAACTTTTCTCAAAAAATTTCACTAAACAAATGAGATAAATAAAATCTTTAAACCAACAAAGAAAATAAAAAAATTCAAAGATAAAGGTAAAAAACTTTTTCAAGCTAAGTACATTAATTTATCGTAACGAAACCGTGGTAATGTCCCACGAACCCAAATAAAACCAAAAGATATAATAGCAAGCTTAATAAAAAATATAAAAGAATAAAAATCACCGCCTAAAAAAATTAAAGCCAATAACATTCTTATGAAGACAATTCTAGTATATTCAGCTAAAAAAATTAAAGTAAAACCACCCACACCATATTCAATATTAAATCCTGAAACTAACTCAGATTCCCCTTCAGCAAAATCAAAAGGAGTACGATTAGTTTCAGCTAAACAAGAAGCAAAACAAGCTAAAGCTAAAGGAAAAGAAATAATAATAAATCAACAATAAAGCTGATAATTTATAAAATCAAACATATTAAAACTACCAATTAAAATAATTAAAGACAATAAAATTAAAGCTAAACTAACTTCATAAGAAATTGTTTGAGCAACAGAACGAAGAGAACCTAATAATGAATAATTTGAATTAGAAGATCAACCAGCAATTATAATAGTATAAACACCTAATCTAGTACAACATAAAAAAAATAAAAATCCATAAGAAAAAGAACACATATAAGTTAAATAAGGAAAAATTACTCAGATGGCTAAAGAAATCATTAAATTAAAAACAGGGGAAAAATAATAAAGTAGGTAATTAGATATAATAGGAATTGGCTGCTCCTTACAAATTAACTTAATAGCATCTCTAAATGGCTGAGGAATTCCAACAAAACCTACCTTATTTGGACCCTTTCGAGTCTGAATATAACCTAAAACCTTACGCTCTAATAAAGTTAAAAAGGCAACACTAATTAAAACACAAATAACCAATAAAAGAAAATTCAAAGTAAATATAAATAAATCATAAAGTATCAATACTATTTGTAGAAAAAATCTACATAAATGAACTCTAAATTCAACACATTTATCTGTCAAAATAGTAAATAAATTAATATTAATCAATATAACAAAAAATATTTTAACCATATGGTCCTTTCGTACTAATATGGATTAATAATCTTAGGATAGAAACCGACCTGGCTCACGCCGGTCTGAACTCAGATCATGTAAGAATTTAAAGGTCGAACAGACCTAATCATTGGGCTCCTGCACCCAAAATTTTTCTTAATCCAACATCGAGGTCGCAATCTGCTTTGTCGATATGAGCTCTCAAAAACAATTACGCTGTTATCCCTAAGGTAACTTAATCTTATGATCATAAATTATGGATCAAAATAACAAACATAAATAAATGATATAATAATGAAGAGTTTATCTATTCTTCATGTCACCCCAACAAAACGTCATCATTAAATATAGAAAGACAAACAAAAAACTATATAAAAGTAAAATGTCAAGCTCTATAGGGTCTTCTCGTCCTAAAGAAGAATTTAAGCCTTTTGACTCAAAAGTTAAATTCAAAAATTTATTAAGAGACAGTTGATTTCTCGTCAAGCCATTCATTCCAGCCACTAATTAAGAGACTAATGATTATGCTACCTTTGCACGGTCAAAATACCGCGGCTCTTTAAAAATACGCTCAGTGAGCAGGCCAGACCTCAAAATATAAACAAGAGGACATGTTTTTGATAAACAGGCGGAAATCAATTTTGCCTAGTTCCTTATAATAAGTTCACAAGGTAAAAATTTTATACAAATAAATATACTAATTCTATCATTATTACAAAAATTTTAAAATTAAATTAATAATCTTAATAAAAAACCTAAAATATTTATAAAATCAAAATAAAAAATAATGAACTAAAACGTAATCTTAAAGATAGCTGGTTTAAAGCTTACTATTATATTTCTATAAAATAACTTATAGGTTATTAACTTCAAAGCTTATCCCTTAAAGAATAAATAAGTTAATATTTTTACTTAAAACATTAAATAAAAACAAATAACTTTGAAAAATTAAATTTTTTCTTAAGAAACTAGATATCTTGGGAAACGATTAACATCTCATTTCTATAAATAATTTAATAATAATTATGATACATTAACTATAAATTATTTATAAATCAACCCAAATCGAGACAAGTAAAATAAATACTAAAATTTTGATAAACCCTGATACAAAAGGTACAATAAATAAAATCTACTTAAAAAAATTTAAAATAATATTTCATAAAACACTTACATTACCAATAAACTATAATTTAAAAAATCAATTCTATAAAATATACTAAGACAAAAATACAATAAAATTATTTATATTAAATAATTAAATAAAGAAAAAATAAATATAATAAAATAAATAATCAAGATATCCTGATTTGCACAGAAAAATTTTCAGTGTAAATGAAACACTTTACTAATAAGTTATATCTTGAAACTCTTCCTAGATACACTTTCCAGTACATCTACTATGTTACGACTTATCTCATCTAAATTGAAGCTACTTTAAAATAAAATAGAATAATCAATAATGAGAGCGACGGGCGATGTGTACACATCTCAGAGCCAATATCAGTTAAATTAAATAAATTAAATTACTATCAAATCCACCTTTATTAACAGTATTTCACTATCAAATCCGTTATAAACAAAAATCTATTGTAACCCACCTCACTTAACTATAAGCTGCACCTTGACCTGAAATATTTTATAATTATAAATCTTGAGAATTATAACTCTAAAAAGATTCTCTGATAACGGAGATATACAAACAAATAAATTAAGTAGAGTAAATCGTGTATTATCAATCATGGGGTAGGTTCCTCTGAATGGAATGAGATACCGCCAAATTCTTTGGGTTTAAAGACCTTAACTAATAGTACCCTGGTAAATATAATTAACATTTAAAATAATAGGGTATCTAATCCTAGTTTATTATTTAAATTTCACAGATTCATAAAAAGGGCCACAAATAAATTTTAACATTTCACCTTACAAATTTATATTTCAACCCTAATAATATAAACAACTGTTTTAACCAATAATATTCACTTGTATCAATCGTATAACCGCGGCTGCTGGCACGAATTATGCCGATACTAAATCAATTGCTAAATCCAAAATCACTTGATAATTAAATCAAATTACTGCAAAAAGAACATTTAGTCTAACAAAACTTACATATAATACAAAGAAAAAGTGAATAAACAAGCAAGAATAGAACTTTTAAAAATAAAAAATAAGAAAATTTTAAATTTATCAAATCAGGAAAAAATAAAAGATTCAAATATTTAAAGAAAAAAAAGAAAAAAACCACAAACATTAACAAAAAAAAGAAACGCCCCTAAGTATGACCACAACAACTTCTCTATTATATATAATTAAAGATTAATATGGAACATGTATAGCAATAAATGTATTATATTCTTTCTTATTTAATCTTTCTTTTCACTAATAAATAAAGAAAGATTAAATAATATAATAAATATATTTTATACAATTATGTAATTTAATATAATATGTTATTAATATGAATTCTTTTTTTTATATTAAGTTAACTTTCATATATATTAGTTAAATAAATTAATTATAGATAATTTATATAATTATATTATTATAATTAATATAATTATTTATATTAATTATAATATTTTATATTTAAATTAATAATTTTATTTATTATATCCAATTATAATAATAATAAATTACATATTATTATATATATTATATTATAATAACCTATTTTAAGCTAAAAACATAAGTAGCTATAATCCTAGGTAAATAAGTGCATTAAAATAATCAATTGATAATGGTAAGATGAACTTATAATCTTTTAATTTCAATTAAATGTAATATATTAATATAAATTATTTATTATATATATATATATAAAAAAAAAAAAATGAGCAGGATAAATTAATCCTAATTAAACAAAATAATACATAAATGAATTTCAAAAAAAATCTTTCGATTTATATATTAAATAAATGAAGTGCCTGATTAAAGGGTTACCTTGATAGGGTAAATAAAGTAAATAAAATTACCTTCATTAAAATTACATAAGATAGAATTAAACTACCTCCTTTAGTATCAAAAACTAACGTGCATCATACACCTTAATGTAAAAAGGTAAGCTAAACAAGCTAATGGGTTCATATCCCATTTATAGAGGTATCAATCCTCTCCTTTTTAATGACCAACAACTCTACAAAACTTCTCTTCCTATCAACATTAATGATAGGAACGATCCTGTCCATTTCATCAAATTCCTGATTTGGGGTTTGAATAGGACTTGAGATCAACTTACTTTCATTTATTCCGCTCCTAACAAGAAATAAAAATATAATAATAAACGAATCATCAATTAAATATTTTATTGTCCAAGCAATAGCATCGACAATATTATTATTTTCAATTTTGCTGATTCAAATAAAATATCCCATGGGATGGGAAACAGAATTTATCCCATCAATAATAATTAGATCTAGACTATTATTAAAGATTGGAGCTGCACCTTTCCATTTCTGATTTCCAGAAGTTATAGGAGCATCAAGATGAAATAATTGTTTAACATTAATAACATGACAAAAAATCGCCCCAATAATGGTCTTATCTTATTGTATTCAATTAAGAACTTTTATTTGAACAATTATTATCTTAAGAATTATTATTGGGGCAATAGGAGGTTTAAATCAAACATCCTTACGACAACTTTTAGCATATTCATCAATCAGACATCTAGGTTGAATAATTAGATCATTAACAGTCAGAGAAAACATCTGAGAACTATACTTCATTATTTACTCACTATTAAGATTAATTATAGTTTTATTGTTTAAGCAAATAAATTTATTTTTCATAAATCAAATTTATTCAGCCAGAAATATAAAAACCGAAATTAAATTCATAATATTCTTATCTTTATTATCTTTAGGTGGACTACCACCATTCCTTGGATTCTTACCAAAATGAATTGTAATACAATCATTAATAGAAAACAATATAACAACTATTATAACTATTATAGTTGTATTAACTACAATTACACTCTACTACTATATACGTATTAGATTCTCAGCTCTAATTATATCATACACAGAAAATTCGTGATCTATAAAGATAAAGTCCCAAAAATCAAGAATCATTCTTCCTATAACAGTAATAATTTCAACAATAGGATTGATTTCAACATCAACCTTAATTTCATTATACTAAGGACTTCAGTTAATCAAACTAATAACCTTCAAAGTTATAATTAAAAGAATAATCTTTTAGGCCTTAGTAAAATTTTACACCTCTAGAATTGCAGTCTAGAATCATAATTGAATATAAGACCTAAATATGATAAGAGAGAAAACATCTCATAAGTAGATTTACAGTCTACCACCTAAAATTCAGCCATCTTACCGCAAAAATGATTATTCTCAACAAACCATAAGGACATTGGTACTTTATACTTCATATTTGGAGCATGAGCAGGAATAGTAGGAACATCAGTAAGAATACTTATTCGTGCTGAACTTGGCCAACCCGTATCTCTAATTGGGGATGACCAGATTTATAATGTTATTATTACAGCTCACGCATTCGTAATAATTTTCTTTATAGTAATACCTATTATAATTGGTGGATTTGGTAATTGACTTGTTCCACTAATAATTGGTGCACCTGATATAGCATTTCCACGAATAAATAATATAAGTTTTTGATTACTACCACCTTCACTAACCCTTCTTCTTACATCTTCTATAGTAGATAATGGTGCTGGTACAGGATGAACAGTTTACCCTCCTCTAGCAGGAGCTATTGCACACGGGGGTGCATCTGTAGATCTAGCTATTTTTTCACTGCACTTAGCAGGTGTATCATCTATTCTTGGTGCAGTGAATTTCATTACAACAGCAATTAATATACGATCAGAAAGTATAACTTTAGATCAAACACCTTTATTTGTATGATCTGTAGCTATTACAGCATTACTTCTCCTTCTTTCACTTCCAGTTTTAGCAGGAGCTATTACTATATTATTAACAGATCGAAATTTAAATACATCATTCTTTGACCCTGCAGGAGGGGGTGACCCAATTCTATATCAACATCTATTTTGATTCTTTGGACACCCAGAAGTTTATATTTTAATTCTACCGGGATTCGGAATTATTTCACATATTGTATGTCAAGAAAGAGGAAAAATTGAATCATTTGGAACATTAGGTATAATTTATGCTATATTATCAATTGGACTAATAGGTTTTATTGTATGAGCACATCATATATTTACAGTAGGAATGGATGTTGACACACGAGCATATATTACATCAGCAACAATAATTATTGCTGTACCTACAGGAATTAAGGTATTTAGATAATTAGCTACATTATATGGAACTAAATTCAAGTTCAATCCACCATTATTATGAGCTCTAGGATTTATTTTCCTATTTACAATTGGTGGATTAACAGGATTAGTATTAGCAAATTCATCACTTGATATTGTATTACATGATACATATTATGTAGTAGCCCACTTTCATTATGTATTATCTATAGGAGCAGTATTTGCAATTATAGGAGGTGTCATTCAATGATATCCACTATTTACAGGATTAACTATAAATAATACATGATTAAAAATCCAATTTACAATTATATTCATTGGAGTAAATTTAACATTCTTTCCTCAACACTTCCTAGGATTAGCAGGAATACCTCGACGATACTCAGACTACCCAGACGCATATACATCATGAAACGTAGTATCAAGAATTGGGTCTACAATTTCTATTGTAGGAATCATTATATTCATTGTAATTATATGAGAAAGAATGGTTACAAACCGAGCAATTATATTTAGAGCTAACATAAGAAGATCAACAGAATGACTACAAAATAACCCTCCTGCAGAACATAGTTACTCAGAATTACCATTAATCTCTAGATTCTAATATGGCATTTAGTGCAGTAGATTTAAGCTCTACAAATAAAGGTTTGACCTTTTATTAGAAAATATTTATTAATGGCAACATGATCAAATTTATCTCTTCAAGATGGAGCTTCACCATTAATGGAGCAATTATCATTCTTTCATGATCATACTATGGTTGTATTATTATTAATTACAGTAATTGTAGGTTATGCCCTAAGTTATATATTATTTATTGCCTATACTAACCGTAATATACTTCATGGACATTTAATTGAAACAATCTGAACAGCTTTACCAGCAATTACATTAATTTTTATTGCCCTTCCATCATTACGACTATTATATTTACTTGATGATTCAGTAGATGCAATAATTACAATTAAAACCATTGGACGACAATGATATTGAAGATATGAATATTCAGACTTCATAGACGTAGAATTTGACACTTATATAACACCAGAACAAGACCTAGAAAATGATGGATTTCGACTGCTAGATGTAGATAACCGAACAATCCTACCAATAAATACAGAAGTACGAGTATTAACAAGAGCATCAGATGTTCTACACTCATGAGCAGTTCCTGCATTAGGGGTTAAAATTGATGCAACGCCAGGTCGGTTAAATCAAGGAACATTCACAATAAATCGACCTGGATTATTCTTTGGACAATGCTCAGAAATCTGTGGAGCAAACCACAGATTTATACCAATTGTAATTGAAAGAACTTCAGTAAATTTATTTATTAAGTGATTATCTAAGATAATTTAAGGAGTTAGTTAAAATAAATAACATTAGAGTGTCAATCTAAAGTAACTAAAAAAATTAGTACACCTTGAAATTCATCAGATGACTGAAAGTAAGTAATGGTCTCTTAAACCAAATAATAGTAAATTAACGACTAATTCTGATGGGAAAATTATATCCAAATCCCTCAAATATCCCCTCTTATATGATTCTCACTATTCATTATATTTTCAGCTACATTAATCTTGTTTAATCAAATAAACTTCTTCTCATTTAAACCTAACCTTATTAAAAGAGCAGAAAAAGGAACAATTGAAATAAAAAACTTAAATTGAAAATGATAACAAATCTATTCTCAACATTTGACCCATCAACTAACATCTTTAATTTATCATTAAATTGAACTAGAACATTTCTAGGACTATTATTAATCCCATCACTATTTTGACTTACACCATCACGGATTAACATTATCTGAAATAAACTAAATTTAACCTTACATAATGAATTTAAAACACTTCTTGGACCAAAATCATTTAATGGAACAACATTCATTTTCATCTCAATTTTTATTATAATATTATTTAACAATTTCATAGGATTATTCCCTTATATTTTTACTAGAACAAGACATTTAGCATTAACATTTGCAATTGCCCTACCTATATGGCTAAGATTTATATTATTTGGATGAATTAACCATACTAATCATATATTTACACACCTTGTACCACAAGGTACACCGCCTGCATTAATATCATTTATAGTACTAATTGAAACAATTAGTAATGTTATTCGACCAGGTACATTAGCAGTACGGTTGGCAGCAAATATAATTGCAGGACACTTATTATTAACCTTATTAGGAAACACAGGACCATCTATAGCAATAAACTTAATCTCATTACTAATTATTGGACAAATACTTCTATTAATTCTAGAATCAGCAGTAGCAATAATTCAAGCCTATGTTTTCTCAATTCTAAGAACTCTATATTCTAGAGAAGTATATTAAACCTATGTTAACAACTCACTCAAACCACCCATTCCACTTAGTAGACTATAGACCTTGACCATTAACAGGAGCAATTGGAGCAATAGTCCTAGTATCAGGACTAGCAAAATGATTCCACCTATTTAATATTAACTTATTCATAATTGGATTTGGAATTAGCCTACTAACCATAATTCAATGATGACGAGATGTAGTACGAGAAGGAACATATCAAGGATTACATACAGGATTTGTATCAATTGGATTACGATGAGGAATAATTTTATTTATTGCATCAGAGGTATTATTTTTCGTTTCTATTTTTTGAGCATTCTTTAGAAGAAGATTAGCACCAACAATTGAACTAGGAATACTATGACCTCCAATAGGAATTCAACCCTTTAACCCTATACAAATTCCATTACTTAATACAGCTATTCTTTTAGCATCAGGAGTAACAGTAACATGAGCACATCATAGTTTAATGGAATCTAATCATACTCAAGCACTACAAGGATTATTCTTCACAGTGTTATTAGGACTATACTTTACAATACTTCAAGCATATGAATATTGAGAAGCACCTTTTACCATTGCAGATGCAGTTTATGGATCAACATTCTTTGTTGCAACAGGATTCCATGGTTTACACGTAATTATTGGAACAATCTTTTTATCAACATGTCTACTTCGACACTCAATAAATCAATTCTCACCAAGACACCACTTTGGATTTGAAGCAGCAGCATGATACTGACACTTCGTAGACGTAGTATGATTATTCTTATATATCTCTATTTATT
This sequence comes from Schistocerca gregaria, assembly GCF_023897955.1. Taxonomy (NCBI): domain Eukaryota; kingdom Metazoa; phylum Arthropoda; class Insecta; order Orthoptera; family Acrididae; genus Schistocerca; species Schistocerca gregaria. Next base: position 118,654,713 of record NC_064922.1, read on the forward strand.
GATGAGGTAGATAATTGTTTTTCTAGTATAAATAGTACATTTGACTTCCAATCAGAAAGCTTGATATAAATCAAGAAAAACAATTCTAATTCTATCCACAAGAGTTTTCATTAGATTTATTATTCCAATAATTGTTATAAACCTGGCAACAACACTATCAAAAAATTAATTAATGATCGAGAAAAAAGATCACCATTTGAATGTGGGTTTGATCCAAAAAGATCAGCACGAATACCATTCTCACTACGATTCTTCCTAATCGCAGTAATCTTTTTAATTTTTGATGTAGAAATTGCACTAATTCTACCAATTGTAATTATTTTAAAAACTTCAGACATTATAATCTGAACAGTATCAACAATATTTTTTATTCTAGTTCTATTAGGCGGACTATACCATGAATGAAACCAAGGAGCATTACAATGAGCAGAATAAAGGGTTGTAGTTAAATATAACATTTGGGTTGCATTCAAAAAGTATTGATAATATCAATCAACCTTAAATAGAATAAGAAGCGAAATATTGCAGTCAGTTTCGACCTGAAAGATTGGTATGTACTACCCTTATTCTTATTAATTGAAGCCAAAAAGAGGCGTATTACTGTTAATAATATAATTGAACTATAATAGTTCCAATTAAGGAAATGTAAAGCCAATGTGAAAGCTGCTAACTTTTTATATTAGCGGTTAAACTCCGTTAACATTTCTAAAATTTATATAGTTTAAATAAAACATTACATTTTCACTGTAAAAATAATATATCTATATTTATAAATACCTAAAAGTAAAAATACTTCCTTAACATCTTCAGTGTCACGCTCTAATTATAAGCTATTTAAGTAAACGAAAAACAATATTACCAAAATAAATATTCAAAAAATAAAAGTTAAAATATAAATCTTGAAATTAGAATCATATCAACCTTGAATATAACCAATTAAATAAATAAATAATCTATATAAACCTTGACCACCAAGTAATTCACCTCAACCATAATCAAATGACTTAGATGAATAATAACCTATTTTTAAAGGAATATATCTAATAAACTTAGTTGAAAGAAAAGGTATAAATCATATAGAACCAGCAAATCTAACAAAAGAAAGTATACTTAAAGAAAATAAATTATGAGAAAAATCAAAACTAGAAATAAGATAACCTAAATAAGCACCTAAAATAACAACTGTAATAGTTAAAAACTTTAAATAATAAGGTAAAGCAATCACATGAGGAATAGGAAAAATTAATCAAGATAAAAGACTACCACCAAAAACAGCAACAAACAATAGACCAATTATTCCAAATGAAATATAATAACCCATATCATCAAAAGAAAATCTAGAATAAAAATTATTATCACCAGGTATTGAATAATAAAACAAACGAAAAGAATAAGAAGCAGTTAAACCAGTAGAAAAAAAATAAAGAAAAAAAATTAAACAATTAATTCATCTTAAACAAACCATCTCAAGAATTAAATCCTTCGAATAAAATCCCGCTAAAAAAGGTATTCCACACAAAGATAAACTAGAAACATTAAAACAAACTGAAGTTAAAGGTATGAAATTAACAATTGATCCTATAAAACGAATATCCTGAGAACCCTTCAAATTATGAATTATTGAACCTGCACATATAAATAATAATGCCTTAAATAAAGCATGAGCCAATAAATGAAAAAATGCAAGCTTTGGATAACCCATAGCCAAAATTCTTATTATTAAACCAAGTTGTCTTAAAGTAGAAAGAGCAATAATCTTCTTCAAATCAAATTCAAAATTAGCACCCAATCCAGCCATAAATATAGTTATACAACCAATTAAAAGTAAAAATCAACCACAATTATAAGTATCCAATATTGGTCTAAAACGAATTAATAAATAAACACCAGCAGTAACAAGAGTAGAAGAATGAACTAAAGCAGAAACAGGAGTAGGAGCTGCTATAGCAGCAGGAAGTCATGAAGAGAAAGGAATCTGAGCTCTCTTAGTTATAGCTGCTAAAACAATTAATATAGTAATGAGCTTTATTTCAAAAGAATTAGAAATAAAATCATAATAATAAATATAATTTCAACCACCAAAATTTAACATTCATGCAATAGAAATTAAAATAGAAACATCACCAATACGATTAGAAAGTGCAGTTAATATACCAGCACTATAAGATTTTACATTTTGATAATAAATAACTAAACAATAAGAAACTAAACCTAAACCATCTCAACCCAATAAAATTCTAATTAAATTAGGACTAATAATTAAAAAACCTATAGAAAGAATAAATATTAAAACAATAATAATAAAACGATTTATATTCTTTTCACCAGATATATAATCCTCTCTATAATAAATAACCAAAGAAGAAATATATATAACAAAAGATATAAAAATAAGAGATATTCAATCCAAAATTAAAGTTATAACAACTATAGAACCATTTAAATTGAAAAGCTCTCACTCAACGAAAACTCTATAATCAATTATTAAATAATAAATACCTAAAATAAAAATTATAGTTCTCGAAATAAACAAAGAAAAAAAACTCAAAGAACAAATAGAAAATAAATTCACGGCCTAAGATGAAAAACTTCATATCATTGATTCCACAAAACAATATTTTTAATTAAAAAACTTAAGCAAACTAAACAAAGAAATATTCACCCTTTAAACAGAGAATATTTAAAGGCAATCAATGTACAAGTAAAAGATGATATTCACGAAAATAACCAAGAGAACAAGTATAAACACCAGAATAATAATTCCCATGCTGAGAATAAGAATATATATACAAAGTATAAACAGCTCTAAAAAAAGATAAAAAAATCAAAGCAAAGAATCTAAAAGAAGATCAAGATATAATTCTATTTAATAATCTAATTTCACCTACCAAATTTAAAGAAGGAGGAGCAGCCATATTTGATGATCTTAAAAGAAATCATCATAAAGCCATTCTTGGCATCAAATTAATTATACCCTTGTTAATTAATAATCTTCATCTACCTAAACGTTCATAAATAATATTAGATAAACAAAATAAACCAGAAGAACATAAACCATGACCAACCATTAGAGAAAGAGAACCTACACAACCTCATCAATTCATAGTCATCAATCCACCAATAACCATTCTTATATGAGCAACAGAAGAATATGCAATTAAAGACTTTAAATCAACCTGACGAAAACAAATAAATCTTACAATAACACCCCCAGATAAACCTAAAGATAATCAAAAATAATTAAACTTTAAACCCAAATAAGAAATAACCTTTATAACACGAAAAATACCATAACCACCTAACTTTAATAAAACACCAGCAAAAATTATTCTACCTGAAATAGGGGCCTCTACATGAGCCTTAGGAAGTCATAAATGAACCAAAAATATAGGTATCTTAACTAAAAAAGCCAAAATTATAAATACATAAAACATAAAATAATAAGAACCAAAATCAACCAATAAAGGAAAATATAAAGTATTAGAAAAATCATAAACCTTAAATAAAACTAATAATAAAGGTAATCTAGCAACCAAAGTATAAAAAATTAAATAAACACCAGCCTGCAAACGCTCAGGTTGATAACCCCAACCCAAAATTAAAAGTAAAGTAGGAACTAATCTAGCCTAAAAAAAATATAAAAAGAAAGAAGACTTAATCTAGCAAATGAACAATAAAGCATAATTATTAAAATCAAAACCATAAAAACAAAAAAATTAGAATGATATGAACTTAAATAAACTGAACCTCTAGCAGTGATTATTAAAGAACAAATCCAAAAACTAAGTAAAATTAAACTAAAAGAAAAATAATCAATACCAAAATAATATCTAATTATATTCAAATCAGCATATGAATAAACACAAATTATAAAAACAAAACTCGGCAGAAACATTAAAGAATGAACCAACCATCAACAATTATTTAATAAACAAAGAGGGATCAAAAAAATAGTTATAAATAAATACTTTAACATAGAGATAAACCAAAAGAATTAAAAAAATCATTACCATGTGAACGAATTATTGAAACTAAAATAGAAAGACCTAAAGCACCCTCACAAACAGAAAAAACTAAAAAAATAACAGGAAAAAAATAATCATAATCAAACTCAATAAGAAAAACAATAACTAATATAAATAAAGAAAGAACAATATATTCTAATCTCAAAAAAAAAAAAAGAACCATTAATAAATGTTACGTTTAGAAGAAAAAACATAAACACCAGCAAAATAAATCAATAAAGAAGTAAAAATAGAGAATATAAACATTAGTTTTAATAGTTTAAAAAAAACGCCGGTCTTGTAAACCGGAAATAAGTCCAGCCCCCACTTTTAAAACTTCAGAGGTGGAAAAGCTTCCATCATCGGTCCCCAAAACCGATATTTTAAATAAACTGACCCCTGAAATGATCAAAATAATAATTATATCATTATCAAATGTAATAAATATTAATTTTATTAAATTAAGACACCCAATATCAATAATGCTTTTTATTATCCTTCAAACATTCCTAGTTGGATTAATAACAGGAACAATAATAGAAAGATATTGATTATCATATATTTTATTTTTAACATTTCTTGGTGGTATACTAGTATTATTTATTTACATTACAAGAATTGCATCAAACGAAATATTTTAGCCTAAATTACTTACTATAATTATTACATTAATAATGTGAGTATTTATCATATCAATATTAATTATTCTAGATATATCTATATTTATAGACTTTTTCAAAAACACCGAAACTATAAATATTGATAATTCAATCAATTATCAAGAAATAACAATATCTTTAGAAAAATTATATAATAGACCAACATTCATTATTACAATAATAATTATAATTTATTTATTTTTAGCACTACTAGCAGTTGTTAAAATCACCAATATTAATCAGGGACCTATTCGTAAAATAAGATAATTACTAATGAATAAACCTTACGATTAAGACATCCTTTAATTAAAATTATTAATAACTCTTTAATTGACTTACCTGCCCCAACAAATGTTTCATTTTGATGAAATTTTGGATCCCTATTAGGGTTATGTTTGGTAATTCAAATCGTAACTGGACTATTTTTAGCTATACATTATACATCAAATATTGAAATACCATTCAGTTGTGTAGTACACATCTGCCGAGACGTAAATAATGGTTGAATTATCCGAACCTTACATGCAAATTGAGCATCTATATTTTTTATTTGTATTTACTTACATGTAGGACGGGGAATTTACTACGGATCTTATATATATATACATACCTGAATAATTGGTTCAGTGATTTTATTTTTAGTTATAGCAACTGCATTTATAGCATATGTCTTACCCTGAGGCCAAATATCTTTTTGAGGTGCAACAGTAATTACTAATTTATTATCAGCAATCCCATACTTAGGAACAGATTTAGTCCAATGAGTATGAGGAGGATTCGCTGTTGATAATGCAACATTAAATCGATTCTTCACATTCCATTTGTATTACCATTTATTATTGCTGCTATAGCAGCAATTCATTTATTTTTTCTTCACCAAACAGGATCTAATAATCCTCTTGGACTAAATGGAGATATTGAAAAAATTCCATTCCATCCATACTTTACCTTTAAGGATTCTATTACATTTGTAATAATAACATCATTATTAATTATACTATGTTTAATCAATCCTTACCTATTAGGAGATGCAGATAACTTTGTACCTGCCAACCCATTAGTAACACCAGTTCACATTCAACCAGAGTGATATTTCCTATTTGCATATGAAATTCTACGATCTATCCCTAATAAGTTAGGAGGTGTTATTGCATTATTTTTATCAATTAGAATCTTAATAATTTTACCATTTTATAATAAAACACCATTCTGAGGCATTCAATTTTACCCTATTAATCAAATTTTATTCTGAATTATAGTAGTTGTTGTATGCTTACTAACGTGAATTGGTAAACGACCTGTTGAAGAACCTTATATTATAACAGGTCAAATCTTAACAATTATTTACTTTACATATTTCTTAATTAATGTCCATGTCGCAAACGCATGAGATAAATTAATTAAGGAATAAAGTTAATTATCTTAGGAAAAGCATATGTTTTGAAAACATAAAATTAGAAGTTTAACTCTTCTATTAACTTTTCTCAAAAAATTTCACTAAACAAATGAGATAAATAAAATCTTTAAACCAACAAAGAAAATAAAAAAATTCAAAGATAAAGGTAAAAAACTTTTTCAAGCTAAGTACATTAATTTATCATAACGAAACCGTGGTAATGTCCCACGAACCCAAATAAAACCAAAAGATATAATAGCAAGCTTAATAAAAAATATAAAAGAATAAAAATCACCACCTAAAAAAATTAAAGCCAATAACATTCTTATGAAGACAATTCTAGTATATTCAGCTAAAAAAATTAAAGTAAAACCACCCGCACCATACTCAATATTAAATCCTGAAACTAACTCAGATTCCCCTTCAGCAAAATCAAAAGGAGTACGATTAGTTTCAGCTAAACAAGACGCAAAACAAGCTAAAGCTAAAGGAAAAGAAATAATAATAAATCAACAATAAAGCTGATAGTTTATAAAATCAAACATATTAAAACTACCAATTAAAATAATTAAAGACAATAAAATTAAAGCTAAACTAACTTCATAAGAAATTGTTTGAGCAACAGAACGAAGAGAACCTAATAATGAATAATTTGAATTAGAAGATCAACCAGCAATTATAACAGTATAAACACCTAATCTAGTACAACATAAAAAAAATAAAAATCCATAAGAAAAAGAACACATATAAGTTAAATAAGGAAAAATTACTCAAACGGCTAAAGAAATCATTAAATTAAAAACAGGGGAAAAATAATAAAGTAGGTAATTAGATATAATAGGAATTGGCTGCTCCTTACAAATTAACTTAATAGCATCTCTAAATGGCTGAGGAATTCCAACAAAACCTACCTTATTTGGACCCTTTCGAATCTGAATATAACCTAAAACCTTACACTCTAATAAAGTTAAAAAGGCAACACTAATTAAAACTCAAATAACCAATAAAAGAAAATTCAAAATAAATATAAATAAATCATAAAGTATCAATACTATTTGTAGAAAAAATCTACATAAATGAATTCTCAATTCAACACATTAATCTGTCAAAATAGTAAATAAATTAATATTAATCAATATAACAAAAAATATTTTAACCATATGGTCCTTTCGTACTAATATGGATTAATAATCTTAGGATAGAAACCGACCTGGCTCACGCCGGTCTGAACTCAGATCATGTAAGAATTTAAAGGTCGAACAGACCTAATCATTGGGCTCCTGCACCCAAAATTTTTCTTAATCCAACATCGAGGTCGCAATCTGCTTTGTCGATATGAGCTCTCAAAAACAATTACGCTGTTATCCCTAAGGTAACTTAATCTTATGATCATAAATTATGGATCAAAATAACAAACATAAATAAATGATATAATAATGAAGAGTTTATCTATTCTTCATGTCACCCCAACAAAACATCATCATTAAATATAGAAAGACAAACAAAAAACTATATAAAAGTAAAATGTCAAGCTCTATAGGGTCTTCTCGTCCTAAAGAAGAATTTAAGCCTTTTGACTCAAAAGTTAAATTCAAAACTTTATTAAGAGACAGTTGATTTCTCGTCAAGCCATTCATTCCAGCCACTAATTAAGAGACTAATGATTATGCTACCTTTGCACGGTCAAAATACCGCGGCTCTTTAAAAATACGCTCAGTGAGCAGGCCAGACCTCAAAATATAAACAAGAGGACATGTTTTTGATAAACAGGCGGAAATCAATTTTGCCTAGTTCCTTATAATAAGTTCACAAGGTAAAAATTTTATACAAATAAATATACTAATTCTATCATTATTACAAAAAATTTAAAATTAAATTAATAATCTTAATAAAAAACCTAAAATATTTATAAAATCAAAATAAAAAATAATGAACTAAAACGTAATCTTAAAGATAGCTGGTTTAAAGCTTACTATTATATTTCTATAAAATAAATTATAGGTTATTAACTTCAAAGCTTATCCCTTAAAGAATAAATAAGTTAATATTTTTACTTAAAAAATTAAATAAAAACAAATAACTTTAAAAAATTAAACTTTTTCTTAAGAAACTAGATATCTTGGGAAACGATTAACATCTCATTTCTATAAATAATTTAATAATAATTATGATACATTAACTATAAATTATTTATAAATCAACCCAAATCGAGACAAGTAAAATAAATACTAAAATTTTGATAAACCCTGATACAAAAGGTACAATAAATAAAATCTACTTAAAAAAATTTAAAATAATATTTCATAAAACACTTACATTACCAATAAACTATAATTTAAAAAATCAATTCTATAAAATATACTAAGACAAAAATACAATAAAATTATTTATATTAAATAATTAAATAAAGAAAAAATAAATATAATAAAATAAATAATCAAGATATCCTGATTTGCACAGAAAAATTTTCAGTGTAAATGAAACACTTTACTAATAAGTTATATCTTGAAACTCTTCCTAGATACACTTTCCAGTACATCTACTATGTTACGACTTATCTCATCTAAATTGAAGCTACTTTAAAATAAAATAGAATAATCAATAATGAGAGCGACGGGCGATGTGTACACATCTCAGAGCCAATATCAGTTAAATTAAATAAATTAAATTACTATCAAATCCACCTTCATTAACAGTATTTCACTATCAAATCCGTTATAAACAAAAATCTATTGTAACCCACCTCCTCTTAACTATAAGCTGCACCTTGACCTGAAATATTTTATAATTATAAATCTTGAGAATTATAACTCTAAAAAGATTCTCTGATAACGGAGATATATAAACAAATAAATTAAGTAGAGTAAATCGTGTATTATCAATCATGGGGTAGGTTCCTCTGAATGGAATGAGATACCGCCAAATTCTTTGGGTTTAAAGACCTTAACTAATAGTACCCTGGTAAATATAATTAACATTTAACATAATAGGGTATCTAATCCTAGTTTATTATTTAAATTTCACAGATTCATAAAAAGGGCCACAAATAAATTTTAACATTTCACCTTACAAATTTATATTTCAACCCTAATAATATAAACAACTGTTTTAACCAATAATATTCACTAGTATCAATCGTATAACCGCGGCTGCTGGCACGAATTATGCCGATACTAAATCAATTGCTAAATCCAAAATCACTTGATAATTAAATCAAATTACTGCAAAAAGAACATTTAGTCTAACAAAACTTACATATAATACAAAGAAAAAGTGAATAAACAAGCAAGAATAAAACTTTTAAAAATAAAAAATAAGAAATTTTTAAATTTATCAAATCAGGAAAAAATAAAAGATTCAAATATTTAAAGAAAAAAAAGAAAAAAACCACAAACATTAACAAAAAAAAGAAACGCCCCTATGTATGACCACAACAACTTCTCTATTATATATAATTATAGATTAATATGGAACATGTATAGCAATAAATGTATTATATTCTTTCTTATTTAATCTTTCTTTTCACTAATAATTAAGGAAAGATTAAATAATATAATAAATATATTTTATACAATTATGTAATTTAATATAATATGTTATTAATATGAATTCTTTTTTTATATTAAGTTAACTTTCATATATATTAGTTAAATAATCTAATTATAGATAATTTATATAATTATATTATTATAATTAATATAATTATTTTATTAATTATAATATTTTAGATTTAAATTAATAATTTTATTTATTATATCCAATTATAATAATATTAAATATTAAATTACATATTATTATATATATTATTTTATAATAACCTATTTTAAGCTAAAAACATAAGTAGCTATAATCCTAGGTAAATAAGTGCATTAAAATAATCAATTGATAATGGTAAGATGAACTTATAATCTTTTAATTTCAATTAAATGTAATATATTAATATAAATTATTTATTATATATATATATATATATATAAATAAAATGGGCAGGATAAATTAATCCTAATTAAACAAAATAATACATAAATGAATTTCAAAAAAAACTTTCGATTTATATATTAAATAAATGAAGTGCCTGATTAAAGGGTTACCTTGATAGGGTAAATAAAGTAAATAAAATTACCTTCATTAAAATTACATAAGATAGAATTAAACTACCTCCTTTAGTATCAAAAACTAACGTGCATCATACACCTTAATGTAAAAAGGTAAGCTAAACAAGCTAATGGGTTCATACCCCATTTATAGAGGTATCAATCCTCTCCTTTTTAATGACCAACAACTCTACAAAACTTCTCTTCCTATCAACATTAATGATAGGAACGATCCTGTCCATTTCATCAAATTCCTGATTTGGGGTTTGAATAGGACTTGAGATCAACTTACTTTCATTTATTCCGCTCCTAACAAGAAATAAAAATATAATAATAAACGAATCATCAATTAAATATTTTATTGTCCAAGCAATAGCATCGACAATATTATTATTTTCAATTTTGCTGATTCAAATAAAATATCCCATGGGATGGGAAACAGAATTTATCCCATCAATAATAATTAGATCTAGACTATTATTAAAGATTGGAGCTGCACCTTTCCATTTCTGATTTCCAGAAGTTATAGGAGCATCAAGATGAAATAATTGTTTACCATTAATAACATGACAAAAAATCGCCCCAATAATGGTCTTATCTTATTGTATTCAATTAAGAACTTTTATTTGAACAATTATTATCTTAAGAATTATTATTGGGGCAATAGGAGGTTTAAATCAAACATCCTTACGACAACTTTTAGCATATTCATCAATCAGACATCTAGGTTGAATAATTAGATCATTAACAGTCAGAGAAAACATCTGAGAACTATACTTCATTATTTACTCACTATTAAGATTAATTATAGTTTTATTATTTAAGCAAATAAATTTATTTTTCATAAATCAAATTTATTCAGCCAGAAATATAAAAACCGAAATTAAATTCATAATATTCTTATCTTTATTATCTTTAGGTGGACTACCACCATTCCTAGGATTCTTACCAAAATGAATTGTAATACAATCATTAATAGAAAACAATATAACAACTATTATAACTATTATAGTTGTATTAACTACAATTACACTCTACTACTATAAACGTATTAGATTCTCAGCTCTAATTATATCATACACAGAAAATTCGTGATCTATAAAGATAAAGTCCCAAAAATCAAGAATCATTCTTCCTATAACAGTAATAATTTCAACAATAGGATTGATTTCAACATCAACCTTAATTTCATTATACTAAGTTAATCAAACTAATAACCTTCAAAGTTATAATTAAAAGAATAATCTTTTAGGCCTTAGTAAAATTTTACACCTCTAGAATTGCAGTCTAGAATCATAATTGAATATAAGACCTAAATATGATAAGAGAGAAAACATCTCATAAGTAGATTTACAGTCTACCACCTAAAATTCAGCCATCTTACAGCAAAAATGATTATTCTCAACAAACCATAAGGACATTGGTACTTTATACTTCATATTTGGAGCATGAGCAGGAATAGTAGGAACATCAGTAAGAATACTTATTCGTGCTGAACTTGGCCAACCCGGATCTCTAATTGGGGATGACCAGATTTATAATGTTATTATTACAGCTCACGCATTCGTAATAATTTTCTTTATAGTAATACCTATTATAATTGGTGGATTTGGTAATTGACTTGTTCCACTAATAATTGGTGCACCTGATATAGCATTTCCACGAATAAATAATATAAGTTTTTGATTACTACCACCTTCACTAACCCTTCTTCTTACATCTTCTATAGTAGATAATGGTGCTGGTACAGGATGAAGAGTTTTCCCTCCTCTAGCAGGAGCTATTGCACACAGGGGTGCATCTGTAGATCTAGCTATTTTTTCACTGCACTTAGCAGGTGTATCATCTATTCTTGGTGCAGTGAATTTCATTACAACAGCAATTAATATACGATCAGAAAGTATAACTTTAGATCAAACACCTTTATTTGTATGATCTGTAGCTATTACAGCATTACTTCTCCTTCTTTCACTTCCAGTTTTAGCAGGAGCTATTACTATATTATTAACAGATCGAAATTTGAATACATCATTCTTTGACCCTGCAGGAGGGGGTGACCCAATTCTATATCAACATCTATTTTGATTCTTTGGACACCCAGAAGTTTATATTTTAATTCTACCGGGATTCGGAATTATTTCACATATTGTATGTCAAGAAAGAGGAAAAATTGAATCATTTGGAACATTAGGTATAATTTATGCTATATTATCAATTGGACTAATAGGATTTATTGTATGAGCACATCATATATTTACAGTAGGAATGGATGTTGACACACGAGCATATTTTACATCAGCAACAATAATTATTGCTGTACCTACAGGAATTAAGGTATTTAGATGATTAGCTACATTATATGGAACTAAATTCAAGTTCAATCCACCATTATTATGAGCTCTAGGATTTATTTTCCTATTTACAATTGGTGGATTAATAGGATTAGTATTAGCAAATTCATCACTTGATATTGTATTACATGATACATATTATGTAGTAGCCCACTTTCATTATGTATTATCTATAGGAGCAGTATTTGCAATTATAGGAGGTGTCATTCAATGATATCCACTATTTACAGGATTAACTATAAATAATACATGATTAAAAATCCAATTTACAATTACATTCATTGGAGTAAATTTAACATTCTTTCCTTAACACTTCCTAGGATTAGCAGGAATACCTCGACGATACTCAGACTACCCAGACGCATATACATCATGAAACGTAGTATCAAGAATTGGGTCTACAATTTCTATTGTAGGAATCATTATATTCATTGTGATTATATGAGAAAGAATGGTTACAAACCGAGCAATTATATTTAGAGCTAACATAAGAAGATCAACAGAATGACTACAAAATAACCCTCCTGCAGAACATAGTTACTCAGAATTACCATTAATCTCTAGATTCTAATATGGCAGATTAGTGCAGTAGATTTAAGCTCTACAAATAAAGGTTTGACCTTTTATTAGAAAATATTTATTAATGGCAACATGATCAAATTTATCTCTTCAAGATGGAGCTTCACCATTAATGGAGCAATTATCATTCTTTCATGATCATACTATGGTCGTATTATTATTAATTACAGTAATTGTATGTTATGCCCTAAGTTATATATTATTTATTGCCTATACTAACCGTAATATACTTCATGGACATTTAATTGAAACAATCTGAACAGCTTTACCAGCAATTACATTAATTTTTATTGCCCTTCCATCATTACGACTATTATATTTACTTGATGATTCAGTAGATGCAATAATTACAATTAAAACCATTGGACGACAATGATATTGAAGATATGAATATTCAGACTTCATAGACGTAGAATTTGACACTTATATAACACCAGAACAAGACCTAGAAAATGATGGATTTCGACTGCTAGATGTAGATAACCGAACAATCCTACCAATAAATACAGAAGTACGAGTATTAATAAGAGCATCAGATGTTCTACACTCATGAGCAGTTCCTGCATTAGGGGTTAAAATTGATGCAACGCCAGGTCGGTTAAATCAAGGAACATTCACAATAAATCGACCTGGATTATTCTTTGGACAATGCTCAGAAATCTGTGGAGCAAACCACAGATTTATACCAATTGTAATTGAAAGAACTTCAGTAAATTTATTTATTAAGTGATTATCTAAGATAATTTAAGGAGTTAGTTAAAATAAATAACATTAGAGTGTCAATCTAAAGTAACTAAAAAAATTAGTACACCTTGAAATTCATCAGATGACTGAAAGTAAGTAATGGTCTCTTAAACCAAATAATAGTAAATTAACGACTACTTCTGATGGGGAAATTATATCCAAATCCCTCAAATATCCCCTCTTATATGATTCTCACTATTCATTATATTTTCAGCTACATTAATCTTGTTTAATCAAATAAACTTCTTCTCATTTAAACCTAACCTTATTAAAAGAGCAGAAAAAGGAACAATTGAAATAAAAAACTTAAATTGAAAATGATAACAAATCTATTCTCAACATTTGACCCATCAACTAACATCTTTAATTTATCATTAAATTGAACTAGAACATTTCTAGGACTATTATTAATCCCATCACTATTTTGACTTACACCATCACGAATTAACATTATCTGAAATAAACTAAATTTAACCTTACATAATGAATTTAAAACACTTCTTGGACCAAAATCATTTAATGGAACAACATTCATTTTCATCTCAATTTTTATTATAATATTATTTAACAATTTCATAGGATTATTCCCTTATATTTTTACTAGAACAAGACATTTAGCATTAACATTTGCAATTGCCCTACCTATATGGCTAAGATTTATATTATTTGGATGAATTAACCATACTAATCATATATTTACACACCTTGTACCACAAGGTACACTGCCTGCATTAATATCATTTATAGTACTAATTGAAACAATTAGTAATGTTATTCGACCAGGTACATTAGCAGTACGGTTGGCAGCAAATATAATTGCAGGACACTTATTATTAACCTTATTAGGAAACACAGGACCATCTATAGCAATAAACTTAATCTCATTACTAATTATTGGACAAATACTTCTATTAATTCTAGAATCAGCAGTAGCAATAATTCAAGCCTATGTTTTCTCAATTCTAAGAACTCTATATTCTAGAGAAGTATATTAAACCTATGTTAACAACTCACTCAAACCACCCATTCCACTTAGTAGACTATAGACCTTGACCATTAACAGGAGCAATTGGAGCAATAGTCCTAGTATCAGGACTAGCAAAATGATTCCACCTATTTAATATTAACTTATTCATAATTGGATTTGGAATTACCCTACTAACCATAATTCAATGATGACGAGATGTAGTACGAGATGGAACATATCAAGGATTACATACAGGATTTGTATCAATTGGATTACGATGAGGAATAATTTTATTTATTGCATCAGAGGTATTATTTTTCGTTTCTTTTTTTTTTGAGCATTCTTTAGAAGAAGATTAGCACCAACAATTGAACTAGGAATACTATGACCTCCAATAGGAATTCAACCCTTTAACCCTATACAAATTCCATTACTTAATACAGCTATTCTTTTAGCATCAGGAGTAACAGTAACATGAGCACATCATAGTTTAATGGAATCTAATCATACTCAAGCACTACAAGGATTATTCTTCACAGTGTTATTAGGACTATACTTTACAATACTTGAAGCATATGAATATTGAGAAGCACCTTTTACCATTGCAGATGCAGTTTATGGATCAACATTCTTTGTTGCAACAGGATTCCATGGTTTACACGTAATTATTGGAACAATCTTTTTATCAACATGTCTACTTCGACACTCAATAAATCAATTCTCACCAAGACACCACTTTGGATTTGAAGCAGCAGCATGATACTGACACTTCGTAGACGTAGTATGATTATTCTTATATATCTCTATTTATTGATGAGGTAGATAATTGTTTTTCTAGTATAAATAGTACATTTGACTTCCAATCAGAAAGCTTGATATAAATCAAGAAAAACAATTCTAATTCTATCCACAAGAGTTTTCATTAGATTTATTATTCCAATAATTGTTATAATCCTGGCAACAACACTATCAAAAAAATTAATTAATGATCGAGAAAAAGATCACCATTTGAATGTGGGTTTGATCCAAAAAGATCAGCACGAATACCATTCTCACTACGATTCTTCCTAATCGCAGTAATCTTTTTAATTTTTGATGTAGAAATTGCACTAATTCTACCAATTGTAATTATTTTTAAAACTTCAGACATTATAATCTGAACAGTATCAACAATATTTTTTATTCTAGTTCTATTAGGCGGACTATACCATGAATGAAACCAAGGAGCATTACAATGAGCAGAATAAAGGGTTGTAGTTAAATATAACATTTGGGTTGCATTCAAAAAGTATTGATAATATCAATCAACCTTAAATAGAATAAGAAGCGAAATATTGCAGTCAGTTTCGACCTGAAAGATTGGTATGTACTACCCTTATTCTTATTAATTGAAGCCAAAAAGAGGCGTATTACTGTTAATAATATAATTGAACTATAATAGTTCCAATTAAGGAAATGTAAAGCCAATATGAAAGCTGCTAACTTTTTATATTAGCGGTTAAACTCCGTTAACATTTCTAAAATTTATATAGTTTAAATAAAACATTACATTTTCACTGTAAAAATAATATATCTATATTTATAAATACCTAAAAGTAAAAATACTTCCTTAACATCTTCAGTGTCACGCTCTAATTATAAGCTATTTAAGTAAACGAAAAA
Organism: Schistocerca gregaria; assembly: GCF_023897955.1. Lineage (NCBI taxonomy): Eukaryota > Metazoa > Arthropoda > Insecta > Orthoptera > Acrididae > Schistocerca > Schistocerca gregaria. Next base: position 118,671,169 of record NC_064922.1, read on the forward strand.
CAATATTACCAAAATAAATATTCAAAAAATAAAAGTTAAAAGATAAATCTTGAAATTAGAATCATATCAACCTTGAATATAACCAATTAAATAAATAAATAATCTATATAAACCTTGACCACCAAGTAATTCACCTCAACCATAATCAAATGACTTACATGAATAATAACCTATTTTTAAAGGAATATATCTAATAAACTTAGTTGAAAGAAAAGGTATAAATCATATAGAACCAGCAAATCTAACAAAAGAAAGTATACTTAAAGAAAATAAATTATGAGAAAAATCAAAATTAGAAATAAGATAACCTAAATAAGCACCTAAAATAACAACTGTAATAGTTAAAAACTTTAAATAATAAGGTAAAGCAATCACATGAGGAATAGGAAAAATTAATCAAGATAAAAGACTACCACCAAAAACAGCAACAAACAATAGACCAATTATTCCAAATGAAATATAATAACCCTTATCATCAAAAGAAAATCTAGAATAAAAATTATTATCACCAGGTATTGAATAATAAAACAAACGAAAAGAATAAGAAGGAGTTAAACAAGTAGAAAAAAAATAAAGAAAAAAAATTAAACAATTAATTCATCTTAAACAACCCATCTCAAGAATTAAATCCTTCGAATAAAATCCCGCTAAAAAAGGTATTCCACACAAAGATAAACTAGAAACATTAAAACAAACTGAAGTTAAAGGTATGAAATTAACAATTGATCCTATAAAACGAATATCCTGAGAATCCTTCAAATTATGAATTATTGAACCTGCACATATAAATAATAATGCCTTAAATAAAGCATGAGCCAATAAATGAAAAAATGCAAGCTTTGGATAACCCATAGCCAAAATTCTTATTATTAAACCAAGTTGTCTTAAAGTAGAAAGAGCAATAATCTTCTTCAAATCAAATTCAAAATTAGCACCCAATCCAGCCATAAATATAGTTATACAACCAATTAAAAGTAAAAATCAACCACAATTATAAGTATCCAATATTGGTCTAAAACGAATTAATAAATAAACACCAGCAGTAACAAGAGTAGAAGAATGAACTAAAGCAGAAACAGGAGTAGGAGCTGCTATAGCAGCAGGAAGTCATGAAGAGAAAGGAATCTGAGCTCTCTTAGTTATAGCTGCTAAAACAATTAATATAGTAATGAGCTTTATTTCAAAAGAATTAGAAATAAAATCATAATAATAAATATAATTTCAACCACCAAAATTTAACATTCATGCAATAGAAATTAAAATAGAAACATCACCAATACGATTAGTAAGTGCAGTTAATATACCAGCACTATAAGATTTTACATTTTGATAATAAATAACTAAACAATAAGAAACTAAACCTAAACCATCTCAACCCAATAAAATTCTAATTAAATTAGGACTAATAATTAAAAAACCTATAGAAAGAATAAATATTAAAACAATAATAATAAAACGATTTATATTCTTTTCACCAGATATATAATCCTCTCTATAATAAATAACCAAAGAAGAAATATATATAACAAAAGATATAAAAATAAGAGATATTCAATCCAAAATTAAAGTTATAACAACTATAGAACCATTTAAATTGAAAAGCTCTCACTCAACAAAAACTCTATAATCAATTATTAAATAATAAATACCTAAAATAAAAATTATAGTTCTAGAAATAAACAAAGAAAAAAAACTCAAAGAACAAATAGAAAATAAATTCACGGCCTAAGATGAAAAACTTCATATCATTGATTCCACAAAACAATATTTTTAATTAAAATACTTAAGCAAACTAAACAAAGAAATATTCACCCTTTAAACAGAGAATATTTAAAGGCAATCAATGTACAAGTAAAAGATGATATTCACGAAAATAACCAAGAGAACAAGTATAAACACCAGAATAATAATTCCCATGCTGAGAATAAGAATATATATACAAAGTATAAACAGCTCTAAAAAAAGATAAAAAAAATCAAAGCAAAGAATCTAAAAGAAGATCAAGATATAATTCTATTTAATAATCTAATTTCACCTACCAAATTTAAAGAAGGAGGAGCAGCCATATTTGATGATCTTAAAAGAAATCATCATAAAGCCATTCTTGGCATCAAATTAATTATACCCTTGTTAATTAATAATCTTCATCTACCTAAACGTTCATAAATAATATTAGATAAACAAAATAAACCAGAAGAACATAAACCATGACCAACCATTAGAGAAAGAGAACCTACACAACCTCATCAATTCATAGTCATCAATCCACCAATAACCATTCTTATATGAGCAACAGAAGAATATGCAATTAAAGACTTTAAATCAACCTGACGAAAACAAATAAATCTTACAATAACACCCCCAGATAAACCTAAAGATAATCAAAAATAATTAAACTTTAAACCCAAATAAGAAATAACCTTTATAACACGAAAAATACCATAACCACCTAACTTTAATAAAACACCAGCAAAAATTATTCTACCTGAAATAGGGGCCTCTACATGAGCCTTAGGAAGTCATAAATGAACCAAAAATATAGGTATCTTAACTAAAAAAGCCAAAATTATAAATACATAAAACATAAAATAATAAGAACCAAAATCAACCAATAAAGGAAAATATGAAGTATTAGAAAAATCATAAACCTTAAATAAAACTAATAATAAAGGTAATCTAGCAACCAAAGTATAAAAAATTAAATAAACACCAGCCTGCAAACGCTCAGGTTGATAACCCCAACCCAAAATTAAAAGTAAAGTAGGAACTAATCTAGCCTCAAAAAAAATATAAAAAGAAAGAAGACTTAATCTAGCAAATGAACAATAAAGCATAATTATTAAAATCAAAACCATAAAAACAAAAAAATTAGAATGATATGAACTTAAATAAACTGAACCTCTAGCAGTGATTATTAAAGAACAAATCCAAAAACTAAGTAAAATTAAACTAAAAGAAAAATAATCAATACCAAAATAATATCTAATTATATTCAAATCAGCATATGAATAAACACAAATTATAAAAACAAAACTCGGCAGAAACATTAAAGAATGAACCAACCATCAACAATTATTTAATAAACAAAGAGGGATCAAAAAAATAGTTATAAATAAATACTTTAACATAGAGATAAACCAAAAGAATTAAAAAAATCATTACCATGTGAACAAATTATTGAAACTAAAATAGAAAGACCTAAAGCACCCTCACAAACAGAAAAAACTAAAAAAATAACAGGAAAAAAATAATCATAATCAAACTCAATAAGAAAAACAATAACTAATATAAATAAAGAAAGAACAGTATATTCTAATCTAAAAAGAACCATTAATAAATGTTTACGTTTAGAAGAAAAAACATAAACACCAGCAAAATAAATCAATAAAGAAGTAAAAATAGAGAATATAAACATTAGTTTTAATAGTTTAAAAAAAAACGCCGGTCTTGTAAACCGGAAATAAGTCCAGCCCCCACTTTTAAAACTTCAGAGGTGGAAAAGCTTCCATCATCGGTCCCCAAAACCGATATTTTAAATAAACTAACCCCTGAAATGATCAAAATAATAATTATATCATTATCAAATGTAATAAATATTAATTTTATTAAATTAAGACACCCAATATCAATAATGCTTTTTATTATCCTTCAAACATTCCTAGTTGGATTAATAACAGGAACAATAATAGAAAGATATTGATTATCATATATTTTATTTTTAACATTTCTTGGTGGTATACTAGTATTATTTATTTACATTACAAGAATTGCATCAAACGAAATATTTTAGCCTAAATTAATTACTATAATTATTACATTAATAATGTGAGTATTTATCATATCAATATTAATTATTCTAGAATTATCTATATTTATAGACTTTTTCAAAAACACCGAAACTATAAATATTGATAAATCAATCAATTATCAAGAAATAACAATATCTTTAGAAAAATTATATAATAGACCAACATTCATTATTACAATAATAATTATAATTTATTTATTTTTAGCACTACTAGCAGTTGTTAAAATCACCAATATTAATCAGGGACCTATTCGTAAAATAAGATAATTACTAATGAATAAACCTTACGATTAAGACATCCTTTAATTAAAATTATTAATAACTCTTTAATTGACTTACCTGCCCCAACAAATGTTTCATTTTGATGAAATTTTGGATCCCTATTAGGGTTATGTTTGGTAATTCAAATCGTAACTGGACTATTTTTAGCTATACATTATACATCAAATATTGAAATACCATTCAGTTGTGTAGTACACATCTGCCGAGACGTAAATAATGGTTGAATTATCCGAACCTTACATGCAAATGGAGCATCTATATTTTTTATTTGTATTTACTTACATGTAGGACGGGGAATTTACTACGGATCTTATATATATATATATACATACCTGAATAATTGGTACAGTGATTTTATTTTTAGTTATAGCAACTGCATTTATAGGATATGTCTTACCCTGAGGCCAAATATCTTTTTGAGGTGCAACAGTAATTACTAATTTATTATCAGCAATCCCATACTTAGGAACAGATTTAGTCCAATGAGTATGAGGAGGATTCGCTGTTGATAATGCAACATTAAATCGATTCTTCACATTCCATTTGTATTACCATTTATTATTGCTGCTATAGCAGCAATTCATTTATTTTTTCTTCACCAAACAGGATCTAATAATCCTCTTGGACTAAATGGAGATATTGAAAAAATTCCATTCCATCCATACTTTACCTTTAAGGATTCTATTACATTTGTAATAATAACATCATTATTAATTATACTATGTTTAATCAATCCTTACCTATTAGGAGATCCAGATAACTTTGTACCTGCCAACCCATTAGTAACACCAGTTCACATTCAACCAGAGTGATATTTCCTATTTGCATATGCAATTCTACGATCTATCCCTAATAAGTTAGGAGGTGTTATTGCATTATTTTTATCAATTAGAATCTTAATAATTTTACCATTTTATAATAAAACACCATTCTGAGGCATTCAATTTTACACTATTAATCAAATTTTATTCTGAATTATAGTAGTTGTTGTATGCTTACTAACGTGAATTGGTAAACGACCTGTTGAAGAACCTTATATTATAACAGGTCAAATCTTAACAATTATTTACTTTACATATTTCTTAATTAATGTCCATGTCGCAAACGCATGAGATAAATTAATTAAGGAATAAAGTTAATTAGCTTAGGAAAAGCATATGTTTTGAAAACATAAAATTAGAAGTTTAACTCTTCTATTAACTTTTCTCAAAAAATTTAACTAAACAAATGAGATAAATAAAATCTTTAAACCAACAAAGAAAATAAAAAAATTCAAAGATAAAGGTAAAAAACTTTTTCAAGCTAAGTACATTAATTTATCATAACGAAACCGTGGTAATGTCCCACGAACCCAAATAAAACCAAAAGATATAATAGCAAGCTTAATAAAAAATATAAAAGAATAAAAATCACCGCCTAAAAAAATTAAAGCCAATAACATTCTTATGAAGACAATTCTAGTATATTCAGCTAAAAAAATTAAAGTAAAACCACCAGCACCATACTCAATATTAAATCCTGAAACTAACTCAGATTCCCCTTCAGCAAAATCAAAAGGAGTACGATTAGTTTCAGCTAAACAAGACGCAAAACAAGCTAAAGCTAAAGGAAAAGAAATAATAATAAATCAACAATAAAGCTGATAGTTTATAAAATCAAACATATTAAAACTACCAATTAAAATAATTAAAGACAATAAAATTAAAGCTAAACTAACTTCATAAGAAATTGTTTGAGCAACAGAACGAAGAGAACCTAATAATGAATAATTTGAATTAGAAGATCAACCAGCAATTATAACAGTATAAACACCTAATCTAGTACAACATAAAAAAAATAAAAATCCATAAGAAAAAGAACACATATAAGTTAAATAAGGAAAAATTACTCAAACGGCTAAAGAAATCATTAAATTAAAAACAGGGGAAAAATAATAAAGTAGGTAATTAGATATAATAGGAATTGGCTGCTCCTTACAAATTAACTTAATAGCATCTCTAAATGGCTGAGGAATTCCAACAACACCTACCTTATTTGGACCCTTTCGAATCTGAATATAACCTAAAACCTTACACTCTAATAAAGTTAAAAAGGCAACACTAATTAAACTCAAATAACCAATAAAAGAAAATTCAAAATAAATATAAATAAATCATAAAGTATCAATACTATTTGTAGAAAAAATCTACATAAATGAATTCTCAATTCAACACATTAATCTGTCAAAATAGTAAATAAATTAATATTAATCAATATAACAAAAAATATTTTAAACATATGGTCCTTTCGTACTAATATGGATTAATAATCTTAGGATAGAAACCGACCTGGCTCACGCCGGTCTGAACTCAGATCATGTAAGAATTTAAAGGTCGAACAGACCTAATCATTGGGCTCCTGCACCCAAAATTTTTCTTAATCCAACATCGAGGTCGCAATCTGCTTTGTCGATATGAGCTCTCAAAAACAATTACGCTGTTATCCCTAAGGTAACTTAATCTTATGATCATAAATTATGGATCAAAATAACAAACATAAATAAATGATATAATAATGAAGAGTTTATCTATTCTTCATGTCACCCCAACAAAACATCATGATTAAATATAGAAAGACAAACAAAAAACTATATAAAAGTAAAATGCCAAGCTCTATAGGGTCTTCTCGTCCTAAAGAAGAATTTAAGCCTTTTGACTCAAAAGTTAAATTCAAAACTTTATTAAGAGACAGTTGATTTCTCGTCAAGCCATTCATTCCAGCCACTAATTAAGAGACTAATGATTATGCTACCTTTGCACGGTCAAAATACCGCGGCTCTTTAAAAATACGCTCAGTGAGCAGGCCAGACCTCAAAATATAAACAAGAGGACATGTTTTTGATAAACAGGCGGAAATCAATTTTGCCTAGTTCCTTATAATAAGTTCACAAGGTAAAAATTTTATACAAATAAATATACTAATTCTATCATTATTACAAAAATTTTAAAATTAAATTAATAATCTTAATAAAAAACCTAAAATATTTATAAAATCAAAATAAAAAATAATGAACTAAAACGTAATCTTAAAGATAGCTGGTTTAAAGCTTACTATTATATTTCTATAAAATAAATTATAGGTTATTAACTTCAAAGCTTATCCCTTAAAGAATAAATAAGTTAATATTTTTACTTAAAAAATTAAATAAAAACAAATAACTTTAAAAAATTAAATTTTTTCTTAAGAAACTAGATATCTTGGGAAACGATTAACATCTCATTTCTATAAATAATTTAATAATAATTATGATACATTAACTATAAATTATTTATAAATCAACCCAAATCGAGACAAGTAAAATAAATACTAAAATTTTGATAAACCCTGATACAAAAGGTACAATAAATAAAATCTACTTAAAAAAATTTAAAATAATATTTCATAAAACACTTACATTACCAATAAACTATAATTTAAAAAATCAATTCTATAAAATATACTAAGACAAAAATACAATAAAATTATTTATATTAAATAATTAAATAAAGAAAAAATAAATATAATAAAATAAATAATCAAGATATCCTGATTTGCACAGAAAAATTTTCAGTGTAAATGAAACACTTTACTAATAAGTTATATCTTGAAACTCTTCCTAGATACACTTTCCAGTACATCTACTATGTTACGACTTATCTCATCTAAATTGAAGCTACTTTAAAATAAAATAGAATAATCAATAATGAGAGCGACGGGCGATGTGTACACATCTCAGAGCCAATATCAGTTAAATTAAATAAATTAAATTACTATCAAATCCACCTTCATTAACAGTATTTCACTATCAAATCCGTTATAAACAAAAATCTATTGTAACCCACCTCCTCTTAACTATAAGCTGCACCTTGACCTGAAATATTTTATAATTATAAATCTTGAGAATTATAACTCTAAAAAGATTCTCTGATAACGGAGATATACAAACAAATAAATTAAGTAGAGTAAATCGTGTATTATCAATCATGGGGTAGGTTCCTCTGAATGGAATGAGATACCGCCAAATTCTTTGGGTTTAAAGACCTTAACTAATAGTACCCTGGTAAATATAATTAACATTTAACATAATAGGGTATCTAATCCTAGTTTATTATTTAAATTTCACAGATTCATAAAAAGGGCCACAAATAAATTTTAACATTTCACCTTACAAATTTATATTTCAACCCTAATAATATAAACAACTGTTTTAACCAATAATATTCACTTGTATCAATCGTATAACCGCGGCTGCTGGCACGAATTATGCCGATACTAAATCAATTGCTAAATCCAAAATCACTTGATAATTAAATCAAATTACTGCAAAAAGAACATTTAGTCTAACAAAACTAACATATAATACAAAGAAAAAGTGAATAAACAAGCAAGAATAAAACTTTTAAAAATAAAAAATAAGAAATTTTTAAATTTATCAAATCAGGAAAAAATAAAAGATTCAAATATTTAAAGAAAAAAAAGAAAAAAACCACAAACATTAACAAAAAAAAAGAAACGCCCCTATGTATAACCACAACAACTTCTCTATTATATATAATTATAGATTAATATGGAACATGTATAGCAATAAATGTATTATATTCTTTCTTATTTAATCTTTCTTTTCACTAATAATTAAAGAAAGATTAAATAATATAATAAATATATTTTATACAATTATGTAATTTAATATAATATGTTATTAATATGAATTCTTTTTTTATATTAAGTTAACTTTCATATATATTAGTTAAATAATCTAATTATAGATAATTTATATAATTATATTATTATAATTAATATAATTATTTATATTAATTATAATATTTTATATTTAAATTAATAATTTTTTTTATTATATCCAATTATAATAATATTAAATATTAAATTACATATTATTATATATATTATATTATAATAACCTATTTTAAGCTAAAAACATAAGTAGCTATAATCCTAGGTAAATAAGTGCATTAAAATAATCAATTGATAATGGTAAGATGAACTTATAATCTTTTAATTTCAATTAAATGTAATATATTAATATAAATTATTTATTATATATATATATAAAAATAAAATGAGCAGGATAAATTAATCCTAATTAAACAAAATAATACATAAATGAATTTCAAAAAAAAAAACTTTCGATTTATATATTAAATAAATGAAGTGCCTGATTAAAGGGTTACCTTGATAGGGTAAATAAAGTAAATAAAATTACCTTCATTAAAATTACATAAGATAGAATTAAACTACCTCCTTTAGTATCAAAAACTAACGTGCATCATACACCTTATTGTAAAAAGGTAAGCTAAACAAGCTAATGGGTTCATACCCCATTTATAGAGGTATCAATCCTCTCCTTTTTAATGACCAACAACTCTACAAAACTTCTCTTCCTATCAACATTAATGATAGGAACGATCCTGTCCATTTCATCAAATTCCTGATTTGGGGTTTGAATAGGACTTGAGATCAACTTACTTTCATTTATTCCGCTCCTAACAAGAAATAAAAATATAATAATAAATGAATCATCAATTAAATATTTTATTGTCCAAGCAATAGCATCGACAATATTATTATTTTCAATTTTGCTGATTCAAATAAAATATCCCATGGGATGGGAAACAGAATTTATCCCATCAATAATAATTAGATCTAGACTATTATTAAAGATTGGAGCTGCACCTTTCCATTTCTGATTTCCAGAAGTTATAGGAGCATCAAGATGAAATAATTGTTTAACATTAATAACATGACAAAAAATCGCCCCAATAATGGTCTTATCTTATTGTATTCAATTAAGAACTTTTATTTGAACAATTATTATCTTAAGAATTATTATTGGGGCAATAGGAGGTTTAAATCAAACATCCTTACGACAACTTTTAGCATATTCATCAATCAGACATCTAGGTTGAATAATTAGATCATTAACAGTCAGAGAAAACATCTGAGAACTATACTTCATTATTTACTCATTATTAAGATTAATTATAGTTTTATTATTTAAGCAAATAAATTTATTTTTCATAAATCAAATTTATTCAGCCAGAAATATAAAAACCGATATTAAATTCATAATATTCTTATCTTTATTATCTTTAGGTGGACTACCACCATTCCTTGGATTCTTACCAAAATGAATTGTAATACAATCATTAATAGAAAACAATATAACAACTATTATAACTATTATAGTTGTATTAACTACAATTACACTCTACTACTATATACGTATTAGATTCTCAGCTCTAATTATATCATACACAGAAAATTCGTGATCTATAAAGATAAAGTCCCAAAAATCAAGAATCATTCTTCCTATAACAGTAATAATTTCAACAATAGGATTGATTTCAACATCAACCTTAATTTCATTATACTAAGGACTTAAGTTAATCAAACTAATAACCTTCAAAGTTATAATTAAAAGAATAATCTTTTAGGCCTTAGTAAAATTTTACACCTCTAGAATTGCAGTCTAGAATCATAATTGAATATAAGACCTAAATATGATAAGAGAGAAAACATCTCATAAGTAGATTTACAGTCTACCACCTAAAATTCAGCCATCTTACCACAAAAATGATTATTCTCAACAAACCACAAGGACATTGGTACTTTATACTTCATATTTGGAGCATGAGCAGGAATAGTAGGAACATCAATAAGAATACTTATTCGTGCTGAACTTGGCCAACCCGGATCTCTAATTGGGGATGACCAGATTTATAATGTTATTATTACAGCTCACGCATTCGTAATAATTTTCTTTATAGTAATACCTATTATAATTGGTGGATTTGGTAATTGACTTGTTCCACTAATAATTGGTGCACCAGATATAGCATTTCCACGAATAAATAATATAAGTTTTTGATTACTACCACCTTCACTAACCCTTCTTCTTACATCTTCTATAGTAGATAATGGTGCTGGTACAGGATGAACAGTTTACCCTCCTCTAGCAGGAGCTATTGCACATGGGGGTGCATCTGTAGATCTAGCTATTTTTTCACTGCACTTAGCAGGTGTATCATCTATTCTTGGTGCAGTGAATTTCATTACAACAGCAATTAATATACGATCAGAAAGTATAACTTTAGATCAAAGACCTTTATTTGTATGATCTGTAGCTATTACAGCATTACTTCTCCTTCTTTCACTTCCAGTTTTAGCAGGAGCTATTACTATATTATTAACAGATCGAAATTTAAATACATCATTCTTTGACCCTGCAGGAGGGGGTGACCCAATTCTATATCAACATCTATTTTGATTCTTTGGACACCCAGAAGTTTATATTTTAATTCTACCGGGATTCGGAATTATTTCACATATTGTATGTCAAGAAAGAGGAAAAATTGAATCATTTGGAACATTAGGTATAATTTACGCTATATTATCAATTGGACTAATAGGATTTATTGTATGAGCACATCATATATTTACAGTAGGAATGGATGTTGACACACGAGCATATTTTACATCAGCAACAATAATTATTGCTGTACCTACAGGAATTAAGGTATTTAGATGATTAGCTACATTATATGGAACTAAATTCAAGTTCAATCCACCAATAAGAGCTCATGGCGGCTGCAGTGTAACACGTGTTAAGTTCGGCTCGCGAAATTTAGTCGAATTCGAAGGTGTTTCTCGCAGGTGGTGTTGTCTAGTACAAGTGGAAATCGTGTAAACAACAGTGCTCTGTGTAGTAGTGCTATTTTTTTTTTCTGTGCTCCGCCAATATCTGCGAGAAAATGGTAAATAGAAGAATCAACAGCAGCGCGTCCAGCAGCGGGGAAGCAGCAGGTGCGGCGGGCCTGCTCCTGGTGGAAGGTGCGGCCGCGGCTCCCGGTATAGCGGAGCTGGTTCGCTCTGAGGTAAACGCTGCGCTTCGCGATAAAAACAATCTCGATCTGATAGCAGGCACCATATCAGATACTGTAACGGCAGCAGTATTGGCCAAAATGCGTGAAACTGTTGAGGCCAATACTGCCGAAATTACAGCACTAAAAAAGTCTGTGTCTGAATACGAGAAAAAGGCACGAGAGTTGGAAGTGAAACTATCTGCCGCCACAGACGAGCTAGAACAGTACCAAAGGCGAAATAGTCTACGACTGTTTGGAGTAGCAGAAACTAAAGAAGAAGACACGGACAACCTGCTTATACAGGTTGCGCGTGAAAAATTAGGCGTCGAAGTGACCAAGGCAGACATTGACAGGAGCCACCGGGTGGGACGAAAACCACCAGGTGCTACCAAACCTCGTCCAATAATAATTAAATTTGTGTCGTACCGAAAAAGGGCTGAGATCTTTACCCAGAAGAAGAAGTTAGCAAGGACAGGGATTACAATAAGGGAAGATCTGACACACGAGCGGCTAAAGATTTTAAACAGTGCCATATCCCATTTCGGTCTTCAGAATGTGTGGACTCTGGATGGTAGAGTAATCATTAAGACTGCAGCTGGAAAGAAGACAGTCACAAACATGACAGAACTAAACAGTATTAAGTGAACCTACTCGAGCCAAAAGTCAAACTTAACACCATTTGCAAATCTTAACAGTCCTATACTCAGATATAGTCTTGTAATTGTATTAACTTTTTAATTATTTGTACCTTCAACTAATTGTTCTTGTAACTGTATTAACTTTTTAATTATTTGTACCTTCAACTAATTGTTTTTGTAACTGTATTAACTTTTTACTATTTTTTTTGTGTCTTTAGCTGTAGCCATTGCTTAGTTTTAGTTACTGCTAATACTTTTTTCATTTTCTCAGTTTAGTCTCTTCCATTCTGTAATAGTTCTATTGCAATTATTAGTCTCTCCTTTAGTTCATTAGTCAACTATCTCTTCGGTTTAAATTGTTCATAACAAAAATCACTATCAGTATCACTTTAGCAAATTTCAATTTAATTCTAGCTTCCTACGATACTCTATTAAATATTAAGCCTACTTCTCTCTGCTGGCAGCATCGGCCTCTTAAATCACTCCTCTTTCCCTTATTTCCACCCTAAGCTGTTTCAAATACTCTAATTACATTTTTCCTCTTACGACATAGGATACTCAGTGACACACAGCTGTCACCATTTTGGTCATATTCTCCCTGCACCGAATACCACTAATCCATTTTCTATACTCCCGCAACCTCAGGAAATCTCTTGCAGTCGCTTTTCTTTCGGCTCTCGCGGAGTCACAAACAGGGCGCGCAAAATCTCGGACACCCCTGTAGTATGTCATTTGGCGGAAACACCGGTCAGTGCCCCTCGCGGCAGGTAGTGCCTAACAAAGGGACAAACCAGTCTGCCACCCTACTCCAGGCTGCTCAGCGGAACGCGTCCGAGGTTTTAGCAGCTCACTGCAACATTCAGTCTGTACCTGCGCATTACGAAGAACTTAGCCTCCTCTTCCACCAACTAAACTACCACGTAATCCTCTTATCCGAAACGTGGTTGAAACCACACATATCCTCTGCATCTATTCATCTCCCAGGGTACACATTTCTTAGGGCAGACAGATCAAAAAAGCGAGGTGGCGGGGTCGGCGCATATATACGAACAGATCTCAAAGCGAAAGTCTTATGTATGTCAAATCCTGCTGAAGAAAAAGAGGCTGAATTCATGTTCATTGAAATAAATATACAAAGTCGGAAATTCTTGACTGGCGTCGTGTACAAGCCGCCAAAAATAAGCTCAATGAGTTCCTTCCAGTCGGAATTACATTCACTTCAGTGTCAATACGAACATGTCATCGTAATGGGTGACTTGAACATAGACCTGCTAAGAGACACTCCCTCCGCAATAAACCTAAGAAGATTGTTTAGTTGCAATAGCATGAACATTCTTCCATTGCAACCTACACACCATACGGCGCACAGTCATACTCTTATAGACGTGATAGCAACGAAACAGACTGACAAAGTAAGAGATGTTGGTCAATCATCGGCCCCTGGCCTCTCAGCACATGATGTAATATTCCTGGCCTACTCTGTGCAGCCCCCAAGGATCAAATCGCGTTACATAACTTGTAGGAACATGAAACGTATTGACCTTGACGCTCTAACAGCCGATTGCTCAGAAATCTCATGGCATCAAATAATCAGAGAACCTACAATCGACGGCAAAATTAATGAACTTGGTGATAAACTCACTGCCCTCTATGACAAACATGCACCTGTGCGCACAGTCCGTGTAAGAAAATCTCCTGCTCCATGGCTGACAGCTGAATTACGTCAAATGATGACTAATAGGGATGCTGCCCACAGGCGTTTCAAGGCAGATCCGAAACCCGAACGTTTTGAAGAATATAGAAAGCTACGGAACAGAGTGAAACAATGCATTCGCAATGCCAAAATCAGGCACGCTCGCTCCCTTGTATGCAGCGATCTGACACCCACGACTCTATGGAAGAATCTCCGTAGCTTCGGGGTCGGAAAGGCAAAATCGGAAACTACTTTTCATGTGTCAGCTAACGAATTAAATGAATTCTTCTCTGCACCTCTGAATACCAGCATGGCTGATAATTACCGTCCACAAGAATCTCCAAACAGGATAACTAACAACGATACCTTCCATCTAAAACATGTAACAACAAATACGGCAAGAAAAGCAATAATGAGAATCTCTTCTGATGCAATAGGCAACGACAGTATCGGTATAGCCATGATTAAGAATGTTGCCGATATCTTAGTACCTGTCTTAACTGACATATTTAATTTTTCCCTCGTGAACGGAATATACCCCACTGCATGGAAAAGAAGCATAATTCGACCCATCCCTAAGGTCGAAAACCCGCAACTGCCTAGTGATTACCGACCAATTAGCATACTGCCTGCTGTTTCCAAAGCACTGGAATATATTGTTCATGACCAAATCACTGAACACTTGCATGAATTCAGTCTATATGACAAATTTCAATCCGGTTTCCGTAAACATCACAGCACAAACACTGCTCTAATTAAAGTAACTGATGACCTGAAATATGCCATCGACAATCGAAAGGCAACAATATTGACGCTACTGGACTTCAGCAAAGCTTTTGACACTGTTAACTTTGACATATTACTCAGAAAAATGCAACAGCTTAATTTCTCTGATAGTGCAATGAGATGGTTTGAAAGCTACTTAAAAGACAGACAGCAATGTGTTGTCTGCGCAAATGAAAAATCTTCCTGGAAACATGTTTCTTCGGGAGTGCCACAAGGATCAGTCTTAGGACCACTTTTGTTTTCTTTATATGTCAACGATATTTCGTCGGTTTTGTCCTCCTGTAAACATCATTTCTATGCCGACGACCTCCAGCTCTACCTAAGCGTCAGACCTGAAGACGTAAACACTGCAATCGCTCTGATGAATGATGATCTGTCTTCAGTAGTGACATGGGCGAAAAATCTGGGGCTTAAATTAAATGCAAAAAAGACGCAAGTAATCTTAATAGCCCATCAGAAATTAATAAGTTCAGATTTCCGCCAACGGCTACCTCCTATTCTGCTCGAAGGTACTCCAATACCATATCAGAAAACAGTGAAGAACTTGGGTGTAACTTTGGACGAGCATCTCAACTGGGCGGAGAATACAGTCGCAGTGTGCCGAAAGACGTCTGCTTGTCTCTATGCTCTCAAAAAGTTTCGGAACATATTCCCACAGGACTTGAAACGCCAGCTCGTGCAAGCACTCGTTCTACCGAACCTCCACTATTGTGATGTGATTCAACAAGGCATGAGTAGTGAAAACAAAAGACGGCTAGAGCTAACCATGAATGCCTGTGTGCGTTACACCTGCAACATTCGCCGATATGATCATGTTAGTGCTTCATACTCCGAGCTAGAGTGGCTGCGGCCAGACAAACTGCGTGACTACCACACTCTATGTCTACTTCACCGACTCCTCATCGCGCAAGCACCCCAGTACCTAGCTTCAGAGATTAAAAACCTGTCATGCCATCATAATCGAAACACGAGGTCACTCTTATCTGGTATCCTAACTGTGCCCACTCACAAAACAAAAACTTTTGCAAACTCCTTCTCAGTTGCCGCTGTCCGCCTCTGGAACAAACTGCCCCTTACCTTGAGGAAAATTCAATCTCCTGTGGCTTTTAAGAAGAAGTTGAAGCATTTCCTACTATCATCCGCATAAAATTCTCCACAAAATTAATGTGCAAGGCCAATCCTATCATCTGTCAAATAGCAAAGCTAGCGTCTCGTATCTTGCTGCTGAGATGCCTTCCTCTTCATCTATCTCTATTAGCCACGCAGTCTCCTTTTCCTTTATATTTTCCTTAATTATGTTTCATCATGTCTCTCTATTCTTCTCCTCCCTTCACCATGAGTCTCCCTCAAACTCCCTGCTGCCAGCACTCCTATCTTAAATCTTTCTCTTCAATAATGCATTTTTCGAGGTGTACCTTTCTAATTGTTTATCTCACTTTTTGTATTAGATGTAGTTTAACATGCCTACTGAAACATATGACTGTAAAATAAGTAGAATGCCTGGTTAGATGTAAGAGAGGGCCTGATGGCCCTAATCTTGCCAGGTTAAATAAATAAAAAAATAAAAAAATAAATAAATAAAAAATTATTATGAGCTCTAGGATTTATTTTCCTATTTACAATTGGTGGATTAACAGGATTAGTATTAGCAAATTCATCACTTGATATTGTATTACATGATACATATTATGTAGTAGCCCACTTTCATTATGTATTATCTATAGGAGCAGTATTTGCAATTATAGGAGGTGTCATTCAATGATATCCACTATTTACAGGATTAACTATAAATAATACATGATTAAAAATCCAATTTACAATTACATTCATTGGAGTAAATTTAACATTCTTTCCTCAACACTTCCTAGGATTAGCAGGAATACCTCGACGATACTCAGACTACCCAGACGCATATACATCATGAAACGTAGTATCAAGAATTGGGTCTACAATTTCTATTGTAGGAATCATTATATTCATTGTAATTATATGAGAAAGAATGGTTACAAACCGAGCAATTATATTTAGAGCTAACATAAGAAGATCAACAGAATGACTACAAAATAACCCTCCTGCAGAACATAGTTACTCAGAATTACCATTAATCTCTAGAATCTAATATGGCAGATTAGTGCAGTAGATTTAAGCTCTACAAATAAAGGTTTGACCTTTTATTAGAAAATATTTATTAATGGCAACATGATCAAATTTATCTCTTCAAGATGGAGCTTCACCATTAATGGAGCAATTATCATTCTTTCATGATCATACTATGGTCGTATTATTATTAATTACAGTAATTGTAGGTTATGCCCTAAGTTATATATTATTTATTGCCTATACTAACCGTAATATACTTCATGGACATTTAATTGAAACAATCTGAACAGCTTTACCAGCAATTACATTAATTTTTATTGCCCTTCCATCATTACGACTATTATATTTACTTGATGATTCAGTAGATGCAATAATTACAATTAAAACCATTGGACGACAATGATATTGAAGATATGAATATTCAGACTTCATAGACGTAGAATTTGACACTTATATAACACCAGAACAAGACCTAGAAAATGATGGATTTCGACTGCTAGATGTAGATAACCGAACAATCCTACCAATAAATACAGAAGTACGAGTATTAACAAGAGCATCAGATGTTCTACACTCATGAGCAGTTCCTGCATTAGGGGTTAAAATTGATGCAACGCCAGGTCGGTTAAATCAAGGAACATTCACAATAAATCGACCTGGATTATTCTTTGGACAATGCTCAGAAATCTGTGGAGCAAACCACAGATTTATACCAATTGTAATTGAAAGAACTTCAGTAAATTTACTTATTAAGTGATTATCTAAGATAATTTAAGGAGTTAGTTAAAATAAATAACATTAGTGTGTCAATCTAAAGTAACTAAAAAAATTAGTACACCTTGAAATTCATCAGATGACTGAAAGTAAGTAATGGTCTCTTAAACCAAATAATAGTAAATTAACGACTAATTCTGATGGGGAAATTATATCCAAATCCCTCAAATATCCCCTCTTATATGATTCTCACTATTCATTATATTTTCAGCTACATTAATCTTGTTTAATCAAATAAACTTCTTCTCATTTAAACCTAACCTTATTAAAAGAGCAGAAAAAGGAACAATTGAAATAAAAAACTTAAATTGAAAATGATAACAAATCTATTCTCAACATTTGACCCATCAACTAACATCTTTAATTTATCATTAAATTGAACTAGAACATTTCTAGGACTATTATTAATCCCATCACTATTTTGACTTACACCATCACGAATTAACATTATCTGAAATAAACTAAATTTAACCTTACATAATGAATTTAAAACACTTCTTGGACCAAAATCATTTAATGGAACAACATTCATTTTCATCTCAATTTTTATTATAATATTATTTAACAATTTCATAGGATTATTCCCTTATATTTTTACTAGAACAAGACATTTAGCATTAACATTTGCAATTGCCCTACCTATATGGCTAAGATTTATATTATTTGGATGAATTAACCATACTAATCATATATTTACACACCTTGTACCACAAGGTACACCGCCTGCATTAATATCATTTATAGTACTAATTGAAACAATTAGTAATGTTATTCGACCAGGTACATTAGCAGTACGGTTGGCAGCAAATATAATTGCAGGACACTTATTATTAACCTTATTAGGAAACACAGGACCATCTATAGCAATAAACTTAATCTCATTACTAATTATTGGACAAATACTTCTATTAATTCTAGAATCAGCAGTAGCAATAATTCAAGCCTATGTTTTCTCAATTCTAAGAACTCTATATTCTAGAGAAGTATATTAAACCTATGTTAACAACTCACTCAAACCACCCATTCCACTTAGTAGACTATAGACCTTGACCATTAACAGGAGCAATTGGAGCAATAGTCCTAGTATCAGGACTAGCAAAATGATTCCACCTATTTAATATTAACTTATTCATAATTGGATTTGGAATTACCCTACTAACCATAATTCAATGATGACGAGATGTAGTACGAGAAGGAACATATCAAGGATTACATACAGGATTTGTATCAATTGGATTACGATGAGGAATAATTTTATTTATTTCATCAGAGGTATTATTTTTCGTTTCTTTTTTTTGAGCATTCTTTAGAAGAAGATTAGCACCAACAATTGAACTAGGAATACTATGACCTCCAATAGGAATTCAACCCTTTAACCCTATACAAATTCCATTACTTAATACAGCTATTCTTTTAGCATCAGGAGTAACAGTAACATGAGCACATCATAGTTTAATGGAATCTAATCATACTCAAGCACTACAAGGATTATTCTTCACAGTGTTATTAGGACTATACTTTACAATACTTCAAGCATATGAATATTGAGAAGCACCTTTTACCCTTGCAGATGCAGTTTATGGATCAACATTCTTTGTTGCAACAGGATTCCATGGTTTACACGTAATTATTGGAACAATCTTTTTATCAACATGTCTACTTCGACACTCAATAAATCAATTCTCACCAAGACACCACTTTGGATTTGAAGCAGCAGCATGATACTGACACTTCGTAGACGTAGTATGATTATTCTTATATATCTCTATTTATTGATGAGGTAGATAATTGTTTTTCTAGTAAAAATAGTACATTTGACTTCCAATCAGAAAGCTTGATATAAATCAAGAAAAACAATTCTAATTCTATCCACAAGAGTTTTCATTAGATTTATTATTCCAATAATTGTTATAAACCTGGCAACAACAGTATCAAAAAAATTAATTAATGATCGAGAAAAAAGATCACCATTTGAATGTGGGTTTGATCCAAAAAGATCAGCACGAATACCATTCTCACTACGATTCTTCCTAATCGCAGTAATCTTTTTAATTTTTGATGTAGAAATTGCACTAATTCTACTAATTGTAATTATTTTTAAAACTTCAGACATTATAATCTGAACAGTATCAACAATATTTTTTATTCTAGTTCTATTAGGCGGACTATACCATGAATGAAACCAAGGAGCATTACAATGAGCAGAATAAAGGGTTGTAGTTAAATATAACATTTGGGTTGCATTCAGAAAGTATTGATAATATCAATCAACCTTAAATAGAATAAGAAGCGAAATATTGCAGTCAGTTTCGACCTGAAAGATTGGTATGTACTACCCTTATTCTTATTAATTGAAGCCAAAAAGAGGCGTATTACTGTTAATAATATAATTGAACTATAATAGTTCCAATTAAGGAAATGTAAAGCCAATATGAAAGCTGCTAACTTTTTATATTAGCGGTTAAACTCCGTTAACATTTCTAAAATTTATATAGTTTAAATAAAACATTACATTTTCACTGTAAAAATAATATATCTATATTTATAAATAACTAAAAGTAAAAATACTTCCTTAACATCTCAGTGTCACGCTCTAATTATAAGCTATTTAAGTAAACGAAAAACAATATTACCAAAATAAATATTCAAAAAATAAAAGTTAAAAGATAAATCTTGAAATTAGAATCATATCAACCTTGAATATAACCAATTAAATAAATAAATAATCTATATAAACCTTGACCACCAAGTAATTCACCTCAACCATAATCAAATGACTTAGATGAATAATAACCTATTTTTAAAGGAATATATCTAATAAACTTAGTTGAAAGAAAAGGTATAAATCATATAGAACCAGCAAATCTAACAAAAGAAAGTATACTTAAAGAAAATAAATTATGAGAAAAATCAAAATTAGAAATAAGATAACCTAAATAAGCACCTAAAATAACAACTGTAATAGTTAAAAACTTTAAATAATAAGGTAAAGCAATCACATGAGGAATAGGAAAAATTAATCAAGATAAAAGACTACCACCAAAAACAGCAACAAACAATAGACCAATTATTCCAAATGAAATATAATAACCCTTATCATCAAAAGAAAATCTAGAATAAAAATTATTATCACCAGATATTGAATAATAAGACAAACGAAAAGAATAAGAAGCAGTTAAACCAGTAGAAAAAAAATAAAGAAAAAAAATTAAACAATTAATTCGTCTTAAACAAACCATCTCAAGAATTAAATCCTTCGAATAAAATCCCGCTAAAAAAGGTATTCCACACAAAGATAAACTAGAAACATTAAAACAAACTGAAGTTAAAGGTATGAAA
Source organism: Schistocerca gregaria (assembly GCF_023897955.1). Classification (NCBI taxonomy): domain Eukaryota; kingdom Metazoa; phylum Arthropoda; class Insecta; order Orthoptera; family Acrididae; genus Schistocerca; species Schistocerca gregaria. The sequence continues at coordinate 118,692,487 of NC_064922.1, forward strand.
TTAACAATTGATCCTATAAAACGAATATCCTGAGAATCCTTCAAATTATGAATTATTGAACCTGCACATATAAATAATAATGCCTTAAATAAAGCATGAGCCAATAAATGAAAAAATGCAAGCTTTGGATAACCCATAGCCAAAATTCTTATTATTAAACCAAGTTGTCTTAAAGTAGAAAGAGCAATAATCTTCTTCAAATCAAATTCAAAATTAGCACCCAATCCAGCCATAAATATAGTTATACAACCAATTAAAAGTAAAAATCAACCACAATTATAGGTATCCAATATTGGTCTAAAACGAATTAATAAATAAACACCAGCAGTAACAAGAGTAGAAGAATGAACTAAAGCAGAAACAGGAGTAGGAGCTGCTATAGCAGCAGGAAGTCATGAAGAGAAAGGAATCTGAGCTCTCTTAGTTATAGCTGCTAAAACAATTAATATAGTAATGAGCTTTATTTCAAAAGAATTAGAAATAAAATCATAATAATAAATATAATTTCAACCACCAAAATTTAACATTCATGCAATAGAAATTAAAATAGAAACATCACCAATACGATTAGAAAGTGCAGTTAATATACCAGCACTATAAGATTTTACATTTTGATAATAAATAACTAAACAATAAGAAACTAAACCTAAACCATCTCAACCCAATAAAATTCTAATTAAATTAGGACTAATTATTAAAAAACCTATAGAAGGAATAAATATTAAAACAATAATAATAAAACGATTTATATTCTTTTCACCAGATATATAATCCTCTCTATAATAAATAACCAAAGAAGAAATATATATAACAAAAGATATAAAAATAAGAGATATTAAATCCAAAATTAAAGTTATAACAACTATAGAACCATTTAAATTGAAAAGCTCTCACTCAACAAAAACTCTATAATCAAATATTAAATAATAAATACCTAAAATAAAAATTATAGTTCTCGAAATAAACAAAGAAAAAAAACTCAAAGAACAAATAGAAAATAAATTCACAGCCTAAGATGAAAAACTTCATATCATTGATTCCACAAAACAATATTTTTAATTAAAATACTTAAGCAAACTAAACAAAGAAATATTCACTCTTTAAACAGAGAATATTTAAAGGCAATCAATGTAAAAGTAAAAGATGATATTCACGAAAATAACCTAGAGAACAAGTATAAACACCAGAATAATAATTCCCATGCTGAGAATAAGAATATATATACAAAGTATAAACAGCTCTAAAAAAAGATAAAAAAATCAAAGCAAAGAATCTAAAAGAAGATCAAGATATAATTCTATTTAATAATCTAATTTCACCTACCAAATTTAAAGAAGGAGGAGCAGCCATATTTGATGATCTTAAAAGAAATCATCATAAAGCCATTCTTGGCATCAAATTAATTATACCCTTGTTAATTAATAATCTTCATCTACCTAAACGTTCATAAATAATATTAGATAAACAAAATAAACCAGAAGAACATAAACCATGACCAACCATTAGAGAAAGAGAACCTACACAACCTCATCAATTCATAGTCATCAATCCACCAATAACCATTCTTATATGAGCAACAGAAGAATATGCAATTAAAGACTTTAAATCAACCTGACGAAAACAAATAAATCTTACAATAACACCCCCAGATAAACCTAAAGATAATCAAAAATAATTAAACTTTAAACCCAAATAAGAAATAACCTTTATAACACGAAAAATACCATAACCACCTAACTTTAATAAAACACAAGCAAGAATTCTTCTACCTGAAATAGGGGCCTCTACATGAGCCTTAGGAAGTCATAAATGAACCAAAAATAAAGGTATCTTAACTAAAAAAGCCAAAATTATAAATACATAAAACATAAAATAATAAGAACCAAAATCAACCAATAAAGGAATATATAAAGTATTAGAAAAATCATAAACCTTAAATAAAACTAATAATAAAGGTAATCTAGCAACCAAAGTATAAAAAATTAAATAAACACCAGCCTGCAAACGCTCAGGTTGATAACCCCAACCCAAAATTAAAAGTAAAGTAGGAACTAATCTAGCCTCAAAAAAAATATAAAAAGAAAGAAGACTTAATCTAGCAAATGAACAATAAAGCATAATTATTAAAATCAAAACCATAAAAACAAAAAATTAGAATGATATGATCTTAAATAAACTGAACCTCTAGCAGTGATTATTAAAGAACAAATCCAAAAACTAAGTAAAATTAAACTAAAAGAAAAATAATCAATACCAAAATAATATCTAATTATATTCAAATCAGCATATGAATAAACACAAATTATAAAAACAAAACTCGACAGAAACATTAAAGAATGAACCAAACATCAACAATTATTTAATAAACAAAGAGGGATCAAAAAAATAGTTATAAATAAATACTTTAACATAAAGATAAACCAAAAGAATTAAAAAAATCATTACCATGAGAACGAATTATTGAAACTAAAATAGAAAGACCTAAAGCACCCTCACAAACAGAAAAAACTAAAAAAATAACAGGAAAAAAATAATCATAATCAAACTCAATAAGAAAAACAATAACTAATATAAATAAAGAAAGAACAATATATTCTAATCTCAAAAGAACCATTAATAAATGTTTACGTTTAGAAGAAAAAACATAAACACCAGCAAAATAAATCAATAAAGAAGTAAAAATAGAGAATATAAACATTAGTTTTAATAGTTTAAAAAAAACGCCGGTCTTGTAAACCGGAAATAAGTCCAGCCCCCACTTTTAAAACTTCAGAGGTGGAAAAGCTTCCATCATCGGTCCCCAAAACCGATATTTTAAATAAACTAACCCCTGAAATGATCAAAATAATAATTATATCATTATCAAATGTAATAAATATTAATTTTATTAAATTAAGACACCCAATATCAATAATGCTTTTTATTATCCTTCAAACATTCCTAGTTGGATTAATAACAGGAACAATAATAGAAAGATATTGATTATCATATATTTTATTTTTAACATTTCTTGGTGGTATACTAGTATTATTTATTTACATTACAAGAATTGCATCAAACGAAATATTTCAGCCTAAATCAATTACTATAATTATTACATTAATAATGTGAGTATTTATCATATAAATATTAATTATTCTAGATATATCTATATTTATAGACTTTTTCAAAAACACCGAAACTATAAATATTGATAATTCAATCAATTATCAAGAAATAACAATATCTTTAGAAAAATTATATAATAGACCAACATTCATTATTACAATAATAATAATAATTTCTTTATTTTTAGCACTACTAGCAGTTGTTAAAATCACCAATATTAATCAGGGACCTATTCGTAAAATAAGATAATTACTAATGAATAAACCCTTACGATTAAGACATCTTTTAATTAAAATTATTAATAACTCTTTAATTGACTTACCTGCCCCAACAAATATTTCATTTTGATGAAATTTTGGATCCCTATTAGGGTTATGTTTGGTAATTCAAATCGCAACTGGACTATTTTTAGCTATACATTATACATCAAATATTGAAATAGCATTCAGTAGTGTAGTACACATCTGCCGAGACGTAAATAATGGTTGAATTATCCGAACCTTACATGCAAATGGAGCATCTATATTTTTTATTTGTATTTACTTACATGTAGGACGGGGAATTTACTACGGATCTTATATATATATACATACCTGAATAATTGGTACAGTGATTTTATTTTTAGTTATAGCAACTGCATTTATAGGATATGTCTTACCCTGAGGCCAAATATCTTTTTGAGGTGCAACAGTAATTACTAATTTATTATCAGCAATCCCATACTTAGGAACAGATTTAGTCCAATGAGTATGAGGAGGATTCGCTGTTGATAATGCAACATTAAATCGATTCTTCACATTCCATTTTGTATTACCATTTATTATTGCTGCTATAGCAGCAATTCATTTATTTTTTCTTCACCAAACAGGATCTAATAATCCTCTTGGACTAAATGGAGATATTGAAAAAATTCCATTCCATCCATACTTTACCTTTAAGGATTCTATTACATTTGTAATAATAACATCATTATTAATTATACTATGTTTAATCAATCCTTACCTATTAGGAGATCCAGATAACTTTGTACCTGCCAACCCATTAGTAACACCAGTTCACATTCAACCAGAGTGATATTTCCTATTTGCATATGCAATTCTACGATCTATCCCTAATAAGTTAGGAGGTGTTATTGCATTATTTTTATCAATTAGAATCTTAATAATTTTACCATTTTATAAAAAACACCATTCCGAGGCATTCAATTTTACCCTATTAATCAAATTTTATTCTGAATTATAGTAGTTGTTGTATGCTTACTAACGTGAATTGGTAAACGACCTGTTGAAGAACCTTATATTATAACAGGTTAAATCTTAACAATTATTTACTTTACATATTTCTTAATTAATGTCCATGTTGCAAACGCATGAGATAAATTAATTAAGGAATAAAGTTAATTAGCTTAGGAAAAGCATATGTTTTGAAAACATAAAATTAGAAGTTTAACTCTTCTATTAACTTTTCTCAAAAAATTTAACTAAACAAATGAGATAAATAAAATCTTTAAACCAACAAAGAAAATAAAAAAATTCAAAGATAAAGGTAAAAAACTTTTTCAAGCTAAGTACATTAATTTATCATAACGAAACCGTGGTAATGTCCCACGAACCCAAATAAAACCAAAAGATATAATAGCAAGCTTAATAAAAAATATAAAAGAATAAAAATCACCGCCTAAAAAATTAAAGCCAATAACATTCTTATGAAGACAATTCTAGTATATTCAGCTAAAAAAATTAAAGTAAAACCACCCGCACCATACTCAATATTAAATCCTGAAACTAACTCAGATTCCCCTTCAGCAAAATCAAAAGGAGTACGATTAGTTTCAGCTAAACAAGAAGCAAAACAAGCTAAAGCTAAAGGAAAAGAAATAATAATAAATCAACAATAAAGCTGATAGTTTATAAAATCAAACATATTAAAACTACCAATTAAAATAATTAAAGACAATAAAATTAAAGCTAAACTAACTTCATAAGAAATTGTTTGAGCAACAGAACGAAGAGAACCTAATAATGAATAATTTGAATTAGAAGATCAACCAGCAATTATAACAGTATAAACACCTAATCTAGTACAACATAAAAAAAATAAAAATCCATAAGAAAAAGAACACATATAAGTTAAATAAGGAAAAATTACTCAAACGGCTAAAGAAATCATTAAATTAAAAACAGGGGAAAAATAATAAAGTAGGTAATTAGATATAATAGGAATTGGCTGCTCCTTACAAATTAACTTAATAGCATCTCTAAATGGCTGAGGAATTCCAACAAAACCTACCTTATTTGGACCCTTTCGAATCAGAATATAACCTAAAACCTTACGCTCTAATAAAGTTAAAAAGGCAACACTAATTAAAACACAAATAACCAATAAAAGAAAATTCAAAATAAATATAAATAAATCATAAAGTATCAATACTATTTGTAGAAAAAATCTACATAAATGAATTCTAAATTCAACACATTAATCTGTCAAAATAGTAAATAAATTAATATTAATCAATATAACAAAAAATATTTTAACCATATGGTCCTTTCGTACTAATATGGATTAATAATCTTAGGATAGAAACCGACCTGGCTCACGCCGGTCTCAACTCAGATCATGTAAGAATTTAAAGGTCGAACAGACCTAATCATTGGGCTCCTGCACCCAAAATTTTTCTTAATCCAACATCGAGGTCGCAATCTGCTTTGTCGATATGAGCTCTCAAAAACAATTACGCTGTTATCCCTAAGGTAACTTAATCTTATGATCATAAATTATGGATCAAAATAACAAACGTAAATAAATGATATAATAATGAAGAGTTTATCTATTCTTCATGTCACTCCAACAAAACATCATCATTAAATATAGAAAGACAAACAAAAAACTATATAAAAGTAAAATGTCAAGCTCTATAGGGTCTTCTCGTCCTAAAGAAGAATTTAAGCCTTTTGACTCAAAAGTTAAATTCAAAAATTTATTAAGAGACAGTTGATTTCTCGTCAAGCCATTCATTCCAGCCACTAATTAAGAGACTAATGATTATGCTACCTTTGCACGGTCAAAATACCGCGGCTCTTTAAAAATACGCTCAGTGAGCAGGCCAGACCTCAAAATATAAACAAGAGGACATGTTTTTGATAAACAGGCGGAAATCAATTTTGCCTAGTTCCTTATAATAAGTTCACAAGGTAAAAATTTTATACAAATAAATATACTAATTCTATCATTATTACAAAAATTTTAAAATTAAAATAATAATCTTAATAAAAAACCTAAAATATTTATAAAATCAAAATAAAAAATAATGAACTAAAACGTAATCTTAAAGATAGCTGGCTTAAAGCTTACTATTATATTTCTATAAAATAAATTATAGGTTATTAACTTCAAAGCTTAAAGAATAAATAAGTTAATATTTTTACTTAAAAAATTAAATAAAAACAAATAACTTTAAAAAATTAAATTTTTTCTTAAGAAACTAGATATCTTGGGAAACGATTAACATCTCATTTCTATAAATAATTTAACAATAATTATGATACATTAACTATAAATAATTTATAAATCAACCCAAATCGAGACAAGTAAAATAAATACTAAAATTTTGATAAACCCTGATACAAAAGGTACAATAAATAAAATCTACTTAAAAAAATTAAAAATAATATTTCATAAAACACTTACATTACCAATAAACTATAATTTAAAAAATCAATTCTATAAAATATACTAAGACAAAAATACCAATTATCAGTTAAATTTAATATTATTATAATTGGATATAATAAATAAAATTATTAATTTAAAATATAAAATATTATAATTAATATAAATAATTATTGTTGATTTATTATTATTTCTTTTCCTTTAGCTTTAGCTTGTTTTGCTTCTTGTTTAGCTGAAACTAATCGTACTCCTTATTATTAGATAATATTTGGTGAAGAAAAAATAAATGCTATAGCAGCAATAATAAATGGTAATACAAAATGGAATGTGAAGAATCGATTTAATGTTGCATTATCAACAGCGAATCCTCCTCATACTCATTGGACTAAATCTGTTCCTAAGTATGGGATTGCTGATAATAAATTAGTAATTACTGTTGCACCTCAAAAAGATATTTGGCCTCAGGGTAAGACATATCCTATAAATGCAGTTGCTATAACTAAAAATAAAATCACTGTACCAATTATTCAGGTATGTATATATATATAAGATCCGTAGTAAATTCCCCGTCCTACATGTAAGTAAATACAAATAAAAAATATAGATGCTCCATTTGCATGTAAGGTTCGGATAATTCAACCATTATTTACGTCTCGGCAGATGTGTACTACACTACTGAATGCTATTTCAATATTTGATGTATAATGTATAGCTAAAAATAGTCCAGTTGCGATTTGAATTACCAAACATAACCCTAATAGGGATCCAAAATTTCATCAAAATGAAATATTTGTTGGGGCAGGTAAGTCAATTAAAGAGTTATTAATAATTTTAATTAAAAGATGTCTTAATCGTAAGGGTTTATTCATTAGTAATTATCTTATTTTACGAATAGGTCCCTGATTAATATTGGTGATTTTAACAACTGCTAGTAGTGCTAAAAATAAAGAAATTATTATTATTATTGTAATAATGAATGTTGGTCTATTATATAATTTTTCTAAAGATATTGTTATTTCTTGATAATTGATTGAATTATCAATATTTATAGTTTCGGTGTTTTTGAAAAAGTCTATAAATATAGATATATCTAGAATAATTAATATTTATATGATAAATACTCACATTATTAATGTAATAATTATAGTAATTGATTTAGGCTGAAATATTTCGTTTGATGCAATTCTTGTAATGTAAATAAATAATACTAGTATACCACCAAGAAATGTTAAAAATAAAATATATGATAATCAATATCTTTCTATTATTGTTCCTGTTATTAATCCAACTAGGAATGTTTGAAGGATAATAAAAAGCATTATTGATATTGGGTGTCTTAATTTAATAAAATTAATATTTATTACATTTGATAATGATATAATTATTATTTTGATCATTTCAGGGGTTAGTTTATTTAAAATATCGGTTTTGGGGACCGATGATGGAAGCTTTTCCACCTCTGAAGTTTTAAAAGTGGGGGCTGGACTTATTTCCGGTTTACAAGACCGGCGTTTTTTTTAAACTATTAAAACTAATGTTTATATTCTCTATTTTTACTTCTTTATTGATTTATTTTGCTGGTGTTTATGTTTTTTCTTCTAAACGTAAACATTTATTAATGGTTCTTTTGAGATTAGAATATATTGTTCTTTCTTTATTTATATTAGTTATTGTTTTTCTTATTGAGTTTGATTATGATTATTTTTTTCCTGTTATTTTTTTAGTTTTTTCTGTTTGTGAGGGTGCTTTAGGTCTTTCTATTTTAGTTTCAATAATTCGTTCTCATGGTAATGATTTTTTTAATTCTTTTGGTTTATCTTTATGTTAAAGTATTTATTTATAACTATTTTTTTGATCCCTCTTTGTTTATTAAATAATTGTTGATGGTTGGTTCATTCTTTAATGTTTCTGTCGAGTTTTGTTTTTATAATTTGTGTTTATTCATATGCTGATTTGAATATAATTAGATATTATTTTGGTATTGATTATTTTTCTTTTAGTTTAATTTTACTTAGTTTTTGGATTTGTTCTTTAATAATCACTGCTAGAGGTTCAGTTTATTTAAGTTCATATCATTCTAATTTTTTTGTTTTTATGGTTTTGATTTTAATAATTATGCTTTATTGTTCATTTGCTTGATTAAGTCTTCTTTCTTTTTATATTTTTTTTAGGCTAGATTAGTTCCTACTTTACTTTTAATTTTGGGTTGGGGTTATCAACCTGAGCGTTTGCAGGCTGGTGTTTATTTAATTTTTTATACTTTGGTTGCTAGATTACCTTTATTATTAGTTTTATTTAAGGTTTATGATTTTTCTAATACTTTATATTTTCCTTTATTGGTTGATTTTGGTTCTTATTATTTTATGTTTTATGTATTTATAATTTTGGCTTTTTTAGTTAAGATACCTATATTTTTGGTTCATTTATGACTTCCTAAGGCTCATGTAGAGGCCCCTATTTCAGGTAGAATAATTCTTGCTGGTGTTTTATTAAAGTTAGGTGGTTATGGTATTTTTCGTGTTATAAAGGTTATTTCTTATTTGGGTTTAAAGTTTAATTATTTTTGATTATCTTTAGGTTTATCTGGGGGTGTTATTGTAAGATTTATTTGTTTTCGTCAGGTTGATTTAAAGTCTTTAATTGCATATTCTTCTGTTGCTCATATAAGAATGGTTATTGGTGGATTGATGACTATGAATTGATGAGGTTGTGTAGGTTCTCTTTCTCTTATGGTTGGTCATGGTTTATGTTCTTCTGGTTTATTTTGTTTATCTAATATTATTTATGAACGTTTAGGTAGACGAAGATTATTAATTAACAAGGGTATAATTAATTTGATGCCAAGAATGGCTTTATGATGATTTCTTTTAAGATCATCAAATATGGCTGCTCCTCCTTCTTTAAATTTGGTAGGTGAAATTAGATTATTAAATAGAATTATATCTTGATCTTCTTTTAGATTCTTTGCTTTGATTTTTTTATCTTTTTTTAGAGCTGTTTATACTTTGTATATATATTCTTATTCTCAGCATGGGAATTATTATTCTGGTGTTTATACTTGTTCTCTTGGTTATTTTCGTGAATATCATCTTTTACTTTTACATTGATTGCCTTTAAATATTCTCTGTTTAAAGGGTGAATATTTCTTTGTTTAGTTTGCTTAAGTATTTTAATTAAAAATATTGTTTTGTGGAATCAATGATATGAAGTATTTCATCTTAGGCCGTGAATTTATTTTCTATTTGTTCTTTGAGTTTTTTTTCTTTGTTTATTTCGAGAACTATAATTTTTATTTTAGGTATTTATTATTTAATAATTGATTATAGAGTTTTTGTTGAGTGAGAGCTTTTCAATTTAAATGGTTCTATAGTTGTTATAACTTTAATTTTGGATTGAATATCTCTTATTTTTATATCTTTTGTTATATATATTTCTTCTTTGGTTATTTATTATAGAGAGGATTATATATCTGGTGAAAAGAATATAAATCGTTTTATTATTATTGTTTTAATATTTATTCTTTCTATAGGTTTTTTAATTATTAGTCCTAATTTAATTAGATTTTTATTGGGTTGAGATGGTTTAGGTTTAGTTTCTTATTGTTTAGTTATTTATTATCAAAATGTAAAATCTTATAGTGCTGGTATATTAACTGCACTTTCTAATCGTATTGGTGATGTTTCTATTTTAATTTCTATTGCATGAATGTTAAATTTTGGTGGTTGAAATTATATTTATTATTATGATTTTATTTCTAATTCTTTTGAAATAAAGCTCATTACTATATTAATTGTTTTAGCAGCTATAACTAAGAGAGCTCAGATTCCTTTCTCTTCATGACTTCCTGCTGCTATAGCAGCTCCTACTCCTGTTTCTGCTTTAGTTCATTCTTCTACTCTTGTTACTGCTGGTATTTATTTATTAATTCGTTTTAGACCAATATTGGATACTTATAATTGTGGTTGATTTTTACTTTTAATTGGTTGTATAACTATATTTATGGCTGGATTGGGTGCTAATTTTGAATTTGATTTGAAGAAGATTATTGCTCTTTCTACTTTAAGACAACTTGGTTTAATAATAAGAATTTTGGCTATGGGTTATCCAAAGCTTGCATTTTTTCATTTATTGGCTCATGCTTTATTTAAGGGATTATTATTTATATGTGCAGGTTCAATAATTCATAATTTGAAGGATTCTCAGGATATTCGTTTTATAGGATCAATTGTTAATTTCATACCTTTAACTTCAGTTTGTTTTAATGTTTCTAGTTTATCTTTGTGTGGAATACCTTTTTTAGCGGGATTTTATTCGAAGGATTTAATTCTTGAGATGGTTTGTTTAAGATGAATTAATTGTTTAATTTTTTTTCTTTATTTTTTTTCTACTGGTTTAACTGCTTCTTATTCTTTTCGTTTGTCTTATTATTCAATATCTGGTGATAATAATTTTTATTCTAGATTTTCTTTTGATGATAAGGGTTATTATATTTCATTTGGAATAATTGGTCTATTGTTTGTTGCTGTTTTTGGTGGTAGTCTTTTATCTTGATTAATTTTTCCTATTCCTCATGTGATTGCTTTACCTTATTATTTAAAGTTTTTAACTATTACAGTTGTTATTTTAGGTGCTTATTTAGGTTATCTTATTTCTAATTTTGATTTTTCTCATAATTTATTTTCTTTAAGTATACTTTCTTTTGTTAGATTTGCTGGTTCTATATGATTTATACCTTTTCTTTCAACTAAGTTTATTAGATATATTCCTTTAAAAATAGGTTATTATTCATCTAAGTCATTTGATTATGGTTGAGGTGAATTACTTGGTGGTCAAGGTTTATATAGATTATTTATTTATTTAATTGGTTATATTCAAGGTTGATATGATTCTAATTTCAAGATTTATCTTTTAACTTTTATTTTTTGAATATTTATTTTGGTAATATTGTTTTTCGTTTACTTAAATAGCTTATAATTAGAGCGTGACACTGAAGATGTTAAGGAAGTATTTTTACTTTTAGGTATTTATAAATATAGATATATTATTTTTACAGTGAAAATGTAATGTTTTATTTAAACTATATAAATTTTAGAAATGTTAACGGAGTTTAACCGCTAATATAAAAAGTTAGCAGCTTTCATATTGGCTTTACATTTCCTTAATTGGAACTATTATAGTTCAATTATATTATTAACAGTAATACGCCTCTTTTTGGCTTCAATTAATAAGAATAAGGGTAGTACATACCAATCTTTCAGGTCGAAACTGACTGCAATATTTCGCTTCTTATTCTATTTAAGGTTGATTGATATTATCAATACTTTTTGAATGCAACCCAAATGTTATATTTAACTACAACCCTTTATTCTGCTCATTGTAATGCTCCTTGGTTTCATTCATGGTATAGTCCGCCTAATAGAACTAGAATAAAAAATATTGTTGATACTGTTCAGATTATAATGTCTGAAGTTTTAAAAATAATTACAATTAGTAGAATTAGTGCAATTTCTACATCAAAAATTAAAAAGATTACTGCGATTAGGAAGAATAGTAGTGAGAATGGTATTCGTGCTGATCTTTTTGGATCAAACCCACATTCAAATGGTGATCTTTTTTCTCGATCATTAATTAATTTTTTTGATAGTGTTGTTGCCAGGATTATAACAATTATTGGAATAATAAATCTAATGAAAACTCTTGTGGATAGAATTAGAATTGTTTTTCTTGATTTATATCAAGCTTTCTGATTGGAAGTCAAATGTACTATTTATACTAGAAAAACAATTATTTACCTCATCAATAAATAGAGATATATAAGAATAATCATACTACGTCTACGAAGTGTCAGTATCATGCTGCTGCTTCAAATCCAAAGTGGTGTCTTGGTGAGAATTGATTTATTGAGTGTCGAAGTAGACATGTTGATAAAAAGATTGTTCCAATAATTACGTGTAAACCATGGAATCCTGTTGCAACAAAGAATGTTGATCCATAAACTGCATCTGCAATGGTAAAAGGTGCTTCTCAATATTCATATGCTTCAAGTATTGTAAAGTATAGTCCTAATAACACTGTGAAGAATAATCCTTGTAGTGCTTGAGTATGATTAGATTCCATTAAACTATGATGTGCTCATGTTACTGTTACTCCTGATGCTAAAAGAATAGCTGTATTAAGTAATGGAATTTGTATAGGGTTAAAGGGTTGAATTCCTATTGGAGGTCATAGTATTCCTAGTTCAATTGTTGGTGCTAATCTTCTTCTAAAGAATGCTCAAAAAAAAAAAACGAAAAATAATACCTCTGATGCAATAAATAAAATTATTCCTCATCGAAATCCAATTGATACAAATCCTGTATGTAATCCTTGATATGTTCCTTCTCGTACTACATCTCGTCATCATTGAATTATGGTTAGTAGGGTAATTCCAAATCCAATTATGAATAAGTTAATATTAAATAGGTGGAATCATTTTGCTAGTCCTGATACTAGGACTATTGCTCCAATTGCTCCTGTTAATGGTCAAGGTCTATAGTCTACTAAGTGGAATGGGTGGTTTGAGTGAGTTGTTAACATAGGTTTAATATACTTCTCTAGAATATAGAGTTCTTAGAATTGAGAAAACATAGGCTTGAATTATTGCTACTGCTGATTCTAGAATTAATAGAAGTATTTGTCCAATAATTAGTAATGAGATTAAGTTTATTGCTATAGATGGTCCTGTGTTTCCTAATAAGGTTAATAATAAGTGTCCTGCAATTATATTTGCTGCCAACGGTACTGCTAATGTACCTGGTCGAATAACATTACTAATTGTTTCAATTAGTACTATAAATGATATTAATGCAGGCGGTGTACCTTGTGGTACAAGGTGTGTAAATATATGATTGGTATGGTTAATTCATCCAAATAATATAAATCTTAGCCATATAGGTAGGGCAATTGCAAATGTTAATGCTAAATGTCTTGTTCTAGTAAAAATATAAGGGAATAATCCTATGAAATTGTTAAATAATATTATAATAAAAATTGAGATGAAAATGAATGTTGTACCATTAAATGATTTTGGTCCAAGAAGTGTTTTAAATTCATTATGTAAGGTTAAATTTAGTTTATTTCAGATAATGTTAATTCGTGATGGTGTAAGTCAAAATAGAGATGGGATTAATAATAGTCCTAGAATTGTTCTAGTTCAATTTAATGATAAATTAAAGATGTTAGTTGATGGGTCAAATGTTGAGAATAGATTTGTTATCATTTTTTATTTCAATTGTTCCTTTTTCTGCTCTTTTAATAAGGTTAGGTTTAAATGAGAAGAAGTTTATTTGATTAAACAAGATTAATGTAGCTGAAAATATAATGAATAGTGAGAATCATATAAGAGGGAATATTTGAGGGATTTGGATATAATTTCCCCATCAGAAGTAGTCGTTAATTTACTATTATTTGGTTTAAGAGACCATTACTTACTTTCAGTCATCTGATGAATTTCAAGGTGTACTAATTTTTTTAGTTACTTTAGATTGACACACTAATGTTATTTATTTTAACTAACTCCTTAAATTATCTTAGATAATCACTTAATAAGTAAATTTACTGAAGTTCTTTCAATTACAATTGGTATAAATCTGTGGTTTGCTCCACAGATTTCTGAGCATTGTCCAAAGAATAATCCAGGTCGATTTATTGTGAATGTTCCTTGATTTAACCGACCTGGCGTTGCATCAATTTTAACCCCTAATGCAGGAACTGCTCATGAGTGTAGAACATCTGATGCTCTTGTTAATACTCGTACTTCTGTATTTATTGGTAGGATTGTTCGGTTATCTACATCTAGCAGTCGAAATCCATCATTTTCTAGGTCTTGTTCTGGTGTTATATAAGTGTCAAATTCTACGTCTGTGAAGTCTGAATATTCATATCTTCAATATCATTGTCGTCCAATGGTTTTAATTGTAATTATTGCATCTACTGAATCATCAAGTAAATATAATAGTCGTAATGATGGAAGGGCAATAAAAATTAATGTAATTGCTGGTAAAGCTGTTCAGATTGTTTGAATTAAATGTCCATGAAGTATATTACGGTTAGTATAGGCAATAAATAATATATAACTTAGGGCATAACCTACAATTACTGTAATTAATAATAATACGACCATAGTATGATCATGAAAGAATGATAATTGCTCCATTAATGGTGAAGCTCCATCTTGAAGAGATAAATTTGATCATGTTGCCATTAATAAATATTTTCTAATAAAAGGTCAAACCTTTATTTGTAGAGCTTAAATCTACTGCACTAATCTGCCATATTAGAATCTAGAGATTAATGGTAATTCTGAGTAACTATGTTCTGCAGGAGGGTTATTTTGTAGTCATTCTGTTGATCTTCATATGTTAGCTCTAAATATAATTGCTCGGTTTGTAACCATTCTTTCTCATATAATTACAATGAATATAATGATTCCTACAATAGAAATTGTACACCCAATTCTTGATACTACGTTTCATGATGTATATGTGTCTGGGTAGTCTGAGTATCGTCGAGGTATTCCTGCTAATCCTAGGAAGTGTTGAGGAAAGAATGTTAAATTTACTCCAATGAATATAATTGTAAATTGGATTTTTAATCATGTATTATTTATAGTTAATCCTGTAAATAGTGGATATCATTGAATGACACCTCCTATAATTGCAAATACTGCTCCTATAGATAATACATAATGAAAGTGGGCTACTACATAATATGTATCATGTAATACAATATCAAGTGATGAATTTGCTAATACTAATCCTGTTAATCCACCAATTGTAAATAGGAAAATAAATCCTAGAGCTCATAATAATGGTGGATTGAACTTGAATTTAGTTCCATATAATGTAGCTAATCATCTAAATACCTTAATTCCTGTAGGTACAGCAATAATTATTGTTGCTGATGTAAAATATGCTCGTGTGTCAACATCCATTCCTACTGTAAATATATGATGTGCTCATACAATAAATCCTATTAGTCCAATTGATAATATAGCATAAATTATACCTAATGTTCCAAATGATTCAATTTTTCCTCTTTCTTGACATACAATATGTGAAATAATTCCGAATCCCGGTAGAATTAAAATATAAACTTCTGGGTGTCCAAAGAATCAAAATAGATGTTGATATAGAATTGGGTCACCCCCTCCTGCAGGGTCAAAGAATGATGTATTTAAATTTCGATCTGTTAATAATATAGTAATAGCTCCTGCTAAAACTGGAAGTGAAAGAAGGAGAAGTAATGCTGTAATAGCTACAGATCATACAAATAAAGGTGTTTGATCTAAAGTTATACTTTCTGATCGTATATTAATTGCTGTTGTAATGAAATTCACTGCACCAAGAATAGATGATACATTTGCTAAGTGCAGTGAAAAAATAGCTAGATCTACAGATGCACCCCCGTGTGCAATAGCTCCTGCTAGAGGAGGGTAAACTGTTCATCCTGTACCAGCACCATTATCTACTATAGAAGATGTAAGAAGAAGGGTTAGTGAAGGTGGTAGTAATCAAAAACTTATATTATTTATTCGTGGAAATGCTATATCTGGTGCACCAATTATTAGTGGAACAAGTCAATTACCAAATCCACCAATTATAATAGGTATTACTATAAAGAAAATTATTACGAATGCGTGAGCTGTAATAATAACATTATAAATCTGGTCATCCCCAATTAGAGATCCGGGTTGGCCAAGTTCAGCACGAATAAGTATTCTTATTGATGTTCCTACTATTCCTGCTCATGCTCCAAATATGAAGTATAAAGTACCAATGTCCTTATGGTTTGTTGAGAATAATCATTTTTGCGGTAAGATGGCTGAATTTTAGGTGGTAGACTGTAAATCTACTTATGAGATGTTTTCTCTCTTATCATATTTAGGTCTTATATTCAATTATGATTCTAGACTGCAATTCTAGAGGTGTAAAATTTTACTAAGGCCTAAAAGATTATTCTTTTAATTATAACTTTGAAGGTTATTAGTTTGATTAACTTAAGTCCTTAGTATAATGAAATTAAGGTTGATATTGAAATCAATCCTATTGTTGAAATTATTACTGTTATAGGAAGAATGATTCTTGATTTTTGGGACTTTATCTTTATAGATCACGAATTTTCTGTGTATGATATAATTAGAGTTGAGAATCTAATACGTATATAGTAGTAGAGTGTAATTGTAGTTAATACAACTATAATAGTTATAATAGTTGTTATATTGTTTTCTATTAATGATTGTATTACAATTCATTTTGGTAAGAATCCAAGGAATGGTGGTAGTCCACCTAAAGATAATAAAGATAAGAATATTATGAATTTAATATCGGTTTTTATATTTCTGGCTGAATAAATTTGATTTATGAAAAATAAATTTATTTGCTTAAATAATAAAACTATAATTAATCTTAATAATGAGTAAATAATGAAGTATAGTTCTCAGATGTTTTCTCTGACTGTTAATGATCTAATTATTCAACCTAGATGTCTGATTGATGAATATGCTAAAAGTTGTCGTAAGGATGTTTGATTTAAACCTCCTATTGCCCCAATAATAATTCTTAAGATAATAATTGTTCAAATAAAAGTTCTTAATTGAATACAATAAGATAAGACCATTATTGGGGCGATTTTTTGTCATGTTATTAATGTTAAACAATTATTTCATCTTGATGCTCCTATAACTTCTGGAAATCAGAAATGGAAAGGTGCAGCTCCAATCTTTAATAATAGTCTAGATCTAATTATTATTGATGGGATAAATTCTGTTTCCCATCCCATGGGATATTTTATTTGAATCAGCAAAATTGAAAATAATAATATTGTCGATGCTATTGCTTGGACAATAAAATATTTAATTGATGATTCGTTTATTATTATATTTTTATTTCTTGTTAGGAGCGGAATAAATGAAAGTAAGTTGATCTCAAGTCCTATTCAAACCCCAAATCAGGAATTTGATGAAATGGACAGGATCGTTCCTATCATTAATGTTGATAGGAAGAGAAGTTTTGTAGAGTTGTTGGTCATTAAAAAGGAGAGGATTGATACCTCTATAAATGGGGTATGAACCCATTAGCTTGTTTAGCTTACCTTTTTACATTAAGGTGTATGATGCACGTTAGTTTTTGATACTAAAGGAGGTAGTTTAATTCTATCTTATGTAATTTTAATGAAGGTAATTTTATTTACTTTATTTACCCTATCAAGGTAACCCTTTAATCAGGCACTTCATTTATTTAATATATAAATCGAAAGTTTTTTTTTGAAATTCATTTATGTATTATTTTGTTTAATTAGGATTAATTTATCCTGCTCATTTTATATATATATATATATATATATATATATATATATATATATATATATATATATATATATATATATATATATATATATATATATATATATATATAATAAATAATTTAAATTAATATATTACATTTAATTGAAATTAAAAGATTATAAGTTCATCTTACCATTATCAATTGATTATTTTAATGCACTTATTTACCTAGGATTATAGCTACTTATGTTTTTAGCTTAAAATAGGTTATTATAATATAATCTATATAATAATATGTAATTTAATATTTATTATTATTATAATTGGATATAATAAATAAAATTATTAATTTAAATATAAAATATTATAATTAATATAAATAATTATATTAATTATAATAATATAATTATATAAATTATCTATAATTAGATTTTTTAACTTATATATATGAAAGTTAACTTAATATAAAAAAAAGAATTCATATTAATAACATATTATATTAAATTACATAATTGTATAAAATATATTTATTATATTATTTAATCTTTCTTTATTTATTTGTGAAAAGAAAGATTAAATAAGAAAGAATATAATACATTTATTGCTATACATGTTCCATATTAATCTTTAATTATATATAATAGAGAAGTTGTTGTGGTCATACATAGGGGCGTTTCTTTTTTTTGTTATTGTTTGTGGTTTTTTCTTTTTTTTTCTTTAAATATTTGAATCTTTTATTTTTTCCTGATTTGATAAATTTAAAAATTTCTTATTTTTTATTTTTAAAAGTAATATTCTTGCTTGTTTATTCACTTTTTCTTTGTATTATATGTAAGTTTTGTTAGACTAAATGTTCTTTTTGCAGTAATTTGATTTAATTATCAAGTGATTTTGGATTTAGCAATTGATTTAGTATCGGCATAATTCGTGCCAGCAGCCGCGGTTATACGATTGATACAAGTGAATATTATTGGTTAAAACAGTTGTTTATATTATTAGGGTTGAAATATAAATTTGTAAGGTGAAATGTTAAAATTTATTTGTGGCCCTTTTTATGAATCTGTGAAATTTAAATAATAAACTAGGATTAGATACCCTATTATTTTAAATGTTAATTATATTTACCAGGGTACTATTAGTTAAGGTCTTTAAACCCAAAGAATTTGGCGGTATCTCATTCCATTCAGAGGAACCTACCCCATGATTGATAATACACGATTTACTCTACTTAATTTATTTGTTTGTATATCTCCGTTATCAGAGAATCTTTTTAGAGTTATAATTCTCAAGATTTATAATTATAAAATATTTCAGGTCAAGGTGCAGCTTATAGTTAAGAGGAGGTGGGTTACAATAGATTTTTGTTTATAACGGATTTGATAGTGAAATACTGTTAATGAAGGTGGATTTGATAGTAATTTAATTTATTTAATTTAACTGATATTGGCTCTGAGATGTGTACACATCGCCCGTCGCTCTCATTATTGATTATTCTATTTTATTTTAAAGTAGCTTCAATTTAGATGAGATAAGTCGTAACATAGTAGATGTACTGGAAAGTGTATCTAGGAAGAGTTTCAAATTATAACTTATTAGTAAAGTGTTTCATTTACACTGAAAATTTTTCTGTGCAAATCAGGATATCTTGATTATTTATTTTATTATATTTATTTTTTGTTTATTTAATTATTTAATATAAATATTTTTATTGTATTTTTGTCTTAGTATATTTTATAGAATTGATTTTTTAAATTATAGTTTATTGGTAATGTAAGTGTTTTATGAAATATTATTCTAAATTTTTTTAAGTAGATTTAATTTATTGTACCTTTTGTATCAGGGTTTATCAAAATTTTAGTATTTATTTTACTTGTCTCGATTTGGGTTGATTTGTAAATAATTTATAGTTAATGTATCATAATTATTATTAAATTATTTATAGAAATGAGATGTTAATCGTTTCCCAAGATATCTAGTTTCTTAAGAAAAAATTTAATTTTTTAAAGTTATTTGTTTTTATTTAATTTTTTAAGTAAAAATATTAACTTATTTATTCTTTAAGGGATAAGCTTTGAAGTTAATAACCTATAATCTATTTTATAGAAATATAATAGTAAGCTTTAAACCAGCTATCTTTAAGATTACGTTTTAGTTCATTATTTTTTATTTTGATTTTATAAATATTTTAGGTTTTTTATTAAGATTATTAATTTAATTTTAAAATTTTTGTAATAATGATAGAATTAGTATATTTATTTGTATAAAATTTTTACCTTGTGAACTTATTATAAGGAACTAGGCAAAATTGATTTCCGCCTGTTTATCAAAAACATGTCCTCTTGTTTATATTTTGAGGTCTGGCCTGCTCACTGAGCGTATTTTTAAAGAGCCGCGGTATTTTGACCGTGCAAAGGTAGCATAATCATTAGTCTCTTAATTAGTGGCTGGAATGAATGGCTTGACGAGAAATCAACTGTCTCTTAATAAATTTTTGAATTTAACTTTTGAGTCAAAAGGCTTAAATTCTTCTTTAGGACGAGAAGACCCTACAGAGCTTGACATTTTACTTTTATATAGTTTCTTGTTTGTCTTTCTATATTTAATGATGATGTTTTGTTGGGGTGACATGAAGAATAGATAAACTCTTCATTATTATATCATTTATTTATGTTTGTTATTTTGATCCATAATTTATGATCATAAGATTAAGTTACCTTAGGGATAACAGCGTAATTGTTTTTGAGAGCTCATATCGACAAAGCAGATTGCGACCTCGATGTTGGATTAAGAAAAATTTTGGGTGCAGGAGCCCAATGATTAGGTCTGTTCGACCTTTAAATTCTTACATGATCTGAGTTCAGACCAGCGTGAGCCAGGTCGGTTTCTATCCTAAGATTATTAATCCATATTAGTACGAAAGGACCATATGGTTAAAATATTTTTTGTTATATTGATTAATATTAATTTATTTACTATTTTGACAGATTAATGTGTTGAATTTAGAATTCATTTATGTAGATTTTTTCTACAAATAGTATTGATACTTTATGATTTATTTATATTTATTTTGAATTTTCTTTTATTGGTTATTTGAGTTTTAATTAGTGTTGCCTTTTTAACTTTATTAGAGCGTAAGGTTTTAGGTTATATTCAGATTCGAAAGGGTCCAAATAAGGTAGGTGTTGTTGGAATTCCTCAGCCATTTAGAGATGCTATTAAGTTAATTTGTAAGGAGCAGCCAATTCCTATTATATCTAATTACCTACTTTATTATTTTTCCCCTGTTTTTAATTTAATGATTTCTTTAGCCGTTTGAGTAATTTTTCCTTATTTAACTTATATGTGTTCTTTTTCTTATGGATTTTTATTTTTTTTATGTTGTACTAGATTAGGTGTTTATACTGTTATAATTGCTGGTTGATCTTCTAATTCAAATTATTCATTATTAGGTTCTCTTCGTTCTGTTGCTCAAACAATTTGTTATGAAGTTAGTTTAGCTTTAATTTTATTGTCTTTAATTATTTTAATTGGTAGTTTTAATATGTTTGATTTTATAAACTATCAGCTTTATTGTTGATTTATTATTATTTCTTTTCCTTTTGCTTTAGCTTGTTTTGCTTCTTGTTTAGCTGAAACTAATCGTACTCCTTTTGATTTTGCTGAAGGGGAATCTGAGTTAGTTTCAGGATTTAATATTGAGTATGGTGCGGGTGGTTTTACTTTAATTTTTTTAGCTGAATATACTAGAATTGTCTTCATAAGAATGTTATTGGCTTTAATTTTTTTAGGCGGTGATTTTTATTCTTTTATATTTTTTATTAAGCTTGCTATTATATCTTTTGGTTTTATTTGGGTTCGTGGGACATTACCACGGTTTCGTTATGATAAATTAATGTAATAGCTTGAAAAGTTTTTTACCTTTATCTTTGAATTTTTTTTATTTTCTTTGTTGGTTTAAAGATTTTATTTATCTCATTTGTTTAGTGAAATTTTTTGAGAAAAGTTAATAGAAGAGTTAAACTTCTAATTTTATGTTTTCAAAACATATGCTTTTCCTAAGCTAATTAACTTTATTCCTTAATTAATTTATCTCATGCGTTTGCAATATGGACATTAATTAAGAAATATGTAAAGTAAATAATTGTTAAGATTTGACCTGTTATAATATAAGGTTCTTCAACAGGTCGTTTACCAATTCACGTTAGTAAGCATACAACAACTACTATGATTCAGAATAAAATTTGATTAATAGGGTAAAATTGAATGCCTCGGAATGGTGTTTTTTATAAAATGGTAAAATTATTAAGATTCTAATTGATAAAAATAATGCAATAACACCTCCTAACTTATTAGGGATAGATCGTAGAATTGCATATGCAAATAGGAAATATCACTCTGGTTGAATGTGAACTGGTGTTACTAATGGGTTGGCAGGTACAAAGTTATCTGGATCTCCTAATAGGTAAGGATTGATTAAACATAGTATAATTAATAATGATGTTATTATTACAAATGTAATAGAATCCTTAAAGGTAAAGTATGGATGGAATGGAATTTTTTCAATATCTCCATTTAGTCCAAGAGGATTATTAGATCCTGTTTGGTGAAGAAAAAATAAATGAATTGCTGCTATAGCAGCAATAATAAATGGTAATACAAAATGGAATGTGAAGAATCGATTTAATGTTGCATTATCAACAGCGAATCCTCCTCATACTCATTGGACTAAATCTGTTCCTAAGTATGGGATTGCTGATAATAAATTAGTAATTACTGTTGCACCTCAAAAAGATATTTGGCCTCAGGGTAAGACATATCCTATAAATGCAGTTGCTATAACTAAAAATAAAATCACTGTACCAATTATTCAGGTATGTATATATATATAAGATCCGTAGTAAATTCCCCGTCCTACATGTAAGTAAATACAAATAAAAAATATAGATGCTCCATTTGCATGTAAGGTTCGGATAATTCAACCATTATTTACGTCTCGGCAGATGTGTACTACACTACTGAATGCTATTTCAATATTTGATGTATAATGTATAGCTAAAAATAGTCCAGTTACGATTTGAATTACCAAACATAACCCTAATAGGGATCCAAAATTTCATCAAAATGAAATATTTGTTGGAGCAGGTAAGTCAATTAAAGAGTTATTAATAATTTTAATTAAAGGATGTCTTAATCGTAAGGGTTTATTCATTAGTAATTATCTTATTTTACGAATAGGTCCCTGATTAATATTGGTGATTTTAACAACTGCTAGTAGTGCTAAAAATAAAGAAATTATTATTATTATTGTAATAATGAATGTTGGTCTATTATATAATTTTTCTAAAGATATTGTTATTTCTTGATAATTGATTGAATTATCAATATTTATAGTTTCGGTGTTTTTGAAAAAGTCTATAAATATAGATATATCTAGAATAATTAATATTGATATGATAAATACTCACATTATTAATGTAATAATTATAGTAATTGATTTAGGATGAAATATTTCGTTTGATGCAATTCTTGTAATTTAAATAAATAATACTAGTATACCACCAAGAAATGTTAAAAATAAAATATATGATAATCAATATCTTTCTATTATTGTTCCTGTTATTAATCCAACTAGGAATGTTTGAAGGATAATAAAAAGCATTATTGATATTGGGTGTCTTAATTTAATAAAATTAATATTTATTACATTTGATAATGATATAATTATTATTTTGATCATTTCAGGGGTTAGTTTATTTAAAATATCGGTTTTGGGGACCGATGATGGAAGCTTTTCCACCTCTGAAGTTTTAAAAGTGGGGGCTGGACTTATTTCCGGTTTACAAGACCGGCGTTTTTTTTAAACTATTAAAACTAATGTTTATATTCTCTATTTTTACTTCTTTATTGATTTATTTTGCTGGTGTTAATGTTTTTTCTTCTAAACGTAAATATTTATTAATGGTTCTTTTGAGATTAGAATATATTGTTCTTTCTTTATTTATATTAGTTATTGTTTTTCTTATTGAGTTTGATTATGATTATTTTTATCCTGTTATTTTTTTAGTTTTTTCTGTTTGTGAGGGTGCTTTAGGTCTTTCTATTTTAGTTTCAATAATTCGTTCTCATGGTAATGATTTTTTTAATTCTTTTGGTTTATCTTTATGTTAAAGTATTTATTTATAACTATTTTTTTGATCCCTCTTTGTTTATTAAATAATTGTTGATGGTTGGTTCATTCTTTAATGTTTCTGTCGTGTTTTGTTTTTATCATTTGTGTTTATTCATATGCTGATTTGAATATAATTAGATATTATTTTGGTATTGATTATTTTTCTTTTAGTTTAATTTTACTTAGTTTTTGGATTTGTTTTTAATAATCACTGCTAGAGGTTCAGTTTATTTAAGTTCATATCATTCTAATTTTTTTGTTTTTATGGTTTTGATTTTAATAATTATGCTTTATTGTTCATTTGCTAGATTAAGTCTTCTTTCTTTTTATATTTTTTTTAGGCTAGATTAGTTCCTACTTTACTTTTAATTTTGGGTTGGGGTTATCAACCTGAGCGTTTTCAGGCTGGTGTTTATTTAATTTTTTATACTTTGGTTGCTAGATTACCTTTATTATTAGTTTTATTTAAGGTTTATGATTTTTCTAATACTTTATATTTTCCTTTATTGGTTGATTTTGGTTCTTATTATTTTATGTTTTATGTATTTATAATTTTGGCTTTTTTAGTTAAGATACCTATATTTTTGGTTCATTTATGACTTCCTAAGGCTCATGTAGAGGCCCCTATTTCAGGTAGAATAATTTTTGCTGGTGTTTTATTAAAGTTAGGTGGTTATGGTATTTTTCGTGTTATAAAGGTTATTTCTTATTTGGGTTTAAAGTTTAATTATTTTTGATTATCTTTAGGTTTATCTGGGGGTGTTATTGTAAGATTTATTTGTTTTCGTCAGGTTGATTTAAAGTCTTTAATTGCATATTCTTCTGTTGCTCATATAAGAATGGTTATTGGTGGATTGATGACTATGAATTGATGAGGTTGTGTAGGTTCTCTTTCTCTAATGGTTGGTCATGGTTTATGTTCTTCTGGTTTATTTTGTTTATCTAATATTATTTATGAACGTTTAGGTAGACGAAGATTATTAATTAACAAGGGTATAATTAATTTGATGCCAAGAATGGCTTTATGATGATTTCTTTTAAGATCATCAAATATGGCTGCTCCTCCTTCTTTAAATTTGGTAGGTGAAATTAGATTATTAAATAGAATTATATCTTGATCTTCTTTTAGATTCTTTGCTTTGATTTTTTTATCTTTTTTTAGAGCTGTTTATACTTTGTATATATATTCTTATTCTCAGCATGGGAATTATTATTCTGGTGTTTATACTTGTTCTCTTGGTTATTTTCGTGAATATCATCTTTTACTTTTACATTGATTGCCTTTAAATATTCTCTGTTTAAAGGGTGAATATTTCTTTGTTTAGTTTGCTTAAGTATTTTAATTAAAAATATTGTTTTGTGGAATCAATGATATGAAGTTTTTCATCTTAGGCCGTGAATTTATTTTCTATTTGTTCTTTGAGTTTTTTTTCTTTGTTTATTTCGAGAACTATAATTTTTATTTTAGGTATTTATTATTTAATAATTGATTATAGAGTTTTTGTTGAGTGAGAGCTTTTCAATTTAAATGGTTCTATAGTTGTTATAACTTTAATTTTGGATTGAATATCTCTTATTTTTATATCTTTTGTTATATATATTTCTTCTTTGGTTATTTATTATAGAGAGGATTATATATCTGGTGAAAAGAATATAAATCGTTTTATTATTATTGTTTTAATATTTATTCCTTCTATAGTTTTTTTAATTATTAGTCCTAATTTAATTAGAATTTTATTGGGTTGAGATGGTTTAGGTTTAGTTTCTTATTGTTTAGTTATTTATTATCAAAATGTAAAATCTTATAGTGCTGGTATATTAACTGCACTTTCTAATCGTATTGGTGATGTTTCTATTTTAATTTCTATTGCATGAATGTTAAATTTTGGTGGTTGAAATTATATTTATTATTATGATTTTATTTCTAATTCTTTTGAAATAAAGCTCATTACTATATTAATTGTTTTAGCAGCTATAACTAAGAGAGCTCAGATTCCTTTCTCTTCATGACTTCCTGCTGCTATAGCAGCTCCTACTCCTGTTTCTGCTTTAGTTCATTCTTCTACTCTTGTTACTGCTGGTGTTTATTTATTAATTCGTTTTAGACCAATATTGGATACTTATAATTGTGGTTGATTTTTACTTTTAATTGGTTGTATAACTATATTTATGGCTGGATTGGGTGCTAATTTTGAATTTGATTTGAAGAAGATTATTGCTCTTTCTACTTTAAGACAACTTGGTTTAATAATAAGAATTTTGGCTATGGGTTATCCAAAGCTTGCATTTTTTTCATTTATTGGCTCATGCTTTATTTAAGGCATTATTATTTATATGTGCAGGTTCAATAATTCATAATTTGAAGGATTCTCAGGATATTCGTTTTATAGGATCAATTGTTAATTTCATACCTTTAACTTCAGTTTGTTTTAATGTTTCTAGTTTATCTTTGTGTGGAATACCTTTTTTAGCGGAATTTTATTCGAAGGATTTAATTCTTGAGATGGTTTGTTTAAGATGAATTAATTGTTTAATTTTTTTTCTACTAGTTTAACTGCTTCTTATTCTTTTCGTTTGTTTTATTATTCAATATCTGGTGATAATAATTTTTATTCTAGATTTTCTTTTGATGATAAGGGTTATTATATTTCATTTGGAATAATTGGTCTATTGTTTGTTGCTGTTTTTGGTGGTAGTCTTTTATCTTGATTAATTTTTCCTATTCCTCATGTGATTGCTTTACCTTATTATTTAAAGTTTTTAACTATTACAGTTGTTATTTTAGGTGCTTATTTAGGTTATCTTATTTCTAATTTTGATTTTTCTCATAATTTATTTTCTTTAAGTATACTTTCTTTTGTTAGATTTGCTGGTTCTATATGATTTATACCTTTTCTTTCAACTAAGTTTATTAGATATATTCCTTTAAAAATAGGTTATTATTCATCTAAGTCATTTGATTATGGTTGAGGTGAATTACTTGGTGGTCAAGGTTTATATAGATTATTTATTTATTTAATTGGTTATATTCAAGGTTGATATGATTCTAATTTCAAGATTTATCTTTTAACTTTTATTTTTTGAATATTTATTTTGGTAATATTGTTTTTCGTTTACTTAAATAGCTTATAATTAGAGCGTGACACTGAAGATGTTAAGGAAGTATTTTCACTTTTAGGTATTTATAAATATAGATATATTATTTTTACAGTGAAAATGTAATGTTTTATTTAAACTATATAAATTTTAGAAATGTTAACGGAGTTTAACCGCTAATATAAAAAGTTAGCAGCTTTCATATTGGCTTTACATTTCCTTAATTGGAACTATTATAGTTCAATTATATTATTAACAGTAATACGCCTCTTTTTGGCTTCAATTAATAAGAATAAGGGTAGTACATACCAATCTTTCAGGTCGAAACTGACTGCAATATTTCGCTTCTTATTCTATTTAAGGTTGATTGATATTATCAATACTTTTTGAATGCAACCCAAATGTTATATTTAACTACAACCCTTTATTCTGCTCATTGTAATGCTCCTTGGTTTCATTCATGGTATAGTCCGCCTAATAGAACTAGAATAAAAAATATTGTTGATACTGTTCAGATTATAATGTCTGAAGTTTTAAAAATAATTACAATTGGTAGAATTAGTGCAATTTCTACATCAAAAATTAAAAAGATTACTGCGATTAGGAAGAATCGTAGTGAGAATGGTATTCGTGCTGATCTTTTTGGATCAAACCCACATTCAAATGGTGATCTTTTTTCTCGATCATTAATTTATTTTTTTGATAGTGTTGTTGCCAGGTTTATAACAATTATTGGAATAATAAATCTAATGAAAACTCTTGTTGATAGAATTAGAATTGTTTTTCTTGATTTATATCAAGCTTTCTGATTGGAAGTCAAATGTACTATTTATACTAGAAAAACAATTATCTACCTCATCAATAAATAGAGATATATAAGAATAATCATACTACGTCTACGAAGTGTCAGTATCATGCTGCTGCTTCAAATCCAAAGTGATGTCTTGGTGAAAATTGATTTATTGAGTGTCGAAGTAGACATGTTTAAAAAAAGATTATTCCAATAATTACGTGTAAACCATGGAATCCTGTTGCAACAAAGAATGTTGATCCATAAACTGCATCTGCAATGGTAAAAGATGCTTCTCAATATTCATATGCTTGAAGTATTGTAAAGTATAGTCCTAATAACACTGTGAAGAATAATCCTTGTAGTGCTTGAGTATGATTAGATTCCATTAAACTATGATGTGCTCATGTTACTGTTACTCCTGATGCTAAAAGAATAGCTGTATTAAGTAATGGAATTTGTATAGGGTTAAAGGGTTGAATTCCTATTGGAGGTCATAGTATTCCTAGTTCAATTGTTGGTGCTAATCTTCTTCTAAAGAATGCTCAAAAAAAAAAGAAACGAAAAATAATACCACTGATGCAATAAATAAAATTATTCCTCATCATAATCCAATTGATACAAATCCTGTATGTAATCCTTGATATGTTCCTTCTCGTACTACATCTCGTCATCATTGAATTATGGTTAGTAGGGTAATTCCAAATCCAATTATGAATAAGTTAATATTAAATAGGTGGAATCATTTTGCTAGTCCTGATACTAGGACTATTGCTCCAATTGCTCCTGTTAATGGTCAAGGTCTATAGTCTACTAAGTGGAATGGGTGGTTTGAGTGAGTTGTTAACATAGGTTTAATGTACTTCTCTAGAATATAGAGTTCTTAGAATTGAGAAAACATAGGCTTGAATTATTGCTACTGCTGATTCTAGAATTAATAGAAGTATTTGTCCAATAATTAGTAATGAGATTAAGTTTATTGCTATAGATGGTCCTGTGTTTCCTAATAAGGTTAATAATAAGTGTCCTGCAATTATATTTGCTGCCAACCGTACTGCTAATGTACCTGGTCGAATAACATTACTAATTGTTTCAATTAGTACTATAAATGATATTAATGCAGGCGGTGTACCTTGTGGTACAAGGTGTGTAAATATATGATTAGTATGGTTAATTCATCCAAATAATATAAATCTTAGCCATATAGGTAGGGCAATTGCAAATGTTAATGCTAAATGTCTTGTTCTAGTAAAAATATAAGGGAATAATCCTATGAAATTATTAAATAATATTATAATAAAAATTGAGATGAAAATGAATGTTGTTCCATTAAATGATTTTGGTCCAAGAAGTGTTTTAAATTCATTATGTAAGATTAAATTTAGTTTATTTAAGATATTGTTAATTCGTGATGGTGTAAGTCAAAATAGTGATGGGATTAATAATAGTCCTAGAAATGTTCTAGTTCAATTTAATGATAAATTAAAGATGTTAGTTGATGGGTCAAATGTTGAGAATAGATTTGTTATCATTTTCAATTTAAGTTTTTTATTTCAATTGTTCCTTTTTCTGCTCTTTTAATAAGGTTAGGTTTAAATGAGAAGAAGTTTATTTGATTAAACAAGATTAATGTAGCTGAAAATATAATGAATAGTGAGAATCATATAAGAGGGGATATTTGAGGGATTTGGATATAATTTCCCCATCAGAAGTAGTCGTTAATTTACTATTATTTGGTTTAAGAGACCATTACTTACTTTCAGTCATCTGATGAATTTCAAGGTGTACTAATTTTTTTAGTTACTTTAGATTGACACTCTAATGTTATTTATTTTAACTAACTCCTTAAATTATCTTAGATAATCACTTAATAAATAAATTTACTGAAGTGCTTTCAATTACAATTGGTATAAATCTGTGGTTTGCTCCACAGATTTCTGAGCATTGTCCAAAAAATAATCCAGGTCGATTTATTGTGAATGTTCCTTGATTTAACCGACCTGGCGTTGCATCAATTTTAACCCCTAATGCAGGAACTGCTCATGAGTGTAGAACATCTGATGCTCTTGTTAATACTCGTACTTCTGTATTTATTGGTAGGATTGTTCGGTTATCTACATCTAGCAGTCGAAATCCATCATTTTCTAGGTCTTGTTCTGGTGTTATATAAGTGTCAAATTCTACGTCTGTGAAGTCTGAATATTCATATCTTCAATATCATTGTCGTCCAATGGTTTTAATTGTAATTATTGCATCTACTGAATCATCAAGTAAATATAATAGTCGTAATGATGGAAGGGCAATAAAAATTAATGTAATTGCTGGTAAAGCTGTTCAGATTGTTTCAATTAAATGTCCATGAAGTATATTACGGTTAGTATAGGCAATAAATAATATATGACTTAGGGCATAACCTACAATTACTGTAATTAATAATAATACGACCATAGTATGATCATGAAAGAATGATAATTGCTCCATTAATGGTGAAGCTCCATCTTGAAGAGATAAATTTGATCATGTTGCCATTAATAAATATTTTCTAATAAAAGGTCAAACCTTTATTTGTAGAGCTTAAATCTACTGCACTAATCTGCCATATTAGAATCTAGAGATTAATGGTAATTCTGAGTAACTATGTTCTGCAGGAGGGTTATTTTGTAGTCATTCTGTTGATCTTCTTATGTTAGCTCTAAATATAATTGCTCGGTTTGTAACCATTCTTCCTCATATAATTACAATGAATATAATGATTCCTACAATAGAAATTGTAGACCCAATTCTTGATACTACGTTTCATGATGTATATGCGTCTGGGTAGTCTGAGTATCGTCGAGGTATTCCTGCTAATCCTAGGAAGTGTTGAGGAAAGAATGTTAAATTTACTCCAATGAATATAATTGTAAATTGGATTTTTAATCATGTATTATTTATAGTTAATCCTGTAAATAGTGGATATCATTGAATGACACCTCCTATAATTGCAAATACTGCTCCTATAGATAATACATAATGAAAGTGGGCTACTACATAATATGTATCATGTAATACAATATCAAGTGATGAATTTGCTAATACTAATCCTGTTAATCCACCAATTGTAAATAGGAAAATAAATCCTAGAGCTCATAATAATGGTGGATTGAACTTGAATTTAGTTCCATATAATGTAGCTAATCATCTAAATACCTTAATTCCTGTAGGTACAGCAATAATTATTGTTGCTGATGTAAAATATGCTCGTGTGTCAACATCCATTCCTACTGTAAATATATGAATTGCTCATACAATAAATCCTATTAGTCCGATTGATAATATAGCATAAATTATACCTAATGTTCCAAATGATTCAATTTTTCCTCTTTCTTGACATACAATATGTGAAATAATTCTGAATCCCGGTAGAATTAAAATATAAACTTCTGGGTGTCCAAAGAATCAAAATAGATGTTGATATAGAATTGGGTCACCCCCTCCTGCAGGGTCAAAGAATGATGTATTTAAATTTCGATCTGTTATTAATATAGTAATAGCTCCTGCTAAAACTGGAAGTGAAAGAAGGAGAAGTAATGCTGTAATAGCTACAGATCATACAAATAAAGGTGTTTGATCTAAAGTTATACTTTCTGATCGTATATTAATTGCTGTTGTAATGAAATTCACTGCACCAAGAATAGATGATACACCTGCTAAGTGCAGTGAAAAAATAGCTAGATCTACAGATGCACCCCCGTGTGCAATAGCTCCTGCTAGAGGAGGGTAAACTGTTCATCCTGTACCAGCACCATTATCTACTATAGAAGATGTAAGAAGAAGGGTTAGTGAAGGTGGTAGTAATCAAAAACTTATATTATTTATTCGTGGAAATGCTATATCTGGTGCACCAATTATTAGTGGAACAAGTCAATTACCAAATCCACCAATTATAATAGGTATTACTATAAAGAAAATTATTACAAATGCGTGAGCTGTAATAATAACATTATAAATCTGGTCATCCCCAATTAGAGATCCGGGTTGGCCAAGTTCAGCACGAATAAGTATTCTTATTGATGTTCCTACTATTCCTGCTCATGCTCCAAATATGAAGTATAAAGTACCAATGTCCTTATGGTTTGTTGAGAATAATCATTTTTGCGGTAAGATGGCTGAATTTTAGGTGGTAGACTGTAAATCTACTTATGAGATGTTTTCTCTCTTATCATATTTAGGTCTTATATTCAATTATGATTCTAGACTGCAATTCTAGAGGTGTAAAATTTTACTAAGGCCTAAAAGATTATTCTTTTAATTATAACTTTGAAGGTTATTAGTTTGATTAACTTAAGTCCTTAGTATAATGAAATTAAGGTTGATGTTGAAATCAATCCTATTGTTGAAATTATTACTGTTATAGGAAGAATGATTCTTGATTTTTGGGACTTTATCTTTATAGATCACGAATTTTCTGTGTATGATATAATTAGAGCTGAGAATCTAATACGTATATAGTAGTAGAGTGTAATTGTAGTTAATACAACTATAATAGTTATAATAGTTGTTATATTGTTTTCTATTAATGATTGTATTACAATTCATTTTGGTAAGAATCCAAGGAATGGTGGTAGTCCACCTAAAGATAATAAAGATAAGAATATTATGAATTTAATTTCGGTTTTTATATTTCTGGCTGAATAAATTTGATTTATGAAAAATAAATTTATTTGCTTAAATAATAAAACTATAATTAACCTTAATAGTGAGTAAATAATGAAGTATAGTTCTCAGATGTTTTCTCTGACTGTTAATGATCTAATTATTCAACCTAGATGTCTGATTGATGAATATGCTAAAAGTTGTCGTAAGGATGTTTGATTTAAACCTCCTATTGCCCCAATAATAATTCTTAAGATAATAATTGTTCAAATAAAAGTTCTTAATTGAATACAATAAGATAAGACCATTATTGGGGCGATTTTTTGTCATGTTATTAATGTTAAACAATTATTTCATCTTGATGCTCCTATAACTTCTGGAAATCAGAAATGGAAAGGTGCAGCTCCAATCTTTAATAATAGTCTAGATCTAATTATTATTGATGGGATAAATTCTGTTTCCCATCCCATGGGATATTTTATTTGAATCAGCAAAATTGAAAATAATAATATTGTCGATGCTATTGCTTGGACAATAAAATATTTAATTGATGATTCGTTTATTATTATATTTTTATTTCTTGTTAGGAGCGGAATAAATGAAAGTAAGTTGATCTCAAGTCCTATTCAAACCCCAAAACAGGAATTTGATGAAATGGACAGGATCGTTCCTATCATTAATGTTGATAGGAAGAGAAGTTTTGTAGAGTTGTTGGTCATTAAAAAGGAGAGGATTGATACCTCTATAAATGGGGTATGAACCCATTAGCTTGTTTAGCTTACCTTTTTACATTAAGGTGTATGATGCACGTTAGTTTTTGATACTAAAGGAGGTAGTTTAATTCTATCTTATGTAATTTTAATGAAGGTAATTTTATTTACTTTATTTACCCTATCAAGGTAACCCTTTAATCAGGCACTTCATTTATTTAATATATAAATCGAAAGTTTTTTTTGAAATTCTTTTATGTATTATTTTGTTTAATTAGGATTAATTTATCCTGCTCATTTTATTTTTTTATATATATATATAATAAATAATTTATATTAATATATTACATTTAATTGAAATTAAAGTATTATAAGTTCATCTTACCATTATCAATTGATTATTTTAATGCAATTATTTACCTAGGATTATAGCTACTTATGTTTTTAGCTTAAAATAGGTTATTATAATATAATATATATAATAATATGTAATTTAATATTTAATATTATTATAATTGGATATAATAAATAAAATTATTAATTTAAATATAAAATATTATAATTAATATAAATAATTATATTAATTATAATAATATAATTATATAAATTATCTATAATTAGATTATTTAACTAATATATATGAAAGTTAACTTAATATAAAAAAAAGAATTCATATTAATAACATATTGCATTAAATTACATAATTGTATAAAATATATTTATTATATTATTTAATCTTTCTTTATTTATTAGTGAAAAGAAAGATTAAATAAGAAAGAATATAATACATTTATTGCTATACATGTTCTATATTAATCTTTAATTATATATAATAGAGAAGTTGTTGTGGTCATACATAGGGGCGTTTCTTTTTTTTTTGTTAATGTTTGTGGTTTTTTTCTTTTTTTTTCTTTAAATATTTGAATCTTTTATTTTTTCCTGATTTGATAAATTTAAAAATTTCTTATTTTTTATTTTTAAAAGTTTTATTCTTGCTTGTTTATTCACTTTTTCTTTGTATTATATGTAAGTTTTGTTAGACTAAATGTTCTTTTTGCAGTAATTTGATTTAATTATCAAGTGATTTTGGATTTAGCAATTGATTTAGTATCTTCATAATTCGTGCCAGCAGCCGCGGTTATACGATTGATACATGTGAATATTATTGGTTAAAACAGTTGTTTATATTATTAGGGTTGAAATATAAATTTGTAAGGTGAAATGTTAAAATTTATTTGTGGCCCTTTTTATGAATCTGTGAAATTTAAATAATAAACTAGGATTAGATACCCTATTATTTTAGAGTTATATTATTTAGAGTTATAATTCTCAAGATTTATAATTATAAAATATTTCAGGTCAAGGTGCAGCTTATAGTTAAGAGGAGGTGGGTTACAATAGATTTTTGTTTATAACGGATTTGATAGTGAAATACTGTTAATGAAGGTGGATTTGATAGTAATTTAATTTATTTAATTTAACTGATATTGGCTCTGAGATGTGTACACATCGCCCGTCGCTCTCATTATTGATTATTCTATTTTATTTTAAAGTAGCTTCAATTTAGATGAGATAAGTCGTAACATAGTAGATGTACTGGAAAGTGTATCTAGGAAGAGTTTCAAGATATAACTTATTAGTAAAGTGTTTCAATTACACTGAAAATTTTTCTGTGCAAATCAGGATATCTTGATTATTTATTTTATTATATTTATTTTTTGTTTATTTAATTATTTAATATAAATAATTTTATTGTATTTTTGTCTTAGTATATTTTATAGAATTGATTTTTTAAATTATAGTTTATTGGTAATGTAAGTGTTTTATGAAATATTATTTTAAATTTTTTTAAGTAGATTTTTTTATTGTACCTTTTGTATCAGGGTTTATCTAAATTTTAGTATTTATTTTACTTGTCTCGATTTGGGTTGATTTATAAATAATTTATAGTTAATGTATCATAATTATTATTAAATTATTTATAGAATGAGATGTTAATCGTTTCCCAAGATATCTAGTTTCTTAAGAAAAAATTTAATTTTTTAAAGTTATTTGTTTTTATTTAATTTTTTAAGTAAAAATATTAACTTATTTATTCTTTAAGGGATAAGCTTTGAAGTTAATAACCTATAATTTATTTTATAGAAATATAATAGTAAGCTTTAAACCAGCTATCTTTAAGATTACGTTTTAGTTCATTATTTTTTATTTTGATTTTATAAATATTTTAGGTTTTTTATTAAGATTATTAATTTAATTTTAAAATTTTTGTAATAATGATAGAATTAGTATATTTATTTGTATAAAATTTTTACCTTGTGAACTTATTATAAGGAACTAGGCAAAATTGATTTCCGCCTGTTTATCAAAAACATGTCCTCTTGTTTATATTTTGAGGTCTGGCCTGCTCACTGAGCGTATTTTTAAAGAGCCGCGGTATTTTGACCGTGCAAAGGTAGCATAATCATTAGTCTCTTAATTAGTGGCTGGAATGAATGGCTTGACGAGAAATCAACTGTCTCTTAATAAATTTTTGAATTTAACTTTTGAGTCAAAAGGCTTAAATTCTTCTTTAGGACGAGAAGACCCTATAGAGCTTGACATTTTACTTTTATATAGTTTTTTGTTTGTCTTTCTATATTTAATGATGATGTTTTGTTGGGGTGGCATGAAGAATAGATGAACTCTTCATTATTATATCATTTATTTATGTTTGTTATTTTGATCCATAATTTATGATCATAAGATTAAGTTACCTTAGGGATAACAGCGTAATTGTTTTTGAGAGCTCATATCGACAAAGCAGATTGCGACCTCGATGTTGGATTAAGAAAAATTTTGGGTGCAGGAGCCCAATGATTGGGTCTGTTCGACCTTTAAATTCTTACATGATCTGAGTTCAGACCGGCGTTAGCCAGGTCGGTTTCTATCCTAAGATTATTAATCCATATTAGTACGA
Source organism: Schistocerca gregaria (assembly GCF_023897955.1). Lineage (NCBI taxonomy): Eukaryota > Metazoa > Arthropoda > Insecta > Orthoptera > Acrididae > Schistocerca > Schistocerca gregaria. The sequence continues at coordinate 118,728,946 of NC_064922.1, forward strand.
AAGGACCATATGGTTAAAATATTTTTTGTTATATTGATTAATATTAATTTATTTACTATTTTGACAGATTAATGTGTTGAATTTAGAATTCATTTATGTAGATTTTTTCTACAAATAGTATTGATACTTTATGATTTATTTATATTTATTTTGAATTTTCTTTTATTGGTTATTTGAGTTTTAATTAGTGTTGCCTTTTTAACTTTATTAGAGCGTAAGGTTTTAGGTTATATTCAGATTCGAAAGGGTCCAAATAAGGTAGGTTTTGTTGGAATTCCTCAGCCATTTAGAGATGCTATTAAGTTAATTTGTAAGGTGCAGCCAATTCCTATTATATCTAATTACCTACTTTATTATTTTTCCCCTGTTTTTAATTTAATGATTTCTTTAGCCGTTTGAGTAATTTTTCCTTATTTAACTTATATGTGTTCTTTTTCTTATGGATTTTTATTTTTTTTATGTTGTACTAGATTAGGTGTTTATACTGTTATAATTCCTGGTTGATCTTCTAATTCAAATTATTCATTATTAGGTTCTCTTCGTTCTGTTGCTCAAACAATTTCTTATGAAGTTAGTTTAGCTTTAATTTTATTGTCTTTAATTATTTTAATTGGTAGTTTTAATAAGTTTGATTTTATAAACTATCAGCTTTATTGTTGATTTATTATTATTTCTTTTCCTTTAGCTTTAGCTTGTTTTGCGTCTTGTTTAGCTGAAACTAATCGTACTCCTTTTGATTTTGCTGAAGGGGAATCTGAGTTAGTTTCAGGATTTAATATTGAGTATGGTGCGGGTGGTTTTACTTTAATTTTTTTAGCTGAATATACTAGAATTGTCTTCATAAGAATGTTATTGGCTTTAATTTTTTTAGGCGGTGATTTTTATTCTTTTATATTTTTTATTAAGCTTGCTATTATATCTTTTGGTTTTATTTGGGTTCGTGGGACATTACCACGGTTTCGTTATGATAAATTAATGTACTTAGCTTGAAAAAGTTTTTTACCTTTATCTTTGAATTTTTTTATTTTCTTTGTTGGTTTAAAGATTTTATTTATCTCATTTGTTTAGTGAAATTTTTTGAGAAAAGTTAATAGAAGAGTTAAACTTCTAATTTTATGTTTTCAAAACATATGCTTTTCCTAAGCTAATTAACTTTATTCCTTAATTAATTTATCTCATGCGTTTGCGACATGGACATTAATTAAGAAATATGTAAAGTAAATAATTGTCAAGATTTGACCTGTTATAATATAAGGTTCTTCAACAGGTCGTTTACGAATTCACGTTAGTAAGCATACAACAACTACTATAATTCAGAATAAAATTTGATTAATAGGGTAAAATTGAATGCCTCGGAATGGTGTTTTTTATAAAATGGTAAAATTATTAAGATTCTAATTGATAAAAATAATGCAATAACACCTCCTAACTTATTAGGGATAGATCGTAGAATTGCATATGCAAATAGGAAATATCACTCTGGTTGAATGTGAACTGGTGTTACTAATGGGTTGGCAGGTACAAAGTTATCTGGATCTCCTAATAGGTAAGGATTGATTAAACATAGTATAATTAATAATGATGTTATTATTACAAATGTAATAGAATCCTTAAAGGTAAAGTATGGATGGAATGGAATTTTTTCAATATCTCCATTTAGTCCAAGAGGATTATTAGATCCTGTTTGGTGAAGAAAAAATAAATGAATTGCTGCTATAGCAGCAATAATAAATGGTAATACAAAATGGAATGTGAAGAATCGATTTAATGTTGCATTATCAACAGCGAATCCTCCTCATACTCATTGGACTAAATCTGTTCCTAAGTATGGGATTGCTGATAATAAATTAGTAATTACTGTTGCACCTCAAAAAGATATTTGGCCTCAGGGTAAGACATATCCTATAAATGCAGTTTCTATAACTAAAAATAAAATCACTGTACCAATTATTCAGGTATGTATATATATATAAGATCCGTAGTAAATTCCCCGTCCTACATGTAAGTAAATACAAATAAAAAATATAGATGCTCCATTTGCATGTAAGGTTCGGATAATTCAACCATTATTTACGTCTCGGCAGATGTGTACTACACTACTGAATGCTATTTCAATATTTGATGTATAATGTATAGCTAAAAATAGTCCAGTTACGATTTGAATTACCAAACATAACCCTAATAGGGATCCAAAATTTCATCAAAATGAAATATTGGTTGGGGCAGGTAAGTCAATTAAAGAGTTATTAATAATTTTAATTAAAGGATGTCTTAATCGTAAGGGTTTATTCATTAGTAATTATCTTATTTTACGAATAGGTCCCTGATTAATATTGGTGATTTTAACAACTGCTAGTAGTGCTAAAAATAAAGAAATTATTATTATTATTGTAATAATGAATGTTGGTCTATTATATAATTTTTCTAAAGATATTGTTATTTCTTGATAATTGATTGAATTATCAATATTTATAGTTTTGGTGTTTTCGAAAAAGTCTATAAATATAGATATATCTAGAATAATTAATATTGATATGATAAATACTCACATTATTAATGTAATAATTTTAGTAATTGATTTAGGCTGAAATATTTCGTTTGTTGCAATTTTTGTAATGTAAATAAATAATACTAGTATACCACCAAGAAATGTTAAAAATAAAATATATGATAATCAATATCTTTCTATTAGTGTTCCTGTTATTAATCCAACTAGGAATGTTTGAAGGATAATAAAAAGCATTATTGATATTCGGTGTCTTAATTTAATAAAATTAATATTTATTACATTTGATAATGATATAATTATTATTTTGATCATTTCAGGGGTTAGTTTATTTAAAATATCGGTTTTGGGGACCGATGATGGAAGCTTTTCCACCTCTGAAGTTTTAAAAGTGGGGGCTGGACTTATTTCCGGTTTACAAGACCGGCGTTTTTTTTAAACTATTAAAACTAATGTTTATATTCTCTATTTTTACTTCTTTATTGATTTATTTTGCTGGTGTTAATGTTTTTTCTTCTAAACGTAAACATTTATTAATGGTTCTTTTGAGATTAGAATATATTGTTCTTTCTTTATTTATATTAGTTATTGTTTTTCTTATTGAGTTTGATTATGATTATTTTTTTTCCTGTTATTTTTTTAGTTTTTTCTGTTTGTGAGGGTGCTTTAGGTCTTTCTATTTTAGTTTCAATAATTCGTTCTCATGGTAATGATTTTTTTAATTCTTTTGGTTTATCTCTATGTTAAAGTATTTATTTATAACTATTTTTTTGATCCCTCTTTGTTTATTAAATAATTGTTGATGGTTGGTTCATTCTTTAATGTTTCTGTCGTGTTTTGTTTTTATAATTTGTGTTTATTCATATGCTGATTTGAATATAATTAGATATTATTTTGGTATTGATTATTTTTCTTTTAGTTTAATTTTACTTAGTTTTTGGATTTGTTCTTTAATAATCACTGCTAGAGGTTCAGTTTATTTAAGTTCATATCATTCTAATTTTTTTGTTTTTATGGTTTTGATTTTAATAATTATGCTTTATTGTTCATTTGCTAGATTAAGTCTTCTTTCTTATTATATTTTTTTTGAGGCTAGATTAGTTCCTACTTTACTTTTAATTTTGGGTTGGGGTTATCAACCTGAGCGTTTGCAGGCTGGTGTTTATTTAATTTTTTATACTTTGGTTGCTAGATTACCTTTATTATTAGTTTTATTTAAGGTTTATGATTTTTCTAATACTTTATATTTTCCTTTATTGGTTGATTTTGGTTCTTATTATTTTATGTTTTATGTATTTATAATTTTGGCTTTTTTAGTTAAGATACCTATATTTTTGGTTCATTTATGACTTCCTAAGGCTCATGTAGAGGCCCCTATTTCAGGTAGAATAATTCTTGCTGGTGTTTTATTAAAGTTAGGTGGTTATGGTATTTTTCAAGTTATAAAGGTTATTTCTTATTTGGGTTTAAAGTTTAATTATTTTTGATTATCTTTAGGTTTATCTGGGGGTGTTATTGTAAGATTTATTTGTTTTCGTCAGGTTGATTTAAAGTCTTTAATTGCATATTCTTCTGTTGCTCATATAAGAGTGGTTATTGGTGGATTGATGACTATGAATTGATGAGGTTGTGTAGGTTCTCTTTCTCTAATGGTTGGTCATGGTTTAAGTTCTTCTGGTTTATTTTGTTTATCTAATATTATTTATGAACGTTTAGGTAGACGAAGATTATTAATTAACAAGGGTATAATTAATTTGATGCCAAGAATGGCTTTATGATGATTTCTTTTAAGATCATCAAATATGGCTGCTCCTCCTTCTTTAAATTTGGTAGGTGAAATTAGATTATTAAATAGAATTATATCTTGATCTTCTTTTAGATTCTTTGCTTTGATTTTTTTATCTTTTTTTAGAGCTGTTTATACTTTGTATATATATTCTTATTCTCAGCATGGGAATTATTATTCTGGTGTTTATACTTGTTCTCTTGGTTATTTTCGTGAATATCATCTTTCACTTTTACATTGATTGCCTTTAAATATTCTCTGTTTAAAGGGTGAATATTTCTTTGTTTAGTTTGCTTAAGTATTTTAATTAAAAATATTGTTTTGTGGAATCAATGATATGAAGTTTTTCATCTTAGGCCGTGAATTTATTTTCTATTTGTTCTTTGAGTTTTTTTTCTTTGTTTATTTCGAGAACTATAATTTTTATTTTAGGTATTTATTATTTAATAATTGATTATAGAGTTTTTGTTGAGTGAGAGCTTTTCAATTTAAATGGTTCTATAGTTGTTATAACTTTAATTTTGGATTGAATATCTCTTATTTTTATATCTTTTGTTATATATATTTCTTCTTTGGTTATTTATTATAGAGAGGATTATATATCTGGTGAAACGAATATAAATCGTTTTATTATTATTGTTTTAATATTTATTCTTTCTATAGGTTTTTTAATTATTAGTCCTAATTTAATTAGAATTTTATTGGGTTGAGATGGTTTAGGTTTAGTTTCTTATTGTTTAGTTATTTATTATCAAAATGTAAAATCTTATAGTGCTGGTATATTAACTGCACTTTCTAATCGTATTGGTGATGTTTCTATTTTAATTTCTATTGGATGAATGTTAAATTTTGGTGGTTGAAATTATATTTATTATTATGATTTTATTTCTAATTCTTTTGAAATAAAGCTCATTACTATAATAATTGTTTTAGCAGCTATAACTAAGAGAGCTCAGATTCCTTTCTCCTCATGACTTCCTGCTACTATAGCAGCTCCTACACCTGTTTCTGCTTTAGTTCATTCTTCTACTCTTGTTACTGCTGGTGTTTATTTATTAATTCGTTTCAGACCAATATTGGATACTTATAATTGTGGTTGATTTTTACTTTTAATTGGTTGTATAACTATATTTATGGCTGGATTGGGTGCTAATTTTGAATTTGATTTGAAGAAGATTATTGCTCTTTCTACTTTAAGACAACTTGGTTTAATAATAAGAATTTTGGCTATGGGTTATCCAAAGCTTGAATTTTTTCATTTATTGGCTCATGCTTTATTTAAGGCATTATTATTTATATGTGCAGGTTCAATAATTCATAATTTGAATGATTCTCAGGATATTCGTTTTATAGGATCAATTGTTAATTTCATACCTTTAACTTCAGTTTGTTTTAATGTTTCTAGTTTATCTTTGTGTGGAATACCTTTTTTAGCGGGATTTTATTCGAAGGATTTAATTCTTGAGATGGTTTGTTTAAGATGAATTAATTGTTTAATTTTTTTTCTTTATTTTTTTTCTACTGGTTTAACTGCTTCTTATTCTTTTCGTTTGTTTTATTATTCAATATCTGGTGATAATAATTTTTTATTCTAGATTTTCTTTTGATGATAAGGGTTATTATATTTCATTTGGAATAATTGGTCTATTGTTTGTTGCTGTTTTTGGTGGTAGTCTTTTATCTTGATTAATTTTTCCTATTCCTCATGTGATTGCTTTACCTTATTATTTAAAGTTTTTAACTATTACAGTTGTTATTTTAGGTGCTTATTTAGGTTATCTTATTTCTAATTTTGATTTTTCTCATAATTTATTTTCTTTAAGTATACTTTCTTTTGTTAGTTTTTCTGGTTCTATATGATTTATACCTTTTCTTTCAACTAAGTTTATTAGATATATTCCTTTAAAAATAGGTTATTATTCATCTAAGTCATTTGATTATGGTTGAGGTGAATTACTTGGTGGTCAAGGTTTAAATAGATTATTTATTTATTTAATTGGTTATATTCAAGGTTGATATGATTCTAATTTCAAGATTTATCTTTTAACTTTTATTTTTTGAATATTTATTTTGGTAATATTGTTTTTCGTTTACTTAAATAGCTTATAATTAGAGCGTGACACTGAAGATGTTAAGGAAGTATTTTTACTTTTAGGTATTTATAAATATAGATATATTATTTTTACAGTGAAAATGTAATGTTTTATTTAAATTATATAAATTTTAGAAATGTTAACGGAGTTTAACCGCTAATATAAAAAGTTAGCAGCTTTCATATTGGCTTCACATTTCCTTAATTGGAACTATTATAGTTCAATTATATTATTAACAGTAATACGCCTCTTTTTGGCTTCAATTAATAAGAATAAGGGTAGTACATACCAATCTTTCAGGTCGAAACTGACTGCAATATTTCGCTTCTTATTCTATTTAAGGTTGATTGATATTATCAATACTTTTTGAATGCAACCCAAATGTTATATTTAACTACAACCCTTTATTCTGCTCATTGTAATGCTCCTTGGTTTCATTCATGGTATAGTCCGCCTAATAGAACTAGAATAAAAAATATTGTTGATACTGTTCAGATTATAATGTCTGAAGTTTTAAAAATAATTACAATTGGTAGAATTAGTGCAATTTCTACATCAAAAATTAAAAAGATTACTGCGATTAGGAAGAATCGTAGTGAGAATGGTATTCGTGCTGATCTTTTTGGATCAAACCCACATTCAAATGGTGATCTTTTTTCTCGATCATTAATTAATTTTTTTGATAGTGTTGTTGCCAGGATTATAACAATTATTGGAATAATAAATCTAATGAAAACTCTTGTGGATAGAATTAGAATTGTTTTTCTTGATTTATATCAAGCTTTCTGATTGGAAGTCAAATGTACTATTTATTCTAGAAAAACAATTATCTACCTCATCAATAAATAGAGATATATAAGAATAATCATACTACGTCTACGAAGTGTCAGTATCATGCTGCTGCTTCAAATCCAAAGTGGTGTCTTGGTGAGAATTGATTTATTGAGTGTCGAAGTAGACATGTTGATGAAAAGATTGTTCCAATAATTACGTGTAAACCATGGAATCCTGTTGCAACAAAGAATGTTGATCCATAAACTGCATCTGCAATGGTAAAAGGTGCTTCTCAATATTCATATGCTTGAAGTATTGTAAAGTATAGTCCTAATAACACTGTGAAGAATAATCCTTGTAGTGCTTGAGTATGATTAGATTCCATTAAACTATGATGTGCTCATGTTACTGTTACTCCTGATGCTAAAAGAATAGCTGTATTAAGTAATGGAATTTGTATAGGGTTAAAGGGTTGAATTCCTATTGGAGGTCATAGTATTCCTAGTTCAATTGTTGGTGCTAATCTTCTTCTAAAGAATGCTCAAAAAAAAGAAACGAAAAATAATACCTCTGATGCAATAAATAAAATTATTCCTCATCGTAATCCAATTGATACAAATCCTGTATGTAATCCTTGATATGTTCCTTCTCGTACTACATCTCGTCATCATTGAATTATGGTTAGTAGGGTAATTCCAAATCCAATTATGAATAAGTTAATATTAAATAGGTGGAATCATTTTGCTAGTCCTGATACTAGGACTATTGCTCCAATTGCTCCTGTTAATGGTCAAGGTCTATAGTCTACTAAGTGGAATGGGTGGTTTGAGTGAGTTGATAACATAGGTTTAATATACTTCTCTAGAATATAGAGTTCTTAGAATTGAGAAAACATAGGCTTGAATTATTGCTACTGCTGATTCTAGAATTAATAGAAGTATTTGTCCATTAATTAGTAATGAGATTAAGTTTATTGCTATAGATGGTCCTGTGTTTCCTAATAAGGTTAATAATAAGTGTCCTGCAATTATATTTGCTGCCAACCGTACTGCTAATGTACCTGGTCGAATAACATTACTAATTGTTTCAATTAGTACTATAAGTGATATTAATGCAGGCGGTGTACCTTGTGGTACAAGGTGTGTAAATATATGATTAGTATGGTTAATTCATCCAAATAATATAAATCTTAGCCATATAGGTAGGGCAATTGCAAATGTTAATGCTAAATGTCTTGTTCTAGTAAAAATATAAGGGAATAATCCTATGAAATTGTTAAATAATATTATAATAAAAATTGAGATGAAAATGAATGTTGTTCCATTAAATGATTTTGGTCCAAGAAGTGTTTTAAATTCATTATGTAAGGTTAAATTTAGTTTATTTCAGATAATGTTAATTCGTGATAGTGTAAGTCAAAATAGTGATGGGATTAATAATAGTCCTAGAAATGTTCTAGTTCAATTTAATGATAAATTAAAGATGTTAGTTGATGGGTCAAATGTTGAGAATAGATTTGTTATCATTTTCAATCTAAGTTTTTTATTTCAATTGTTCCTTTTTCTGCTCTTTTAATAAGGTTAGGTTTAAATGAGAAGAAGTTTATTTGATTAAACAAGATTAATGTAGCTGAAAATATAATGAATAGTGAGAATCATATAAGAGGGGATATTTGAGGGATTTGGATATAATTTCCCCATCAGAAGTAGTCGTTAATTTACTATTATTTGGTTTAAGAGACCATTACTTACTTTCAGTCATCTGACGAATTTCAAGGTGTACTAATTTTTTTAGTTACTTTAGATTGACACTCTAATGTTATTTATTTTAACTAACTCCTTAAATTATCTTAGATAATCACTTAATAAATAAATTTACTGAAGTTCTTTCAATTACAATTGGTATAAATCTGTGGTTTGCTCCACAGATTTCTGAGCATTGTCCAAAGAATAATCCAGGTCGATTTATTGTGAATGTTCCTTGATTTAACCGACCTAGCGTTGCATCAATTTTAACCCCTAATGCAGGAACTGCGCATGAGTGTAGAACATCTGATGCTCTTGTTAATACTCGTACTTCTGTATTTATTGGTAGGATTGTTCGGTTATCTACATCTAGTAGTCGGAATCCATCATTTTCTAGGTCTTGTTCTGGTGTTATATAAGTGTCAAATTCTACGTCTATGAAGTCTGAATATTCATATCTTCAATATCATTGTCGTCCAATGGTTTTAATTGTAATTATTGCATCTACTGAATCATCAAGTAAATATAATAGTCGTAATGATGGAAGGGCAATAAAAATTAATGTAATTGCTGGTAAAGCTGTTCAGATTGTTTCAATTAAATGTCCATGAAGTATATTACGGTTAGTATAGGCAATAAATAATATATAACTTAGGGCATAACCTACAATTACTGTAATTAATAATAATACGACCATAGTATGATCATGAAAGAATGATAATTGCTCCATTAATGGTGAAGCTCCATCTTGAAGAGATAAATTTGATCATGTTGCCATTAATAAATATTTTCTAATAAAAGGTCAAACCTTTATTTGTAGAGCTTGAATCTACTGCACTAATCTGCCATATTAGAATCTAGAGATTAATGGTAATTCTGAGTAACTATGTTCTGCAGGAGGGTTATTTTGTAGTCATTCTGTTGATCTTCTTATGTTAGCTCTAAATATAATTGCTCGGTTTGTAACCATTCTTTCTCATATAATTACAATGAATATAATGATTCCTACAATAGAAATTGTAGACCCAATTCTTGATACTACGTTTCATGATGTATATGCGTCTGGGTAGTCTGAGTATCGTCGAGGTATTCCTGCTAATCCTAGGAAGTGTTGAGGAAAGAATGTTAAATTTACTCCAATGAATATAATTGTAAATTGGATTTTTAATCATGTATTATTTATAGTTAATCCTGTAAATAGTGGATATCATTGAATGACACCTCCTATAATTGCAAATACTGCTCCTATAGATAATACATAATGAAAGTGGGCTACTACATAATATGTATCATGTAATACAATATCAAGTGATGAATTTGCTAATACTAATCCTGTTAATCCACCAATTGTAAATAGGAAAATAAATCCTAGAGCTCATAGTAATGGTGGATTGAACTTGAATTTAGTTCCATATAATGTAGCTAATCATCTAAATACCTTAATTCCTGTAGGTACAGCAATAATTATTGTTGCTGATGTAAAATATGCTCGTGTGTCAACATCCATTCCTACTGTAAATATATGATGTGCTCATACAATAAATCCTATTAGTCCAGTTGATAATATAGCGTAAATTATACCTAATGTCCCAATGATTCAATTTTTCCTCTTTCTTGACATACAATATGTGAAATAATTCCGAATCCCGGTAGAATTAAAATATAAATTTCTGGGTGTCCAAAGAATCAAAATAGATGTTGATATAGAATTGGGTCACCCCCTCCTGCAGGGTCAAAGAATGATGTATTTAAATTTCGATCTGTTAATAATATAGTAATAGCTCCTGCTAAAACTGGAAGTGGAAGAAGGAGAAGTAATGCTGTAATAGCTACAGATCATACAAATAAATGTGTTTGATCTAAAGTTATACTTTCTGATCGTATATTAATTGCTGTTGTAATGAAATTCACTGCACCAAGAATAGATGATACACCTGCTAAGTGCAGTGAAAAAATAGCTAGATCTACAGATGCACCCCCGTGTGCAATAGCTCCTGCTAGAGGAGGGTAAACTGTTCATCCTGTACCAGCACCATTATCTACTATAGAAGATGTAAGAAGAAGGGTTAGTGAAGGTGGTAGTAATCAAAAACTTATATTATTTATTCGTGGAAATGCTATATCAGGTGCACCAATTATTAGTGGAACAAGTCAATTACCAAATCCACCAATTATAATAGGTATTACTATAAAGAAAATTATTACGAATGCGTGAGCTGTAATAATAACATTATAAATCTGGTCATCCCCAATTAGAGATCCGGGTTGGCCAAGTTCAACATGAATAAGTATTCTTATTGATGTTCCTACTATTCCTGCTCATGCTCCAAATATGAAGTATAAAGTACCAATGTCCTTATGGTTTGTTGAGAATAATCATTTTTGCGGTAAGATGGCTGAATTTTAGGTGGTAGACTGTAAATCTACTTATGAGATGTTTTCTCTCTTATCATATTTAGGTCTTATATTAATTATGATTCTAGACTGCAATTCTAGAGGTGTAAAATTTTACTAAGGCCTAAAAGATTATTCTTTTAATTATAACTTTGAAGGTTATTAGTTTGATTAACTTAAGTCCTTAGTAAATGAAATTAAGGTTGATGTTGAAATCAATCCTATTGTTGAAATTATTACTGTTATAGGAAGAATGATTCTTGATTTTTGGGACTTTATCTTTATAGATCACGAATTTTCTGTGTATGATATAATTAGTGTTGAGAATCTAATACGTATATAGTAGTAGAGTGTAATTGTAGTTAATACAACTATAATAGTTATAATAGTTGTTATATTGTTTTCTATTAATGATTGTATTACAATTCATTTTGGTAAGAATCCAAGGAATGGTGGTAGTCCACCTAAAGATAATAAAGATAAGAATATTATGAATTTAATTTCGGTTTTTATATTTCTGGCTGAATAAATTTGATTTATGAAAAATAAATTTATTTGCTTAAATAATAAAACTATAATTAATCTTAATAGTGAGTAAATAATGAAGTATAGTTCTCAGATGTTTTCTCTGACTGTTAATGATCTAATTATTCAACCTAGATGTCTGATTGATGAATATGCTAAAAGTTGTCGTAAGGATGTTTGATTTAAACCTCCTATTGCCCCAATAATAATTCTTAAGATAATAATTGTTCAAATAAAAGTTCTTAATTGTATACAATAAGATAAGACCATTATTGGGGCGATTTTTTGTCATGTTATTAATGTTAAACAATTATTTCATCTTGATGCTCCTATAACTTCTGGAAATCAGAAATGGAAAGGTGCAGCTCCAATCTTTAATAATAGTCTAGATCTAATTATTATTGATGGGATAAATTCTGTTTCCCATCCCATGGGATATTTTATTTGAATCAGCAAAATTGAAAATAATAATATTGTCGATGCTATTGCTTGGACAATAAAATATTTAATTGATGATTCGTTTATTATTATATTTTTATTTCTTGTTAGGAGCGGAATAAATGAAAGTAAGTTGATCTCAAGTCCTATTCAAACCCCAAATCAGGAATTTGATGAAATGGACAGGATCGTTCCTATCATTAATGTTGATAGGAAGAGAAGTTTTGTAGAGTTGTTGGTCATTAAAAAGGAGAGGATTGATACCTCTATAAATGGGGTATGAACCCATTAGCTTGTTTAGCTTACCTTTTTACATTAAGGTGTATGATGCACGTTAGTTTTTGATACTAAAGGAGGTAGTTTAATTCTATCTTATGTAATTTTAATGAAGGTAATTTTATTTACTTTATTTACCCTATCAAGGTAACCCTTTAATCAGGCACTTCATTTATTTAATATATAAATCGAAAGTTTTTTTTTTGAAATTCATTTATGTATTATTTTGTTTAATTAGGATTAATTTATCCTGCTCATTTTATATATATATATATATATATATATATAATAAATAATTTATATTAATATATTACATTTAATTGAAATTAAAAGATTATAAGTTCATCTTACCATTATCAATTGATTATTTTAATGCACTTATTTACCTAGGATTATAGCTACTTATGTTTTTAGTTTAAAATAGGTCATTATAATATAATATATATAATAATATGTAATTTAATATTTAATATTATTATAATTGGATATAATAAATAAAATTATTAATTTAAATATAAAATATTATAATTAATATAAATTATTATATTAATTATAATAATATAATTATATAAATTATCTATAATTAGATTATTTAACTAATATATATGAAAGTTAACTTAATATAAAAAAAGAATTCATATTAATAACTTATTATATTAAATTTCATAATTGTATAAAATATATTTATTATATTATTTAATCTTTCTTTATTTATTAGTGAAAAGAAAGATTAAATAAGAAAGAATATAATACATTTATTGCTATACATGTTCCATATTAATATTTAATTATATATAATAGAGAAGTTGTTGTGGTCATACATAGGGGCGTTTCTTTTTTTTTGTTAATGTTTGTGGTTAAATAAATAAATAATCTATATAAACCTTGACCACCAAGAAATTCACCTCAACCATAATCAAATGACTTAGATGAATAATAACCTATTTTTAAAGGAATATATCTAATAAACTTAGTTGAAAGAAAAGGTATAAATCATATAGAACCAGCAAATCTCACAAAAGAAAGTATACTTAAAGAAAATAAATTATGAGAAAAATCAAAATTTAAAATAAGATAACCTAAATAAGCACCTAAAATAACAACTGTAATAGTTAAAAACTTTAAATAATAAGGTAAAGCAATCACATGAGGAATAGGAAAAATTAATCAAGATAAAAGACTACCACCAAAAACAGCAACAAACAATAGACCAATTATTCCAAATGAAATATAATAACCCTTGTCATCAAAAGAAAATCTAGAATAAAAATTATTATCACCAGATATTGAATAATAAAACAAACGAAAAGAATAAGAAGCAGTTAAACCAGTAGAAAAAAAATAAAGAAAAAAATTAAACAATTAATTCATCTTAAACAAACCATCTCAAGAATTAAATCCTTCGAATAAAATCCCGCTAAAAAAGGTATTCCACACAAAGATAAACTAGAAACATTAAAACAAACTGAAGTTAAAGGTATGAAATTAACAATTGATCCTATAAAACGAATATCCTGAGAATCCTTCAAATTATGAATTATTGAACCTGCACATATAAATAATAATGCCTTAAATAAAGCATGAGCCAATAAATGAAAAAATGCAAGCTTTGGATAACCCATAGCCAAAATTATTATTATTAAACCAAGTTGTCTTAAAGTAGAAAGAGCAATAATCTTCTTCAAATCAAATTCAAAATTAGCACCCAATCCAGCCATAAATATAGTTATACAACCAATTAAAAGTAAAAATCAACCACAATTATAAGTATCCAATATTGGTCTAAAACGAATTAATAAATAAACACCAGCAGTAAGAAGAGTCGAAGAATGAACTAAAGCAGAAACAGGAGTAGGAGCTGCTATAGCAGCAGGAAGTCATGAAGAGAAAGGAATCTGAGCTCTCTTAGTTATAGCTGCTAAAACAATTAATATAGTAATGAGCTTTATTTCAAAAGAATTAGAAATAAAATCATAATAATAAATATAATTTCAACCACCAAAATTTAACATTCATGCAATAGAAATTAAAATAGAAACATCACCAATACGATTAGAAAGTGCAGTTAATATACCAGCACTATAAGATTTTACATTTTGATAATAAATAAGTAAACAATAAGAAACTAAACCTAAACCATCTCAACCCAATAAAATTCTAATTAAATTAGGACTAATAATTAAAAAACCTATAGAAGGAATAAATATTAAAACAATAATAATAAAACGATTTATATTCTTTTCACCAGATATATAATCCTCTCTATAATAAATAACCAAAGAAGAAATATATATAACAAAAGATATAAAAATAAGAGATATTCAATCCAAAATTAAAGTTATAACAACTATAGAACCATTTAAATTGAAAAGCTCTCACTCAACAAAAACTCTATAATCAATTATTAAATAATAAATACCTAAAATAAAAATTATAGTTCTCGAAATAAACAAAGAAAAAAAACTCAAGGAACAAATAGAAAATAAATTCACGGCCTAAGATGAAAAACTTCATATCATTGATTCCACAAAACAATATTTTTAATTAAAATACTTAAGCAAACTAAACAAAGAAATATTCACCCTTTAAACAGAGAATATTTAAAGGCAATCAATGTAAAAGTAAAAGATGATATTCACGAAAATAACCAAGAGAACAAGTATAAACACCAGAATAATAATTCCCATGCTGAGAATAAGAATATATATACAAAGTATAAACAGCTCTAAAAAAAGATAAAAAAATCAAAGCAAAGAATCTAAAAGAAGATCAAGATATAATTCTATTTAATAATCTAATTTCACCTACCAAATTTAAAGAAGGAGGAGCAGTCATATTTGATGATCTTAAAAGAAATCATCATAAAGCCATTCTTGGCATCAAATTAATTATACCCTTGTTAATTAATAATCTTCGTCTACCTAAACGTTCATAAATAATATTAGATAAACAAAATAAACCAGAAGAACATAAACCATGACCAACCATTAGAGAAAGAGAACCTACACAAACTCATCAATTCATAGTCATCAATCCACCAATAACCATTCTTATATGAGCAACAGAAGAATATGCAATTAAAGACTTTAAATCAACCTGACGAAAACAAATAAATCTTACAATAACACCCCCAGATAAACCTAAAGATAATCAAAAATAATTAAACTTTAAACCCAAATAAGAAATAACCTTTATAACACGAAAAATACCATAACCACCTAACTTTAATAAAACACCAGCAAGAATTATTCTACCTGAAATAGGGGCCTCTACATGAGCCTTAGGAAGTCATAAATGAACCAAAAATATAGGTATCTTAACTAAAAAAGCCAAAATTATAAATACATAAAACATAAAATAATAAGAACCAAAATCAACCAATAAAGGAAAATATAAAGTATTAGAAAAATCATAAACCTTAAATAAAACTAATAATAAAGGTAATCTAGCAACCAAAGTATAAAAAATTAAATAAACACCAGCCTGCAAACGCTCAGGTTGATAACCCCAACCCAAAATTAAAAGTAAAGTAGGAACTAATCTAGCCTAAAAAAAAATATAAAAAGAAAGAAGACTTAATGTAGCAAATGAACAATAAAGCATAATTATTAAAATCAAAACCATAAAAACAAAAAAATTAGAATGATATGAACTTAAATAAACTGAACCTCTAGCAGTGATTATTAAAGAACAAATCCAAAAACTAAGTAAAATTAAACTAAAAGAAAAATAATCAATACCAAAATAATATCTAATTATATTCAAATCAGCATATGAATAAACACAAATGATAAAAACAAAACACGACAGAAACATTAAAGAATGAACCAACCATCAACAATTATTTAATAAACAAAGAGGGATCAAAAAAATAGTTATAAATAAATACTTTAACATAAAGATAAACCAAAAGAATTAAAAAAATCATTACCATGAGAACGAATTATTGAAACTAAAATAGAAAGACCTAAAGCACCCTCACAAACAGAAAAAACTAAAAAAATAACAGGAAAAAAATAATCATAATCAAACTCAATAAGAAAAACAATAACTAATATAAATAAAGAAAGAACAATATATTCTAATCTCAAAAGAACCATTAATAAATGTTTACGTTTAGAAGAAAAAACATAAACACCAGCAAAATAAATCAATAAAGAAGTAAAAATAGAGAATATAAACATTAGTTTTAGTAGTTTAAAAAAAACGCCGGTCTTGTAAACCGGAAATAAGTCCAGCCCCCACTTTTAAAACTTCAGAGGTGGAAAAGCTTCCATCATCGGTCCCCAAAACCGATATTTTAAATAAACTAACCCCTGAAATGATCAAAATAATAATTATATCATTATCAAATGTAATAAATATTAATTTTACTAAATTAAGACACCCAATATCAATAATGCTTTTTATTATCCTTCAAACATTCCTAGTTGGATTAATAACAGGAACACTAATAGAAAGATATTGATTATCATATATTTTATTTTTAACATTTCTTGGTGGTATACTAGTATTATTTATTTACATTACAAGAATTGCATCAAACGAAATATTTCAGCCTAAATCAATTACTATAATTATTACATTAATAATGTGAGTATTTATCATATCAATATTAATTATTCTAGATATATCTATATTTATAGACTTTTTCAAAAACACCGAAACTATAAATATTGATAATTCAATCAATTATCAAGAAATAACAATATCTTTAGAAAAATTATATAATAGACCAACATTCATTATTACAATAATAATAATAATTTCTTTATTTTTAGCACTACTAGCAGTTGTTAAAATCACCAATATTAATCAGGGACCTATTCGTAAAATAAGATAATTACTAATGAATAAACCATTATGATTAAGACATCCTTTAATTAAAATTATTAATAACTCTTTAATTGACTTACCTGCCCCAACAAATATTTCATTTTGATGAAATTTTGGATCCCTATTAGGGTTATGTTTGGTAATTCAAATCGTAACTGGACTATTTTTAGCTATACATTATACATCAAATATTGAAATAGCATTCAGTAGTGTAGTACACATCTGCCGAGACGTAAATAATGGTTGAATTATCCGAACCTTACATGCAAATGGAGCATCTATATTTTTTATTTGTATTTACTTACATGTTGGACGGGGAATTTACTACGGATCTTATATATATATACATACCTGAATAATTGGTACAGTGATTTTATTTTTAGTTATAGCAACTGCATTTATAGGATATGTCTTACCCTGAGGCCAAATATCTTTTTGAGGTGCAACAGTAATTATTAATTTATTATCAGCAATCCCATACTTAGGAACAGATTTAGTCCAATGAGTATGAGGAGGATTCGCTGTTGATAATGCAACATTAAATCGATTCTTCACATTCCATTTTGTATTACCATTTATTATTGCTGCTATAGCAGCAATTCATTTATTTTTTCTTCACCAAACAGGATCTAATAATCCTCTTGGACTAAATGGAGATATTGAAAAAATTCCATTCCATCCATACTTTACCTTTAAGGATTCTATTACATTTGTAATAATAACATCATTATTAATTATACTATGTTTAATCAATCCTTACCTATTAGGAGATCCAGATAACTTTGTACCTGCCAACCCATTAGTAACACCAGTTCACATTCAACCAGAGTGATATTTCCTATTTGCGTATGCAATTCTACGATCTATCCCTAATAAGTTAGGAGGTGTTATTGCATTATTTTTATCAATTAGAATCTTAATAATTTTACCATTTTATAATAAAACACCATTCCGAGGCATTCAATTTTACCCTATTAATCAAATTTTATTCTGAATTATAGTAGTTGTTGTATGCTTACTAACGTGAATTGGTAAACGACCTGTTGAAGAACCTTATATTATAACAAGTCAAATTTTAACAATTATTTACTTTACATATTTCTTAATTAATGTCCATGTCGCAAACGCATGAGATAAATTAATTAAGGAATAAAGTTAATTAGCTTAGGAAAAGCATATGTTTTGAAAACATAAAATTAGAAGTTTAACTCTTCTATTAACTTTTCTCAAAAAATTTCACTAAACAAATGAGATAAATAAAATCTTTAAACCAACAAAGAAAATAAACTACCAATTAAAATAATTAAAGACAATAAAATTAAAGCTAAACTAACTTCATAAGAAATTGTTCGAGCAACAGAACGAAGAGAACCTAATAATGAATAATTTGAATTAGAAGATCAACCAGCAATTATAACAGTATAAACACCTAATCTAGTACAACATAAAAAAAATAAAAATCCATAAGAAAAAGAACACATATAAGTTAAATAAGGAAATCATTAAATTAAAAACAGGGGAAAAATAATAAAGTAGGTAATTAGATATAATAGGAATTGGCTGCTCCTTACAAATTAACTTAATAGCATCTCTAAATGGCTGAGGAATTCCAATAAAACCTACCTTATTTGGACCCTTTCGAATCTGAATATAACCTAAAACCTTACGCTCTAATAAAGTTAAAAAGGCAATACTAATTAAAACACAAATAACCAATAAAAGAAAATTCAAAATAAATATAAATAAATCATAAAGTATCAATACTATTTGTAGAAAAAATCTACATAAATGAATTCTAAATTCAACACATTAATCTGTCAAAATAGTAAATAAATTAATATTAATCAATATAACAAAAAATATTTTAACCATATGGTCCTTTCGTACTAATATGGATTAATAATCTTAGGATAGAAACCGACCTGGCTCACGCCGGTCTGAACTCAGATCATGTAAGAATTTAAAGGTCGAACAGACCTAATCATTGGGCTCCTGCACCCAAAATTTTTCTTAATCCAACATCGAGGTCGCAATCTGATTTGTCGATAGGAGCTCTCAAAAACAATTACGCTGTTATCCCTAAGGTAACTTAATCTTATGATCATAAATTATGGATCAAAATAACAAACATAAATAAATGATATAATAATGAAGAGTTTATCTATTCTTCATGTCACCCCAACAAAACATCATCATTAAATATAGAAAGACAAACAAAAAACTATATAAAAGTAAAATGTCAAGCTCTATAGGGTCTTCTCATCCTAAAGAAGAATTTAAGCCTTTTGACTCAAAAGTTAAATTCAAAAATTTATTAAGAGACAGTTGATTTCTCGTCAAGCCATTCATTCCAGCCACTAATTAAGAGACTAATGATTATGCTACCTTTGCACGGTCAAAATACCGCGGCTCTTTAAAAATACGCTCAGTGAGCAGGCCAGACCTCAAAATATAAACAAGAGGACATGTTTTTGATAAACAGGCGGAAATCAATTTTGCCTAGTTCCTTATAATAAGTTCACAAGGTAAAAATTTTATACAAATAAATATACTAATTCTATCATTATTACAAAAATTTTAAAATTAAATTAATAATCTTAATAAAAAACCTAAAATATTTATAAAATCAAAATAAAAAATAATGAACTAAAACGTAATCTTAAAGATAGCTGGTTTAAAGCTTACTATTATATTTCTATAAAATAAATTATAGGTTATTAACTTCAAAGCTTATCCCTTAAAGAATAAATAAGTTAATATTTTTACTTAAAAAATTAAATAAAAACAAATAACTTTAAAAAATTAAATTTTTTCTTAAGAAACTAGATATCTTGGGAAACGATTAACATTTCATTTCTACAAATAATTTAATAATAATTATGATACATTAACTATAAATTATTTATAAATCAACCCAAATAGAGACAAGTAAAATAAATACTAAAATTTTGATAAACCCTGATACGAAAGGTACAATACATAAAATCTACTTAAAAAAATTTAAAATAATATTTCATAAAACACTTACATTACCAATAAACTATAATTTAAAAAATCAATTCTATAAAATATACTAAGACAAAAATACAATAAAATTATTTATATTAAATAATTAAATAAACAAAAAATAAATATAATAAAATAAATAATTAAGTTATCCTGATTTGCACTGAAAAATTTTCAATGTAAATGAAACACTTTACTAATAAGTTATATCTTGAAACTCTTCCTAGATACACATTCCAGTACATCTACTATGTTACGACTTATCTCAACTAAATTGAAGCTACTTCAAAATAAAATAGAATAATCAATAATGAGAGCGACGGGCGATGTGTACACATCTCAGAGCCAATATCAGTTAAATTAAATAAATTAAATTACTATCAAATCCACCTTCATCAACAGTATTTCACTATCAAATCCGTTATAAACAAAAATCTATTGTAACCCACCTCCTCTTAACTATAAGCTGCACCTTGATCTGAAATATTTTATAATTATAAATCTTGAGAATTATAACTCTAAAAAGATTCTCTGATAACGGAGATATACAAACAAATAAATTAAGTAGAGTAAATCGTGTATTATCAATCATGGGGTAGGTTCCTCTGAATGGAATGATATACCGCCAAATTCTTTGGGTTTAAAGACCTTAACTAATAGTACCCTGGTAAATATAATTAACATTTAAAATAAAAGGGTATCTAATCCTAGTTTATTATTTAAATTTCACAGATTCATAAAAAGGGCCACAAATAAATTTTAACATTTCACCTTACAAATTTATATTTCAACCCTAATAATATAAACAACTGTTTTAACCAATAATATTCACTTGTATCAATCGTATAACCGCGGCTGCTGGCACGAATTATGCCGATACTAAATCAATTGCTAAATCCAAAATCACTTGATAATTAAATCAAATTACTGCAAAAAGAACATTTAGTCTAACAAAACTTACATATAATACAAAGAAAAAGTGAATAAACAAGCAAGAATAAAACTTTTAAAAATAAAAAATAAGAAATTTTTAAATTTATCAAATCAGGAAAAAATAAAAGATTCAAATATTTAAAGAAAAAAAAAGAAAAAACCACAAACATTAACAAAAAAAAGAAACGCCCCTATGTATGACCACAACAACTTCTCTATTATATATAATTAAAGATTAATATGGAACATGTATAGCAATAAATGTATTATATTCTTTCTTATTTAATCTTTCTTTTCACTAATAATTAAAGAAAGATTAAATAATATAATAAATATATTTTATACAATTATGTAATTTAATATAATATGTTATTAATATGAATTCTTTTTTTATATTAAGTTAACTTTCATATATATTAGTTAAATAATCTAATTATAGATAATTTGTATAATTATATTATTATAATTAATATAATTATTTATATTAATTATAATATTTTATATTTAAATTAATAATTTTATTAATTATATCCAATTATAATAATATTAAATATTAAATTACATATTATTATATATATTATATTATAATAACCTATTTTAAGCTAAAAACATAAGTAGCTATAATCCTAGGTAAATAAGTGCATTAAAATAATCAATTGATAATGGTAAGATGAACTTATAATCTTTTAATTTCAATTAAATGTAATATATTAATATAAATTATTTATTATATATATATATATATATAAAATAAAATGGGCAGGATAAATTAATCCTAATTAAACAAAATAATACATAAATGAATTTCAAAAAAAAACTTTCTATTTATATATTAAATAAATGAAGTGCCTGATTAAAGGGTTACCTTGATAGGGTAAATAAAGTAAATAAAATTACCTTCATTAAAATTACATAAGATAGAATTAAACTACCTCCTTTAGTATCAAAAACTAACGTGCATCATACACCTTAATGTAAAAAGGTAAGCTAAACAAGCTAATGGGTTCATACCACATTTATAGAGGTATCAATCCTCTCCTTTTTAATGACCAACAACTCTACAAAACTTCTCTTCCTATCAACATTAACGATAGGAACGATCCTGTCCATTTCATCAAATTCCTGATTTGGGGTTTGAATAGGACTTGAGATCAACTTACTTTCATTTATTCCGCTCCTAACAAGAAATAAAAATATAACAATAAACGAATCATCAATTAAATATTTTATTGTCCAAGCAATAGCATCGACAATATTATTATTTTCAATTTTGCTGATTCAAATAAAATATCCCATGGGATGGGAAACAGAATTTATCCCATCAATAATAATTAGATCTAGACTATTATTAAAGATTGGAGCTGCACCTTTCCATTTCTGATTTCCAGAAGTTATAGGAGCATCAAGATGAAATAATTGTTTAACATTAATAACATGACAAAAAATCGCCCCAATAATGGTCTTATCTTATTGTATTCAATTAAGAACTTTTATTTGAACAATTATTATCTTAAGAATTATTATTGGGGCAATAGGAGGCTTAAATCAAACATCCTTACGACAACTTTTAGCATATTCATCAATCAGACATCTAGGTTGAATAATTAGATCATTAACAGTCAGAGAAAACGTCTGAGAACTATACTTCATTATTTACTCACTATTAAGATTAATTATAGTTTTATTATTTAAGCAAATAAATTTATTTTTCATAAATCAAATTTATTCAGCCAGAAATATAAAAACCGAAATTAAATTCATAATATTCTTATCTTTATTATCTTTAGGTGGACTACCACCATTCCTTGGATTCTTACCAAAATGAATTGTAATACAATCATTAATAGAAAACAATATAACAACTATTATAACTATTATAGTTGTATTAACTACAATTACACTCTACTACTATATACGTATTAGATTCTCAGCTCTAATTATATCATACACAGAAAATTCGTGATCTATAAAGATAAAGTCCCAAAAATCAAGAATCATTCTTCCTATAACAGTAATAATTTCAACAATAGGATTGATTTCAACATCAACCTTAATTTCATTATACTAAGGACTATATAAGACCTATATAAGACCTAAATATGATATATATATAAGACCTAAATATATATATAAGACCTAAATATGATAAGAGAGAAAACATCTCATAAGTAGATTTACAGTCTACCACCTAAAATTCAGCCATCTTACCGCAAAAATGATTATTCTCAACAAACCATAAGGACATTGGTACTTTATACTTCATATTTGGAGCATGAGCAGGAATAGTAGGAACATCAATAAGAATACTTATTCATGTTGAACTTGGCCAACCCGGATCTCTAATTGGGGATGACCAGATTTATAATGTTATTATTACAGCTCACGCATTCGTAATAATTTTCTTTATAGTAATACCTATTATAATTGGTGGATTTGGTAATTGACTTGTTCCACTAATAATTGGTGCACCTGATATAGCATTTCCACGAATAAATAATATAAGTTTTTGATTACTACCACCTTCACTAACCCTTCTTCTTACATCTTCTATAGTAGATAATGGTGCTGGTACAGGATGAACAGTTTACCCTCCTCTAGCAGGAGCTATTGCACACGGGGGTGCATCTGTAGATCTAGCTATTTTTTCACTGCACTTAGCAGGTGTATCATCTATTCTTGGTGCAGTGAATTTCATTACAACAGCAATTAATATACGATCAGAAAGTATAACTTTAGATCAAACACCTTTATTTGTATGATCTGTAGCTATTACAGCATTACTTCTCCTTCTTTCACTTCCAGTTTTAGCAGGAGCTATTACTATATTATTAACAGATCGAAATTTAAATACATCATTCTTTGACCCTGCAGGAGGGGGTGACCCAATTCTATATCAACATCTATTTTGATTCTTTGGACACCCAGAAGTTTATATTTTAATTCTACCAGGATTCGGAATTATTTCACATATTGTATGTCAAGAAAGAGGAAAAATTGAATCATTTGGAACATTAGGTATAATTTATGCTATATTATCAATTGGACTAATAGGATTTATTGTATGAGCACATCATATATTTACAGTAGGAATGGATGTTGACACACGAGCATATTTTACATCAGCAACAATAATTATTGCTGTACCTACAGGAATTAAGGTATTTAGATGATTAGCTACATTATATGGAACTAAATTCAAGTTCAATCCACCATTATTATGAGCTCTAGGATTTATTTTCCTATTTACAATTGGTGGATTAACAGGATTAGTATTAGCAAATTCATCACTTGATATTGTATTACATGATACATATTATGTAGTAGCCCACTTTCATTATGTATTATCTATAGGAGCAGTATTTGCAATTATAGGAGGTGTCATTCAATGATATCCACTATTTACAGGATTAACTATAAATAATACATGATTAAAAATCCAATTTACAATTATATTCATTGGAGTAAATTTAACATTCTTTCCTCAACACTTCCTAGGATTAGCAGGAATACCTCGACGATACTCAGACTACCCAGACGCATATACATCATGAAACGTAGTATCAAGAATTGGGTCTACAATTTCTATTGTAGGAATCATTATATTCATTGTAATTATATGAGAAAGAATGGTTACAAACCGAGCAATTATATTTAGAGCTAACATAAGAAGATCAACAGAATGACTACAAAATAACCCTCCTGCAGAACATAGTTACTCAGAATTACCATTAATCTCTAGATTCTAATATGGCAGATTAGTGCAGTAGATTTAAGCTCTACAAATAAAGGTTTGACCTTTTATTAGAAAATATTTATTAATGGCAACATGATCAAATTTATCTCTTCAAGATGGAGCTTCACCATTAATGGAGCAATTATCATTCTTTCATGATCATACTATGGTCGTATTATTATTAATTACAGTAATTGTAGGTTATGCCCTAAGTCATATATTATTTATTGCCTATACTTCATGGACATTTAATTGAAACAATCTGAACAGCTTTACCAGCAATTACATTAATTTTTATTGCCCTTCCATCATTACGACTATTATATTTACTTGATGATTCAGTAGATGCAATAATTACAATTAAAACCATTGGACGACAATGATATTGAAGATATGAATATTCAGACTTCATAGACGTAGAATTTGACACTTATATAACACCAGAACAAGACCTAGAAAATGATGGATTTCGACTGCTAGATGTAGATAACCGAACAATCCTACCAATAAATACAGAAGTACGAGTATTAACAAGAGCATCAGATGTTCTACACTCATGAGCAGTTCCTGCATTAGGGGTTAAAATTGATGCAACGCCAGGTCGGTTAAATCAAGGAACATTCACAATAAATCGACCTGGATTATTCTTTGGACAATGCTCAGAAATCTGTGGAGCAAACCACAGATTTATACCAATTGTAATTGAAAGAACTTCAGTAAATTTATTTATTAAGTGATTATCTAAGATAATTTAAGGAGTTAGTTAAAATAAATAACATTAGAGTGTCAATCTAAAGTAACTAAAAAAATTAGTACACCTTGAAATTCATCAGATGACTGAAAGTAAGTAATGGTCTCTTAAACCAAATAATAGTAAATTAACGACTACTTCTGATGGGGAAATTATATCCAAATCCCTCAAATATCCCCTCTTATATGATTCTCACTATTCATTATATTTTCAGCTACATTAATCTTGTTTAATCAAATAAACTTCTTCTCATTTAAACCTAACCTTATTAAAAGAGCAGAAAAAGGAACAATTGAAATAAAAAACTTAAATTGAAAATGATAACAAATCTATTCTCAACATTTGACCCATCAACTAACATCTTTAATTTATCATTAAATTGAACTAGAACATTTCTAGGACTATTATTAATCCCATCACTATTTTGACTTACACCATCACGAATTAACATTATCTGAAATAAACTAAATTTAACCTTACATAATGAATTTAAAACACTTCTTGGACCAAAATCATTTAATGGAACAACATTCATTTTCATCTCAATTTTTATTATAATATTATTTAACAATTTCATAGGATTATTCCCTTATATTTTTACTAGAACAAGACATTTAGCATTAACATTTGCAATTGCCCTACCTATATGGCTAAGATTT
Source organism: Schistocerca gregaria (assembly GCF_023897955.1). Classification (NCBI taxonomy): domain Eukaryota; kingdom Metazoa; phylum Arthropoda; class Insecta; order Orthoptera; family Acrididae; genus Schistocerca; species Schistocerca gregaria. The sequence goes on from NC_064922.1 coordinate 118,755,401, forward strand.
ATATTATTTGGATGAATTAACCATACTAATCATATATTTACACACCTTGTACCACAAGGTACACCGCCTGCATTAATATCATTTATAGTACTAATTGAAACAATTAGTAATGTTATTCGACCAGGTACATTAGCAGTACGGTTGGCAGCAAATATAATTGCAGGACACTTATTATTAACCTTATTAGGAAACACAGGACCATCTATAGCAATAAACTTAATCTCATTACTAATTATTGGACAAATACTTCTATTAATTCTAGAATCAGCAGTAGCAATAATTCAAGCCTATGTTTTCTCAATTCTAAGAACTCTATATTCTAGAGAAGTATATTAAACCTATGTTAACAACTCACTCAAACCACCCATTCCACTTAGTAGACTATAGACCTTGACCATTAACAGGAGCAATTGGAGCAATAGTCCTAGTATCAGGACTAGCAAAATGATTCCACCTATTTAATATTAACTTATTCATAATTGGATTTGGAATTACCCTACTAACCATAATTCAATGATGACGAGATGTAGTACGAGAAGGAACATATCAAGGATTACATACAGGATTTGTATCAATTGGATTACGATGAGGAATAATTTATTTATTGCATCAGAGGTATTATTTTTCGTTTCTTTTTTTTGAGCATTCTTTAGAAGAAGATTAGCACCAACAATTGAACTAGGAATACTATGACCTCCAATAGGAATTCAACCCTTTAACCCTATACAAATTCCATTACTTAATACAGCTATTCTTTTAGCATCAGGAGTAACAGTAATATGAGCACATCATAGTTTAATGGAATCTAATCATACTCAAGCACTACAAGGATTATTCTTCACAGTGTTATTAGGACTATACTTTACAATACTTCAAGCATATGAATATTGAGAAGCACCTTTTACCATTGCAGATGCAGTTTATGGATCAACATTCTTTGTTGCAACAGGATTCCATGGTTTGCACGTAATTATTGGAACAATCTTTTTATCAACATGTCTACTTCGACACTCAATAAATCAATTCACACCAAGACACCACTTTGGATTTGAAGCAGCAGCATGATACTGACACTTCGTAGACGTAGTATGATTATTCTTATATATCTCTATTTATTGATGAGGTAGATAATTGTTTTTCTAGTATAAATAGTACATTTGACTTCCAATCAGAAAGCTTGATATAAATCAAGAAAAACAATTCTAATTCTATCCACAAGAGTTTTCATTAGATTTATTATTCCAATAATTGTTATAATCCTGGCAACAACACTGTCAAAAAAATTAATTAATGATCGAGAAAAAAGATCACCATTTGAATGTGGGTTTGTTCCAAAAAGATCAGCACGAATACCATTCTCACTACGATTCTTCCTAATCGCAGTAATCTTTTTAATTTTTGATGTAGAAATTGCACTAATTCTACCAATTGTAATTATTTTTAAAACTTCAGACATTATAATCTGAACAGTATCAACAATATTTTTTATTCTAGTTCTATTAGGCGGACTATACCATGAATGAAACCAAGGAGCATTACAATGAGCAGAATAAAGGGTTGTAGTTAAATATAACATTTGGGTTGCATTCAAAAAGTATTGATAATATCAATCAACCTTAAATAGAATAAGAAGCGAAATATTGCAGTCAGTTTCGACCTGAAAGATTGGTATGTACTACCCTTATTCTTATTAATTGAAGCCAAAAAGAGGCGTATTACTGTTAATAATATAATTGAACTATAATAGTTCCAATTAAGGAAATGTAAAGCCAATATGAAAGCTGCTAACTTTTTATATTAGCGGTTAAACTCCGTTAACATTTCTAAAATTTATATAGTTTAAATAAAACATTACATTTTCACTGTAAAAGTAATATATCTATATTTATAAATACCTAAAAGTAAAAATACTTCCTTAACATCTTCAGTGTCACGCTCTAATTATAAGCTATTTAAGTAAACGAAAAACAATATTACCAAAATAAATATTCAAAAAATAAAAGTTAAAAGATAAATCTTGAAATTAGAATCATATCAACCTTGAATATAACCAATTAAATAAATAAATAATCTATATAAACCTTGACCACCAAGTAATTCACCTCAACCATAATCAAATGACTTAGATGAATAATAACCTATTTTTAAAGGAATATATCTAATAAACTCAGTTGAAAGAAAAGGTATAAATCATATAGAACCAGCAAATCTAACAAAAGAAAGTATACTTAAAGAAAATAAATTATGAGAAAAATCAAAATTAGAAATAAGATAACCTAAATAAGCACCTAAAATAACAACTGTAATAGTTAAAAACTTTAAATAATAAGGTAAAGCAATCACATGAGGAATAGGAAAAATTAATCAAGATAAAAGACTACCACCAAAAACAGCAACAAACAATAGACCAATTATTCCAAATGAAATATAATAACCCTTATCATCAAAAGAAAATCTAGAATAAAAATTATTATCACCAGATATTGAATAATAAAACAAACGAAAAGAATAAGAAGCAGTTAAACCAGTAGAAAAAAAATAAAGAAAAAAATTAAACAATTAATTCATCTTAAACAAACCATCTCAAGAATTAAATCCTTCGAATAAAATCCCGCTAAAAAAGGTATTCCACACAAAGATAAACTAGAACCAATAAAACAAACTGAAGTTAAAGGTATGAAATTAACAATTGATCCTATAAAACGAATATCCTGAGAATCCTTCAAATTATGAATTATTGAACCTGCACATATAAATAATAATGCCTTAAATAAAGCATGAGCCAATAAATGAAAAAATGCAAGCTTTGGATAACCCATAGCCAAAATTCTTATTATTAAACCAAGTTGTCTTAAAGTAGAAAGAGCAATAATCTTCTTCAAATCAAATTCAAAATTAGCACCCAATCCAGCCATAAATATAGTTATACAACCAATTAAAAGTAAAAATCAACCACAATTATAAGTATCCAATATTGGTCTAAAACGAATTAATAAATAAACACCAGCAGTAACAAGAGTAGAAGAATGAACTAAAGCAGAAACAGGAGTAGGAGCTGCTATAGCAGCAGGAAGTCATGAAGAGAAAGGAATCTGAGCTCTCTTAGTTATAGCTGCTAAAACAATTAATATAGTAATGAGCTTTATTTCAAAAGAATTAGAAATAAAATCATAATAATAAATATAATTTCAACCACCAAAATTTAACATTCATGCAATAGAAATTAAAATAGAAACATCACCAATACGATTAGAAAGTGCAGTTAATATACCAGCACTATAAGATTTTACATTTTGATAATAAATAACTAAACAATAAGAAACTAAACCTAAACCATCTCAACCCAATAAAATTCTAATTAAATTAGGACTAATAATTAAAAAACCTATAGAAAGAATAAATATTAAAACAATAATAATAAAACGATTTATATTCTTTTCACCAGATATATAATCCTCTCTATAATAAATAACCAAAGAAGAAATATATATAACAAAAGATATAAAAATAAGAGATATTCAATCCAAAATTAAAGTTATAACAACTATAGAACCATTTAAATTGAAAAGCTCTCACTCAACAAAAACTCTATAATCAATTATTAAATAATAAATACCTAAAATAAAAATTATAGTTCTCGAAATAAACAAAGAAAAAAACTCAAAGAACAAATAGAAAATAAATTCACGGCCTAAGATGGAAACTTCATATCATTGATTCCACAAAACAATATTTTTAATTAAAATACTTAAGCAAACTAAACAAAGAAATATTCACCCTTTAAACAGAGAATATTTAAAGGCAATCAATGTAAAAGTAAAAGATGATATTCACGAAAATAACCAAGAGAACAAGTATAAACACCAGAATAATAATTCCCATGCTGAGAATAAGAATATATATACAAAGTATAAACAGCTCTAAAAAAAGATAAAAAAAAATCAAAGCAAAGAATCTAAAAGAAGATCAAGATATAATTCTATTTAATAATCTAATTTCACCTACCAAATTTAAAGAAGGAGGAGCAGCCATATTTGATGATCTTAAAAGAAATCATCATAAAGCCATTTTTGGCATCAAATTAATTATTAATTATACCCTTGTTAATTAATAATCTTCGTCTACCTAAACGTTCATAAATAATATTAGATAAACAAAATAAACCAGAAGAACATAAACCATGACCAACCATTAGAGAAAGAGAACCTACACAACCTCATCAATTCATAGTCATCAATCCACCAATAACCATTCTTATATGAGCAACAGAAGAATATGCAATTAAAGACTTTAAATCAACCTGACGAAAACAAATAAATCTTACAATAACACCGCCAGATAAACCTAAAGATAATCAAAAATAATTAAACTTTAAACCCAAATAAGAAATAACATTTATAACACGAAAAATACCATAACCACCTAACTTTAATAAAACACCAGCAAGAATTATTCTACCTGAAATAGGGGCCTCTACATGAGCCTTAGGAAGTCATAAATGAACCAAAAATATAGGTATCTTAACTAAAAAAGCCAAAATTATAAATACATAAAACATAAAATAATAAGAACCAAAATCAACCAATAAAGGAAAATATAAAGTATTAGAAAAATCATAAACCTTAAATAAAACTAATAATAAAGGTAATCTAGCAACCAAAGTATAAAAAATTAAATAAACACCAGCCTGCAAACGCTCAGGTTGATAACCCCAACCCAAAATTAAAAGTAAAGTAGGAACTAATCTAGCCTCAAAAAAATATAAAAAGAAAGAAGACTTAATCTAGCAAATGAACAATAAAGCATAATTATTAAAATCAAAACCATAAAAACAAAAAAATTAGAATGATATGAACTTAAATATACTGAACCTCTAGCAGTGATTATTAAAGAACAAATCCAAAAACTAAGTAAAATTAAACTAAAAGAAAAATAATCAATACCAAAATAATATCTAATTATATTCAAATCAGCATATGAATAAACACAAATTATAAAAACAAAACTCGACAGAAACATTAAAGAATGAACCAACCATCAACAATTATTTAATAAACAAAGAGGGATCAAAAAAATAGTTATAAATAAATACTTTAACATAAAGATAAACCAAAAGAATTAAAAAAATCATTACCATGAGAACGAATTATTGAAACTAAAATAGAAAGACCTAAAGCACCCTCACAAACAGAAAAAACTAAAAAAATAACAGGAAAAAAATAATCATAATCAAACTCATTAAGAAAAACAATAACTAATATAAATAAAGAAAGAACAATATATTCTAATCTCAAAAGAAACATTAATAAATGTTTACGTTTAGAAGAAAAAACATAAACACCAGCAAAATAAATCAATAAAGAAGAAAAAATAGAGAATGTAAACATTAGTTTTAATAGTTTAAAAAAAACGCCGGTCTTGTAAACCGGAAATAAGTCCAGCCCCCACTTTTAAAACTTCAGAGGTGGAAAAGCTTCCATCATCGGTCCCCAAAACCGATATTTTAAATAAACTAACCCCTGAAATGATCAAAATAATAATTATATCATTATCAAATGTAATAAATATTAATTTTATTAAATTAAGACACCCAATATCAATAATGCTTTTTATTATCCTTCAAACATTCCTAGTTGGATTAATAACAGGAACAATAATAGAAAGATATTGATTATCATATATTTTATTTTTAACATTTCTTGGTGGTATACTAGTATTATTTATTTACATTACAAGAATTGCATCAAACGAAATATTTCAGCCTAAATCAATTACTATAATTATTACATTAATAATGTGAGTATTTATCATATCAATATTAATTATTCTAGATATATCTATATTTATAGACTTTTTCAAAAACACCGAAACTATAAATATTGATAATTCAATCAATTATCAAGAAATAACAATATCTTTAGAAAAATTATATAATAGACCAACATTCATTATTACAATAATAATAATAATTTCTTTATTTTTAGAACTACTAGCAGTTGTTAAAATCACCAATATTAATCAGGGACCTATTCGTAAAATAAGATAATTACTAATGAATAAACCCTAACGATTAAGACATCCTTTAATTAAAATTATTAATAACTCTTTAATTGACTTACCTGCCCCAACAAATATTTCATTTTGATGAAATTTTGGATCCCTATTAGGGTTATGTTTGGTAATTCAAATCGTAACTGGACTATTTTTAGCTACACATTATACATCAAATATTGAAATAGCATTCAGTAGTGTAGTACACATCTGCCGAGACGTAAATAATGGTTGAATTATCCGAACCTTACATGCAAATGGAGCATCTATATTTTTTATTTGTATTTACTTACATGTAGGACGGGGAATTTACTACGGATCTTATATATATATATACATACCTGAATAATTGGTACAGTGATTTTATTTTTAGTTATAGAAACTGCATTTATAGGATATGTCTTACCCTGAGGCCAAATATCTTTTTGAGGTGCAACAGTAATTACTAATTTATTATCAGCAATCCCATACTTAGGAACAGATTTAGTCCAATGAGTATGAGGAGGATTCGCTGTTGATAATGCAACATTAAATCGATTCTTCACATTCCATTTTGTATTACCATTTATTATTGCTGCTATAGCAGCAATTCATTTATTTTTTCTTCACCAAACAGGATCTAATAATCCTCTTGGACTAAATGGAGATATTGAAAAAATTCCATTCCATCCATACTTTACCTTTAAGGATTCTATTACATTTGTAATAATAACATCATTATTAATTATACTATGTTTAATCAATCCTTACCTATTAGGAGATCCAGATAACTTTGTACCTGCCAACCCATTAGTAACACCAGTTCACATTCAACCAGAGTGATATTTCCTATTTGCATATGCAATTCTACGATCTATCCCTAATAAGTTAGGAGGTGTTATTGCATTATTTTTATCAATTAGAATCTTAATAATTTTACCATTTTCTAATAAAACACCATTCCGAGGCATTCAATTTTACCCTATTAATCAAATTTTATTCTGAATTATAGTAGTTGTTGTATGCTTACTAACGTGAATTGGTAAACGACCTGTTGAAGAACCTTATATTATAACAGGTCAAATCTTAACAATTATTTACTTTACATATTTCTTAATTAATGTCCATGTCGCAAACACATGAGATAAATTAATTAAGGAATAAAGTTAATTAGCTTAGGAAAAGCATATGTTTTGAAAACATAAAATTAGAAGTTTAACTCTTCTATTAACTTTTCTCAAAAAATTTCACTAAACAAATGAGATAAATAAAATCTTTAAACCAACAAAGAAAATAAAAAAATTCAAAGATAAAGGTAAAAAACTTTTTCAAGCTAAGTACATTAATTTATCATAACGAAACCGTGGTAATGTCCCACGAACCCAAATAAAACCAAAAGATATAATAGCAAGCTTAATAAAAAATATAAAAGAATAAAAATCACCGCCTAAAAAAATTAAAGCCAATAACATTCTTATGAAGACAATTCTAGTATATTCAGCTAAAAAAATTAAAGTAAAACCACCCGCACCATACTCAATATTAAATCCTGAAACTAACTCAGATTCCCCTTCAGCAAAATCAAAAGGAGTACGATTAGTTTCAGCTAAACAAGACGCAAAACAAGCTAAAGCTAAAGGAAAAGAAATAATAATAAATCAACAATAAAGCTGATAGTTTATAGAATCAAACATATTAAAACTACCAATTAAAATAATTAAAGACAATAAAATTAAAGCTAAACTAACTTCATAAGAAATTGTTTGAGCAACAGAACGAAGAGAAAATAATAATGAATAATTTGAATTAGAAGATCAACCAACAATTATAACAGTATAAACACCTAATCTAGTACAACATAAAAAAAATAAAAATCCATAAGAAAAAGAACACATATAAGTTAAATAAGGAAAAATTACTCAAACGGCTAAAGAAATCATTAAATTAAAAACAGGGGGAAAATAATAAAGTAGGTAATTAGATATAATAGGAATTGGCTGCACCTTACAAATTAACTTAATAGCATCTCTAAATGGCTGAGGAATTCCAACAAAACCTACCTTATTTGGACCCTTTCGAATCTGAATATAACCTAAAACCTTACGCTCTAATAAAGTTAAAAAGGCAATACTAATTAAAACACAAATAACCAATAAAAGAAAATTCAAAATAAATATAAATAAATCATAAAGTATCAATACTATTTGTAGAAAAAATCTACATAAATGAATTCTAAATTCAACACATTAATCTGTCAAAATAGTAAATAAATTAATATTAATCAATATAACAAAAAATATTTTAACCATATGGTCCTTTCGTACTAATATGGATTAATAATCTTAGGATAGAAACCGACCTGGCTCACGCCGGTCTGAACTCAGATCATGTAAGAATTTAAAGGTCGAACAGACCCAATCATTGGGCTCCTGCACCCAAAATTTTTCTTAATCCAACATCGAGGTAGCAATCTGCTTTGTCGATATGAGCTCTCAAAAACAATTACGCTGTTATCCCTAAGGTAACTTAATCTTATGATCATAAATTATGGATCAAAATAACAAACATAAATAAATGATATAATAATGAAGAGTTCATCTATTCTTCATGTCACCCCAACAAAACATCATCATTAAATATAGAAAGACAAACAAAAAACTATATAAAAGTAAAATGTCAAGCTCTATAGGGTCTTCTCGTCCTAAAGAAGAATTTAAGCCTTTTGACTCAAAAGTTAAATTCAAAAATTTATTAAGAGACAGTTGATTTCTCGTCAAGCCATTCATTCCAGCCACTAATTAAGAGACTAATGATTATGCTACCTTTGCACGGTCAAAATACCGCGGCTCTTTAAAAATACGCTCAGTGAGCAGGCCAGACCTCAAAATATAAACAAGAGGACATGTTTTTGATAAACAGGCGGAAATCAATTTTGCCTAGTTCCTTATAATAAGTTCACAAGGTAAAAATTTTATACAAATAAATATACTAATTCTATCATTATTACAAAAATTTTAAAATTAAATTAATAATCTTAATAAAAAACCTAAAATATTTATAAAATCAAAATAAAAAATAATGAACTAAAACGTAATCTTAAAGATAGCTGGTTTAAAGCTTACTATTATATTTCTATAAAATAAATTATAGGTTATTAACTTCAAAGCTTATCCCTTAAAGAAGATACCTATATTTTTGGTTCATTTATGACTTCCAAAGGCTCATGTAGAGGCCCCTATTTCAGGTAGAATAATTCTTGCTGGTGTTTTATTAAAGTTAGGTGGTTATGGTATTTTTCATGTTAGAAAGGTTATTTCTTATTTGGGTTTAAAGTTTAATTATTTTTGTGTATCTTTAGGTTTATCTGGGGGTGTTATTGTAAGATTTATTTGTTTTCGTCAGGTTGATTTAAAGTCTTTAATTGCATATTCTTCTGTTGCTCATATAAGAATGGTTATTGGTGGATTGATGACTATGAATTGATGAGGTTGTGTAGCTTCTCTTTCTCTAATGGTTGGTCATGGTTTATGTTCTTCTGGTTTATTTTGTTTATCTAATATTATTTATGAACGTTTAGGTAGACGAAGATTATTAATTAACAAGGGTATAATTAATAATTAATTTGATGCCAAAAATGGCTTTATGATGATTTCTTTTAAGATCGTCAAATATGGCTGCTCCTCCTTCTTTAAATTTGGTAGGTGAAATTAGATTATTAAATAGAATTATATCTTGATCTTCTTTTAGATTCTTTGCTTTGATTTTTTTTTATCTTTTTTTAGAGCTGTTTATACTTTGTATATATATTCTTATTCTCAGCATGGGAATTATTATTCTGGTGTTTATACTTGTTCTCTTGGTTATTTTCGTGAATATCATCTTTTACTTTTACATTGATTGCCTTTAAATATTCTCTGTTTAAAGGGTGAATATTTCTTTGTTTAGTTTGCTTAAGTATTTTAATTAAAAATATTGTTTTGTGGAATCAATGATATGAAGTTTTCATCTTAGGCCGTGAATTTATTTTCTATTTGTTCTTTGAGTTTTTTTTCTTTGTTTATTTCGAGAACTATAATTTTTATTTTAGGTATTTATTATTTAATAATTGATTATAGAGTTTTTGTTGAGTGAGAGCTTTTCAATTTAAATGGTTCTATAATTGTTATAACTTTAATTTTGGATTGAATATCTCTTATTTTTATATCTTTTGTTATATATATTTCTTCTTTGGTTATTTATTATAGAGAGGATTATATATCTGGTGAAAAGAATATAAATCGTTTTATTATTATTGTTTTAATATTTATTCTTTCTATAGGTTTTTTAATTATTAGTCCTAATTTAATTAGAATTTTATTGGGTTGAGATGGTTTAGGTTTAGTTTCTTATTGTTTAGTTATTTATTATCAAAATGTAAAATCTTATAGTGCTGGTATATTAACTGCACTATCTAATCGTATTGGTGATGTTTCTATTTTAATTTCTATTGCATGAATGTTAAATTTTGGTGGTTGAAATTATATTTATTATTATGATTTTATTTCTAACTCTTTTGAAATAAAGCTCATTACTATATTAATTGTTTTAGCAGCTATAACTAAGAGAGCTGAGATTCCTTTCTCTTCATGACTTCCTGCTGCTATAGCAGCTCCTACTCCTGTTTCTGCTTTAGTTCATTCTTCTACTCTTGTTACTGCTGGTGTTTATTTATTAATTCGTTTTAGACCAATATTGGATACTTATAATTGTGGTTGATTTTTACTTTTAATTGGTTGTATAACTATATTTATGGCTGGATTGGGTGCTAATTTTGAATTTGATTTGAAGAAGATTATTGCTCTTTCTACTTTAAGACAACTTGGTGTAATAATAATAATTTTGGCTATGGGTTATCCAAAGCTTGCATTTTTTCATTTATTGGCTCATGCTTTATTTAAGGCATTATTATTTATATGTGCAGGTTCAATAATTCATAATTTGAAGGATTCTCAGGATATTCGTTTTATAGGATCAATTGTTAATTTCATACCTTTAACTTCAGTTTGTTTTAATGTTTCTAGTTTATCTTTGTGTGGAATACCTTTTTTAGCGGGATTTTATTCGAAGGATTTAATTCTTGAGATGGTTTGTTTAAGATGAATTAATTGTTTAATTTTTTTTCTTTATTTTTTTCTACTGGTTTAACTGCTTCTTATTCTTTTCGTTTGTTTTATTATTCAATATCTGGTGATAATAATTTTTATTCTAGATTTTCTTTTGATGATAAAGGTTATTATATTTCATTTGGAATAATTGGTCTATTGTTTGTTGCTGTTTTTGGTGGTAGTCTTTTATCTTGATTAATTTTTCCTATTCCTCATGTGATTGCTTTACCTTATTATTTAAAGTTTTTAACTATTACAGTTGTTATTTTAGGTGCTTATTTACGTTATCTTATTTCTAATTTTGATTTTTCTCATAATTTATTTTCTTTAAGTATACTTTCTTTTGTTAGATTTGCTGGTTCTATATGATTTATACCTTTTCTTTCAACTAAGTTTATTAGATATATTCCTTTAAAAATAGGTTATTATTCATCTAAGTCATTTGATTATGGTTGAGGTGAATTACTTGGTGGTCAAGGTTTATATAGATTATTTATTTATTTAACCACAAACATTAACAAAAAAAAAAGAAACGCCCATATGTATGACCACAACAACTTCTCTATTATATATAATTAAAGATTAATATGGAACATGTATAGCAATAAATGTATTATATTCTTTCTTATTTAATCTTTGTTTTTCACTAATAAATAAAGAAAGATTAAATAATATAATAAATATATTTTATACAATTATGTAATTTAATATAATATGTTATTAATATGAATTCTTTTTTTATATTAAGTTAACTTTCATATATATTAGTTAAATAATCTAATTATAGATAATTTATATAATTATATTATTATAATTAATATAATAATTTATATTAATTATAATATTTTATATTTAAATTAATAATTATATTTATTATATCCAATTATAATAATATTAAATTACATATTATTATATATATTATATTATAATAACTTATTTTAACCTAAAAACATAAGTAGCTATAATCCTAGGTAAATAAGTGCATTAAAATAATCAATTGATAATGGTAAGATGAACTTATAATGTTTTAATTTCAATTAAATGTAATATATTAATATAAATTATTTATTATATATATATATATAAAAATATAATGAGCAGGATAAATTAATCCTAATTAAACAAAATAATACATAAATGAATTTCAAAAAAAACTTTCGATTCATATATTAAATAAATGAAGTGCCTGATTAAAGGGTTACCTTGATAGGGTAAATAAAGTAAATAAAATTACCTTCATTAAAATTACATAAGATAGAATTAAACTACCTCCTTTAGTATCAAAAACTAACGTGCATCATACACCTTAATGTAGAAAGGTAAGCTAAACAAGCTAATGGGTTCATACCCCATTTATAGAGGTATCAATCCTCTCCTTTTTAATGACCAACAACTCTACAAAACTTCTCTTCCTATCAACATTAATGATAGGAACGATCCTGTCCATTTCATCAAATTCCTGATTTGGGGTTTGAATAGGACTTGAGATCAACTTACTTTCATTTATTCCACTCCTAACAAGAAATAAAAATATAATAATAAACGAATCATCAATTAAATATTTTATTGTCCAAGCAATAGCATCGACAATATTATTATTTTCAATTTTGCTGATTCAAATATAATATCCCATGGGATGGGAAACAGAATTTATCCAATCAATAATAATTAGATCTAGACTATTATTAAAGATTGGAGCTGCACCTTTCCATTTCTGATTTCCAGAAGTTATAGGAGCATCAAGATGAAATAATTGTTTAACATTAATAACATGACAAAAAATCGCCCCAATAATGGTCTTATCTTATTGTATTCAATTAAGAACTTTTATTTGAACAATTATTATCTTAAGAATTATTATTGGGGCAATAGGAGGTTTAAATCAAACATCCTTACGACAACTTTTAGCATATTCATCAATCAGACATCTAGGTTGAATAATTAGATCATTAACAGTCAGAGAAAACATCTGAGAACTATACTTCATTATTTACTCACTATTAAGATTAATTATAGTTTTATTATTTAAGCAAATAAATTTATTTTTCATAAATCAAATTTATTCAGCCAGAAATATAAAAACCGAAATTAAATTCATAATTTTCTTATCTTTATTATCTTTAGGTGGACTACCACCATTCCTTGGATTCTTACCAAAATGAATTGTAATACAATCATTAATAGAAAACAATATAACAACTATTATAACTATTATAGTTGTATTAACTACAATTACACTCTACTACTATATACGTATTAGATTCTCAGCTCTAATTATATCATACACAGAAAATTCGTGATCTATAAAGCTAAAGTCCCAAAAATCAAGAATCATTCTTCCTATAACAGTAATAATTTCAACAATAGGATTGATTTCAACATCAACATTAATTTCATTATACTAAGGACTTAAGTTAATCAAACTAATAACCTTCAAAGTTATAATTAAAAGAATAATCTTTTAGGCCTTAGTAAAATTTTACACCTCTAGAATTGCAGTCTAGAATCATAATTGAATATAAGACCTAAATATGATAAGAGAGAAAACATCTCATAAGTAGATTTACAGTCTACCACCTAAAATTCAGCCATCTTACCGCAAAAATGATTATTCTCAACAAACCATAAGGACATTGGTACTTTATACTTCATATTTGGAGCATGAGCAGGAATAGTAGGAACATCAATAAGAATACTTATTCGTGCTGAACTTGGCCAACCCGGATCTCTAATTGGGGATGACCAGATTTATAATGTTATTATTACAGCTCACGCATTTGTAATAATTTTCTTTATAGTAATACCTATTATAATTGGTGGATTTGGTAATTGACTTGTTCCACTAATAATTGGTGCACCAGATATAGCATTTCCACGAATAAATAATATAAGTTTTTGATTACTACCACCTTCACTAACCCTTCTTCTTACATCTTCTATAGTAGATAATGGTGCTGGTACAGGATGAACAGTTTACCCTCCTCTAGCAGGAGCTATTGCACACGGGGGTGCATCTGTAGATCTAGCTATTTTTTCACTGCACTTAGCAGGTGTATCATCTATTCTTGGTGCAGTGAATTTCATTACAACAGCAATTAATATACGATCAGAAAGTATAACTTTTGATCAAACACCTTTATTTGTATGATCTGTAGCTATTACAGCATTACTTCTCCTTCTTTCACTTCCAGTTTTAGCAGGAGCTATTACTATATTATTAACAGATCGAAATTTAAATACATCATTCTTTGACCCTGCAGGAGGGGGTGACCCAATTCTATATCAACATCTATTTTGATTCTTTGGACACCCAGAAGTTTATATTTTAATTCTACCGGGATTCGGAATTATTTCACATATTGTATGTCAAGAAAGAGGAAAAATTGAATCATTTGGAACATTAGGTATAATTTATGCTATATTATCAATTGGACTAATAGGATTTATTGTATGAGCACATCATATATTTACAGCAGGAATGGATGTTGACACACGAGCATATTTTACATCAGCAACAATAATTATTGCTGTACCTACAGGAATTAAGGTATTTAGATGATTAGCTACATTATATGGAACTAAATTCAAGTTCAATCCACCATTATTATGAGCTCTAGGATTTATTTTCCTATTTACAACTGGTGGATTAACAGGATTAGTATTAGCAAATTCATCACTTGATATTGTATTACATGATACATATTATGTAGTAGCCCACTTTCATTATGTATTATCTATAGGAGCAGTATTTGCAATTATAGGAGGTGTCATTCAATGATATCCACTATTTACAGGATTAACTATAAATAATACATGATTAAAAATCCAATTTACAATTATATTCATTGGAGTAAATTTAACATTCTTTCCTCAACACTTCCTAGGATTAGCAGGAATACCTCGACGATACTCAGACTACCCAGACGCATATACATCATGAAACGTAGTATCAAGAATTGGGTCTACAATTTCTATTGTAGGAATCATTATATTCATTGTAATTATATGAGAAAGAATGGTTACAAACCGAGCAATTATATTTAGAGCTAACATAAGAAGATCAACAGAATGACTACAAAATAACCCTCCTGCAGAACATAGTTACTCAGAATTACCATTAATCTCTAGATTCTATATGGCAGATTAGTGCAGTAGATTTAAGCTCTACAAATAAAGGTTTGACCTTTTATTAGAAAATATTTATTAATGGCAACATGATCAAATTTATCTCTTCAAGATGGAGCTTCACCATTAATGGAGCAATTATCATTCTTTCATGATCATACTATGGTCGTATTATTATTAATTACAGTAATTGTAGGTTATGCCCTAAGTCATATATTATTTATTGCCTATACTAACCGTAATATACTTCATGGACATTTAATTGAAACAATCTGAACAGCTTTACCAGCAATTACATTAATTTTTATTGCCCTTCCATCATTACGACTATTATATTTACTTGATGATTCAGTAGATGCAATAATTACAATTAAAACCATTGGACGACAATGATATTGAAGATATGAATATTCAGACTTCATAGACGTAGAATTTGACACTTATATAACACCAGAACAAGACCTAGAAAATGATGGATTTCGACTGCTAGATGTAGATAACCGAACAATCCTACCAATAAATACAGAAGTACGAGTATTAATAAGAGCATCAGATGTTCTACACTCATGCGCAGTTCCTGCATTAGGGGTTAAAATTGATGCAACGCCAGGTCGGTTAAATCAAGGAACATTCACAATAAATCGACCTGGATTATTCTTTGGACAATGCTCAGAAATCTGTGGAGCAAACCACAGATTTATACCAATTGTAATTGAAAGAACTTCAGTAAATTTATTTATTAAGTGATTATCTAAGATAATTTAAGGAGTTAGTTAAAATAAATAACATTAGAGTGTCAATCTAAAGTAACTAAAAAAATTAGTACACCATGAAATTCATCAGATGACTGAAAGTAAGTAATGGTCTCTTAAACCAAATAATAGTAAATTAAAGACTACTTCTGATGGGGAAATTATATCCAAATCCCTCAAATATCCCCTCTTATATGATTCTCACTATTCATTATATTTTCAGCTACATTAATCTTGTTTAATCAAATAAACTTCTTCTCATTTAAACCTAACCTTATTAAAAGAGCAGAAAAAGGAACAATTGAAATAAAAAACTTAAATTGAAAATGATAACAAACCTATTCTCAACATTTCACCCATCAACTAACATCTTTCATTTATCATTAAATTGAACTAGAACATTTCTAGGACTATTATTAATCCCATCACTATTTTGACTTACACCATCACGAATTAACATTATCTGAAATAAACTAAATTTAACCTTACATAATGAATTTAAAACACTTCTTGGACCAAAATCATTTAATGGAACAACATTCATTTTCATCTCAATTTCTATTATAATATTATTTAACAATTTCATAGGATTATTCCTTTATATTTTTACTAGAACAAGACATTTAGCATTAACATTTGCAATTGCCCTACCTATATGGCTAAGATTTATATTATTTGGATGAATTAACCATACTAATCATGTATTTACACACCTTGTACCACAAGGTACACCGCCTGCATTAATATCATTTATAGTACTAATTGAAACAATTAGTAATGTTATTCGACCAGGTACATTAGCAGTACGGTTGGCAGCAAATATAATTGCAGGACACTTATTATTAACCTTATTAGGAAACACAGGACCATCTATAGCAATAAACTTAATCTCATTACTAATTATTGGACAAATACTTCTATTAATTCTAGAATCAGCAGTAGCAATAATTCAAGCCTATGTTTTCTCAATTCTAAGAACTCTATATTCTAGAGAAGTATATTAAACCTATGTTAACAACTCACTCAAACCACCCATTCCACTTAGTAGACTATAGACCTTGACCATTAACAGGAGCAATTGGAGCAATAGTCCTAGCATCAGGACTAGCATAATGATTCCACCTATTTAATATTAACTTATTCATAATTGGATTTGGAATTACCCTACTAACCATAATTCAATGATGACGAGATGTAGTACGAGAAGGAACATATCAAGGATTACATACAGGATTTGTATCAATTGGATTACGAAGAGGAATAATTTTATTTATTGCATCAGAGGTATTATTTTTCGTTTCTTTTTTTTGAGCATTCTTTAGAAGAAGATTAGCACCAACAATTGAACTAGGAATACTATGACCTCCAATAGGAATTCAACCCTTTATCCCTATACAAATTCCATTACTTAATACAGCTATTCTTTTAGCATCAGGAGTAACAGTAACATGAGCACATCATAGTTTAATGGAATCTAATCATACTCAAGCACTACAAGGATTATTCTTCACAGTGTTATTAGGACTATACTTTACAATACTTCAAGCATATGAATATTGAGAAGCACCTTTTACCATTGCAGATGCAGTTTATGGATCAACATTCTTTGTTGCAACAGGATTCCATGGTTTACACGTAATTATTGGAACAATCTTTTTATCAACATGTCTACTTCGACACTCAATAAATCAATTCTCACCAAGACACCACTTTGGATTTGAAGCAGCAGCATGATACTGACACTTCGTAGACGTAGTATGATTATTCTTATATATCGCTATTTATTGATGAGGTAGATAATTGTTTTTCTAGTATAAATAGTACATTTGACTTCCAATCAGAAAGCTTGATATAAATCAAGAAAAACAAATCTAATTCTATCCACAAGAGTTTTCATTAGATTTATTATTCCAATAATTGTTATAATCCTGGCAACAACACTATCAAAAAAATTAATTAATGATCGAGAAAAAAGATCACCATTTGAATGTGGGTTTGATCCAAAAAGATCAGCACGAATACCATTCTCACTACGATTCTTCCTAATCGCAGTAATCTTTTTAATTTTTGATGTAGAAATTGCACTAATTCTACCAATTGTAATTATTTTTAAAACTTCAGACATTATAATCTGAACAGTATCAACAATATTTTTTATTCTAGTTCTATTAGGCGGACTATACCATGAATGAAACCAAGGAGCATTACAATGAGCAGAATAAAGGGTTGTAGTTAAATATAACATTTGGGTTGCATTCAAAAAGTATTGATAATATCAATCAACCTTAAATAGAATAAGAAGCGAAATATTGCAGTCAGTTTCGACCTGAAAGATTGGTATGTACTGCCCTTATTCTTATTAATTGAAGCCAAAAAGAGGCGTATTACTGTTAATAATATAATTGAACTATAATAGTTCCAATTAAGGAAATGTAAAGCCAATATGAAAGCTGCTAACTTTTTATATTAGCGGTTAAACTCCGTTAACATTTCTAAAATTTATATAGTTTAAATAAAACATTACATTTTCACTGTAAAAATAATATATCTATTTTTATAAATACCTAAAAGTAAAAATACTTCCTTAACATCTTCAGTGTCACGCTCTAATTATAAGCTATTTAAGTAAACGAAAAACAATATTACCAAAATAAATATTCAAAAAATAAAAGTTAAAAGATAAATCTTGAAATTAGAATCATATCAACCTTGAATATAACCAATTAAATAAATAAATAATCTATATAAACCATGACCACCAAGTAATTCACCTCAACCATAATC
The DNA here is from genome assembly GCF_023897955.1 of Schistocerca gregaria. Classification (NCBI taxonomy): domain Eukaryota; kingdom Metazoa; phylum Arthropoda; class Insecta; order Orthoptera; family Acrididae; genus Schistocerca; species Schistocerca gregaria. The sequence goes on from NC_064922.1 coordinate 118,774,236, forward strand.
AAATGACTTAGATGAATAATAACCTATTTTTAAAGGAATATATCTAATAAACTTAGTTGAAAGAAAAGGTATAAATCATATAGAACCAGCAAATCTAACAAAAGAAAGTATACTTAAAGAAAATAAATTATGAGAAAAATCAAAATTAGAAATAAGATAACCTAAATAAGCACCTAAAATAACAACTGTAATAGTTAAAAACTTTAAATAATAAGGTAAAGCAATCACATGAGGAATAGGAAAAATTAATCAAGATAAAAGACTACCACCAAAAACAGCAACAAACAATAGACCAATTATTCCAAATGAAATATAATAACCCTTATCATCAAAAGAAAATCTAGAATAAAAATTATTATCACCAGATATTGAATAATAAAACAAACGAAAAGAATAAGAAGCAGTTAAACCAGTAGAAAAAAAATAAAGAAAAAAAATTAAACAATTAATTCATCTTAAACAAACCATCTCAAGAATTAAATCCTTCGAATAAAATCCCGCTAAAAAAGGTATTCCACACAAAGATAAACTAGAAACATTAAAACAAACTGAAGTTAAAGGTATGAAATTAACAATTGATCCTATAAAACGAATATCCTGAGAATCCTTCAAATTATGAATTATTGAACCTGCACATATAAATAATAATGCCTTAAATAAAGCATGAGCCAATAAATGAAAAAATGCAAGCTTTGGATAACCCATAGCCAAAATTATTATTATTACACCAAGTTGTCTTAAAGTGGAAAGAGCAATAATCTTCTTCAAATCAAATTCAAAATTAGCACCCAATCCAGCCATAAATATAGTTATACAACCAATTAAAAGCAAAAATCAACCACAATTATAAGTATCCAATATTGGTCTAAAACGAATTAATAAATAAACACCAGCAGTAACAAGAGTAGAAGAATGAACTAAAGCAGAAACAGGAGTAGGAGCTGCTATAGCAGCAGGAAGTCATGAAGAGAAAGGAATCTGAGCTCTCTTAGTTATAGCTGCTAATCAATTAATATAGTAATGAGCTTTATTTCAAAAGAATTAGAAATAAAATCATAATAATAAATATAATTTCAACCACCAAAATTTAACATTCATGCAATAGAAATTAAAATAGGAACATCACCAATACGATTAGAAAGTGCAGTTAATATACCAGCACTATAAGATTTTACATTTTGATAATAAATAACTAAACAATAAGAAACTAAACCTAAACCATCTCAACCCAATAAAATTCTAATTAAATTAGGACTAATAATTAAAAAACCTATAGAAAGAATAAATATTAAAACAATAATAATAAAACGATTTATATTCTTTTCACCAGATATATAATCCTCTCTATAATAAATAACCAAAGAAGAAATATATATAACAAAAGATATAAAAATAAGAGATATTCAATCCAAAATTAAAGTTATAACAACTATAGAACCATTTAAATTGAAAAGCTCTCACTCAACAAAAACTCTATAATCAATTATTAAATAATAAATACCTAAAATAAAAATTATAGTTCTCGAAATAAACAAAGAAAAAAAAAACTCAAAGAACAAATAGAAAATAAATTCACGGCCTAAGATGAAAAACTTCATATCATTGATTCCACAAAACAATATTTTTAATTAAAATACTTAAGCAAACTAAACAAAGAAATATTCACCCTTTAAACAGAGAATATTTAAAGGCAATCAATGTAAAAGTAAAGGATGATATTCACGAAAATAACCAAGAGAACAAGTATAAACACCAGAATAATAATTCCCATGCTGAGAATAAGAATATATATACAAAGTATAAACAGCTCTAAAAAAAGATAAAAAAATCAAAGCAAAGAATCTAAAAGAAGATCAAGATATAATTCTATTTAATAATCTAATTTCACCTACCAAATTTAAAGAAGGAGGAGCAGCCATATTTGATGATCTTAAAAGAAATCATCATAAAGCCATTCTTGGCATCAAATTAATTATACCCTTGTTAATTAATAATCTTCGTCTACCTAAACGTTCATAAAGAATATTAGATGAACAAAATAAACCAGAAGAACATAAACCATGACCAACCATTAGAGAAAGAGAACCTACACAACCTCATCAATTCATAGTCATCAATCCACCAATAACCATTCTTATATGAGCAACAGAAGAATATGCAATTAAAGACTTTAAAATCAACCTGACGAAAACAAATAAATCTTACAATAACACCCCCAGATAAACCTAAAGATAATCAAAAATAATTAAACTTTAAACCCAAATAAGAAATAACCTTTATAACACGAAAAATACCATAACCACCTAACTTTAATAAAACACCAGCAAGAATTATTCTACCTGAAATAGGGGCCTCTACATGAGCCTTAGGAAGTCATAAATGAACCAAAAATATAGGTATCTTAACTAAAAAAGCCAAAATTATAAATACATAAAACATAAAATAATAAGAACCAAAATCAACCAATAAAGGAAAATATAAAGTATTAGAAAAATCATAAACCTTAAATAAAACTAATAATAAAGGTAATCTAGCAACCAAAGTATAAGAAATTAAATAAACACCAGCCTGCAAACGCTCAGGTTGATAACCCCAACCCAAAATTAAAAGTAAAGTAGGAACTAATCTAGCCTCAAAAAAAAATATAAAAAGAAAGAAGACTTAATCTAGCAAATGAACAATAAAGCATAATTATTAAAATCAAAACCATAAAAACAAAAAAATTAGAATGATATGAACTTAAATAAACTGAACCTCTAGCAGTGATTATTAAAGAACAAATCCAAAAACTAAGTAAAATTAAACTAAAAGAAAAATAATCAATACCAAAATAATATCTAATTATATTCAAATCAGCATATGAATAAACACAAATGATAAAAACAAAACTCGACAGAAACATTAAAGAATGAACCAACCATCAACAATTATTTAATAAACAAAGAGGGATCAAAAAAATAGTTATAAATAAATACTTTAACATAAAGATAAACCAAAAGAATTAAAAAAAATCATTACCATGAGATTCGAATTATTGAAACTAAAATAGAAAGACCTAAAGCACCCTCACAAACAGAAAAAACTAAAAAAATAACAGGAAAAAAATAATCATAATCAAACTCAATAAGAAAAACAATAACTAATATAAATAAAGAAAGAACAATATATTCTAATCTCAAAAGAAACATTAATAAATGTTTACATTTAGAAGAAAAAACATAAACACCAGCAAAATAAATCAATAAAGAATTAAAAATAGAGAATATAAACATTAGTTTTAATAGTTTAAAAAAAACGCCGGTCTTGTAAACCGGAAATAAGTCCAGCCCCCACTTTTAAAACTTCAGAGGTGGAAAAGCTTCCATCATCGGTCCCCAAAACCGATATTTTAAATAAACTAACCCCTGATATGATCAAAATAATAATTATATCATTATCAAATGTAATAAATATTAATTTTATTAAATTAAGACACCCAATATCAATAATGCTTTTTATTATCCTTCAAACATTCCTAGTTGGATTAATAACAGGAACAATAATAGAAAGATATTGATTATCATATATTTTATTTTTAACATTTCTTGGTGGTATACTAGTATTATTTATTTACATTACAAGAATTGCATCAAACGAAATATTTCAGCCTAAATCAATTACTATAAATATTACATTAATAATGTGAGTATTTATCATATCAATATTAATTATTCTAGATATATCTATATTTATAGACTTTTTCAAAAACACCGAAACTATAAATATTGATAATTCAATCAATTATCAAGAAATAACAATATCTTTAGAAAAATTATATAATAGACCAACATTCATTATTACAATAATAATAATAATTTCTTTATTTTTAGCACTACTAGCAGTTGTTAAAATCACCAATATTAATCAGGGACCTATTCGTAAAATAAGATAATTACTAATGAATAAACCCTTACGATTAAGACATCCTTTAATTAAAATTATTAATAACTCTTTAATTGACTTACCTGCCCCAACAAATATTTCATTTTGATGAAATTTTGGATCCCTATTAGGGTTATGTTTGGTAATTCAAATCGTAACTGGACTATTTTTAGCTATACATTATACATCAATTATTGAAATAGCATTCAGTAGTGTAGTACACATCTGCCGAGACGTAAATAATGGTTGAATTATACGAACCTTACATGCAAATGGAGCATCTATATTTTTTATTTGTATTTACTTACATGTAGGACGGGGAATTTACTACGGATCTTATATATATATATACATACCTGAATAATTGGTACAGTGATTTTATTTTTAGTTATAGAAACTGCATTTATAGGATATGTCTTACCCTGAGGCCAAATATCTTTTTGAGGTGCAACAGTAATTACTAATTTATTATCAGCAATCCCATACTTAGGAACAGATTTAGTCCAATGAGTATGAGGAGGATTCGCTGTTGATAATGCAACATTAAATCGATTCTTCACATTCCATTTTGTATTACCATTTATTATTGCTGCTATAGCAGCAATTCATTTATTTTTTCTTCACCAAACAGGATCTAATAATCCTCTTGGACTAAATGGAGATATTGAAAAAATTCCATTCCATCCATACTTTACCTTTAAGGATTCTATTACATTTGTAATAATAACATCATTATTAATTATACTATGTTTAATCAATCCTTACCTATTAGGAGATCCAGATAACTTTGTACCTGCCAACCCATTAGTAACACCAGTTCACATTCAACCAGAGTGATATTTCCTATTTGCATATGCAATTCTACGATCTATCCCTAATAAGTTAGGAGGTGTTATTGCATTATTTTTATCAATTAGAATCTTAATAATTTTACCATTTTCTAATAAAACACCATTCCGAGGCATTCAATTTTACCCTATTAATCAAATTTTATTCTGAATTATAGTAGTTGTTGTATGCTTACTAACGTGAATTGGTAAACGACCTGTTGAAGAACCTTATATTATAACAGGTCAAATCTTAACAATTATTTACTTTACATATTTCTTAATTAATGTCCATGTCGCAAACGCATGAGATAAATTAATTAAGGAATAAAGTTAATTAGCTTAGGAAAAGCATATGTTTTGAAAACATAAAATTAGAAGTTTAACTCTTCTATTAACTTTTCTCAAAAAATTTCACTAAACAAATGAGATAAATAAAATCTTTAAACCAACAAAGAAAATAAAAAAATTCTAAGATAAAGGTAAAAAACTTTTTCAAGCTAAGTACATTAATTTATCATAACGAAACCGTGGTAATGTCCCACGAACCCAAATAAAACCAAAAGATATAATAGCAAGCTTAATAAAAAATATAAAAGAATAAAAATCACCGCCTAAAAAAATTAAAGCCAATAACATTCTTATGAAGACAATTCTAGTATATTCAGCTAAAAAAATTAAAGTAAAACCACCCGCACCATACTCAATATTAAATCCTGAAACTAACTCAGATTTCCCTTCAGCAAAATCAAAAGGAGTACGATTAGTTTCAGCTAAACAAGAAGCAAAACAAGCTAAAGCTAAAGGAAAAGAAATAATAATAAATCAACAATAAAGCTGATAGTTTATAAAATCAAACATATTAAAACTACCAATTAAAATAATTAAAGACAATAAAATTAAAGCTAAACTAACTTCATAAGAAATTGTTTGAGCAACATAACGAAGAGAACCTAATAATGAATAATTTGAATTAGAAGATCAACCAGCAATTATAACAGTATAAACACCTAATCTAGTACAACATAAAAAAAATAAAAATCCATAAGAAAAAGAACACATATAAGTTAAATAAGGAAAAATTACTCAAACGGCTAAAGAAATCATTAAATTAAAAACAGGGGAAAAATAATAAAGTAGGTAATTAGATATAATAGGAATTGGCTGCTCCTTACAAATTAACTTAATAGCATCTCTAAATGGCTGAGGAATTCCAACAAAACCTACCTTATTTGGACCCTTTCGAATCTGAATATAACCTAAAACCTTACGCTCTAATAAAGTTAAAAAGGCAACACTAATTAAAACACAAATAACCAATAAAAGAAAATTCAAAATAAATATAAATAAATCATAAAGTATCAATACTATTTGTAGAAAAAATCTACATAAATGAATTCTAAATTCAACACATTAATCTGTCAAAATAGTAAATAAATTAATATTAATCAATATAACAAAAAATATTTTAACCATATGGTCCTTTCGTACTAATATGGATTAATAATCTTAGGATAGAAACCGACCTGGCTCACGCCGGTCTGAACTCAGATCATGTAAGAATTTAAAGGTCGAACAGACCTAATCATTGGGCTCCTGCACCCAAAATTTTTCTTAATCCAACATCGAGGTCGCAATCTGCTTTGTCGATATGAGCTCTCAAAAACAATTACGCTGTTATCCCTAAGGTAACTTAATCTTATGATCATAAATTATGGATCAAAATAACAAACATAAATAAATGATATAATAATGAAGAGTTTATCTATTCTTCATGTCACCCCAACAAAACGTCATCATTAAATATAGAAAGACAAACAAAAACCTATATAAAAGTAAAATGTCAAGCTCTATAGGGTCTTCTCGTCCTAAAGAAGAATTTAAGCCTTTTGACTCAAAAGTTAAATTCAAAAATTTATTAAGAGACAGTTGATTTCTCGTCAAGCCATTCATTCCAGCCACTAATTAAGAGACTAATGATTATGCTACCTTTGCACGGTCAAAATACCGCGGCTCTTTAAAAATACGCTCAGTGAGCAGGCCAGACCTCAAAATATAAACAAGAGGACATGTTTTTGATAAACAGGCGGAAATCAATTTTGCCTAGTTCCTTATAATAAGTTCACAAGGTAAAAATTTTATACAAATAAATATACTAATTCTATCATTATTACAAAAATTTTAAAATTAAATTAATAATCTTAATAAAAAACCTAAAATATTTATAAAATCAAAATAAAAAATAATGAACTAAAACGTAATCTTAAAGATAGCTGGTTTAAAGCTTACTATTATATTTCTATAAAATAAATTATAGGTTATTAACTTCAAAGCTTATCCCTTAAAGAAGATACCTATATTTTTGGTTCATTTATGACTTCCTAAGGCTCATGTAGAGGCCCCTATTTCAGGTAGAATAATTCTTGCTGGTGTTTTATTAAAGTTAGGTGGTTATGGTATTTTTCATGTTAGAAAGGTTATTTCTTATTTGGGTTTAAAGTTTAATTATTTTTGTGTATCTTTAGGTTTATCTGGGGGTGTTATTGTAAGATTTATTTGTTTTCGTCAGGTTGATTTAAAGTCTTTAATTGCATATTCTTCTGTTGCTCATATAAGAATGGTTATTGGTGGATTGATGACTATGAATTGATGAGGTTGTGTAGCTTCTCTTTCTCTAATGGTTGGTCATGGTTTATGTTCTTCTGGTTTATTTTGTTTATCTAATATTATTTATGAACGTTTAGGTAGACGAAGATTATTAATTAACAAGGGTATAATTAATAATTAATTTGATGCCAAAAATGGCTTTATGATATTTCTTTTAAAATCATCAAATATGGCTGCTCCTCCTTCTTTAAATTTGGTAGGTGAAATTAGATTATTAAATAGAATTATATCTTGATCTTCTTTTAGATTCTTTGCTTTGATTTTTTTTTATCTTTTTTTAGAGCTGTTTATACTTTGTATATATATTCTTATTCTCAGCATGGGAATTATTATTCTGGTGTTTATACTTGTTCTCTTGGTTATTTTCGTGAATATCATCTTTTACTTTTACATTGATTGCCTTTAAATATTCTCTGTTTAAAGGGTGAATATTTCTTTGTTTAGTTTGCTTAAGTATTTTAATTAAAAATATTGTTTTGTGGAATCAATGATATGAAGTTTTCATCTTAGGCCGTGAATTTATTTTCTATTTGTTCTTTGAGTTTTTTTTCTTTGTTTATTTCGAGAACTATAATTTTTATTTTAGGTATTTATTATTTAATAATTGATTATAGAGTTTTTGTTGAGTGAGAGCTTTTCAATTTAAATGGTTCTATAGTTGTTATAACTTTAATTTTGGATTGAATATCTCTTATTTTTATATCTTTTGTTATATATATTTCTTCTTTGGTTATTTATTATAGAGAGGATTATATATCTGGTGAAAAGAATATAAATCGTTTTATTATTATTGTTTTAATATTTATTCTTTCTATAGGTTTTTTAATTATTAGTCCTAATTTAATTAGAATTTTATTGGGTTGAGATGGTTTAGGTTTAGTTTCTTATTGTTTAGTTATTTATTATCAAAATGTAAAATCTTATAGTGCTGGTATATTAACTGCACTTTCTAATCGTATTGGTAATGTTTCTATTTTAATTTCTATTGCATGAATGTTAAATTTTGGTGGTTGAAATTATATTTATTATTATGATTTTATTTCTAATTCTTTTGAAATAAAGCTCATTACTATATTAATTGTTTTAGCAGCTATAACTAAGAGAGCTGAGATTCCTTTCTCTTCATGACTTCCTGCTGCTATAGCAGCTCCTACTCCTGTTTCTGCTTTAGTTCATTCTTCTACTATTGTTACTGCTGGTGTTTATTTATTAATTCGTTTTAGACCAATATTGGATACTTATAATTGTGGTTGATTTTTACTTTTAATTGGTTGTATAACTATATATATGGCTGGATTGGGTGCTAATTTTGAATTTGATTTGAAGAAGATTATTGCTCTTTCTACTTTAAGACAACTTGGTTTAATAATAAGAATTTTGGCTATGGGTTATCCAAAGCTTGCATTTTTTCATTTATTGGCTCATGCTTTATTTAAGGCATTATTATTTATATGTGCAGGTTCAATAATTCATAATTTGAAGGATTCTCAGGATATTCGTTTTATAGGATCAATTGTTAATTTCATACCTTTAACTTCAGTTTGTTTTAATGTTTCTAGTTTATCTTTGTGTGGAATACCTTTTTTAGCGGGATTTTATTCGAAAGATTTAATTCTTGAGATGGTTTGTTTAAGATGAATTAATTGTTTAATTTTTTTTCTTTATTTTTTTTCTACTGGTTTAACTGCTTCTTATTCTTTTCGTTTGTTTTATTATTCAATATCTGGTGATAATAATTTTGATTCTAGATTTTCTTTTGATGATAAGGGTTATTATATTTCATTTGGAATAATTGGTCTATTGTTTGTTGCTGTTTTTGGTGGTAGTCTTTTATCTTGATTAATTTTTCCTATTCCTCATGTGATTGCTTTACCTTATTATTTAAAGTTTTTAACTATTACAGTTGTTATTTTAGGTGCTTATTTAGGTTATCTTATGTCTAATTTTGATTTTTCTCATAATTTATTTTCTTTAAGTATACTTTCTTTTGTTAGATTTGCTGGTTCTATATGATTTATACCTTTTCTTTCAACTGAGTTTATTAGATATATTCCTTTAAAAATAGGTTATTATTCATCTAAGTCATTTGATTATGGTTGAGGTGAATTACTTGGTGGTCAAGGTTTATATAGATTATTTATTTATTTAATTGGTTATATTCAAGGTTGATATGATTCTAATTTCAAGATTTATCTTTTAACTTTTATTTTTTGAATATTTATTTTGGTAATATTTTTTTCGTTTACTTAAATAGCTTATAATTAGAGCGTGACACTGAAGATGTTAAGGAAGTATTTTTACTTTTAGGTATTTATAAATATAGATATATTATTTTTACAGTGAAAATGTAATGTTTTATTTAAACTATATAAATTTTAGAAATGTTAATGGAGCTTAACCGCTAATATAAAAAGTTAGCAGCTTTCATATTGGCTTTACATTTCCTTAATTGGAACTATTATAGTTCAATTATATTATTAACAGTAATACGCCTCTTTTTGGCTTCAATTGATAAGAATAAGGGTAGTATATACCAATCTTTCAGGTCGAAACTGACTGCAATATTTCGCTTCTTATTCTATTTAAGGTTGATTGATATTATCAATACTTTTTGAATGCAACCCAAATGTTATATTTAACTACAACCCTTTATTCTGCTCATTGTAATGCTCCTTGGTTTCATTCATGGTATAGTCCGCCTAATAGAACTAGAATAAAAAATATTGTTGATACTGTTCAGATTATAATGTCTGAAGTTTTAAAAATAATTACAATTGGTAGAATTAGTGCAATTTCTACATCAAAAATTAAAAAGATTACTGCGATTAGGAAGAATCGTAGTGAGAATGGTATTCGTGCTGATCTTTTTGGATCAAACCCACATTCAAATGGTGATCTTTTTTCTCGATCATTAATTAATTTTTTTGATAGTGTTGTTGCCAGGATTATAACAATTATTGGAATAATAAATCTAATGAAAACTCTTGTGGATAGAATTAGAATTGTTTTTCTTGATTTATATCAAGCTTTCTGATTGGAAGTCAAATGTACTATTTATACTAGAAAAACAATTATCTACCTCATCAATAAATAGAGATATATAAGAATAATCATACTACGTCTACGAAGTGTCAGTATCATGCTGCTGCTTCAAATCCAAAGTGCATGTAAGGTTCGGATAATTCTACCATTATTTACGTCTCGGCAGATGTGTACTACACTACTGAATGCTATTTCAATATTTGATGTATAATGTATAGCTAAAAATAGTCCAGTTACGATTTGAATTACCAAACCTAACCCTAATAGGGATCCAAAATTTCATCAAAATGAAATATTTGTTGGGGCAGGTAAGTCAATTAAAGAGTTATTAATAATTTTAATTAAAGGATGTCTTAATCATAAGGGTTTATTCATTAGTAATTATTTTATTTTACGAATAGGTCCCTGATTAATATTGGTGATTTTAACAACTGCTAGTAGTGCTACAAATAAATAAATTATTATTATTATTGTAATAATGAATGTTGGTCTATTATATAATTTTTCTAAAGATATTGTTATTTCTTGATAATTGATTGAATTATCAATATTTATAGTTTCGGTGTTTTTGAAAAAGTCTATAAATATAGATATATCTAGAATAATTAATATTGATATGATAAATACTCACATTATTAATGTAATAATTATAGTAATTGATTTAGGCTGAAATATTTCGTCTGATGCAATTCTTGTAATGTAAATAAATAATACTAGTATACCACCAAGAAATGTTAAAAATAAAATATATGATAATCAATATCTTTCTATTAGTGTTCCTGTTATTAATCCAACTAGGAATGTTTGAAGGATAATAAAAAGCATTATTGATATCGGTTTTGGTGACCGATGATGGAAGCTTTTCCACCTCTGAAGTTTTAAAAGTGGGGGCTGGACTTATTTCCGGTTTACAAGACCGGCGTTTTTTTTAAACTATTAAAACTAACGTTTATATTCTCTATTTTTACTTCTTTATTGATTTATTTTGCTGGTGTTTATGTTTTTTCTTCTAAACGTAAACATTTATTAATGGTTCTTTTGAGATTAGAATATATTGTTCTTTTTTTATTTATATTAGTTATTGTTTTTCTTATTGAGTTTGATTATGATTATTTTTTTCCTGTTATTTATTAAGTTTTTTCTGTTTGTGAGGGTGCTTTAGGTCTTTCTATTTTAGTTTCAATAATTCGTTCTCATGGTAATGATTTTTTTTTAATTCTTTTGGTTTATCTTTATGTTAAAGTATTTATTTATAACTATTTTTTTGATCCTTCTTTGTTTATTAAATAATTGTTGATGGTTGGTTCATTCTTTAATGTTTCTGTCGAGGTTTGTTTTTATCATTTGTGTTTATTCATATGCTGATTTGAATATAATTAGATATTATTTTGGTATTGATTATTTTTCTTTTAGTTTAATTTTAATTAGTTTTTGGATTTGTTCTTTAATAATCACTGCTAGAGGTTCAGTTTATTTAAGTTCATATCATTCTAATTTTTTTTGTTTTTATGGTTTTGATTTTAATAATTATGCTTTATTGTTCATCTGCTAGATTAAGTCTTCTTACTTTTTATATTTTTTTTGAGGCTAAATTAGTTCCTACTTTACTTTTAATTTTGGGTTGGGGTTATCAACCTGAGTGTTTGCAGGCTGGTGTTTATTTAATTTTTTATACTTTGGTTGCTAGATTACCTTTATTATTAGTTTTATTTAAGGTTTATGATTTTTCTAATACTTTATATTTTCCTTTATTGGTTGATTTTGGTTCTTATTATTTTATGTTTTATGTATTTATAATTTTGGCTTTTTTAGTTAAGATACCTATATTTTTGGTTCATTTATGACTTCCTAAGGCTCATGTAGAGGCCCCTATTTCAGGTAGAATAATTCTTGTGGTGGTTTATTAAAGTTAGGTGGTTATGGAATTTTTCGTGTTATAAAGGTTATTTCTTATTTGGGTTTAAAGTTTAATTATTTTTGATTATCTTTAGGTTTATCTGGGGGTGTTATTGTAAGATTTATTTGTTTTCGTCAGGTTGATTTAAAGTCTTTAATTGCATATTCTTCTGTTGCTCATATAAGAATGGTTATTGGTGGATTGATGACTATGAATTGATGAGGTTGTGTAGGTTCTCTTTCTCTAATGGTTGGTCATGGTTTATGTTCTTCTGGTTTATTTTGTTCATCTAATATTCTTTATGAACGTTTAGGTAGACGAAGATTATTAATTAACAAGGGTATAATTAATTTGATGCCAAGAATGGCTTTATGATGATTTCTTTTAAGATCATCAAATATGACTGCTCCTCCTTCTTTAAATTTGGTAGGTGAAATTAGATTATTAAATAGAATTATATCTTGATCTTCTTTTAGATTCTTTGCTTTGATTTTTTTATCTTTTTTTAGAGCTGTTTATACTTTGTATATATATTCTTATTCTCAGCATGGGAATTATTATTCTGGTGTTTATATTTGTTCTCTTGGTTATTTTCGTGAATATCATCCTTTACTTTTACATTGATTGCCTTTAAATATTCTCTGTTTAAAGGGTGAATATTTCTTTGTTTAGTTTGCTTAAGTATTTTAGTTAAAAATATTGTTTTGTGGAATCAATGATATGAAGTTTTTCATCTTAGGCCGTGAATTTATTTTCTATTTGTTCTTTGAGTTTTTTTTTCTTTGTTTATTTCGATAACTATAATTTTTATTTTAGGTATTTATTATTTAATAATTGATTATAGAGTTTTTGTTGAGTGAGAGCTTTTCAATTTAAATGGTTCTATAGTTGTTATAACTTTAATTTTGGATTGAATATCTCTTATTTTTATATCTTTTGTTATATATATTTCTTCTTTGGTTATTTATTATAGAGAGGATTATATATCTGGTGAAAAGAATATAAATCGTTTTATTATTATTGTTTTAATATTTATTCTTTCTATAGGTTTTTTAATTATTAGTCCTAATTTAATTAGAATTTTATTGGGTTGAGATGGTTTAGGTTTAGTTTCTTATTGTTTAGTTATTTATTATCAAAATGTAAAATCTTATAGTGCTGGTATATTAACTGCACTTTCTAATCGTATTGGTGATGTTTCTATTTTAATTTCTATTGCATGAATGTTAAATTTTGGTGGTTGAAATTATATTTATTATTATGATTTTATTTCTAATTCTTTTGAAATAAAGCTCATTACTATATTAATTGTTTTAACAGCTATAACTAAGAGAGCTCAGATGCCTTTCTCTTCATGACTTCCTGCTGCTATAGCAGCTCCTACTCCTGTTTCTGCTTTAGTTCATTCTTCTACTCTTGTTACTGCTGGTGTTTATTTATTAATTCGTTTTAGACCAATATTGGATACTTATAATTGTGGTTGATTTTTACTTTTAATTGGTTGTATAACTATATTTATGGCTGGATTAGGTGCTAATTTTGAATTTGATTTGAAGAAGATTATTGCTCTTTCTACTTTAAGACAACTTGGTGTAATAATAAGAATTTTGGCTATGGGTTATCCAAAGCTTGCATTTTTTCATTTATTGGCTCATGCTTTATTTAAGGCATTATTATTTATATGTGCAGGTTCAATAATTCATAATTTGAAGGATTCTCAGGATATTCGTTTTATAGGATCAATTGTTAATTTCATACCTTTAACTTCAGTTTGTTTTAATGTTTCTAGTTTATCTTTGTGTGGAATACCTTTTTTAGCGGGATTTTATTCGAAGGATTTAATTCTTGAGATGGTTTGTTTAAGATGAATTAATTGTTTAATTTTTTTTCTTTATTTTTTTTCTACTGGTTTAACTGCTTCTTATTCTTTTCGTTTGTTTTATTATTCAATATCTGGTGATAATAATTTTTATTCTAGATTTTCTTTTGATGATAAGGGTTATTATATTTCATTTGGAATAATTGGTCTATTGTTTGTTGCTGTTTTTGGTGGTAGTCTTTTATCTTGATTAATTTTTCCTATTCCTCATGTGATTGCTTTACCTTATTATTTAAAGTTTTTAACTATTACAGTTGTTATTTTAGGTGCTTATTTAGGTTATCTTATTTCTAATTTTGATTTTTCTCATAATTTATTTTCTTTAAGTATACTTTCTTTTGTTAGATTTGCTGGTTCTATATGATTTATACCTTTTCTTTCAACTAAGTTTATTAGATATATTCCTTTAAAAATAGGTTATTATTCATCTAAGTCATTTGATTATGGTTGAGGTGAATTACTTGGTGGTCATGGTTTATATAGATTATTTATTTATTTAATTGGTTATATTCAAGGTTGATATGATTCTAATTTCAAGATTTATCTTTTAACTTTTATTTTTTGAATATTTATTTTGGTAATATTGTTTTTCGTTTACTTAAATAGCTTATAATTAGAGCGTGACACTGAAGATGTTAAGGAAGTATTTTTACTTTTAGGTATTTATAAATATAGATATATTATTTTTACAGTGAAAATGTAATGTTTTATTTAAACTATATAAATTTTAGAAATGTTAACGGAGTTTAACCGCTAATATAAAAAGTTAGCAGCTTTCATATTGGCTTTACATTTCCTTAATTGGAACTATTATAGTTCAATTATATTATTAACAGTAATACGCCTCTTTTTGGCTTCAATTAATAAGAATAAGGGTAGTACATACCAATCTTTCAGGTCGAAACTGACTGCAATATTTCGCTTCTTATTCTATTTAAGGTTGATTGATATTATCAATACTTTTTGAATGAAACCCAAATGTTATATTTAACTACAACCCTTTATTCTGCTCATTGTAATGCTCCTTGGTTTCATTCATGGTATAGTCCGCCTAATAGAACTAGAATAAAAAATATTGTTGATACTGTTCAGATTATAATGTCTGAAGTTTTAAAAATAATTACAATTGGTAGAATTAGTGCAATTTCTACATCAAAAATTAAAAAGATTACTGCGATTAGGAAGAATCGTAGTGAGAATGGTATTCGTGCTGATCTTTTTGGATCAAACCCACATTCAAATGGTGATCTTTTTTCTCGATCATTAATTAATTTTTTTGATAGTGTTGTTGCCAGGATTATAACAATTATTGGAATAATAAATCTAATGAAAACTCTTGTGGATAGAATTAGAATTGTTTTTCTTGATTTATATCAAGCTTTCTGATTGGAAGTCAAATGTACTTTTTATACTAGAAAAACAATTATCTACCTCATCAATAAATAGAGATATATAAGAATAATCATACTACGTCTACGAAGTGTCAGTATCATGCTGCTGCTTCAAATCCAAAGTGGTGTCTTGGTGAGAATTGATTTATTGAGTGTCGAAGTAGACATGTTGATAAAAAGATTGTTCCAATAATTACGTGTAAACCATGGAATCCTGTTGCAACAAAGAATGTTGATCCATAAACTGCATCTGCAATGGTAAAAGGTGCTTCTCAATATTCATATGCTTGAAGTATTGTAAAGTATAGTCCTAATAACACTGTGAAGAATAATCCTTGTAGTGCTTGAGTATGATTAGATTCCATTAAACTATGATGTGCTCATGTTACTGTTACTCCTGATGCTAAAAGAATAGCTGTATTAAGTAATGGAATTTGTATAGGGTTAAAGGGTTGAATTCCTATTGGAGGTCATAGTATTCCTAGTTCAATTGTTGGTGCTAATCTTCTTCTAAAGAATGCTCAAAAAAAAGAAACGAAAAATAATACCTCTGATGCAATAAATAAAATTATTCCTCATCGTAATCCAATTGATACAAATCCTGTATGTAATCCTTGATATGTTCCTTCTCGTACTACATCTCGTCATCATTGAATTATGGTTAGTGGGGTAATTCCAAATCCAATTATGAATAAGTTAATATTAAATAGGTGGAATCATTTTGCTAGTCCTGATACTAGGACTATTGCTCCAATTGCTCCTGTTAATGGTCAAGGTCTATAGTCTACTAAGTGGAATGGGTGGTTTGAGTGAGTTGTTAACATAGGTTTAATATACTTCTCTAGAATATAGAGTTCTTAGAATTGAGAAAACATAGGCTTGAATTATTGCTACTGCTGATTCTAGAATTAATAGAAGTATTTGTCCAATAATTAGTAATGAGATTAAGTTTATTGCTATAGATGGTCCTGTGTTTCCTAATAAGGTTAATAATAAGTGTCCTGCAATTATATTTGCTGCCAACCGTACTGCTAATGTACCTGATCGAATAACATTACTGATTGTTTCAATTAGTACTATAAATGATATTAATGCAGGCGGTGTACCTTGTGGTACAAGGTGTGTAAATATATGATTAGTATGGTTAATTCATCCAAATAATATAAATCTTAGCCATATAGGTAGGGCAATTGCAAATGTTAATGCTAAATGTCTTGTTCTAGTAAAAATATAAGGGAATAATCCTATGAAATTGTTAAATAATATTATAATAAAAATTGAGATGAAAATGAATGTTGATCCATTAAATGATTTTGGTCCAAGAAGTGTTTTAAATTCATTATGTAAGGTTAAATTTAGTTTATTTCAGATAATGTTAATTCGTGATGGTGTAAGTCAAAATAGTGATGGGATTAATAATAGTCCTAGAAATGTTCTAGTTCAATTTAATGATAAATTAAAGATGTTAGTTGATGGGTCAAATGTTGAGAATAGATTTGTTATCATTTTTTATTTCAATTGTTCCTTTTTCTGCTCTTTTAATAAGGTTAGGTTTAAATGAGAAGAAGTTTATTTGATTAAACAAGATTAATGTAGCTGAAAATATAATGAATAGTGAGAATCATATAAGAGGGGATATTTGAGGGATTTGGATATAATTTCCCCATCAGAAGTAGTCGTTAATTTACTATTATTTGGTTTAAGTGACCATTACTTACTTTCAGTCATCTGATGAATTTCAAGGTGTACTATTTTTTTTAGTTACTTTAGATTGACACTCTAATGTTATTTATTTTAACTAACTCCTTAAATTATCTTAGATAATCACTTAATAAATAAATTTACTGAAGTTCTTTCAATTACAATTGGTATAAATCTGTGGTTTGCTCCACAGATTTCTGAGCATTGTCCAAAGAATAATCCAGGTCGATTTATTGTGAATGTTCCTTGATTTAAGCGACCTGGCGTTGCATCAATTTTAACCGCTAATGCAGGAACTGCTCATGAGTGTAGAACATCTGATGCTCTTGTTAATACTCGTACTTCTGTATTTATTGGTAGGATTGTTCGGTTATCTACATCTAGCAGTCGAAATCCATCATTTTCTAGGTCTTGTTCTGGTGTTATATAAGTGTCAAATTCTACGTCTATGAAGTCTGAATATTCATATCTTCAATATCATTGTCGTCCAATGGTTTTAATTGTAATTATTGCATCTACTGAATCATCAAGTAAATGTAATAGTCGTAATGATGGAAGGGCAATAAAAATTAATGTAATTGCTTGTAAAGCTGTTCAGATTGTTTCAATTAAATGTCCATGAAGTATATTACGGTTAGTATAGGCAATAAATAATATATAACTTAGGGCATAACCTACAATTACTGTAATTAATAATAATACGACCATAGTATGATCATGAAAGAATGATAATTGCTCCATTAATGGTGAAGCTCCATCTTGAAGAGATAAATTTGATCATGTTGCCATTAATAAATATTTTCTAATAAAAGGTCAAACCTTTATTTGTAGAGCTTAAATCTACTGCACTAATCTGCCATATTAGAATCTAGAGATTAATGGTAATTCTGAGTAACTATGTTCTGCAGGAGGGTTATTTTGTAGTCATTCTGTTGATCTTCTTATGTTAGCTCTAAATATAATTGCTCGGTTTGTAACCATTCTTTCTCATATAATTACAATGAATATAATGATTCCTACAATAGAAATTGTAGACCCAATTCTTGATACTACGTTTCATGATGTATATGCGTCTGGGTAGTCTGAGTATCGTCGAGGTATTCCTGCTAATCCTAGGAAGTGTTGAGGAAAGAATGTTAAATTTACTCCAATGAATATAATTGTAAATTGGATTTTTAATCATGTATTATTTATAGTTAATCCTGTAAATAGTGGATATCATTGAATGACAACTCCTATAATTGCAAATACTGCTCCTATAGATAATACATAATGAAAGTGGGCTACTACATAATATGTATCATGTAATACAATATCAAGTGATGAATTTGCTAATACTAATCCTGTTAATCCACCAATTGTAAATAGGAAAATAAATCCTAGAGCTCATAATAATGGTGGATTGAACTTGAATTTAGTTCCATATAATGTAGCTAATCATCTAAATACCTTAATTCCTGTAGGTACAGCAATAATTATTGTTGCTGATGTAAAATATGCTCGTGTGTCAACATCCATTCCTACTGTAAATATATGATGTGCTCATACAATAAATCCTATTAGTCCAATTGATAATATAGCATAAATTATACCTAATGTTCCAAATGATTCAATTTTTCCTCTTTCTTGACATACAATATGTGAAATAATTCCGAATCCCGGTAGAATTAAAATATAAACTTCTGGGTGTCCAAAGAATCAAAATAGATGTTGATATAGAATTGGGTCACCCCCTCCTGCAGGGTCAAAGAATGATGTATTTAAATTTCGATCTGTTAATAATATAGTAATAGCTCCTGCTAAAACTGGAAGTGAAAGAAGGAGAAGTAATGCTGTAATAGCTACAGATCATACAAATAAAGGTGTTTGATCAAAAGTTATACTTTCTGATCGTATATTAATTGCTGTTGTAATGAAATTCACTGCACCAAGAATAGATGATACACCTGCTAAGTGCAGTGAAAAAATAGCTAGATCTACAGATGCACCCCTGTGTGCAATAGCTCCTGCTAGAGGAGGGTAAACTGTTCATCCTGTACCAGCACCATTATCTACTATAGAAGATGTAAGAAGAAGGGTTAGTGAAGGTGGTAGTAATCAAAAACTTATATTATTTATTCGTGGAAATGCTATATCTGGTGCACCAATTATTAGTGGAACAAGTCAATTACCAAATCCACCAATTATAATAGGTATTACTATAAAGAAAATTATTACGAATGCGTGAGCTGTAATAATAACATTATAAATCTGGTCATCCCCAATTAGAGATCTGGGTTGGCCAAGTTCAGCACGAATAAGTATTCTTATTGATGTTCCTACTATTCCTGCTCATGCTCCAAAAATGAAGTATAAAGTACCAATGTCCTTATGGTTTGTTGAGAATAATCATTTTTGCGGTAAGATGGCTGAATTTTAGGTGGTAGACTGTAAATCTACTTATGAGATGTTTTCTCTCTTATCATATTTAGGTCTTATATTCAATTATGATTCTAGACTGCAATTCTAGAGGTGTAAAATTTTACTAAGGCCTAAAAGATTATTCTTTTAATTATAACTTTGAAGGTTATTAGTTTGATTAACTGAAGTCCTAAGTATAATGAAATTAAGGTTGATGTTGAAATCAATCCTATTGTTGAAATTATTACTGTTATAGGAAGAATGATTCTTGATTTTTGGGACTTTATCTTTATAGATCACGAATTTTCTGTGAATGATATAATTAGAGCTGAGAATCTAATACGTATATAGTAGTAGAGTGTAATTGTAGTTAATACAACTATAATAGTTATAATAGTTGTTATATTGTTTTCTATTAATGATTGTATTACAATTCATTTTGGTAAGAATCCAAGGAATGGTGGTAGTCCACCTAAAGATAATAAAGATAAGAATATTATGAATTTAATTTCGGTTTTTATATTTCTGGCTGAATAAATTTGATTTATGAAGAATAAATTTATTTGCTTAAATAATAAAACTATAATTAATCTTAATAGTGAGTAAATAATGAAGTATAGTTCTCAGATGTTTTCTCTGACTGTTAATGATCTAATTATTCAACCTAGATGTCTGATTGATGAATATGCTAAAAGTTGTCGTAAGGATGTTTGATTTAAACCTCCTATTGCCCCAATAATAATTCTTAAGATAATAATTGTTCAAATAAAAGTTCTTAATTGAATACAATAAGATAAGACCATTATTGGGGCGATTTTTTGTCATGTTATTAATGTTAAACAATTATTTCATCTTGATGCTCCTATAACTTCTGGAAATCAGAAATGGAAAGGTGCAGCTCCAATCTTTAATAATAGTCTAGATCTAATTATTATTGATGGGATAAATTCTGTTTCCCATCCCATGGGATATTTTATTTGAATCAGCAAAATTGAAAATAATAATATTGTCGATGCTATTGCTTGGACAATAAAATATTTAATTGATGATTCGTTTATTATTATATTTTTATTTCTTGTTAGGAGCGGAATAAATGAAAGTAAGTTGATCTCAAGTCCTATTCAAACCCCAAATCAGGAATTTGATGAAATGGACAGGATCGTTCCTATCATTAATGTTGATAGGAAGAGAAGTTTTGTAGAGTTGTTGGTCATTAAAAAGGAGAGGATTGATACCTCTATAAATGGGGTATGAACCCATTAGCTTGTTTAGCTTACCTTTTTACATTAAGGTGTATGATGCACGTTAGTTTTTGATACTAAAGGAGGTAGTATAATTCTATCTTATGTAATTTTAATGAAGGTAATTTTATTTACTTTATTTACCCTATCAAGGTAACCCTTTAATCAGGCACTTCATTTATTTAATATATAAATCGAAAGTTTTTTTTTGAAATTCATTTATGTATTATTTTGTTTAATTAGGATTAATTTATCCTGCTCATTTTATTTTTTTATATATATATATAATAAATAATTTATATTAATATATTACATTTAATTGAAATTAAAAGATTATAAGTTCATCTTACCATTATCAATTGATTATTTTAATGCACTTATTTACCTAGGATTATAGCTACTTATGTTTTTAGCTTAAAATAGGTTATTATAATATAATATATATAATAATATGTAATTTAATATTTAATATTATTATAATTGGATATAATAAATAAAATTATTAATTTAAATATAAAATATTATAATTAATATAAATAATTATATTAATTATAATAATATAATTATATAAATTATCTATAATTAGATTATTTAACTAATATATATGAAAGTTAACTTAATATAAAAAAAGAATTCATATTAATAACATATTATATTAAAATACATAATTGTATAAAATATATTTATTATATTATTTAATCTTTCTTTATTTATTAGTGAAAAGAAAGATTAAATAAGAAAGAATATAATACATTTATTGCTATACATGTTCCATATTAATCTTTAATTATATATAATAGAGAAGTTGTTGTGGTCATACATAGGGGCGTTTCTTTTTTTTTTAATGTTTGTGGTTTTTTTCTTTTTTTTCTTTAAATATTTGAATCTTTTATTTTTTCCTGATTTGATAAATTTAAAAATTTCTTATTTTTTATTTTTAAAAGTTTTATTCTTGCTTGTTTATTCACTTTTTCTTTGTATTATATGTAAGTTTTGTTAGACTAAATGTTCTTTTTGCAGTAATTTGATTTAATTATCAAGTGATTTTGGATTTAGCAATTGATTTAGTATCGGCATAATTCGTGCCAGCAGCTGCGGTTATACGATTGATACAATTGAATATTATTGGTTAAAACAGTTGTTTATATTATTAGGGTTGAAATATAAATTCGTAAGGTGAAATGTTAAAATTTATTTGTGGCCCTTTTTATGAATCTGTGAAATTTAAATAATAAACTAGGATTAGATACCCTATTATTTTAAATGTTAATTATATTTACCAGGGTACTATTAGTTAAGGTCTTTAAACCCAAAGAATTTGGCGGTATCTCATTCCATTCAGAGGAACCTACCCCATGATTGATAATACACGATTTACTCTACTTAATTTATTTGTTTGTATATCTCCGTTATCAGAGAATCTTTTTAGAGTTATAATTCTCAAGATTTATAATTATAAAATATTTCAGGTCAAGGTGCAGCTTATAGTTAAGAGGAGGTGGGTTACAATAGATTTTTGTTTATAACGGATTTGATAGTGAAATACTGTTAATGAAGGTGGATTTGATAGTAATTTAATTTATTTAATTTAACTGATATTGGCTCTGAGATGTGTACACATCGCCCGTCGCTCTCATTATTGATTATTCTATTTTATTTTAAAGTAGCTTCAATTTAGATGAGATAAGTCGTAACATAGTAGATGTACTGGAATGTGTATCTAGGAAGAGTTTCAAGATATAACTTATTAGTAAAGTGTTTCATTTACACTGAAAATTTTTCTGTGCAAATCAGGATATCTTGATTATTTATTTTATTATATTTATTTTTTGTTTATTTAATTATTTAATATAAATAATTTTATTGTATTTTTGTCTTAGTATATTTTATAGTATTGATTTTTTAAATTATAGTTTATTGGTAATGTAAGTGTTTTATGAAATATTATTTTAAATTTTTTTAAGTAGATTTTATTTATTGTACCTTTTATATCAGGGTTTATCAAAATTTTAGTATTTATTTTACTTGTCTCGATTTGGGTTGATTTATAAATAATTTATAGTTAATGTATCATAATTATTATTAAATTATTTATAGAAATGAGATGTTAATCGTTTCCCAAGATATCTAGTTTCTTAAGAAAAAATTTAATTTTTTAAAGTTATTTGTTTTTATTTAATTTTTTAAGTATAAATATTAACTTATTTATTCTTTAAGGGATAAGCTTTGACGTTAATAACCTATAATTTATTTTATAGAAATATAATAGTAAGCTTTAAACCAGCTATCTTTAAGATTACGTTTTAGTTCATTATTTTTTATTTTGATTTTATAAATATTTTAGGTTTTTTATTAAGATTATTAATTTAATTTTAAAATTTTTGTAATAATGATAGAATTAGTATATTTATTTGTATAAAATTTTTACCTTGTGAACTTATTATAAGGAACTAGGCAAAATTGATTTCCGCCTGTTTATCAAAAACATGTCCTCTTGTTTATATTTTGAGGTCTGGCCTGCTCACTGAGCGTATTTTTAAAGAGCCGCGGTATTTTGACCGTGCAAAGGTAGCATAATCATTAGTCTCTTAATTAGTGGCTGGAATGAATGGCTTGACGAGAAATCAACTGTCTCTTAATAAATTTTTGAATTTAACTTTTGAGTCAAAAGGCTTAAATTCTTCTTTAGGACGAGAAGACCCTATAGAGCTTGACATTTTACTTTTATATAGTTTTTTGTTTGTCTTTCTATATTTAATGATGATGTTTTGTTGGGGTGACATGAAGAATAGATAAACTCTTCATTATTATATCATTTATTTATGTTTGTTATTTTGATCCATAATTTATGATCATAAGATTAAGTTACCTTAGGGATAACAGCGTAATTGTTTTTGAGAGCTCATATCGACAAAGCAGATTGCGACCTCGATGTTGGATTAAGAAAAATTTTGGGTGCAGGAGCCCAATGATTAGGTCTGTTCGACCTTTAAATTCTTACATGATCTGAGTTCAGACCGGCGTGAGCCAGGTCGGTTTCTATCCTAAGATTATTAATCCATATTAGTACGAAAGGACCATATGGTTAAAATATTTTTTGTTATATTGATTAATATTAATTTATTTACTATTTTGACAGATTAATGTGTTGAATTTAGAATTCATTTATGTAGATTTTTTCTACAAATAGTATTGATACTTTATGATTTATTTATATTTATTTTGAATTTTCTTTTATTGGTTATTTGTGTTTTAATTAGTGTTGCCTTTTTAACTTTATTAGAGCGTAAGGTTTTAGGTTATATTCAGATTCGAAAGGGTCCAAATAAGGTAGGTTTTGTTGGAATTCCTCAGCCATTTAGAGATGCTATTAAGTTAATTTGTAAGGAGCAGCCAATTCCTATTATATCTAATTACCTACTTTATTATTTTTCCCCTGTTTTTAATTTAATGATTTCTTTAGCCGTTTGAGTAATTTTTCCTTATTTAACTTATATGTGTTCTTTTTCTTATGGATTTTTATTTTTTTTATGTTGTACTAGATTAGGTGTTTATACTGTTATAATTGCTGGTTGATCTTCTAATTCAAATTATTCATTATTAGGTTCTCTTCGTTATGTTGCTCAAACAATTTCTTATGAAGTTAGTTTAGCTTTAATTTTATTGTCTTTAATTATTTTAATTGGTAGTTTTAATATGTTTGATTTTATAAACTATCAGCTTTATTGTTGATTTA
The DNA here is from genome assembly GCF_023897955.1 of Schistocerca gregaria. NCBI lineage: Eukaryota > Metazoa > Arthropoda > Insecta > Orthoptera > Acrididae > Schistocerca > Schistocerca gregaria. Next base: position 118,798,938 of record NC_064922.1, read on the forward strand.
TTATTATTTCTTTTCCTTTAGCTTTAGCTTGTTTTGCTTCTTGTTTAGCTGAAACTAATCGTACTCCTTTTGATTTTGCTGAAGGGAAATCTGAGTTAGTTTCAGGATTTAATATTGAGTATGGTGCGGGTGGTTTTACTTTAATTTTTTTAGCTGAATATACTAGAATTGTCTTCATAAGAATGTTATTGGCTTTAATTTTTTTAGGCGGTGATTTTTATTCTTTTATATTTTTTATTAAGCTTGCTATTATATCTTTTGGTTTTATTTGGGTTCGTGGGACATTACCACGGTTTCGTTATGATAAATTAATGTACTTAGCTTGAAAAAGTTTTTTACCTTTATCTTTGAATTTTTTTTATTTTCTTTGTTGGTTTAAAGATTTTATTTATCTCATTTGTTTAGTGAAATTTTTTGAGAAAAGTTAATAGAAGAGTTAAACTTCTAATTTTATGTTTTCAAAACATATGCTTTTCCTAAGCTAATTAACTTTATTCCTTAATTAATATATCTCATGCGTTTGCGACATGGACATTAATTAAGAAATATGTAAAGTAAATAATTGTTAAGATTTGACCTGTTATAATATAAGGTTCTTCAACAGGTCGTTTACCAATTCACGTTAGTAAGCATACAACAACTACTATAATTCAGAATAAAATTTGATTAATAGGGTAAAATTGAATGCCTCGGAATGGTGTTTTATTAGAAAATGGTAAAATTATTAAGATTCTAATTGATAAAAATAATGCAATAACACCTCCTAACTTATTAGGGATAGATCGTAGAATTGCATATGCAAATAGGAAATATCACTCTGGTTGAATGTGAACTGGTGTTACTAATGGGTTGGCAGGTACAAAGTTATCTGGATCTCCTAATAGGTAAGGATTGATTAAACATAGTATAATTAATAATGATGTTATTATTACAAATGTAATAGAATCCTTAAAGGTAAAGTATGGATGGAATGGAATTTTTTCAATATCTCCATTTAGTCCAAGAGGATTATTAGATCCTGTTTGGTGAAGAAAAAATAAATGAATTGCTGCTATAGCAGCAATAATAAATGGTAATACAAAATGGAATGTGAAGAATCGATTTAATGTTGCATTATCAACAGCGAATCCTCCTCATACTCATTGGACTAAATCTGTTCCTAAGTATGGGATTGCTGATAATAAATTAGTAATTACTGTTGCACCTCAAAAAGATATTTGGCCTCAGGGTAAGACATATCCTATAAATGCAGTTGCTATAACTAAAAATAAAATCACTGTACCAATTATTCAGGTATGTATATATATATAAGATCCGTAGTAAATTCCCCGTCCTACATGTAAGTAAATACAAATAAAAAATATAGATGCTCCATTTGCATGTAACGTTCGGATAATTCAACCATTATTTACGTCTCGGCAGATGTGTACTACACTACTGAATGCTATTTCAATATTTGATGTATAATGTATAGCTAAAAATAGTCCAGTTACGATTTGAATTACCAAACATAACCCTAATAGGGATCCAAAATTTCATCAAAATGAAATATTGGTTGGGGCAGGTAAGTCAATTAAAGAGTTATTAATAATTTTAATTAAAGGATGTCTTAATCGTAAGGGTTTATTCATTAGTAATTATCTTATTTTACGAATAGGTCCCTGATTAATATTGGTGATTTTAACAACTGCTAGTAGTGCTAAAAATAAAGAAATTATTATTATTATTGTAATAATGAATGTTGGTCTATTATATAATTTTTCTAAAGATATTGTTATTTCTTGATAATTGATTGAATTATCAATATTTATAGTTTCGGTGTTTTTGAAAAAGTCTATAAATATAGATATATCTAGAATAATTAATACTGATATGATAAATACTCACATTATTAATGTAATAATTATAGTAATTGATTTAGGCTGAAATATTTCGTTTGATGCAATTCTTGTAATGTAAATAAATAATACTAGTATACCACCAAGAAATGTTAAAAATAAAATATATGATAATCAATATCTTTCTATTATTGTTCCTGTTATTAATCCAACTAGGAATGTTTGAAGGATAATAAAAAGCATTATTGATATTGGGTGTCTTAATTTAATAAAATTAATATTTATTACATTTGATAATGATATAATTATTATTTTGATCATTTCAGGGGTTAGTTTATTTAAAATATCGGTTTTGGGGACCGATGATGGAAGCTTTTCCACCTCTGAAGTTTTAAAAGTGGGGGCTGGACTTATTTCCGGTTTACAAGACCGGCGTTTTTTTTAAACTATTAAAACTAATGTTTATATTCTCTATTTTTACTTCTTTATTGATTTATTTTGCTGGTGTTTATGTTTTTTCTTCTAAACGTAACATTTATTAATGGTTCTTTTGAGATTAGAATATATTGTTCTTTCTTTATTTATATTAGTTATTGTTTTTCTTATTGAGTTTGATTATGATTATTTTTTTCCTGTTATTTTTTTAGTTTTTTCTGTTTGTGAGGGTGCTTTAGGTCTTTCTATTTTAGTTTCAATAATTCGTTCTCATGGTAATGATTTTTTTAATTCTTTTGGTTTATCTTTATGTTAAAGTATTTATTTATAACTATTTTTTTGATCCCTCTTTGTTTATTAAATAATTGTTGACGGTTGGTTCATTCTTTAATGTTTCTGTCGAGTTTTGTTTTTATAATTTGTGTTTATTCATATGCTGATTTGAATATAATTAGATATTATTTTGGTATTGATTATTTTTCTTTTAGTTTAATTTTACTTAGTTTTTGGATTTGTTCTTTAATAATCACTGCTAGAGGTTCAGTTTATTTAAGTTCATATCATACTAATTTTTTTGTTTTTATGGTTTTGATTTTAATAATTATGCTTTATTGTTCATTTGCTAGATTAAGTCTTCTTTCTTTTTATATTTTTTTTTGAGGCTAGATTAGTTCCTACTTTACTTTTAATTTTGGGTTGGGGTTATCAACCTGAGCGTTTGCAGGCTGGTGTTTATTTAATTTCTTATACTTTGGTTGCTAGATTACCTTTATTATTAGTTTTATTTAAGGTTTATGATTTTTCTAATACTTTATATTTTCCTTTATTGGTTGATTTTGGTTCTTATTATTTTATGTTTTATGTATTTATAATTTTGGCTTTTTTAGTTAAGATACCTATATTTTTGGTTCATTTATGACTTCCTAAGGCTCATGTAGAGGCCCCTATTTCAGGTAGAATAATTCTTGCTGGTGTTTTATTAAAGTTAGGTGGTTATGGTATTTTTCGTGTTATAAAGGTTATTTCTTATTTGGGTTTAAAGTTTAATTATTTTTGATTATCTTTAGGTTTATCTGGGGGTGTTATTGTAAGATTTATTTGTTTTCGTCAGGTTGATTTAAAGTCTTTAATTGCATATTCTTCTGTTGCTCATATAAGAATGGTTATTGGTGGATTGATGACTATGAATTGATGAGGTTGTGTAGGTTCTCTTTCTCTAATGGTTGGTCATGGTTTATGTTCTTCTGGTTTATTTTGTTCATCTAATATTCTTTATGAACGTTTAGGTAGACGAAGATTATTAATTAACAAGGGTATAATTAATTTGATGCCAAGAATGGCTTTATGATGATTTCTTTTAAGATCATCAAATATGGCTGCTCCTCCTTCTTTAAATTTGGTAGGTGAAATTAGATTATTAAATAGAATTATATCTTGATCTTCTTTTAGATTCTTTGCGTTGATTTTTTTATCTTTTTTTAGAGCTGTTTATACTTTGTATATATATTCTTATTCTCAGCATGGGAATTATTATTCTGGTGTTTATACTTGTTCTCTTGGTTATTTTCGTGAATATCATCTTTTACTTTTACATTGATTGCCTTTAAATATTCTCTGTTTAAAGGGTGAATATTTCTTTGTTTAGTTTGCTTAAGTATTTTAATTAAAAATATTGTTTTGTGGAATCAATGATATGAAGTTTTTCATCTTAGGCCGTGAATTTATTTTCTATTTGTTCTTTGAGTTTTTTTTCTTTGTTTATTTCGAGAACTACAATTTTTATTTTAGGTATTTATTATTTAATAATTGATTATAGAGTTTTTGTTGAGTGAGAGCTTTTCAATTTAAATGGTTCTATAGTTGTTATAACTTTAATTTTGGATTGAATATCTCTTATTTTTATATCTTTTGTTATATATATTTCTTCTTTGGTTATTTATTATAGAGAGGATTATATATCTGGTGAAAAGAATATAAATCGTTTTATTATTATTGTTTTAATATTTATTCTTTCTATAGGTTTTTTAATTATTAGTCCTAATTTAATTAGAATTTTATTGGGTTGAGATGGTTTAGGTTTAGTTTCTTATTGTTTACTTATTTATTATCAAAATGTAAAATCTTATAGTGCTGGTATATTAACTGCACTTTCTAATCGTATTGGTGATGTTTCTATTTTAATTTCTATTGCATGAATGTTAAATTTTGGTGGTTGAAATTATATTTATTATTATGATTTTATTTCTAATTCTTTTGAAATAAAGCTCATTACTATATTAATTGTTTTAGCAGCTATAACTAAGAGAGCTCAGATTCCTTTCTCTTCATGACTTCCTGCTGCTATAGCAGCTCCTACTCCTGTTTCTGCTTTAGTTCATTCTTCTACTCTTGTTACTGCTGGTGTTTATTTATTAATTCGTTTTAGACCAATATTGGATACTTATAATTGTGGTTGATTTTTACTTTTAATTGGTTGTATAACTATATTTATGGCTGGATTGGGTGCTAATTTTGAATTTGATTTGAAGAAGATTATTGCTCTTTCTACTTTAAGACAACTTGGTTTAATAATAAGAATTTTGGCTATGGGTTATCCAAAACTTGCATTTTTTCATTTATTGGCTCATGCTTTATTTAAGGCATTATTATTTATATGTGCAGGTTCAATAATTCATAATTTGAAGGATTCTCAGGATATTCGTTTTATAGGATCAATTGTTAATTTCATACCTTTAACTTCAGTTTGTTTTAATGTTTCTAGTTTATCTTTGTGTGGAATACCTTTTTTAGCGGGATTTTATTCGAAGGATTTAATTCTAGAGATGGTTTGTTTAAGATGAATTAATTGTTTAATTTTTTTCTTTATTTTTTTTCTACTGGTTTAACTGCTTCTTATTCTTTTCGTTTGTTTTATTATTCAATATCTGGTGATAATAATTTTTATTCTAGATTTTCTTTTGATGATAAGGGTTATTATATTTCATTTGGAATAATTGGTCTATTGTTTGTTGCTGTTTTTGGTGGTAGTCTTTTATCTTGATTAATTTTTCCTATTCCTCATGTGATTGCTTTACCTTATTATTTAAAGTTTTTAACTATTACAGTTGTTATTTTAGGTGCTTATTTAGGTTATCTTATTTCTAATTTTGATTTTTCTCATAATTTATTTTCTTTAAGTATACTTTCTTTGTTAGATTTGCTGGTTCTATATGAATTATACCTTTTCTTTCAACTAAGTTTATTAGATATATTCCTTTAAAAATAGGTTATTATTCATCTAAGTCATTTGATTATGGTTGAGGTGAATTACTTGGTGGTCAAGGTTTATATAGATTATTTATTTATTTAATTGGTTATATTCAAGGTTGATATGATTCTAATTTCAAGATTTATCTTTTAACTTTTATTTTTTGAATATTTATTTTGGTAATATTGTTTTTCGTTTACTTAAATAGCTTATAATTAGAGCGTGACACTGAAGATTTTAAGGAAGTATTTTTACTTTTAGGTATTTATAAATATAGATATATTATTTTTACAGTGAAAATGTAATGTTTTATTTAAACTATATAAATTTTAGAAATGTTAACGGAGTTTAACCGCTAATATAAAAAGTTAGCAGCTTTCATATTGGCTTTACATTTCCTTAATTGGAACTATTATAGTTCAATTATATTATTAACAGTAATATGCCTCTTTTTGGCTTCAATTAATAAGAATAAGGGTAGTACATACCAATCTTTCAGGTCGAAACTGACTGCAATATTTCGCTTCTTATTCTATTTAAGGTTGATTGATATTATCAATACTTTTTGAATGCAACCCAAATGTTATATTTAACTACAACCCTTTATTCTGCTCATTGTAATGCTCCTTGGTTTCATTCATGGTATAGTCCGCCTAATAGAACTAGAATAAAAAATATTGTTGATACTGTTCAGATTATAATGTCTGAAGTTTTAAAAATAATTACAATTGGTAGAATTAGTGCAATTTCTACATCAAAAATTAAAAAGATTACTGCGATTAGGAAGAATCGTAGTGAGAATGGTATTCGTGCTGATCTTTTTGGATCAAACCCACATTCAAATGGTGATCTTTTTTCTCGATCATTAATTAATTTTTTTGATAGTGTTGTTGCCAGGATTATAACAATTATTGGAATAATAAATCTAATGAAAACTCTTGTGGATAGAATTAGAATTGTTTTTCTTGATTTATATCAAGCTTTCTGATTGGAAGTCAAATGTACTATTTATACTAGAAAAACAATTATCTACCTTCATTTACTGCATTTTTATATTTTCTCCTTTCATCAATTAAGTTCAATATTTCTTCTGTTGCCCAAGGAGTTCTACTATCCCTCGTCTTTTTACCTACTTGATCCTCTGCTGCCTTCATTACTCCATCCCTCAGAGCTATCCATTCTTCTTCTACTGTACTTCTTTCCTCCATTCCTGTCAACTGTTCCCTTATGCTCTCCCTGAATCTTTGTACAACCTCTGGTTCTTTCAGTTTATCCAGGTCCCATCTCCAAGCAATGAAGCTCACATATTCAGAAACTGAGGCAAAAGCAAAATCCTGACTAGCTGTGAAGAATATCAGCAACATACTTCAAGACGACACAAGCAAAATACAAACTACGACCATTTTAGTGGGTCAACTGCACTCGATGAAGTTGTAGAAAATCAAACACATGGAGAACATTTTGAAATTCAGGTGATCATTGTATTAATTGACATTGTACTGTCCGCATTAGCTGAACGCATGAAAAAAAAATACTAATGTTTTTGGTATATTACGAGACCTTAAATCTCCCACAGCAGAAGAGATCTTGACAAGAACTTCTAATATCGTGAATGCTTACCCAGACGATTTAGAAGAGACGCCAGGTGACGAACTTATACAGTTCGCTGAGCTGCTCAAAACGGATATCGCTGCTGCCATTGACACTAAAAGGAAAGAAGCTCTGGAACTACAAATTTTTAATGTAAAATTCTTTAGGATCGAGGTTTCCACTGTAGAAATAGGCTTCTTACGCATTTACTTATCTTTAATGATCACCAGCTGCAGTGGAGAACGTTTGTTTTACAAGGTTTAAGAGAATTAGAAATGAATTATGAAATACGATCGGTCATTAACGTCTAAATGACCTCACTATAATGAACATTGAATACGATTTACTCAAAGACATTGATCTAACTTGTATTATTTCGAAATATGCTGAAATTAAATAGAGGAAAGTTTTTTTGTAACAATCTTCTTTTATTTTATATCCTAAACTATACGACCTAAACAAGCCAATGCCCCTGGTTAGAATTTGCTACGGGCCCCACGCTTGCTTAATCCGGCACTCCCAAGAGGTAGCACACAGCGACAGACTTTTATCCCCATTCGCTCTGCATAAATCATGCTAGATGATAGAACACTTTTCAGATATGCTAATTCACTCACTGTGTACTAAAATTAGATCGGACGTCAGTATAAGTTGTACTGACAGTAAACCTATTTTGTGGATTTCTGTACGAGTTACAGAATTAAGTTATGAAGTTTATCATACAGTAATCCACCTGAGGTGTTAAGGATCACAAGGGCCTAAAGCACATCACAGTAGATCGTGAAATTATAGCATTTACTCATGCTCCTGGAATCTGTTGATCTTATGGTGAATCAGGTTTATCAGTGCTGCAGGCCAACAAAGTGTATATGAAAATTCATGAAAAGCTGTATCACTGGTTTCTCTGATATTCACTTACATCTGGGAGCGAAGGCGGTGTGTTTTATGCCGTTATGAATCTCAGCGCCTCATCTGTATTCTAGCCAAGTGACCATGTTGGTAGAGACTACCACTTGAGTTTAATCATTTCCACAAAAGGCTCTTGCATAGAGAAACACCTCGATGCTGTTCTGTTTCTTTGACGTTTTCATAATCATTCACTTTGTTGACGTTCGTTGCATCTTTCCTCATTCGACACGTTTATGAGCTAACCAAGATCACGTAGTTAAGTTTTTTGAAAACGTGAACATTAAAAATGTGCATACGACTTGAAAGCTGAAGCAGTACCGGTAAGCAAACAAGCATTAGTTTCGGTGTTCCAGCTTCATTTACTGTCGATACAAATATGGTAGCAGTGGAATACAACTCATTACGAAAGCTTCCTTTTCACAACAAATCCTTCTCTTCTTCTTTACACGAAATGCATGAACAAAAACAGGTTACATTAACGAGGCCAAATGTGTCGTGTTACTAGATCAAATACACATTCAAGAGCAGAAAAATGTTAACAATTGTCTCCCTACATTATTTTAATCAAGCATTCACTGTAATTTTTAGTATTTAAAATAGTTGTCGCGTGAACACGACAGAAATAATGAGCAAGAAGCAGTCGTAGACAGTAGTCTGCTAATGGCTCTGAGCACTATGGGACTTAACATCTGAGGCCATCAGTCCCCTAGAACGTAGGACTACTTAAACCTAACTAACCTAAGGATATCACACACATCCATGCCCGAGGCAGAATTCGAACCTGCGACCGCAGCGGACGCGCGGTTCCAGACTAAAGCGCCTAGAACCGTTCGGTCACGGCGGACTGCAGTCAGCTAATGTTTTGGGCTATTTAAAGTGGCGGACGGCCGCGCCCACTTTGGTTTCAGAACAACGAACAGCGTAATTGTATGGTGCCATTTCTCTTCTTTTTTTTACCTCCGTGGCAACAACCCTAGCAGCGTACAACCCGACCACGTTATTACTGCATGTGGCCTACCATATCTGTTATATGACTCACGCGGCGACGTTACACAGTGGTGACTAAAGGAGAATGCTTCCTAATATGAATGCTGTCAGGACGATTGTATATTTACCATCAAGAGTTTTTTATCATTGTTATTTCAGTTCAGTACATCAGAGGCGGGCCGGCAGCGGACAAAAACCGCTATTCAGCCAAAGGTTACAAAAACAGTATTTAAAACATATAAAAGGTATCAATAACAGATGATTTAAAAAAATACATAGGTGGACAACAGTGACGATTTTTACATAAAAATTAGTGACAATAAACGAGGATTTGTAAAATACACATGGATGAAAATACTGACGGTTTTTAAAACTCTTATGACGATTTTATATTACTGTTGAAATATAGCCACAGTTGAACGTGAATGATCCCATCGTGTCAAGTGGTTTAGTGTGCCCTCTTTAAATACCGGGATAAAAATTCGATAAGTTGACGGAGACAGCCTCACTACCAGGTGCAGTAATACTGTGGCAGGCCAGTACACCTGGGAAACTGTCACACTAGCCGTACACCAGTGCCACTGCGACCATCAGTCACGTCCAGGAGAAAATGCCTGAATAGAAGAGATTTTAAAATGAAATTGGGCTCCCCTATGGCCAAAGCATTTTATTTCACCTCTGTCGTCTCCATTTTCAGTCAATATTGGTGTGTATACGTCCAAAATGAGAAACAAAAAAAAAACTGGCTCGGAAGCTGCCCAATGGTGAAACTTGTAAGTGATCCAGATCTATAGATACCTCTGTCGTCTCCCTTTTCAGTCAATATTGGTGCGTATACGTCCAAAATGAGAAACAAAGAAAAAACTGGCTCGGAAGCTGCCCAATGGTGAAACTTGTAAGTGATCCATATCTAAAGACTTTATTTGCTTTTTAATTAGGTGAAGATGCTATTTATTCTATGATATGCACAGACTACACAAATATTTTTGGATTTCTCAGTTAGTCATAAATTCAGTCATTGATTATTTCCACACTCATCGAGTTTGGACTACAATGTCATCGGCAACTGACCGGTATCTTCCATTACGGACAGTTATATTCCAACAATGATCATCCTTGTCATGCACGGCTGTACTTTCTTCATGGCTATCTGAAGATTCGGCACACTGATCTGCCAACAAAAGTGAGCGAGTTTGCTGTTCTATTGCAAGTTTCCGGGACGGTTCCAGCCACGGTAAGTCTGTCATATTTTTTTCTTCACAATCAACGTTTAGTCCACCGAAAACAGCATGTTCCTAGATGTTTGTATACAATGCGGTTGGGAGAAAATGGGACGGAATGGTATACTGATGAAGTCCGTTCCTCCCCGGTCGTCATTTATTCTTCATTTGACGAATTGTACCGCGTGGTTGCATCTCTCATTTGCAAATGTTACATCATTATGTACGGAAAAAGGAGATACAAAATTTGTCCGCGAAAAACACAGAACAGCTATTGAATAAGTAAACGACGACCCACGAAATGTATTAATACAGTTAGTCGTGCCTTTGAGTACTTTAAAACGATACGTAAAAAAAAGGGCACTCCCCTTTCAACAACTGACGAAACCTGCTGAAAATACAGCGTGTTTTCAATAAGGAGAGTTAGAACTTGCCAGGTATCTTAACGATATGCAAAAGTGACGTTTTGATGTGACTATGAAAGAACTGCTCGCCGAACGAAAAAGATGCCTGCATCCACTCCACAATGAAACGAATATAGCCGGAGAAACTGAGTTGTTGCATTTCTGGCTCGTCATTCTGACTTAAGTTTCAGGAAGCACTGCTAGCATAGGCAGTAAGGACGATGAAGTACAGCTTACTGATAAGATGTGTCTTCGAAGAAAGAAAACTTAAAAAAAAAGAAAGAAACCGTGTCTATTCCGCCCCGTGTACGGTTTCCGCTACACGATGAGTACTCCAGGATCACAAGGACCCTTCCAAGAAAATTTCTGTCAAATTTTCCACCTGCTTGGCTGAGTGGTAACGTGTTTGCCTACCATGCAGCGGTCCGAGTTCGATCTCCGGCCGGGATGGAGATTTTCTCCTCACGTGGGTTGGGTCCTGTGTTGTCGTCATCATCATCACCGACGCGCAAGTCGCCCAGCGTGGCGTAGCCTGAAAGAAGACTTGAAACCGGCGGCCGAGCCTGCCCGGATGGGGCCTCCCGGCCAACAATGCCACACGATCACTTTATTTCTGTCAAATTAATTAAACAACAATATCTCACAACTTCGAACGTCCGTCCTCTACTAGGACTCAATACTAATTTATATTGGTGGCAGAAGGCTATGTATGTGCGGTACTATATTTCTCAGCCTCCATTAATTATGGCTACTACTTTCAGGATGTCCGGCCCCGGTAACTGAGTGGTCAGAGTGACCAAATGTCAATCCTAAGGGCCGGGCTTCGATTCCCGGCTGGGTCGGAGATTTTCTCCGCTCAGGTACTGGGTGTTGCGTTGTCCTCATCATCATTATTTCATCCCCGTCGACCCAGAAGTCGCCGAAGTGACGTCAAATCGAAGTACTTGCATCTGGCGAACGGTCTACCCGACGGGAGGCCCTAGACACATTTTCAAGATGTGTTTTTGTGGTCCGTAGAGCTCTCAGTTCTACTCTATCCTGTGCAAGTCTCTTCATCTCCCAACAACTACTGCAACTTACAGCCTTCCTTATCTGCTTACTGTATTCATTTCTTGGTCTGTCTCTATAAAACACACCCACACACAGTATTAAATTGGTGATCCTTTCATGTCTCAGAATGTGTCCTGTCAACCAATACCTTCTTCTAGCCAGGTTGTGCCACAAATTCACAAATTTCTGTTCTCCCCAATTCTGTTCAGTACCTCTAGTTACGTGATCTACCCATCTAATCTTCAGCATTCTTCTGCACCATCACATTACAAAAGTTTCTATTCTCTTCTTGTCTAAACTGTTTATCATCCATGTTTCACTTCCATACACCGCTACACTTAATACAAATACTTTCAGAAAATACTTCGTAACAGGTAAACCTATATTCGGTGTTAGCAAATTTCTTTTCATCAGAGATGCTTTTTTTGCCTTTGCCAGTCTACATTTTATATCCTCTCTACTTCGGACAACATCAGGTATTCTAATCTCATCTACTGTTTTAAGTGTCTCATTTCCTAATGTAGTTCCCTCAGTATAACTTGATTTAATTCGACTACGTTCCATTATCCTTGTTGTGCTTTTGTTGTTATTCATGTCATGTTCTCCTTTCAAGACACTGTCCATTTCCTTCAGCTCCTCTTCCAGGTTCTTTGACGTTGAACTTTAATTTATACTCCAAATCTTCCTTTTGTTTCCTTTACTGTTTGCTCAATGTTCCTACAACATTGGTGATAGGCTATAACCCTGTCTCACTCCCTTCTCAATCACTGCTTCACTTTCGTGTCGCTCTACTCTTGTAACTGCCGTCTGGATACTGAACAAGTTGTAAATAGCCTTTGGCCCCATGTATTTTACCCCTGCTATATCCAGAATTTTAAAGAGAATGTTCCAATCAATGCTCTCAAAAGCATTTTCTACAAGTCTACAAATTCTAGGAAGGTAGTTTTCCCTTTTCTAACCTATCCTGCAAGATAAGTCGTAAGGTCACCATTGCCACACGTGTTCCTAAGTTTTTCCGGAATCCAGGCCGATCTTTCCAAAGGTCGGCTTCTACCAGTTTTTCCATTCTTCTGTGAAAAATTCGTCTTAACCACGACTCATTAAACTTATAGTTCGGTAATACACACACCTTTCAACACCTGCTTTCTTCGGAATGGATTAATTACATTCTTCTTGAAGTGTGAGGGTAATTCATCTGTCTCATCTATTTTGCTCACCAAATGTAAGAATTTTGTCATGGTGTGCTCTCCCAAGGCTTTCAGTAGTTCTGACGGAATGCCGTCTGCACTCGACTTGGGTCTTTCAGTGCTCTGTCAAATCCTTCTCGCAGTATCATGTCTCCCATCTCATCTTCATCTACGTCCTCTTCCATTTCCGTAACACTGCCTTCAACTTCATCTCCTTCTTATATAGGCTCTATATACTCCTTGCTGTGCCAAACCAATTCACGCTTGCAGTAACGGAAACAAATAAAGATACGGACCTAAAACTGTACTGTAATCTAGATTGGCACCGATCGTTGTCATACATTAGAGGCGTTACTGAAACATTGCTTCCTCATTTTCTGTATACAGTAGAGGTCGCTGGAATAGGAACCTTTCCTTTCAAACGGTGTAGCGTCAATAAGACCAGGCCCTTTGGCTTTCTCTGACCCCCGTTTCTGTAAATAACTCCAGGCAATAAATCTGTTCCTATGTTCATTTTACGGGAAGGGAAAGCAATCTATAGATGCTTATCAGGCTAAAGTCGCACGAAAACACTCCTTGGCGAGAATTTAGCGGCCCACTATCGTTACACTCTCAGTTACCGATGTCTGTGGATACTTCTAGGTTGCAAAGTTATCGTTTGTGTTTCGCTGTAAAATATTTCGTGGAAGTTTGCCGAAAGCATGTTTCATTGATGTACACTGCCTGACAGAAAATGTGAAGCATCCGGAAGACGTGCCTGGAACTCACTGTAACTTCGTACACGTACACACCATGAGCGGATACCGTGCGCACGGCGAAACGATTTAAAACTGAAATTCTATGTCAGCTAAAACACAGTACACTAGTGTTGTTTGTGTTCAGTGTCGTTGCAAGGTGTGGTGCACAGAACCAAGATTTTTTCTCTATTCTTTGCCTACTTCACTGTCGAGAAACTATCCACCCCGACATGTCGAAACCTGTCCTGATTATTTTTATATTGGAAAAATACACCGAAAGAAACACAATGTAAAAATTTTTAGCTGCTAAGACTCATTGGAAGTATTTGAAAAAATGTTGGAAACAGCCAGATATGTATCCCGTCTGGTGGCTGAGGCAGACCGCGCATGCGCAACACGGTGGATGCATAGCTAGCTTGACGGCAAAATGGACGATGAACAGGTAACATGGTAGAACGTGATCGTAATTTGTAAAGTGAATTTCAGTTTTCTTCGGTAGTTTCTCTGACGCAGTTCTTCGTAGTTATTATTCATTTGAATTTGCGACTCATTTAATAAACATAATAATTAGCAGTGGCCTCTGCGAAATCGTTAAGTGTTAACAGTTGGTGTAAAACTGAATTAATTTTCTTCGTATATGCAAGCTAACATCATTTGTTTTTGTGCAGGTTCGAGAGTTTCACAGAATTGTGGAATACAGTTAATGTTTTCAACAATGCAAAGATTAAATTTGAAGACCTACATGTATGTTATTTATTAGATAATTTCTTAGACATTCATTTTAATGATATCAACGTTTCGTTATAAATTATAGAAAGACCAGAAGAGGCCGGAAGTAACTGACACTTCCTTGAGTTATGGTAAGATCGATGATTGTCGTCCTAATTCAAGTACACAACAGAAACACAGTACCTTCCTATCCCGAAGAAAAAAAATACGGTAATAGCTGTAAAGACTAATTTTTTTGGTTAAAAGAAGTAGGAAGAAAACGCTGAAAGTTAAGCAATGTGTAAAACCTGCTCCGTTTCGTAAAATCTGAATATGAACTGTATAAATTGGGAAAATATTCACGTCACCATTACCGACAGAAACCTATGTTCGTGAGCTCTATGAACTGCAAGTGAGATTAATGTTATGTTACTGATTTCCCAGTTTCTTCGGCCTAGGTAAGCAGATTCAGTGAGCTAGACAGAAAATGAAGTCGCAAAACTACGACGTCTTCTTCAAGTAAACATGTAGAGGAGATGTGATTGATAGGTAATGCAATGGAGAAACTCGCAGCTGACGGAAAGACGAGGATTCTTTCTATCACCTATGCTGCGCATAAAGCCAAACAATCGTGAAAGAACTGCGTGTAAACAGCACTTCATTATTTCGAGTGAAAGAAAGACAGATTCTTGTGCAGTCCATGAGTGTTATAACACATTCGTATACAACAGTGTCAGTGATAAGAATCAGCGGATAACTGCTTTTGAAGCTTTAGTTGTAATAGGCTTGTAATCAACGAAGCAAAAACTGGAATAATGGAAGAGAATAATTTTCCATATTACACCAGAAAGGTCTTCTTACCTGTTATGTGAAGTAATTCGTTGCTTCTATTGGAGTCTTGTTCTGGACGTAGCACACATCTATCTTTAGGAGGACAACGAAAATATTCAACTTCTCGATGAGGAAACTTTTTCTACACAACAGCACTTTTCAGAAAACTATACGACAATATAATATCTGACAGCTCTTTTTCATCTCAGGTTTATAACCGGAAAAATTTAGCCGCTTGTGCGTCACCAGGTTCTATGAATTTCATCAAGTACCCGTGGCACGCAGCTCAGTATGCAGAATAACGGCCACAATCTTTCCTTACGGCATCCCTATTCTGTCTTAATAAAACTGGTTATTACTGTGTCATGCTTGAATGCATTACTTTTTCCTCTCCCATGTATGCCTGGCGTAAAAAAAAAGTTTATTTTCGTCATCCACTAGACACTTCGCATTTTTGTGAAGATTACTGAAAATAATCAAAGAATTGTTTCATTGTTAGTAAATATATATTATTCAAAAATTGTCGTAAGAGCCGTACTACAGAAATTTTCATAAAATGCTCCATGTCAATATATTAAAATTCTGATCGATGGAAATCGTCTGTAACTTAACATCATACCTAGGTTGACAAATTTCTAAGAGAAAAAAACCGGCGTACATGTATTTATACTTTACTTCGGTACTGCCTTTATTGTCAGTAACGATGAAATTTTGAAACAGGTGATAGACCTATGACGATTACACAGGTTGAAAAAGAATATATCTTCATTTTGTGAATTGGAAAGGAAAATGTAAGTACATGAAACATAAATAAAATTCCTTTCTGAAGAAATAGAAAAGACTGACTCGTACTTTTTATTATAATAGCTTGGATCATTTCCTGCAATTTAGGTCACTTATTATTTTAAATAGCTACATTCCGTTAATCCTAAAAACTATCCAATATTACTAATCAGTAATCAGATACAAGTTATACATTTCATCCTAAGATTTAATTAACAGGAACTTGAATTCAGCACCAGTTAACTGACATAATTCTTTTAAGACATTGGTTCCAACAGTAAACGTTTCAAACCATTTGTAAATTTGAACATAATTACCTCAGTATCAACTGGCAGACCATCTACTGCTGACTGAAAACTACTGTGCAGAACTTGAGCACCACAGCCGGCACCCACAAGTGATTTATTTAATTTTACTTGAAATTTCTGTTTGACATTCTGTGTTACATTCACTTCTAAGTCAGAACAGGTGTCAATTGTTCCAAAAATCGGCAGACTTGAAATTTTTTGACTGTTTGACTGAAATCTGCCAACGATGCTCTGTCATTTTGTTTGACTGTAAACTGTTAGGGAAAGCGTGTATTAACAACAGACGATATTCAGTGGCACCGCTAGCACATGAAGCGTCACTCACACTCTCCGCAAATTTAACTCCCATATGGCACCAGTCCAATGGCGGCTCCTGAGTATACATTCTGCGTGTTCAGAAATTTCTAGATTCAGATAAATCTGAGAGTACGGAATTAATAGCAGCTGCGGACACTGCGAATAATAAGAACAACCTTAATAACAATAAGATGCATAACTTACGTGACAAAAGAAAGAATTGTTTTTGTGGAATTTTGTTGTTTTGTACATAATTAAGTACAGTTTAAGGGAACAATGCAAGAATGTATAAGCTTTCGCAACTCTCCATTTTGCATTTTTGTGTAATTCGGAGTTTTCGTGCTTTTCCATTTTTTTGGACAGTTGTAGAAGATCCCCAAAACATGTATTAGTTCACGCATTTATTTCCAGGCTATAAATCAGATACTGTTACGCTGCGTACATACAACAACTTGTGCTAACTGTACTCTTCCTTGTTAAATGTTTGTTTATGATCATGCTTATTTAATTTCGTCACCCTCTCAATCGGAGGATCTGTTGTCGGAGGCTCTAGTTCCTTTGCAGCTAACGTTTCCTAGTTATTAACTTTTCTGCCCCCGGAATGAGATTTTCACTGTGCAGCGGAGTGTGTGCTGATATGAAACTTCCTGGCAGATTAAAACTGTATGCTTGACCGAGACTCGAACTCGGGACCTATACTTCATGGGCACAGTTTCTGTACGGGCTCCTCTACCTAAGCACGACTCACGACTCATCGTCACAACTTTACTTTTCTGTTAGCAATTAGAATAGATTCAGCATAATTCATGTTTACACTGCACACGGAAGTCGATTCCCATACAGTAAACAACCAACTCCAAACACAAAAGAGCCGCTTGTGGAAATGATTAAAATCAAGTAGTAATGTTTACCAACATGGTCACTTGGCTAGAATACAGATGAGGCGCCGAGATTCATAACAGCATAAAGCTCACCACCGTCGATGCCACATTTAAGTGAGTACCGGAGAAATCAGTGATACATCTTTTCTGTGAATTTTCATATATTTAATGTGGGCCTACAGTACAGATTAACCTGATTCACCATAAAATCAACAGATTTCAGAAGTATAAAGACATGGCACAGTTTCAAAATCAACGGTGATGTACTTTAGTCTCTTAAGATCCTTAGTGTCAAATAGATTACTGCATGATAAAATCCATAACATAAGGTGCTATAATTTATTCTGAAGTCCACAAAATTGGTTTAATGTCAGTATAACTTTAACATGTACTGTCGTTTGATCTAATTTTACAACAGTGTGTACTGAAGTAATTTGCATATCTGAGGAGTGTGCTATCGTCCAGCAGGATTTTCACCGAGCGAACGTCGATGAAAGTCTGCCGCAGTGGGCTACCTCGTGGTGACGATGAGGTAGACTTCCGCTAGAATGGCAAGGACCAGCTGTTCACGTCGTGAGCCTCGAACGTTGTTTATGAAATCAGTATGTATTTGGCCCATAAGGCAATTACGTGACGCGAGTTGCATATGCGCAGAAGCTCCTTAAAATGTGCACAACTGGAGGTGTGTTCGCGACCCTGATGCCAAATTTCATGGAGTCTACAGATGAAGTAGTTAGGTAGATTTAAGTGCCGTATCTTTCAGATTGCACAATGTAATGTTACCTTTCACAGCATTAAAAAAACCAATAAATCCGCAAGTTGCCGAAAATTAGGAAGTTCACATGCTCTCATGCTCTTACACAGCAACTGCCACTGCTTCAGTCTCTTTAGGAGAAAGAATGATGTTACTTTATACCCTCTTTGTCTTAGGGTTTTAGTTGTCCCATGAGTCATACAGAGGAAGGTCAGCAAGTTAGGGGGGGGGGAAATAAGTAATACCTATAATTTTCACCAAATCCTTTATCCTTTCTTTAGACATAAGACGAGTTCAGCCAAATGTGGTATATTTTGTCAAAATACGTAATTCTTTGACGTTCTACTTCTAGAAAATTTGTTTTTCTTAAATTTTTAACTAAATAAGAATTGTTATTGCATACATTTTGTTTCTCGATTAAAAACCGGGACATTTATGTGTGTGTGTGTGTGTGTGTGTGTGTGTGTGTGTGTGTGTGTGTCCCTTTCCCATGAACAATGGACTTTGCCGTTGGTGGGGAAGCTTTTGTGTCTGAACGATACAGATAGCCGTGCCGTAGGTGCAACCACAACGGAGGGGGATCTGTTGAGAGGCCAGACAAACGTGTGGTTCCTGAAGAGAGGCAGCAGCCTTTTTAATAGTTGCAGGGACAACATTCTGGATGATTGACTGATCTGGCCTAGTAACACTAACCAAAACGGCCTAGCTGTGCTGGTACTGCAAACGGCTGAAAGCAAGGGGAAACTACAGCCGTAATTTTTACCGAGAGCATGTAGCTTTACTGTATGATTAAATGATGATGGCGTCCTCTTGGGTAAAATATTCCGGAGGTAAAATAGTCCCCCATTCGGATCTGCGGGTGGGGACTACTGAAGAGGACGTTGTTATCAGGAGAAAGAGTACTGGCGTTCTAAGGATTGGAGAGTGGATTGTCAGATCCCTTAATCGGGTAGGTAGGTTAGAAAATTTAAAAAGGGAAATGGATAGGTTAAAGTTAGAAATAGTGGCAGGAGGAACAAGACTTTTGGTAAGGTGAATACAGGGTTATAAATACAAAATCAAATAGGGGTAATGCAGGAGTAGGTTTAATAATGAATAAAAAAAATAGGAGTGCGGGTCAGCTACTACAAACAGCATAGTGAGCACATTATTGTGGCCAAGATCGATACGAAGCCCACGCCTACCACTGTAGTACAAGTTTATATGCCAACTAGCTCTGCAGATGACGAAGAAATTGATGAAATATATGATGAGATAAAAGAAATTATTCAGGTAGTGAAGGGAGACGAAAATTTAATAGTCTGGTATTCGATAGTAGGAAAAGGGAGAGAAGGAAACATAATAGGTGAATATGGATTGGGGCTATGAAATCAAAGAGTAGGCCGCCTGGTAGAGCTTTGCACGAGCATAACTTAATCATAGCTAACACTTGGTTCAAGAATTATGAAAGCAGGTTACATACATGGAAGAAGCCTGGAGATAATAGAAGGTATCAGACAGATTGTATAATCGTAAGACAGAGCTTTAGGAACCAGGTTTTAAATTGTAAGATATTTCCAGGGGCAGATGTGGACTCTGACCACAATCTATTGGTTATGAATTGTAGATTAAAACTGAAGAAACTGCAAAAAGGGGGGAATTTAAGAAGATGGGACCTGGATAAACTGAAAGAACCCGAGGTTGTACAGAGTTTCAGGGAGAGCATAAGGGAACAATTGACAGGATTGGGGGAAAGAAATACAGTAGAAGAAGAATGAGTAGCTTTGAGGGATGAAATAGTGAAGGCAGCAGGGGTCAAGTAGGTAAAAAGACGAGGGCTAGTTAAAAACCTTGGGTAACAGAAGAAATACAGAATTTAGTTGATCAAAGGAGAAAATATAAAAATGCAGTAAATGAAGCAGGAGAAAAGGATTACAAACGTCTCAAAAATGGATCGACAGGAAGTTCAAAATGGCTAAGGTGGGATGGCTAGAGGATAAATGTAAGGATGTAGAGGCTTATCTCACTAGGGGTAACATAGATAGTGCCTTCAGGAAAATTAAAGAGCCCTTTGGAGAAAAGAGAACCACTTGTATGAATATCAAGAGCTCAGATGGAAACCCAGTTCTAAGCAAAGAAGGGAAAGCAGAAAGGTGGAAGGAGTATATAGAGGGTGTATACAAGTGCGATGTTCTTGAGGACAGTATTATAGAAATGGAAGAGAATGTAGACGGAGATGAAATGGGAGATTTAATAGTGTGTGAAGAGTTTGACAGGATACTGAAAAACGTAAGTCGAAACAAGGCCCCGGGAGTAGACAATATTCCATTAGAACTACTGATGGCCTTGGGAGAGCCAGTCCTGACAATACTCTACCATCTGGTAAGCAAGATGTATGAGACAGGCAAAATACCCTCAGACTTCAAGAAGGATATAATAATTCCAATCCCAAAGTAAGCAGGTGTTGACAGATGTGAAAATTATCGAACTATCAGTTTCATAAGTCACAGCTGCAAAATACTAACATGAATTCTTTACAGATGAACGGGAAAACTGGTAGAAGCCGAACTCGGGGAAGATCATTTTGGATTCTGTAGAAATGTTGGAACACGTGAGGCAATACTGAACCTACGACTTATCTTAGAAGAAAGATTAAGGAAAGGCAAACCTACGCTCTTTACATTAGTAGACTTAGAGAAAGTTTTTGACAATGTTGACTGGAAATACATCTTTCAAATTCTAAAGGTGGCAGGGGTAAAATGCAGGGAGCCACCCGGCCGGTGTGGCCGAGCGGTTCTAGGCGCTACAGTCTGGAACCGCGCGGCCACTACGGTCGCAGGTTCGAATCCTGCTTCGGGAATGGTCGTGTCTTAGTTAAGTTTTAGTAGTTCTAAGTTCTAGGGGACTGATGACCTCAGAAGTCAAGTCCCTTAGTGCTCAGAGCCATTTTGAATAGGGAGCGAAATGCTATTTACAATTTGTACAGAAACCAGATGGCAGTTATAAGAGACGAGCGGTGTGAAAGGGAAGCAGTGGTTACAAAGGGAGTGAAACAGGGTTGTAGCCTCTCCCCGATGTTATTCAATCTGTATATTGAGCAAGCAGTATAGGAACAGAAGAAAAGTTCGGAGTAGGTATTAATATCCATGGAGGAGAAATAAAAACTTTGAGGTTCGTCGATGACATTGTAATTCTGTCAGAGACAGCAAAGGACATGGAAGTGCAGTTGAACGCAATGGACAGTGTCTTGAAAGGAGGGTATACGATGAACATCAACAAAAGGAAAACGAGGATAATGGAATGTGGTCGAATTAAGTCGGATGATGCTAAGAGAATTAGATTAGGAAATGAGACACTTAAAGTAATGAACGAGTTTTGGTATTTAAGGAGCAAAATAACTGATGATGGTCGAAGTTGAGAGGATATAAAACGCAGACTGGCAATGGCAATTAAAGCTTTTCTGAAAAGGAAAAATTTGTTAATATCGAGTATAGACTTAAATGTCAGGAAGTCGTTTCTGAAAATATTTGTGTGGAGTGTATCCTTGTATGGAGTTGAAACATGGACGATAATTAGTTTGGACTAGAAGAGGATAGAAGCTTTCGAAATGTGGCGCTTCAAAAGAATGCTGAAGGTTAGATGGGTAGATCACATAACTAATGAGAAGGTATTGAATAGAATTGGTAAGGAGTTTGTGGCACAACTTGACTAGAAGAAGGGATCGGTTGCTAGGGCATGTTCTGAGGCATCAATGGGTCACCAATTTAGTATTGGAGGGTAGCGTGGACTGTAAGACCAAGAGATGAATATACCAAGCAGATTAAGAAGGATGTAGGGTGCAGTAGGTACTGGGAGATGAAGAAGCTTGCACAGGATAGAGTAGCATGGAGTGCTGCATCAAACCAGTCTCAGGACTGAAGACCACAAGAACAACAACGATTTTCTAGGAGCCTGGAGACGTTTATGTGAAAACTGGATTGTCGCAGCGGAACTGGGACGTGAGGTCACCTGTGTGACAACTACACGCCCAATAGTTTAGCTGAGGATACGAACTGCAAGTTACTCAAAAAGCTCATGATTTGAGACATTTCTGGTATGGTTTAAGTGCTCAAAGTTCGTGTGTTGTGAACTTTGGACTTCACGACACGCGGTGCTACGTTCTCTTGCCATGGCTGCGTCTGGTTAATTCACCGTTTCGAGCGCAAGGCAAGAATTGCTCTATAAACCGCTGTTCTTCATGAGACAAAAATGAATAACTTTAACATTAAAAAATATTTGCAATGTGCCTCAGCAAGTAAAATTTAACAGTGCATTCCTTTCTGTGTATTCTTCCTGTACGAAGGATTTCATGTTAGGTTTCAACATGTTGGATTGGATTATTCCAGCGTCAGTTCATGCGTGCTCTTACTTGTTGAAGTGAGTGAGTTTGTTGGTTGGTTGTTTAGGTGAAGGAGACCAGACATCGAGGTCATCGGTCTCATAGGATTAGGGAAGGACGGGGAAGGAAGTCGGCCGTGCCCTTTGAAAGGAACCATCCCGGCATTTGCCTGAAGTGATTTAGGGAAATCACGGAAAACCTAAATCAGGATAGCCGGGTAAGTGAGTTTTTGTCGTTGCTCTTTGTTTTTCGGTTGTGTCGAGTTTGTTTATTCTGTTCGATACAGTGGTGAATCTAATTGGGGGGAGCCGGAGGCTGCAGCGATCCAAGCTACTGCTGTTTTTTCTTAATCTAAAAAAGAAAAAAATATAACATAGCTTTAATACTTAAAAGTCTCGAATAAGTTTGTAATGGATTAAGGAAATATCATTTACTCTAAAGAATGTTGGGAGCGCTTGGCACGGTGACACAAAATTTCTGTGAGCTCAGCAGTGGGAGGGGTAGAAGTACTGGCAGGCGCATGGACAGTTGCAGGGGCTGCGTCGCCAGTGTAACTGCTAAAGGCGTCTGCCTGTGAGTATTTTTATCTTTCATTTTTACGCTGCAGCTTAAGTAAACCTACACTCAACCGGATGGCGGGCTTGAACACTGCAGAACTTTACTAGGCATGGTGGGGTGTCCTAGATTTCCTCCCACCTTTGGACAGATTTACGGAGGGGTCAAGCAGAAGGCACTTCTCACGATGTCAGGAATCGTCTGGAAGAGCTCGTGGTGCTAAGAAAACATGATTATTCCGTTTATTGTGACATTACAAAGGGTGGTGCACTGTTGGCGGCAGTTGCGTCCAGCACTAGTCACGGACAGACTCTCGCTGTCGGACGCTGTGCCAGTCCTTGCGCCTGCGTCCTAGCGAGACGTCGTTCCTTTTGCGTCGATACGGATGCTTAGCCCAGCATGGTACAGCTACGGCCGAGAGAGTGTACTCGATCCCACTCCGTGCCTCTTCTTCCCCGCACCACCCCATCAAGGGCGTGCTGTAGGCGGCAGGCGTTGTACCCAGTACTGCCAGCCTGGTAGGCCCTAAACGCGGATGCGCTTAGGCGTACATGACGGTGGTCCGCCAGAAACCCTGGTCGTCGTCTTCCGTCCCAGACTCATAGTACAACACCTGGTACTGCACTGCTGCTGGCAGCTCATCAGCTCTCCCATTAGTAGTGGCTGGAGTGACACAGCATGTAGTCCGTCAGTGGAGTTCAGCTGTGCGCACTCCACGGCTGGCTGGTACTGCGCTGTTTGATCTGTGACAATACTTACTAAAACAATGTGGTCACGGAACGGAATGTCGTCGACACAGACTCAATCTTTCCCATTGATCTAAACCGTTCTCTCCACTTGGAGTTGGGGCTCCAGTATTTAAAGTGCTCTCCGTAGTTCTGTGACGTGCTGTTTACTAGCGGTGACTGCATGTGCTCTCGTTATTTTGCTACTCTTGCTTTAGTTCTCTCTTAGCAGCTAGTAGAAATTGGTCTATGGGTGTTTTCCCCAGTCGTCTCTATTGCTTCTTACGGCATCACGCCGCGCGAAAGAGCGTGCGTGTTATTTTGCTTAGTCGCTGTCCTTTTCTGCTTTCCTCGCTGCGTGTGCTCTCTCTCTCACACACACAGCAACTGCAGAGTTGCAGACTGTGCTGCCCGTATGTCTTCTATCATCGTGCTTCCTAGTCCGCCGCTAATCGTGGCGTAATCAGCCTGTCTTACGTCAAGGTGGTTGAAGTCCGTTAAAAATTTTATAACTTGTAACCTCTATTACTCTGTGCCATAACAGATTTATACAGCCATACAGAGGGAACCCACATTTTAACGTGTACTCCGGCAGACGGTGCAACTTGGCGTTTTCGTCGTTGTTACACCTGTTATGCAGTCTGAAAGTTAAACCACTGAGCCACCAATAATGATCATCTCTGATTACCACTACTCCCTGCACTTCTTTCCTCTTTGCGGTCATTGCAGTTATTATTGCGATGTGTAACGAGTCTTATTGGTTTATCTGCTTAATTTACTGGTGATAAATATTTTTTGTTAATTATAACAAAAGAAGACAATTATAATCAGTTGTCATGTCTGTCAACATAAACCTATTTCATCTTTTCGATCCAAAATAAGTCTCAGGTGTCAATGAGACTTTAGCTGGAGACTTGTAACACCCAAAATGCACATAAAATACCTTCTGCACCATCCAAAATTTTTCGCTCGTTGATAAATTTTACTGTACTTCTGGTTCAAAATCTGTAAGCTTCAGAACAGAAACTATATTTAATATGTAACTGAAAGTGTACTTATTTCTGACTGTATATTATTGATTGTAGTTATAACGAAAATATTGTAAATTGCTGGGTAATAGCGAAGGGACCTTTATTTAAATATACGTCCATAACAACGACCAAATGCCAGTAGAAGTGACGTTTATTTTTGCGTATGGAGAATCTTTGTCGCGTCGCGTGCAGAGAGGAAGCAGAGTAGCCGAGTCCTGAAAGAGTCCGGAAGTGTTTGTCGGGCGCTCCCGCAGACGCACTGTGCAGCTACAATCGCGCCAGTGTAGGCGCACCGAAGTCGTCAACCCGAGATTATTGTGAGTGCGTGAAAAAATTATAAACTTCTATAGGCATCACCCAGAGGTATTTCTTCCACAATGTATGGGTAACTCGAATAATTACCTGCAATAGTGGAAACCTGTAGGGCACCTGTGTTGTCATTGTCCTCAGACATTATTACAAAGCAAGGTCCCTTTCCTTTCCTGGCAACCACAGAGTGTCGTAAAATAATGAAGACTGGTCAACTATTTTGAAAGTTGTGTGTGTTTACTAATGACCAGTTTCAGCCCAAATTTTCTGCCTCAGTAACTGTTCATTCTTGTATTGCAAAACAGAGGCTTAAATAATTTGCAACTCTGAGCATTAACTTCATTCATTTAAAGTAACGTAAAATTTCAGTGGCATAACCAAAGATATAGCACAAATTAAGAGAGCACTGTAACATTTATTTTGTATTTAGCTTAGCGAGTGACTTCTGCTGGCTCGGTATGTAGTTTATAGTTGTTATATTAAAAGTAAAGTCAGTTGCTCATTTGCTTAAAGGTAATTTAATTCAATCTTTCAATAATCAAAAGTAAATTGGTTGCCAATTTTTAAATTTTGCATTACGTTCCACTGAGGTTGCTGAAAGTAACTTTCTTTTACATAACAAAGCTTTAGATGCATTTATTTAACCAGGTTCAAAAATGGCTCTGAGCACTATGGGACTTAACTTCTGAGGTCGTCAGCCCCGTAGGATTTAGATCTACTTAAACCTAAGGACATCACACACATCCATGACCGAGGCAGGATTCGAAGCTGCGACCTAGCGATTTAACCAGGAACTCCATTTACCTTTAGTTCCAAAATTTAATATTTCAGAATAAGTAACTGCAATCTCAGTGCGTTCTGTTTCATTTAGTTTCTCGTGAGCTGTTGTATTGTGGAAAAGCGTGACAACCTTTCGCTGCCACGCCAGTGATTATTTGCTTACATTTCTTTCCCATTACCTTTCTTACGATTCTGGAGATTCATTGCCCTAGCTGGCTGGTGACCGTTTAATTATAGTCTTTTTAGATAATTCCTGTTTTATTTGTATTATCAGTAAATTTTGTAGTAAATAATACGTGGTACTCTTTTCTCCCCTGTGTGATTCGTCGGCCACTGCAGTATATTCCACCAATTTTAAAATTATCATCAATATTTAGATTAAGTTTAGAATAGATTCTTCCTTCAGAATGGACAGTTGTACACTTTCCTCTCCTTCGGTAACGACAGCTTTAATCACTGTAAATTTCATTAGGTGTATGCGATCACGGTCAGTTATATCGGAATCCAGTAGGTCGATTAGGGAGGGGGAGGTTACAGACTGACTGTGGGATTTATTTTAGCAGTCTTCATTTACCCAAATTTAGACTTCCACAGCAGAATCAGTGACCTTTAACACCATTCAACATTCCGTTTTACATAATCATACTTACTCGCTGTGGTAATATATGATGAATCTCAGGTACACGGAATTCTATCTCTCCACGGAAAACAGGGAAGTTTGACAGGTAAAAGCAATTTCTAATTCAAGGTGCATTTCCACGCTTACTGTGCCCATTAGTGGCGCTGAGTTATGACGAAACCACTGTTCCTAGCCGTGTGGCGGGTCCACAGTACTCAGTGAGTGAGCGCCACATGGCGGCGAGTGAAGCCGCGTGCTGCGCAGTGTGGAAACAGCTGACCGCGTGAGTACTTCCGTGTATGCGTGCGAAGCGTGTGACGGATAGTGAGAGCTACTCATGCAGTTTCGCCGCGTGGGGACTGTTTCCTAGTGCACGCTAATGTTGTGTATAGTTCATCAAACACTGTCAGTATCTGATCGGCAAATATCGTCAAACCTAAATATTTGACGTCAAGCGTTCAGTACGTATTGGCAATACTGAGAAAATTTTGAGGGCCATCAGTACTGTTCGTCAACGTTTCTAGTATTGAAAATATACGAACACGCTCCCTTGGTCTCTGTCAGAGACAGAGGAACCAAAGCAAAGCCTTCAGTTTCCACACAGTACTTTAATTAGACTAAAGTACACAAAATTTTACAAACGTCTTTACAGACACACAAATTAAATGTCTCGTGAAATTCAAGAAGACTGCCCATTGACGTCGGGCATATATAGGCAAAACCTTGCTTTTCAACTCCTTGTCTAAGAAAACGTATTTAAGAAACATGTGGGCTATACCACTGCAGAGATTTACTGCTTCAAACACATGGGTATCTAATTTTATTCGGCACCATCCTGCCATTTCATTAATGTGCGTCAGTTAATCTGAAGCTTCTGTACAATTAGGCATGTATCTGGAATTTTGGCGTTTTCTCATTACTTCATGTTGTTGTTGTCGTTGTCTTCAATCCTGAGACTGGTTTCATGCAGCTCTCCATGATACTCTATCCTGTGCAAGCTTCTTCATTTCCCAGTAGTTACTGCAACCTCCACTTTCTGAATCTGCTTAGTGTTTTCATTTTTACCCTCCACGCTGGCCTCCAAGGCTACATTTGTGATTCCTTGATGCCTCGGAACATGTCCTACCAACCGGACCCTTCTTCTTGTCAAGTTGTATCACAAACTCCTCTTCTCCCCAATTCTATTCAATACCTCCTCATTAGTTATGTGATCTACCCATCTAATCTTCAGCATTCTTCTGTAGCACCACATTTCGAAAGCTTCTATTCTCCTCTTGTCCAAACCATTTATCGTCCATGTTTCACTTCCATACATGGCCACACTCCATACAAATACTTTCAGAAACGACTTCCTGACACTTAAATCTATGCTCGATGTTAGCAAATTTCCCTTCTTCATATCTTCATGTAAAAGATGTTTAACAATGTTGCCGACTGTGACGCATAAAATGTGTTCGCTGCACAAAAACTGTTATGTGTGTTGCGCATTGAAAATGATGCACGGGAGGTTAGAAGATACTGTATGTAATAGAGAATCTTGGCTAAAGCATATATGTCAAAAGCAGTTATAAATATTTTCACTCTCGTCATTACAGGGAAACGAGCGTAGAAGTTCCATGGTGTAAGACGTTTCTGTTTTGTATGTTTCAGTTACGGCTCTAAAATTTTCGTAAACTGATGATAGTTTAAGAGAGAATACGCCTTGCGATGCCCAGCTTCTCAATAACGACAGAATCGATCCATTGCTGGCAAACGCATTGGTGCAACGTTCTTTGCAGCAATCGCGGATGAGTGATTATTGTGAAGGACATGCCTATTAATCTTGTGAGACAGCGTTATCAGCACCTGACAGAGTTTTATAGGGGTCGCATGGTTAAAGTCCGTGTGGCCTGCTGGTCATATCCAGATTTGTGGAGCACTGAAATGTGACAGCGGCCTGCTGATGGATTACATGGAAACATGTGGACAGGCATGAGAGTTCCGGTCGATCATGTCGCATCAGTAACGAGGGAAGATCGCTGTATTGTGCACCAAGCACACCGTAATCTCTTCACAACTGCACCTGCCATACAAGAACCAATAACGGACTCCCTACAACGTTCTGAATCATCCTGCACCATTGGTCGGAGGCAAGCAGCAGTCGGGCTAGGGAATTACTGTCCCATGAGTAACCTGCCATTAACATCACAACGCATATGGATGTGTTTCGAGTGCTGTTGTGCCTGGGTAGTATGAATTGTTGATGAATGGTGTTGCTGTGTGTTCAGTGATAAATCGTGGTTGTGCACTGTCCTGGATGTCCATGGTGGTGATGTGGTGAGAGATCTCAATCTATGAATGGAATATGATTCAGGTTACAGTTGATAATGACTGAGGGAACTCGGACGGTACAGCAGTTCATCCGTCCCCATGCGAAAGTACTGTAGTGCAATTTTTTAACAGGACAATGCTCGTCCAGCAATGATACGTGTCTGTATGAACTGTCTGCATGATGTCAAGATACTCCCGTGGCCATCAAGGTCCCCGGATCTGTCCCCAATATAACATGGGTGAACAGCTAGGACGCCAACTGCGCGACAGTGCCTGTATCGGGGATATCAAGGATGAGTTACAACAGTTGTGGGCCAGCTTGCCCCAGGAGAGGATAAAACCTTTCTGACTCTCTTCCCGACCGAGTAGGTGCATGAATGCAGGCCAGAGGGGTTGCAAAGCCATACTGATGAACGGCCCACACTGCCATACTTTTTGTAAATTTGACTCGGTTTTCTAATTACTGAAATAACATCACATATCCTCTCCACTGCTGAAGTTTCGTTTCGTTTTCCCCTCCCTTCTAGGCGCTTGAATTTTCGTCACGCAGTATATACACTATGTGATCAAAAGTATATGGAAACCTGGCTGAAAACGAGTCACAAGTTCGTGGCGCCCTCCATCGGTTATGCTGGAATTCAGTATGTTGTAGGCCCACTCTTAGCCTTGATGAGAGTTGCCACTCTCGCAGGCATACGTTCAATCAGGTCCTGGAATGTTTCTTGGGGAATGGCAGCCCATTATTCACATAGTGCTACACTGAGGAGAGGTGTCGACATCGGTCGGTGACGCCTGGCACGAAGGAAACCCTCCAAAACATTCCAAAGGTCTTCTATTGGATTCGGGTCAGGACTCTGTGCAGGCCAGTCCATTACAGGGATTTTATTGTCATGTAACCACTCCACCACAGGCCGCGCATTATGAGCAGGTTCTCGATCACGTTATATGGTGCAATCACCATCCCCGAATTGCTTTTCAACAGTGGGAAGCAGGAGGGTGCTTAAAGCGTCGATGTAGGCCTGTGCTGTGATAGTGCCACGCAAAACAAAAATGGATGCAAGCCCACTCCATGAGAAACACGACCCCTATGAGTCAGTGCGCGCGCGCGCGCAAACACACACACACACACACACACAAACACACACACACACACACACACACTGGTGATCTGTGGGCCATTTTCTGTACCACAAATTCCCATTTGATATTCGGAAAAACTGAGTAAGCATTCCTCTGTATTGAGCGAGATGTCGAGTTAAGAAAGAGGAAGAGGTGTTAGTATTGTGCAATACACAGCTTGGTGGTATGTTTTCCTAGAAAAGGAAAAAACAAAGTGAAGGTATTATATGGAATGCTGATGTTTTATAATTATAATCATTATTATTTATTTATTTATTTGTATAACAATTTTTAATCAAAACCCTACTCTGTTTTATCTAAGTAATCCTTCAATGTATGAAATGTATTGCACAACAGGTACATTTTAGCTACCTTTTTAAGTAAGTATATTTCTGCAATTTCTTTAATCTCTTTTGGTAATTTATTGTACAGTTTTATTCCTTGGTAGGAAATGCTGTTTTGAGTTTCAGTGTATTTTTTCTTGACAAATGTAAGTTGAGGCTAGATCTTGTTCCATGGTCATGGGCAGAGCTGCTTGTGCCATAATTACCAATGTTCTTTTTATGTTTACAACTGACTGGTACATGAATTCACATGGAGCACCCCAGTGTTTCGAACAGGTCTTTACAATGAGCTCGAATACCATTTTTGGTTATGAATCTTACAGCTCTTTTCTGGAGTTTGAAAATTGTGTTCATATTTTGTGCATTTGTTTCCCAAAAAGAATGCCATAGCTAAGAATTGAGTGTACATATGAATAGTATGTAACTAAAAGACATTGCATGTTACACACTGATGATAGGGTTCTAAGGCCATAACATGCTGATGATATTCTGTTTGCAAGTACCTTTGTGTGTTCACACCACTTCAACTGAGAATCAATATTCATTCCTTGAAATTTTGCATTTGTTACACATTTTATGTAGGTGCCATCTATATTTAATTTAACATTGTAATTTTCCCTCTTCAAACTGAAATTCATGGCATTACTTTTCTTTATCTTCAATGTCATTTTACTGCTAATGGATCAATCATAAACTTTCTTAAGAACTTCATTTGCTTTCTCTGCAAGGAGTGCTCTCGTTTTCTCAGTGACTATAATATTGCTGTCATCAACGAAGAGAATTTTTCACCATGAGTGACACTGCTGGGAAAGTTATTGATGTATATCAAGAATAGTAATTGACCTAATATGCTGCCTTGCGGAACCCCCAAATTAATATATTTTGGTTCTGATAAGTGTTTTACTAAATGTTTAGGTCCATTGAAGTACGTATTATCTCTACTCTTTGTATTCTATATCCCAAGTATGATAGAAACCAGTCGTAAGCTACCCCTCTTATTCCTAATGCTTCTAATTTATTTGATAGAATCTTGTGGTAAACTGTATCAAAGGCCTTAGGAAGATCCAAAAATATAGAGTAATGGTAGTAGTATCAGTAGCTTAATTCATCCTTAGATCTCTTTTTACAAGGGTGTAGGACATGCCAAAGTATTTGCAAGTTTAGACCAATTTAAAATAAGCTAATTCATATACATATATATTAACAGACTTCTAATTAGAGACAATCATTAAATTTACTCTTGGTATACAATACGGTTTTTACAAAGACCGTATTAAATAATGCAATATTTTTCACAGCTATTATTTGATTTATAGCTAATATTTGTTTTATAAGCAACGTTTCGTCTTTCAATGCTAGAGACAACATCAGAGACTTAAACGTCTCAGAAAGCTGCTACAGACACAAAAAATTTAAACCTGTGTATTTAATTTCATAGAACAGTGATGTTGCAGCATGCAGATATAGGTTTTGTCACAGCATAATTTGTACAAATGGAGCCGAAAGTGCGCAAGTTGTGTGACGTCTGTTCCTGATGTTCGTCGTCTAAGTGAAACAGATTGCAGTTTGTCTCCAAAAAGCACTGCAGCTGTTGAATCCGTCATAGTGGAAAGGTTCCGAGTGATACTAGATGATATTGCAGAACTGTAAACATCAATTTATCGTCTGATTCGCTTAGATAATCGCTGGCACATTGAAATTTAAGAACAAAGAAGTCATAAATCCGTTAAATACATAACAGAGAAAAATTAAAAATCAATACCGACGATTTCCAACCAGGCAGTTGCTTTAGAGGTATCTAGAGGCAGTCTTTCCAGGGATCTGGCGAAAGAGGCGCCGTTGTGAACGATATTGTTTGTGGCTCAGTTCTCTGTAGTCAAAGCTGAGAGAGTCTCGTTACCCCCAGTTGTAGAGACTGGCAACTCTTCTCCCCGTTCCACTTCTGATTCCATCCACTTTACGGCACGTGACGCTCAAGAGGGAGAATGAAGCCTGGGAGTTTGATAATGGGGTTTCCGACTCGTAAGAAGCCTTGCTGGGGTGAAAATCACCACTCCGATTCCTAGGCAGCCACCGGGCCGGCTCGTGGCAATTTTCGCCTCTGGTTGACGAGAATTCAGTCGGGTTGTAGAACCTTGTTTAATGATATCGTATATAGGAAGAAACTGATGGTTCTGTACTCTTGTCCATAATCGATCTAGCTCTTGCTGTCTTCTTATGGGGAGGTGCAATGACGTAGACTGGAGATGAGAGCTATTGAACAGGAGTGTGTGTGTGTGTGGGGCCTGTCCAAGCTGAACAGCTACGAGGTGGACATCGGAATTTTTGAGCCATGCAGGTGATGAACCAGTACTCAGCTCATTAATGAACTTAAGCTAGTGCTCTTGATCTCAGAGTACTGGCGTCGGCTCCCCAAGACGTTCCAGTTAGCTTCGGCAATAAATTATTGTGGCTGTCAACTTCCGAGGATTTTTCCGACGATGATGTTAGTAGGTAAGTGATCTATCCAAAATGACGCTCAGGTACTTTTGATTGCTGTTCCATTGTAATACATTATCTCTGTACATTACCTGTGCTTAGTGGTTTTGTTTTCTGTGGCTCAGATTAAACCCTGCAACTTCATACTTCAGGGGGTTTGATTTTAGCTTCCACTACAGAAACACGCATATAATACACAGAGATCCTACATCATTTTTTCTTGTGCGTCTGAGAGCCTGGTCCACTGGCTCACGAGACACATGGTATCGGCATACATAAATTTGTGGAAGAGAGTTTCTGGCATACCTTGGGTACAACACTGATTATTGTAGAGGAGAGAACTGAACATTGAGGTAGATCTTTTGTTGCAGTTTGTTGAATTTACTCTGCGTGTGCACGGATTCTTAAAAAAGAATACTATTTTTGTGCAGGAAACTGCCTTGATCAGTTTCCGTTTTTTTTTTTTTTGTGCGCAAAACTGCTATGGTCATTAGCGCCCGGTAGAAAACTAAAAGGGAAAGCAGCAGCAGCAGTGGGAACGTAACTCAAAAAATTGGAGAAACTAAAAGCACAAGGAAAGCTTAAAAATCCACTACAGACAGGGGTTGGTTGTCCTCAAAAAGAGCTTCAAACGACTGACGTCATCTCACTGGCACTAATAAACTCGAGAAAGCGATCTGCTAAAATGGACGATATACCAGGCGACAGCTGTAGATGCGCGCGTAACGGAGTAAAATAGGGGCACTCAATTAAAAGGTGTCTTACCGTCCACAGCTGAGAGCAGTGGGGACAGAGTGGGGGAGGATCGCCGCTTAAAAGATGTCGTTGGCTAAAAAGACAGTGCCCTATCCGGAGTCTAGTTAAAATTACCTCCTCCCGACGACGCGTTCGGGAGGAAGAGGTCCAAACACAGGGAAGAGCTTTCACGTCCCGCAATTTATTATGGGGAAGTGTCGAGCAATGTGCGTGCCATAAAAGAACAACACGACGACATAAGACGCTCCCTACATCGGCGAAGGGAATCGATCGAATAGCTGGCCGAAGAAGAGAGACGGCAGCCTTGGCCGCTATATCGGCCGCCTCATTTCCACAGATACCAACGTGTCCTGGGAGCCAGGGGAACGCCACCGAGACGCCTCCCAAATGGAGCAAGCGCAGGCAGTCCTGAATCCGGTGGACCAGAGGGTGGACAGGGTAGAGAGCTTGGAGACCGAGGAGAGAGCTGAGAGAATCTGAACAGATAACATAGTGTATCCGCTGATGGCGGCGGATGTATTGGACAGCCTGGAGAACAGCGTAAAGCTCCACAGTATAAACCGAACACTGGTCGGGAAGCTGAAATAGATTTGGGGTGTCGCCAACAATATAGGCACTCCCTACACCTAACGATGTTTTCGAGCCATCAGTGTTAATAAATGTGGCTTCCTTCATTTGTGCACAGAGAGCAGCAAATGCCTGAGCCCGCATCTCGTGGTCGTGCGGTAGCGTTCTTGCTTCCCACGCCCGCGTTCCCGGGTTCGATTCCCGGCGGGGTCAGGGATTTTCTCTTCCTCGTGATGGCTGGGTGTTGTGTGCTGTTCTTAGGTTAGTTAGGTTTAAGTAGTTCTAAGTTCTAGGGGAGTGATGACCATAGATGTTAAGTCACATAGTGCTCAGAGCCATTTGAACCATTTTGAAATGCCCGACGATAAACAAGTGAATGGGTACCATCATTAGGAAATTGACAAAGGTCACGGAGCAGGCAGATCCGTGGACGGAGCCAAGCCGGTGCTGTACCCCAAGTTGTCAAGAAGGTTTTAGGAAAGCGGAAGGAAAGAGAATGGAGCGGAGCGGACTCCCGGTGGTAGTAGAGAGGAAGGGCGCACCTGCATACCCTACATCCAAGGAGGCGTCGAAAAAATGTCATGGGCCGGATTAGCAGGCATGGAAGACAGATGGCTAGCATAATGACTCAGGCAGACAGCTCGCCGATTGAACAGCGGAGGTTCAGCAGTCTCAGCATAAAGGCTTTTCACAGGGCTGGTGTAAAAAGCTCCAGACACTAAACGTAATCCACGGTGGTGGATAGAGTATAGACGCCGAAGAATAGACGGACGAGGAGAGGATTAAACTATGCTTCCATAGTCCAATTTCGAGCGCAGTAAGGCGCGACAGAGGCGGAGAAGGACCACTTGGTCCGCTCCCCAGGAGGTACCTTTCAGGACACGAAGGGTGTTGAGGGATCGCAAACAGCGAGCCGAAAGATGGGAAACGTGGGAGGACCAGCACAGTTTTCTGTCAAACATAAGACCCAAGAATTTAGCGACGTCCGAAAACGGAAGGTTGACAGGTCCTAGATGTAAGGAGGGTGGAAGAAACTCGAGGCTCCAAGAGTGGAGGCGATCGAGACATCCTTGAAGACGTCGTTCAAGAAGGCTGGTCCGTTGAGAGCTGTAGTAGATCGCAAAATCGTCCACAAAGAGGGAGCCCGAGACATCAGGAAGGAGGCAATCCATAATGGGATTTATGGCAATGGCAAACAGTACAACACTCAGCACGGAGCCCTGGGGTACCTCGTTTTCTTGGGAGAAAGTACGGGAGAGATTAGTGTTCACCCGCACTTTAAATGTGCGCTCCGCCATAAATTCACGAAGAAAAAGGGGCAGCCGCCCTCGAAAGCCCCAAGAGACAGTGTGCGGAGGATGCCTGTCCTCCAACAGGTATCGTATGCTCTCTCCAGATCAAAAAATATTGCTACTGTTTGACGATTCCGGAAAAAAATGTTCACGATATAAGTGGAGAGAGCAACAAGATGGCCAACTGCAGAACGATGCTTTCGGAAACCGCATTGGGCAGGTGTTAAAAGACTGCGGGACTCCAGCTACCAAGCTAAACGGCAATTCACCATACGCTCCAAACCCGTACATACACTACTCGTAATAGAGACGGGGCGATAGCTAGAGAGCTAAAGGGGAGATGTTTGTCCTTTCCAGGTTTCGGAACAGGAACGACGATAGCTTCCCGCCATCGTCTAGGAAAAGTACTGTCGGTCCAAATTCGATTGTAAAGGAGAAGGAGGTAACGCAGACTATGGTTTGATAAATGCAGCAACATTTGGATGTGGATACCATCCTGTCCTGGGGCAGAAGAGAGAGAAGAAGAGAGTGTATGTTGGAGTTCCCGCATGGACAAAACAGTATTACAGCTTTCGCGATTTTGAGAGGAGAAAGCAAGAGGTTGTACTTCCGCTGCACGTTTCTTCGGGAGAAACGCTGGCGGGTAATTTGAAGAGCTCAAAAACTCAGCAAAGTGTTGACCCAATGAGTTAGAATTTGCGACGGGGTCCACTAATGTATCATGCGCGACAGTGAGCCCAGAGACCGGAAAGAAACTAGGCGCGCCTTATAACCGTCGAATCCGACTCCAAACTTACGAGGAGGGAGTGAAGGTGTTAAATGAGCTAGTGAAGAATTTCCAGCTTTCCTTCTTGTTATCGCGGATGACGTGACGGCATCGCGCACGGAACTGCTTATAGCGGACACAGTTGGCCAAAGTAGGATGTGGCGGAAAACGCGAAGGGCACGTCGCCGCTCACGTACTGCGTCACGGCATGCCTCGTTCCACCAAGGAACTGGGGTGTGCCGGGGCAAATCGGAGGTGCGTGGTATTTAACGTTCAGCAGCTGTAAGAATAACGTCTGTAATATGTGTGACCTCATTGTCGACGCTAGGAAAGTGACGGTCATCGACTGTCGCTAGAGACGAAGAAAGTGTCCAATCGGCTTGGGCATATATGGCAGTTGAGGCTGCAGTCTAAGGACACACGGAAAGTGATCACTCGAGTGTGTATCATCAAGGGCGAACCATTCGAAGAGCCTTGGCGGAGAAGGAGATGAACTGGGTTTCTTATTGGCCTTCTTGGAAACATGATGTTTAGATGAAGGAGGAACCGATGGCTGTGAAGTTGGGGTATGTAAAAAATCTTCACGAGTATGCTCTTTTTTCGAAGTCTTGGTGTCTGACTTGTGGGCTCGAGATTTAGCAGGACCTGATGAAGGATGAGCCATAGAGTCGGCAGGCGAAAGTGGAGAAGTTGAACGGGCGATCTTTGCGCTGGCTAATCTGACAACCATGGTACTAAAGGTGAGGTCACACGTCTGCTTGGCCACCTCCTTTGTTGGCCGAGGAGAGGCAAGGACAGTGCTGCATTTTCCTGTCGAAGGCACAGTGGGCTGTCGACTGGCGAATAATTTTCGAGTACAAAGGTCGACACCTTTTCCTTCACTCTGATTTTCTGGATGAGCTTTTCGTCTTTAAAAATGGGGCAATCTCGAGAGGAAGCAGCGTGGTCACCTATACAGTTGATGCAACTAGGGGATGGAAGTGGACAAGCACCTTCATGGGCATCCTTGCCACACGTAACAAATTTAGCCGGATTGGAACAGGACTGGCAGGTGTGTCTGACCCGCTGACACCGATAGCAACGTGTAGGGTTTGAGATGTAAGGGCAAATGGAAATTATCTCACAGCATGCTTTGATTTTCGATGGGAGTTGAACTTTGTCAAATGTCAAGAAGACAATACAGGTTGGAATGATGTTCGTGTCAACCCTTTTCATGACTCTATGAACAGCCATTACGCCCTGGTCAGGCAGGTAGTGTTGAATTTCCTCGGCGGACAATCCGTCGAGGGAGTGTGTATTAACGACCCCTCATGATGAATTTAAAGTACGGTGTGGTTACACCCGGACAGGGTAGCGAAGAATGCAGCAATTTTTGTGCCTGGAGGGCACTGACTGTTTCATAATCTGGAACAAGACTTTACAGGACCTGCAATTGCGTCTACACCTTTCTGAATAATGAAAGGGTTGACCGTGGAGAATTCGTGACCTTTGTCAGACCGAGAAACAACAAGGAACTGTGGCAGCGATGGAAGGACTGTCTGTGGCTGAGACTCATTGAACTTATGCTTGTTAGCTGACATAGTAGAAGATGAGGAAACCATTGCGAAAGTATCCCCCATGATTACCGGCGTCTCCGATGGCGCGCTCCTTCCTTGTGGCGGCCCTCTCTGAGGGTACTCCCGCCTTAGGTGATTGTTCACACCTCAGGTCACACCTCCCGACAAACGGACGGAGGGACCAATCGGCACTTTCGGAAGGTATCAGCTCGGGTAATCACCCCTCCCTGGGCCTGGCCGTTACCAGGAGGTACGTACGTGTCCTACCTGTCTACCTGGGGCGGGAAATTACGCGTGACCCTGTCACCGGCTATGCATGGAAATGTGTGGGCCGGCCTTCAGACACCCACATGGAGGAAAAAAGAGAAAGGGAAAGAAAGGAAGAGAGGTCTCAAACGCCACAGAGGAGAAACGGGCAAAGAGAAGAGGTAAGGAAAAGAGAAGGACAAAGGAAGGACGATGACTTGCAAGTGGAGAAAGAAAAGAATTCGTTAGTTTCGAGCGTCCGTCTCCGGACGTAGGCACAAAAAAATATTCCGAGAGGGGGAGAAAGGGAAGGAAAGAGGCGGAGATGAGGGCGGGGGTGGGGTGAAGATGGGGGATGGGGAAGGTTGCGGAAAGGGAAGGTATGCAGCCCGGAAAGGAAGGAAGGCCACATTAGCTTGGGGTCCCGTGCTCACTACGCACATATCCACAAAACAGTTGTGGACCCCCTGGGGGGATCAGTTTCCTTGAAAGCCCCCCCTCGCTAGCCTTTATCGTATGCTGGGAATAAATTTAGAAAGAGAGCAACACTTTTTCGTTTCTTCTTGAAGGCATTTTCCTATTAGTTAGTCAATGAGAGGGCCTGTTATTGTAGTAACGAAGGAGACGGAATCAATATTATTCTACCAATATTAGCCGATGCTACTATGTTTAGGATCACCCTTTGGAGTAATTTGTACGTGACAGAGAAGAGTGCGACTGGTCTGCACCTTTAAGGGAAGTCTGGGTCTTAGCAGATTCCAGTAGTGTTAGACTGGTTGTTGACTGGTGGTAGTCCTTTTGATTCTAATATACAGTTGAAGGAAGTGGGCCATCGTTGATTAATAAGCCCACAGTATTTAAGTAGTTCTGGGAATATCCCATTGAAGCCTGCAGCGTTTCAACTTCGGATGTAATTAAACATTGCACTTTGGAAGATATAATTAATTGAGAATATAAATCATGTCGCCAAACCGCTGGTTTTACCTGAAGTAGTTCACTTTTGATCTTTTTACTGAATTTCTTATTGGCTATTAACATGGAGAAAGCGAGAAAGTGGTTCGCTACGGTTGCTACTCGTATATTAACTGGTGCGCGTTTCCTCTATGGTGTTGATGAAGAGTTCAGTCTCCGAATCAGACCATGTTTTCCTGTTAGAACGATTGAAATTCTTACTGCAAACATTACTCATGTTTCACCACAACATTTTGTCGATGATGTGTCAGTAAACTGAATGCCGCAGCTGCTCACTCCGGAAGAGAAACAGTGTGTGTGAACACCTTCTGTGGGAGGTTGAATAGGAAAGGAAACGACTTCCTTCGAATAATTCTCACCGGGTTAGAAACCAGAGTTAGTTACTACGAACCAAAAATGGAAACGATGAGTGAGGAATAACGCTCTTCAGTAACAGAAGCAACACTTAGGGACAAGGAACATTCTTCTGGCCCTCTTTGTGAGGAAAATAGGTCCAGGTCGTCTTGGAACTCTACACACTGTTATGGACCAGTATCAGTAGTAAATCATGCTGAGATCTTCTGAAAATCATTGCAGCCATCAATCAAATTGAAACGCTGTGGATTACTGTCTGCAGACTTTTGTTGCAAAATGACGATTAAATGGTTCGTACAACAGTTGCAACAATAATAGACCAGCATCCAACATATTTTATTCCGTGAGGGGTTTCCATATGCTTTTATTTTCTTCTACATCTCGTCCTCCTTTAGATTTTGCACGCACCTGAAATATACCAATTCGCAAACAGCTTTCAGCGACAAAGGAAAGGCTCTGAATGTTTGATTCAAGGATGGAGGGAAAAACGTTTTTAGTCAAGCAGTACGAAAAACCATCTTCTTATTGTAAAAGTAAAAAAGCCTGAAAGAAAAACTTTTGAACAATTTATAACTGTACCAGGGAGAAAATGTAGCTTACTGACGTTGATTTATAATGATACGCCCTCCAAATCACAAGTAGTGTGCAAACTGGTGATCCCCGGCTCCCTTGAGCTGGTTAAGCGGATTCAAGAAATAATTCAGTATAGGGAGTCGTAGAATTACGAACATTACTTCAAGCAAACGTCTAGAGGAGATGCCATTAATCGGTAATACTGAGGAGCGTTTCGTAAGTGCGGTGAAGACGAAGGTTGCTCTTATCCCTGCGACTATGGACCACTCAGGTTTCATGAAACAATTGGCGTGTATCATTTCGCCTCCAGCCAGCTACTGTGCAGTTTGAGCGTGGTTTGACCAACTTAAGGCATGCAGGTTTCTGTGCCTTTGTGAGCAGTGACCTTAAGCAAAGTATCCGACTGCAAACGTTTATTATGCGCAGGTCCCTTCGCAGTGTTCACTCGGAAACTGGTTGAGATGGACGTGCATTCAGTGGCAGCGTCTGTGTCTGTCTGGATTGAGACAGATTGTCGTGGACAAGGCGTGACATTCGTATCTGGTGGCCGTCGGATAGGACCTCTTTACGACCACTGTTCTTAGCCGTGTTACATGAGTGGGAGGAATACACTATGCTTTGTAGACACGTTGGACAATTCCGATTGATACACCAAGAAACCGGGTGACTTCATCCACGATGTGGTCAAGGGCACATACAAAGACGACAGCGCCTTTCTCATTCCGTCACATCTCCACGTCGATCCATCTTAATCCGCAGATTACATACAACCGAGTTCACAAACTCACAGCTCGACTTGATTCAGTGTTCGGAGATCGAATGACCGCCTGGTACCAGTTTTTCATCATCTATAGGAAAAAGGGAGGAAAATTATGGTTTAATGTCCTGTCGACATCAAGGTCATTAGAGATGGAACTATCTTCAACTACCAGTGTGCTCCTTTAAGGGGATGACTAATATTTTATAGAGTGGAGTTGCATCTTTTTATAAAAAAAACAGGGATTTACAGACTTACATTATTAAAATCACCACATTAACAAAATGCTTGCTGGCCAGCTGAAAGTACGTATGTTAATTTAAATAGTGTGAAAACTAGAGCTGTGTAATGAAGGTAATATGGAAATGCATATATTTCAAAAAACAGTTGTTGGTACACGAAAGGGTGAGGTGATAACACAATAACATTAAAAAGTAATAAGAATGACTTGCTTGATACTATGATTAAGGAGTGTTTATAACAAGATTATATAATTTTTGCAGTGAATGCTAATATAACTGTAAGTGCTGGGTTTTAATAACAAGGATATGCTGCTAGCATTCAAAAATTAAAAAGAAGATTTTTATCGATATTAAAGTTAGTTTAAAAGATCAGAACAAGAGAACATGTGCGAAATTGTACCCTCACTTGATAAATCTGTTGCCAAAACAATCGCCTGTTTCTTTCCAATTTTGTGTGTGCAAATAGTATATGGCTGTCTTAACACTGATGCAGCCGCATTATGGGGCTGGATAGATTTCAGTGCTATGTAAGTGTGCCAGGAAACACCCATGGTAAAATTTCATACTGCAGATAGTTAATATTAGCTACGTCTTGAAACTAAGGTCAAGTATGGAATGACTTGCTAAATGTATGTGTAAGATCTACCTCTAAGTAACATAAAGGGATTCCATCCCGTTGGCTATCTTTGGAGGGAGTGCTGGGTGACCACGTCGAAATCAAAAGAAGACGCCCTGAAAACTTTTCACTGAGATTTTAATTATTTATTTGGCCAGTAACCACGAAACCACACTCTCTTACCACAGATGAAAATTATATTCATTATGTGCAGTTTAACAGTGAAGTCTTTTTTAACTGTTTGTCACAAGTAAAGAAAATATTGCTTTATTTACTCCAGAGGTCATACACATCACAGAACACAATCTCAGAATTTATTGCGAAAGCATAAAATGATTTGCATTCTAATAGGGAATGATGCCGAAAGCACACTATGGAATGTAGAAGGCTTAAAATCCATACTCAGTATTTTACCAGAGGAAACAATTATTTTCTGCAAAACCTTTCTTAAAGAAGCGTGTTATACATACAGATTCTACACAATACATGCACTGGTTGCAGTTGGGATGGAAGGGAGACCATCAGCAGGAGTGACATGTTATTACAATCCAGTCCTAGCTCAAGCTAAGCGGCAGAGACAAGACAAAACACAGTGATAGTACAGTTACACAATCTGCAAGTCATAGGAATCTGTATAAGACCCAACTTTCGGCAGAGGAATTGGTAGAAAGCTTTATGGCTGCATTGGACTAGAGTGACCCCAAGATCTCCACCCTTCTAGCAGTAGATCTAAACTCCCAAATACACACGCCGACTAGCAAAATACAGGCCATAATACAATCCATGGAAGAGCAAGGCTTTACTTTCATCAACGAAGCTCGGAATTAAACACGGCAGCTCCATTACCATAGACCCTATATATGGTGTCTCAAAAAGAAGATACGTATTTCGATGGCAATCTAAATGGTGCAATGTATGCCGATTTCTTAATTAATTTTTTACCGATTCTACTACAAGATGTTTCACTTCATGACAGAATGACGATGTACGTTCAACATGGTGGATGTTCGGCACATGGCACGCGTGCAGTTGAAACGGTATTAAATAAAATATTTAAGACAGGTGGATTGCTCGTAGAAGAACCATACCTGCACGTTCACCTGACCTTACATCTCCGGACTTCTTTCTTTGGGGAAAATTGAAAAATATTTGCTATCGTGATCAACCGACAACACCTGAAAACATGCGTCAGCTTATGGTCAATGCATGTGCGACAATTACTGTAGCCGATCTACTCGTTGTTG
Source organism: Schistocerca gregaria (assembly GCF_023897955.1). Taxonomy (NCBI): domain Eukaryota; kingdom Metazoa; phylum Arthropoda; class Insecta; order Orthoptera; family Acrididae; genus Schistocerca; species Schistocerca gregaria. Next base: position 118,841,672 of record NC_064922.1, read on the forward strand.
AGAGGAAGTCCGTTACGCGTATTGCCAAATGTATTGATGCTGAAGCACATCATTTTGAGCATTTATTACATTAATGAGGTTCTTAGTGTTTCCTCGCGCAGTAACAGCATGCGTTCCCATAGTTTATGATAAGGTCACAAAAGTAAATGTATCTCACTGGAACAACAGTAATGAAGTCCAAACGTAACTACTGTCTGTGTTTTAAGGTAAAAAACCACATTATTACCAACTGTTCATCTAAATGGGTGAGGTGTATTATAAGTGTTTGAATATTACAGCGCTATCCATCACAATTCGAAACAAATGTTCCAGATCAGACATTTCTATTTATTTACGTACTATAGTAATATGTAATAAAATGGGAGTACCTATTTTTAAAAATGCAGTTTCTATCAATTTGACCTATGGCAGTTCCATCTAGTGGGACATCCATAGCGCCATCTGTTTTCCCCCGTCACGCTCGAACAGATTTGTTCTTCCTATTTTTTCGTTTGATGCTTTCGTGTGATATTTGGCCCGGTCACTATCAATGGACCACCCTGTATATGATGATTTGTAATATATGTTCTTTGTAAAACACCCTGTATTTTCCCGAGGATATGAGATAAAGCTCTATAGCTTAACAACCATCAGATTCTCGAAGCACTCCTATAGAAGACACTTCCCAGTAAGAGCAAAATTTCGGGTCACGTCAACAAAGAAAGACACACAAAATGCATTGTGGTGGACTCCAACAAAAGTCGTCCCCTACCCGCTAGTGGAGAACGTTTGTGCTGAAAAAAATGTTAAGGGCAACAGAAAGAGGCAGCTTTGATGATGCATCGCAGTGCCTAATTGAATCCCTGATGCAGCCAGCGACTCTCGACCACCATAAAGGAAAAGGAAACCCTGGTTTGACAGTGAATGCAACATACGAAGACGCAGCTATATGCCTATAAAAATTGGACACAACGCACCCCTGAAAGAAAAGTACTTTGATAAAATAAGAAGAATTACCACACGAATCAGAAGCAAAGCTGTACAAAGCTCGCACAGTGAACAAAAATGACCCCAAGTATTTCGAGGACAGTGTGGGAACTACTTCATAAACTTGCTCCAGAATAAGAGCTTGCACTATCACACTGATGGAGGAACTACCGTAACTGAAAACAAATAAAAACAGAAGACCAAATCTGACAAGCAATCGAAAGAAACAAACCCCGTTAGGCAGCTCGTCCATACAGTACGTCGTGTGAGCTAATGAAAGGAACAGCGATACAAACAGAGAAACTGTGGATAACATTATTAGAAAAGTATCTAAAAATCATGAACGTCCCCATAGCAGGAATACAATCGACAGTTAAAGTGAACTGCAAAGAAAAAGGATCGCAGAACTCACTGGATGCCAGTAGAGGGATTGCCTTACAATGTGCACCGCTCAAGATAATGAACAACATCATACTTTTAAAAGATTCATGACAACACAATGACTGTAATACCATGGAATCAGCACGGCTTCATTCCTGGAAGGTCAGACACCCAAGAAATGGGACACATTCTCCAGTTCATAAGCGAAACTCTGTCCAAACTAAAGGCTTTGCATACGCGTGTCTATTGACTGCAGATAAGCTTTCGACGTGGTAAACAGCAGTAGAGTACTGGTAAAACTAGTGTCCAAGTGAGGAGCAGAAAATCGTATCCTGAAGTCCATTACTGGAGAAACAAAATCAGAATTCATGATATGCATTAACGCAGTCCCAAGGAATCCAGCAAAAGAATGTAGTACTGCGGGGAGATGGTATAAATCCTACTTACGACGTGGTCCAAGGAAAGGCGTAGGCAGAAGTGAGAACGTGTCAATATGTGGATGATGCGATCGTACTAGGAGAAAGAGATGTCTCTGAACGAAGCCAAAAAAAAATTAGGAGAAGGGTTCAAGGAAAACGACCTGGTCATAAATAAAGACAATAGTAATGAAATTCGGGAAAGGGGGAACACTGGAAACGATGTGAAATTCACCTGAAGCGAACAAGGACTGGAAATAGTTGCAACCTACAAATATCTAGAAATTACACTGGAGGTCACAGCTCCTTTCCAAGCACATTGAACAAACACTAGTAAGAGCGATGATGGCAACTATTGAGGCAAAGAAATTCAGTCTACTATCTGTAAGAATGGCCCTAAGAGTTTTCAACGTAAAGGTTGCAGTTGCACCAACTGCATCATACGGTGTACTTATATGGAGAGAGGTCATATGTTCCAATCTCAAACGACTATAGGGAGTCAATTCGGCATACCTCTAAAGAATGCTATGAGTTTCAAAATGAACTCAAAACGGGATAGCCTAAGTCTTGGGAGAGACAACTGATGGCCGCTCATAACCTGATATCAGCCCCACGTAAAACAGGACTCATGGAAGACACGTGGCCAAAGGCAAAAAATATAGTTCAGGCACTCTCCAATACCCAGCGATGACAAGTAACGCATGGAAGTAATCCAACTTGGAGCAGCGCCAATTGTGCTCGAGGGCTGCAGGATGTGGTCTACACAAGGCTGGTTCGAGAGCATTTCACACGCAAGCGGGTTATCATTTGGAGTCCCAGCCCCCCCTCCTGCTTCCTCTCCCCTTTCCCTTGTACGCCTCCACCGACACACACTGTGCACAAATCTCTGGCGATCATCTTTGCTTAGCGCCCTAAGCAGCCTCTACTAACTGTGATACGTCCTGAATAGAAAGCCGCCGAATGGCGCCTTGTGCCACTTGGGCCTTAAACTGACCCAGGGACTACGTCATTGAGTATGCTCAATCGTGAAACATCATAACCCCATCAAGAGTTGACAGTGCGGTGGACCCCGCGATACATATCACATACTCGAGTGTAAAGAAGAAACGTTGTCATTATTTCACTATGCAAATAACGGTAGCTTCAGATAACGAATGAATACCTTGTACACATAGTGTTTAATAAAGTATTATCTATCTTAAAAACAAAATTTAAAAAATATGTAAGGATTTCATTAGACTCAGAGTCGTATAGTACGTGACTTCTAGTTAATGTTCTTCTTAACACTTAAATAGAAACACCGTTTTACAGTGCGTTCTGGGCAATACCTGCCTGGAAGACGGACAGGGTGTTTGAACGTCCGCCTGTGGGACGAATATCGCTTTTTTTGAGAGTATTAAGTCATTTCTGAATATTGGAATTTATCGGAACATTTAATGTGAATGAAGTGTTGAAAATGCAAAAATTTTAATTTTTCATTCAATTTCACAAAGAAAATTCATCAGTCTCAAACACAGTTTTATCAGTCTTGTATTTTGCTTATACAGAAATAATGAACAGAGTCATTTCGGTAGTTCTGAGATAAAGTGAACAGAGGAATTTGGAACGTGTGGTGTATCTGGAGCATCACATTCCGCGTTTATCTTATATAGCACATTATCATCAGAATTGAGATTCCTCCCTTTCTCAGTTTGGTGGTGCTGACAGGCTTGTTGCGTTCTCTTCATAAAAAATCTGCTGGTGCAGCTCGTTTTCGGATATTTATGAGCCTCTGAGTCTGTGCCGTGTTCTACAATTGACAGATTATTTTCGGCGGGAACGTATGAATCACCGTAGTCAATTTCAGAGTCAGGGTCTGCTCCGTCATCTGCATGATTCGTCTGTTTCTTTTAGACATATTTTCGGGTATTTCTCCAACAACTGCAGTCTCAAGAAAACAGCCCGAGTTAGGAATTTTCTTGTTGAACGTAGTTAATGAAAGCAGTTGTAGAAAAGTAGCTACCTTTCTTGACAAACAAGCAAACAACGCAGAAACAATGGAAAAATGAATGAGCCATAATAAATTAAATCAAAATTAATAGTGTATAAAGTAAGTACTTATGTACAGACAATATATCGAAAGAGTAAAATTATGATTTTATAGGAAGAGAACTCACTAAAACGAACTGAAACCGCACTTAATAATGATTTGGTAGTTATAATGTTACCAATGAAGATATTCATTCCAAATTACCCTAAGCAGAGTCACTAAAATATAAATGAGCCTGCAACGTAGTCAGGTAACTAAAAATGTAACGTAAAGTAACTTAAAGAGCCACAACACTTCAGGAACATCAGTCTATGAGGCCGCTGAATATTTGCTCTTAGCTGGGAAATACTGTTGTGAAAAGGTTTGGGTCTGCAATGGAAGCAAGTTTTGTTAAGTAAATCAGCACGATGAGACATGCGACCTTCACTGCAGTACGACTAAATGCCAAATAAGACTCTTGTAGCCGTCTAGAACCGTAGAACGGTTTTTAGCGTGTCTAGCGGAATAAACGTGAATCATATTTGCCCTTCAGTCGGTTGTTCCGTTGTATTAGGTGTTAAAGTGCACAGACTGACGTCTTTTAAACTACGTTTTATTCGTTGATTTGATGTTAAGGGGGGAGGGGGAGACAGATCAGTTCTTCTGCAGTACAGAAACATATGATTATGGTTTATGCACGTCTAGTGCTCGCACAGCTTCAGAAAAGAGATAAAAAGTTTCTTAAAACCATCCAATTATCTTTCCTGTGGTTGAATTCTGTCCAGCAGTTTTGACAAGAAGAACTGAAGCGGTGAGAATGCTATGGGGTTCAAGCACACAGTCATCAGGCCGATATGGAACTAAATGTCAGAGAAAACGCTAGACAGCTTTCAGTGAAGGTTCATGTATAGAATATGGGCCTATAGCACAGATAAACCTGACTTACCATAAGATCAACAGATCTCAGGAGCGTGTTATATATGACTACAATCTCAAAATCGACGGTGTTGTGTTTTAGGCCTTTATGGTTCTCACTGCTTGAGTTATTTCTACATCGTCATGATTTGAAATGAGACCATTTACACACAACAAAAAAGAAGTTGGTAGGTTGATTTGGGGAGTGGATCAAACAGCGAGGTCATCGGTCCCATAGATTTAAGGAAGGATGGAGAAAGAAATCGGCCGTGCCCTTTCAAAGGAACCATCCCGGTATTTGCCTGAAGCGATTTAGCGAAATCACGGAAAACCTAAATCAGGATGGCCGGACGCGGGTTTGAACAGTCGTCCTCCCGAATGTGAATCTAGTATGAGGACCAATGCGCCACCTCACTCGGTAAAACAGAAATTAATTCCGATACTGACACATCTACGACACGGGTAGCGATTTCTCTTCACTCTAAAAATGCCGGTTCATTATACTCACTTTGAGAGTTGATTAACGCGCCAACTATAGATGGCATACTGTAATTTCGTGGTGGCGTATCTGCAAATGAAGCTGGGAAAGTAACGAAATTCATTCGTCATTATGATTTCTTTGCAATTCAGAGTAATCGTTTCTCCGGTATAAATTAGCTTCTGTGAAACGTCCTCGAGCGAACGTCTCGCGGAATCGACAAACTTCTTCTTTAATTGCTTTGCATCAACTTAACGCAAGAAGTAGCCTCTCGGGATGAGAGGACGGCGAATAGCGCTGCCTCGGAGAAAGCGTAAAGTATCATTATAAAGAGAAATGAATCAGCCTCTGTAAACGTAGGCCAAGGCGCTCCTCTCCTCCGTCGAGAAATCGGAGACGCGAGCGAGAAATAACGAGCGGACGGTGCCCGCGCGAGCCGGAGACAGTAATTGGAAAGTCGCGGATTGAGAGAAATGCTGACGCCGAACGAGAGGTGGAGGAGTAAGCGAGGCGGTGGCGCGCGGGCAGTTACTGGGGGAGCGCCTCGCTTGACGTTCGGAAGCGTGGGGGACGGTCGCCTAAAGCCCGGCTGATGCGCAGTTCCTGTACGCGCCCTACGTCCGAAGGCAGAAACGCCGACGGCTCAGTCACCGCGTTCAACCTAAAGCGATGTTCGCCAACTTTACTTGACAGAGCTGATTTTTGTAGCCCAATCAAATATCGGCTTTCCGACCGTCAGTAGTCTTACACGAATGGTGTTAGTCAACTAGCAGCTCCGATTCCGTCAGAGCCATAAACTGAGGAGAACAATAGGAAATTTTTAAATAGATAGAAAATGATTTCGTCTGTCACCAACTGCGGATTCTTTGAAGGCCCATCAAACTAGGAAACGTGCAATACTAGTTAACTTTATTACACTACTGGCTATTAAAACTGCTACATCAAGAAGAAATGCAGATGATAAATGGGTATTCATTGGACAAATGGCGCTGAGTACTATGGGACTTACCATCTGACGTCATCTGTACCCTAGAACTTAGAACTACTTAAACCTAACTAGCCTAAGGACATCACACACATCCATGACCGAGGCAGGATTCGAACCTGCGACCGTAGCGGTCGAGTGGTTCCAGACTGAAGCGCCCAGAACCGCTCGGTCACAGCAGCCGGCACATTTTCACGCAATTTCGGTACACAGATCCTGAGAAATCAGTACCCAGAACAACCACCCCTGGCCACAATAACGGCCTTGATACGCCTGGGCATTGAGTCAAACAGAGCTTGGATTGCGTGTACAGGTACAGCTGCTCATCCAGCTTCAACACGACACCACAGTAGTGACTGGCATACTGTGATGAGCCAGTTGCTAGGCCACCATTGAGTAGACGTTTTCAATTGGTGAGAGATCTGGAGAATGTGTTGGCCAGGGCAGCAGTCTGTATCCAGAAAGGCCCGTACGTGACCTGCAACATGCGGTCGTGCATTATCCTGCTGAAATGTAGGGTTTTGCAGGGATCGAATGAAGGGTAGAGCCACAGGTCCTAACACATCTGAAATGTAGCGTCCACTGTTCAAAGTGCCGTCAATGCTAATAAGAGGTGGCCGAGACGTGTAACCAATGGTACCCCATACCACTACGCCGGGTGATACGACAGTATGACGATTACGAATACACGTTTCCAATGTGCGTTCACCGCGATGTCGCCAAACACGGATGCGACCATCATGGTGCTGTAAACAGAACCTGGATTCATCCGAAAAAATTACGTTTTGCCATTCGTGCATCCAGGTTCGTCGTTGAGTACACCATCGCAGGCGCTCCTGTCTGTGATGCAGTGTCCAGGGTAACTGCTTCCATGGTCTCCGAGCTGATAGTCCATGCTGCTGCAAACGTCGTCGAACTGTCCGTGCAGATGGTTGTTGTCTTGCAAACGTCCCCATCTGTTGACGCAGGGATCGAGACGTTGCTGCACGGTCCGTTACAGCCATGCGGATAAGATACCTGTCATCTCTACTGCTAGTGATACGTGCCCGTTGGATCCAGCACGGCGTTCCGTATTACCCTCCTGAACCCAGCGAGTCCATATTCTGCTAACAGTCATTGTATCTCCACCAACGCGAGCAGCAATGTCGCGATACGATAAACGGCAATCGCGATAGGGTACAATCCGACCTTTATCAACGTCGGAAACGTGATGGTACGCGTTTCTCATCCTTACACGAGGCATCACAACAACGTTCACCAGGCAACGCCGCTCAACTGCTCTTTGTGTATGAGAAATCAGTTGGAAACTTTACTCATGTCAGCACGTTGTAGGTGTCGCCATCGGCGCCCTTGTGTGAATGCTCTGAAAAGCGAATCATTTCCATATCACAGCATCATCGTCCTGTCGGTTAAATTTCGCGTTTGTAGCACGTCATCTTCGTGGTGTAGCAATTTTAATGGCCAGCGGCGTATTAACTCACGAGGTGTGACCTCTCAGAGCGCGCAAAAGTTTTCGAGCTCTCTCTCAAATGCCAGTTGTAGTACGTAACGTTGGCGACAGCCCCGGACGGTGCACAAGTCCCGCCCAGTCACCCCCCTCCACACCAATCCATAGCCTTAGCTCCGCCCATGGTCTGCCGCATGTTCCAACATCAAAGTTGTTCGTATCACCGATATGCCAGTCATAACAAGGGAGAAAATCAGTAGTTAGTACAAAGTGCAGTTTTTCCGGTACCATTGTGAAAAGAATTAGAAATATGTTCATTAATATGCGAGTTGAAAAATCATCAATAAGAAAGAAAAAGAAAAATTGTATCTACCCTGTCTTTTTTATTTCATGAGCTTTCATCTACACTATATCAAAAAAATTGATATTTCTTAACTGCAGTGAGCGCTAATTTCCGTCACCTCGCGTAGTGTAAGAAATTCTGTTGGGAAATATTAATTGGTAGTATCACCAAGGATGCTGTCCATTATCTCGATTGTCTAAAGTCAATGTCATGCATAAAGAAGGCAAAGTCGCTGTCTTGGTTTGTTTCTGATTACCTCATTAAGACTAAAGAATATAAGAGTGGGATAATATAGAATTGCGTAGTAGCAAGGAGTCAGATATTTATACACTGACATTCTACATTAATATTTGCCTGTGTAATGGGTGAATTTTTAATTGTGAACTCTTATAACTGCTTGCTTATAGCAGACACAAGATTACTTTGAGTTCTTCTTCTGTGTTTGAGAGCTTTAGAGCTGCCCATTGCTAGACATATGTACATAATTTCGTCAGTGTCATTCCAACACATCTTATCGTACTTTAATGTCTGTTAGAGATCAGTTTTGACAGCAGTTAGACACAACAGTCAAGATTAGGTGCCTTGTATATGATAACTTTATTGAGAGTGCATATCTATGTTTGATTTTGACAGTATTACACAAACTGCTAAGAAGTTCGAACAGCACAACACTGCTCTTATAAACAACCGCGGTAAAACATAAAACGACGAACAAAAGCACGACAGCGACGAGGACTACCAAAGATCATATTTATCCGCTCTCGGTGGGTGTGGCGGAAGTAGGTGTGGAGGGGGGTAAATGGGCGGGGCTTGTGCAAATGACCGGGGCAGTCGCTAACGTTTCCTAGTTGTAGTGTAATGCTTCTACACTGCCCCAACCTCCTTCAATTGCCAAGTCGACGATGTTTTGTTGTTGGTTGCGTTATCGACTTCTGTGTTTACTGTTGACACGTGTTATTGGTAGGTGTTGCAGTCTCCTAGACCTCGCCTCGTGAACTACGCACCTCTTTCCTTCAGTACGGTACCATATAGCTCAAAATGTGTTGGCACCAAAGTTTCTTTTTTCGTTTTCCCGAGTTCGATAAAATTGTTAGTCGGTCCATGGAGGAAGGTGTCAGTGATATAGATAACGATGTAAACATAAAAGACGACTATTTTACTTTAGTCTGTGATCACAGTTCTGCTATCGAACGAGTATTGTTCAGAGGAAGAACTTCGGGAGAGTTATGGGGATCTGTCTGTTTCTTCAGTGAAATACTGTTAAAATCAAATATGTTCTGAGTGGTGATAAGAAAAATGTAGTTCCCAGAAATGAATGTCAGTTTGACAGACTTTCTTTATGCACGTATCGGGAGGAATATTTATGCGCCAATGTAAACCCTGGAATTTAGTTTTATTTGGAAATTTATTTGCTACAGAGATTGTATAATTTTTCACAATGTAAAATTCAGTTCTCTAACAGTCCATTTATGTGTACTATTTAGAATACCCACATAAAACTACGTGCTTTTGTGTGATAAATAGTAAAATGCTGCAGGCTTGGCTTAGCGCAATAAAATGAACTAGAATCATTTAAACAACACTTGAATAATTGTAAAAATAAATGTTATATAGCATAAATTAAAAATTTCAAATGATTTTTGCCTTAATTTCAGTTTAAACATAGGGGTCTGAGAGGCCCCACCTCATGGTGTACGTTACGGAAAAGTCACCTCGCGAGTTAAGGGTTAAATGAACAAACGGACTATAACACGTTTTCCCAAAATTTCAAATAATCATTAAACTTGAAAAACTAAAAAACTCACAAAAAACTCCTCTCTCTCTCTCTTTCTCTTCCACAATGACTCTCCTACTCAACACTCTCTCCTTCAAATACACACACACACACACACACACACACACACACACACACACACAACCAATCTTCTCCGCCCACGTATCACCCTGCTTAACATTTCATTATTAAAAAAAAGTTGTGCTGTGATGTTTATTGTTGATTTCATAAATAGTCGTCAATGTTGGTTAAACAAAAGATAAATGGTGTGTCAAACGAAATTTCAATGCTAAAATTGTAGATGTAATATCTTCCAAACTCATTCTTTAATACATTTTGTAAATAGCACGTGCAAATTAAGCCAGATAATTACATGTTTTCTTGTAATAGAAAAATAGATATGTACTTACTGTCACCAGTGTATACTACAAGGGCTGAACAAAGAGGCTCTGTGCCCTAACACAATCTTTTTGAAATAACTTCAGTTATACTCCTTGGTTTATTGACGTTTTGTAAGGCATGTGGAACGTGATACCTGTGGTTAAGTGTGTATTATGTTTTCCAGGATACTGTGTACACCAACAAATAGCCAATGGATACTAATAATTGCAAGTAATGCAGCAAAATCGATCTCATAAAGTGAATAATTCTCGCCACACTCTGCGCTTTCATATTTCGTATATACATCTTGCCACAGCTACACGACCCCCACACTGCTGCAAACATCAATAAATATGCGCCAACTGTTGATGAATCGCTAGGTGGTTCTAAACCGCACTAAATGAAGGCGACTGCTTCCAGTACTTTCAATAGACCATCAATAAAAGATTCACTTCATTTTGACACACTTCTTTGGCACAGGACTACTGGACAATTTATAACGTTCATGGACTAGCAAAGCATCACTTGATACACTAATTAACAAAGTGTTATCTTGAGGAACAACGTTCAGCATTAACAACAGTATAAGTTCATGTGAAACTTTAATTAATCGTTGAGTATAGAGGATGATGTTAACTCTATAGCTGTGGTCTCCCTCCAATACGTCGTTGGAGATTGCAGCGAGGCCTCGTTAATGTCTGCGGTATTGCTTCACGTTGCCAACTTTGGTAAGACAACGCGATCTCTGTACAATAGTACAATTTCTTTATGTATGTAAGAGAGAGCATAACAAGCAGACCAGCACAGACGAAAAGGGTATTCCCGACCAAGAGAAGTCTACTTGTTTCGAACATAGGCCTTAATTAAAGGAAGAAATTTCTGAGAATGTACGTTTGGAGTTGAGCATTGTATGGAAGTGAAATATGGACGATTTGAAAGCCGAAACAGAAGAAAATCGAAGCATTTGAGACGTGGTGCTACAGACGATTGTAGAAAGTTATGTGGACTGAGATAAGATATGAGAAGTTTCTCCGGAGAATAGGAGAGGAAAGGAATATGAGGAAAATATTGACAAGAAGAAGGGATAGGTTGGTGGGACATCTGTTAAGAATAACTTCATTGGCACTAGAGGGAGCTGTAGAGTAGAAACTGCAGAGGAAGACAGGGACTGGAGAGAAACTGGCAAATAATTGAGGACGTAGGTTGCAAGTGCAACTCTGATGCAAGATATGTCGTTGCAAAGTGACGTAAGATCGTTTGTAAGGAAGGCAAATGGTCGATTTCATTTTATTGGTAGGTAAGTAGCTCGTATGTGGAGGAGAGCACGTACATAGCACTTGTGTGACCCATTTTTGAGTACTGTTCGAGTGTTTGTAATATCCACCTGGTCGGACTGCTAACTTATACAATATGATGGACAAGAATAACAACTGAACGCCACAACTGAAGTCTGTTCACAAGATTCTTGTTTACAAATTATATATCAGCCCTATTCTTTTCAAGAGTACTGTCTTGTCTCAGTGCGTTTTTGTGCAGATATATTGATAATTGTTCTTTCATAGAACTCAGCCCCGTTCCCCTCCAACGTTCTTCCCCCATGTACACAACAGTAAATTCTTTTTTTACAACTTCAATATTTCGTCTTGAATGACATGTTATTGACAAGGTGAAGACATAAATATTTACTTCCCCATCGTCCTAAATAAACACAAAGCCGTTTAACTCGCTTGCGAGCTGAATTAGACATTGCTATTACTTCAAAGATAATTGTATTCGTCCAGCTAACAACTATCATCAAGTGTCGGTTGTCGACAAGTGACGTCTGCTGTCTACCTGTTGCCGTTGGTCCTGCGCTGCAGTTAATCTTGCCTCGTTTAAATATGGTATCACTACAATAAATTTCTTTATTTCCGTCTATGATCACGAAATGACAGGTCCTGAGACTGCCGGTTTCGGTCAGCAATGACCATCTTCAGATCTTTTTATAAACATGTCCTAATATAATGGAGTCACAGTGGCATCGTTCTTTGAAGATGCTTTTAAAACAGATCTGAAGATGGTCGTTGCTGATGAAAACAGCGTGTCTGAGAACCTACCATTTTGTGATCAGAGACAGATATAAATAAATTTATTTTACACTTTCTTGATCACTACTCGATTGGCGACCTTGTTGGAACTTGTGAAACAGTATCGGTAATTGCTGTCACAGCTCTTCAAATTCCAAAGAATTTCCTGGTAATATACAGACCGTATTATTAAAATTACTTTGATAACTGGCATAGGATACAGCATAAATACGGCAAATCTAAACTTAAATCCATTGCCTAATTATAAAAAATAATGTGATGCACCATCTCATAATTCAGACAATGTGTTATAAGAAAAATTCCTGACAGTGTGCTGATCAGCGACACATAGGCCTAAAACTGATTTCGTTTCGACAATTAAGTTACAAGAATAAGATAAATTAGCAGAAAATGCTGAATCCGGTATTTTGGTGTCCCGTGCAAAGGCCATATCGATAATTTTCTTAACCTTCAAATATTGTAAATCCTTTACATTTCATGCATTTAGAGATCCGACCACCAGATCAGATAAAGGAAGACTTCGAAGCAGTTCAGAAGCGTGTCGTTAGAATTATTATTCCTGGTTTCGATGAACACAACGAGTATTATACGCAGAATACCGTTGCCGGTAGACATGAATGCGGCAGGGGCGCATGCGCGGAAGGCGCTGACGAGGAAGTGCCGTTCTAAACTGAAACCTGCACTCAAATTTTTTTCAATATTAAGTGGAACCCCTTCACACCCACACTTGCATAGCGACCATTCAAAAAGATCTGTCTCCTGTTCTTCAGTTAGTATCCAAAAAGAATTCCTCCGAAAATGCGGTGATTTATTTTCACCTGGTTTGTTAACCATCTATAACTTTCAGAGACGCGTCACGATTGCGGAATTTTGAGTAAAACGTATATATTTCTCGTTGCCAAGTTAAAAATTGCTCTTCTGACAAAACTCAGAGGAGTTTACACAGCCCCAAGTCACTAACATGTTGTGCAGATGCAGCTGGTCTATTAAATTTATTAAGTGAGGACCTGAGAAGAAGTAATGTCACTGTCTTATGAAAATGTACATCCTCGATAGAAAATAAACCTGTAAGGACTTCACTGATGTTGTTCCAAAACCCAAAGCATTTCTCGTTTCAACAGCTAGCGATGGCCCTTAAAAATTACATTCTTTCATCGAAAAAGTCTGTAGTTACTGGAGTAACAGCTTAGGTAATGAACTTTTGCATAGTAACCATACGACTAAATACTCTCTTCTTCATGTGCTAACATTTGCCAAAATCTCATTCTGACATATCAAACAGTTTTTGAAATATGGAGAATGTTGTGGATATTTCACTCTGGCTTTATCAATGGCGCGGTGCGATCGTAAATGAGTGCGCTTCGTCACACCAATTTTATCGAGATTGGTGGCAGATAGAGACCTATAGCCAAGTCTAAAGAAAAATTCCATACATTAGCTAAATTTCATATACAGCAACATATTATGAAATATGCACCAAACGCAAGATCATAGCGATCTCTATTTTTCATTGCAAACTTTCGGATTTTGCGCAATGTCTTGCTTCCACGTAAATATCACAGTAACTACGACCTTTAACGAAATTATAGGCACATCATAACAAACCTGACATACAAAGCTACAAGTAAAGCAAAAATGAAATTTTTCTACCTAGTAGCTTCTGTAAAATCGTTTCAGAGAGATGGCAAACGGTTGCCGGCATCCCCTTCTAAACAAAGGAATGAACTCGCCTAGCGCTTTGGACGAAAGCTGGTCACTGCGCATCAGTCATTGCATCCGGCGTGATGTACACAAAAACGCTTTATCAACTCATTGTCAGATGCAAAACCCTGGAAAAGGAAGATGTTCGCCGTTCTTTGTGGCGGGGTGGTTCTAGGAGCTTCTGTCCGGAACCTCGATGCTACTACGGTCGCAGGTTCGAATCCTTCCTCGGGCATGGAAGTGTGTGATGTCCTTGTGTTAGTTAGGTTTAGGTAGTTCTAAGTATAGGGGACTGATGACCTTAAATGCTAAGTCCCATAGTACTTACAGCCATTTGAACCATTCTGAAGGAGGATGTTCCTTTCCTGAAACCCCACAGAAAGTTCTAGGTTTTCAGTTAGATTTCCTTCATAGTAAGGTAGTTCCTTGGTCGTACTGAAACAGAATGTCTCCTGAAAAATGTTCTAAATTTAGAATCCTTTGCCTCATCCCCTATATCCTGGGATCCGGCTGATGAGATCCCAGCTTAATAATCGATTAAGGTTGTAACTGAACCTCGAGTTTCAGCTGCTCTTTAGCCAAACACTTGACATCATTTTTAGGGTTTGCGTATTCTGCGTCTGTCGCTGTTCAATATTACGATATGCCCCAAGTGAAGGTTAGTCTGTAGGAGAGAAATTGTTTAAGTTCGCTATCTTGTATAACTGCTCCTAACACGGCTGGTCCCGATATCGATGTATACATACGAGCCTAGTGCATAACAACCTTGGCGAGTTGTTAGAGTAAGAAACATTACACGTCTCTGTCCTCAACAATGAGTTCGTCTGCTCTATCTTTTACCTCGCGATCAATAATGTCGGTCGAAAGGGTGGTTGGCGAACTGCCATAGTAAACGGTTATCACCAACCAGAGCCCTCGTGTAAGACATTTTCGCTCTGCAGCGCAGTGTGCTCTGATATGAAATTTCCTGGAAGATTAAAACTGTGTATCGGACCGAGATTTGGGCTCGGGACCTTTGCCTTTCGCGAGCTAGTGCTCTACCTACTGAGCTACCCAAGTACGATCCTCGACCCTTTGCGAAAGGCGAAGGCTTCAGGTTCCAGTCTCGGTCCAGCAAACAGTTTTAATCTACCAGGAGGTTTCATATATCAACGCACACTCTGCTGCAGAGTGTAAATCTGATTCTGGAAACATCCCCCAGGCTGTGACTAAGGCATGTCTCCACAGTATCATTCCTTCCTGCAGTACTGGTCTTGCAAGTTTCGCAGGAAAGCTTCTGTGAAGTTTGGAAGGTAGATGAGGTACTGGCTGAAGTAAAGTTGGAGAGCGGGTCCTGAGTGAGTCGTGCTGCGATAGCTCAGTCAATAGAGCGCTCAATACAAAGGTCCCGAACTCGAGTCTCTTTTAGTCTGCCAGGAAGCTTCAGTTAAATTCAGTTTCACAAAAAAGAAAGAAGAGACCCAGGACGTAGCCAACAACTAGTGTATCTACAGGGTGGGCAGAAACAGTCTTATAATATTTGTTGTGCAGAGTAGGTAGTGCTGAGGAATAATTGTTAAGAAAAAAACTCGATTCGTTGCGTCTTTTCCAAGTTTAATTTAGCTAGTCAGACTGTTACCTGTGCAAATTCAGTCCGCCATATGCAATTAGTGTAGATAACAGCACACGAGACTGTTGAGTCTTCGGCTCCGGTTCGATCTTTACTACCGTCCCATATCCTATTGTTGAATGGCTCTCTTCTTCGATTTTAGGACAGCTAACGACACCGTCTCCGGTGGGCTGCTTGAATCTGAGCGCACAACGGCCTGGCAGACTGACTTCAATGACTTAACACGGAAACGGTGCCACGTATCGAATTCGTCTCTTAAACAATTATTTCTCAGCACGACTTACTCCGCAACACCCTAACAAGCTATGCAGACTGTCTCTGTCCAATCTGTATATTACTGAACGGCTAAAGCGGTCAGGCGGTCACTCAGTCTTAGTTACCCGTTGCCCATCTAACGGCTTCAAGGAGGAAAAATTTTATTTTCAGTATTTCCTATAATTACTGACCGCATTTAAAAATTCAAAATGTTGTCATAATCTACTCAGTAACCCTTTCGCTACGGATAACTTCTGTAAAAGTCGGGAGCGAATGTGGTGCTCAGCCGGTGGACTGCTGCAGCAGTTGCCCCTCACATCATACTCTGTTTCACTGCGCTCGACGTACGTGGAAGTTTGGCCTACCCATCATCTAGTGGCTTTGTTCAACGTCTGTAGTTAACAACAGAGTCACTATATGGCAGCCGCATTCAGTTGATTTTGCTTGAGCTGTGCTGCTCATTTCCCGCCTTCTTTTTTATCTGAAGTGACGTGTTGTTAACCTCAGCTAGTTTCTACCAGAAGTGATATTGCAGATATTCGATATACTGTGGAGGAAGCTCTTTCTCTCATACTGGGTAGTGACTTCGAAGGTGAAAGCTAATCATTGTACGAATCTGACGATGAACTTGGAACACCTAATGCAGCTGCTTCTGCAGCATGTACACGTGCTACTCCAGCTGCTCCATTGACATCCCCAGACTTGGATTTGTACACAGACACGACATACAATATCAAAAACACGTGTGATTTGTATAAATATTTTCTGGTTTAAATATATAGTATAAAGTCGAATGTCCGCCCCAGATAGCTGAGTGGTCAGCACGACACATTGTCAATCCTAAGGGCCTGGGTTCGATTCCCGGCTGAGACGGAGATTTTCCCCCCCTCAGGCACTGGGTGTTGTGTTGTCCTAATCTCTCCATATCATCCCCATCAACGCGCAAGTCGCCGAAGTGGCGTCAAATCGAAAGACTTGCACCCGGCGAACGGTCTAGTCGACGGGAGGCCCTAGTCACACGACAATAACTGCGATAACACGACGAGTGTGAAAGCAGTACAGAGTAGCGCCGAGGGCAGCTGCGAAAAATGCGCCGTACAGCAGGCAAGCGCGGGCGGGACTGGCGCACGACGCAACAATCACGACGCCGGCGTGGAAGGGTTAAGGTGTGTGAAATCACGTTTAATGTTTAACATAACCAATCAACTACCGAAGTCAGAAACTACGTTTCTGTCTTGAGGCGGTGTAACTCGAGCGCACAAACTATCCAGAGAATATTCATTCAGTATTTAAGAATGAGCAGGCTTAGCGGCTTCCAACAGACTTTATACCTAATTTCCAAAAAGGTGGGAATTTAAGGACATGGGATCTGGATAAGCTGAAAGAACCAGACGTTGTATAGAGTTTCAAGGAGAGCATAAGGGAACAATTGACAGGAATGGGGGAAAGAAACACAATAGAGGAAGAATGGGTAGTTCTGAGGGATGAAGTAGTGAAGGCAGTAGGTAATCAAGTAGGTAAAAAGACGAGGGCTAGTAGAAATCCTTGGGTAACAGAAGAAATATTAAATTTAATTGACGAAAGGAGAAAATATAAAAGTGCAGTAAATGAAGCAGGCAAAAATGAATACAAACGTCTCAAAAATGAGATCGACAGGAAGTCCAAAATGGCTAAGCAGGGATGGCTAGAGGACAAATGTAAGGTTGTAGAGGCTTATCTCACTAGGGGTGAGATAGGTACTGCCTACAGGAAAATTAAAGAGACCTTTGGCGAGAAAAGAACCACGTGTATGAATATCAAGAGCTCAGATGGCAACCCAGTTCTAAGCAAAGAAGGGAAGGCAGAAAGTTGGAAGAAGTATATAGAAGGTTTATACAAGGGCGATGTACTTGACTGCAATATTATGGAAATGGAAGAGGATGTAGATGAAGACGAAATGGGAGATAAGATACTACGTGAAGAGTTTGACAGAGCACTGAAAGACCTGAGTCGAAACAAGGCCCCCGGAGTATACAACATTCCATTAGATCCACTGACGGCCTTGGGAGAGCCAGTCATGACAAAACTCTACAATCTGGTGAGCAATATGTATGAGACAGGCGAAATACCCTCAGACTTCAAGAAGAATATAAGAATTCCAAACCCAAAGAAAGCAGGTGCTGACAGATGTAAAAATTACCGAACTATCATTTTAATAAGTCACAGCTGCAAAATACTAACGCGAATTCTTTACAGACGGATGGGAAAACTTGTAGATGCGGACCTCGGGGAGGATCAGTTTGGATTCCATAGAAATGTTGGAACACGTGAGGCAGTACTGACCTTACGACTTATCTTAGAAGAAAGATTAAGAAAAGGCAAACCTACGTTTCTAGCATTTGTAGACATAGAGAAAGCTTTTGACAATGTTGACTGGAATACTCTCTTTCAAATTCTGAAGGTGGCAGGGGTAAAATACAGGGAGCGAAAGGCTATCTACAATTTGTACAGAGACCAGATGGCAGTTATTAGAGTCGAGGGGCATGAAAGGGAAGCAGTGGTTGGGAAAGGAGTGAGAAAGGGTTGTAGCCTCTCCCTGATGTTATTCAATCTGTATACTGAGCAGGCAGTAAAGGAAACAAAAGAAAAATTTCGAGTAGGTATTAAAATTCATGGAGGAGAAGTAAAAACTTTGAGGTTCGCCGATGACATTGTAATTCTGTCAGAGACGACAAAGGACTTGGAAGAGCAGTTTAACGGAATGGACAGTGTCTTGAAAGGAGGATATAAGACGAACATCTACAAAAGCAAAACGAGGATAATGGAATGTAGTCAAATAAAGTCGGGTGATGCTGAGGGAATTAGATTAGGAAATGAGACACTTAAAGTAGTAAAGGAGTTTTGCTATTTAGGAAGTAAAATAACTGATGATGGTCGAAGTAGAGAGGATATAAAATGTAGACTGGCAATGGCAAGGAAACCGTTTCTGGAGAAGAGAAATTTGTTAACATCGAGTATAGATTTAAGTGTCAGGAAGTCGTTTCTGAAAGTATTTGTTGGGAGTGTAGCCATGTATGGAAGTGAAACATGGACGATAACTAGTTTGGACAAGAAGAGAATAGAAGCTTTCGAAATGTGGTGCTACAGAAGAATGCTGAAGATAAGCAACTAATGAGGAGGTATTGAATAGGACTGGGGAGAAGTTTGTGGTACAACTTGACTAGAAGAAGGGGTCGGTTAGTAGGACATGTTTTGAGGCATCAAGGGATCACAAATTTAGCATTGGAGGGCAGCTTGGAGGGTAAAAATCGTAGAGGGAGACCAAGAGATGAATACACTAAGCAGATGCAGAAGGATGTAGGTTGCAGTAGGTAATGGGAGATGAAGAGGCTTGTACAGGATAGAGTAGCATGGAGAGCTGCACCAAACCAGTCTTATAACTGAAGACAACAACAACAATAACAACAACAACATAGGGATAGTGGAGAAACATCATCCGCTACGTCACAATGAGGACGAAATCGTGTGCTGAGTGATTGTGACGGAGGTCATTGAAGAGGATTGTGATGAAAAATAATAGGACGAAAGCTGAAGAATTGAATGTCTCACTGATACACCCTGTCAGTATCAAAACAGCACGAAAGGAGCTACTTAAGCAGTGAACTGCTGGGCGTAACAGGAAGACGTGGTGACGAAGACATAAAACCTCAATTTTGGAACAATTGAAGAAAGTCATTTGGCTGAATGAATCTTGTTTCCCACTGTTTTCAAATTCCGGTGGAGTTTATGTCCCAAGAGTGAAACTTGGCGGCGATTCGGTGATGGTTTGGGAAGTTATATCGTGTTATTCCTTGGGACTCAGGGCTATTCTCCAAGGTCGCTATACGGCAAAGCATTATTGACCGTTTTGGGTGATTAGGTCCATCTCGTGGTATGGCGTTCGTTCCCCAGTGGTGACGCTATTTTTTAAGACGGCAGAGCCCCTGTTCATGAAGCTCGCGTGGTGACCGAGTGATTCTGTGAGCACGTGGTTCAACTGTCGCATATCTGCTCGTCACCACAGTCAGCAGATCTCAATACTGTTGAACTTTTGTGAAATGTGCGAGTGATCCCTATGCACCCAGTACTGATCATGCACGCTAATAAAGTAATAACTTAAAACTTTTGTTCGATGACGAATGGCCAGAAATATGTTTATCCTGTCATGTAAATTAATCTGTGAAATGGTTGAAGTCTATCACTCTTCATTCTCTCTTTCTCTCAGTGTGTTTGTAAGAAGACGTGTATTTTCCCCGATTAAATGTAATTTGAGGAATATACAAATGGAGTTCGAAAAGCATGTCTGTTTTATTGAAATTCTTTCAACTTTGAGTGATAAATTGCTCGCAGATGCAGTCCGATTCATCGTACAGGATCATAAAAATTGCCATAATTAACAGAGACGACTACTGCAGTTTCTCTGCCTCGTGATGACTGGGTGTTGTGTGATGCCCTTAGATTAGTTAGGTTTAAGTAGTTCTAACTTCTAGGGGACTGATGACCATAGATGTTAAGTCCCATAGTTTTCGGAGCCATTTGAACCATTTTTTGGACTACTGCAGTTGTTTATCGAAAATTTGAAATAAAGTACTTGAAATTAAGATTCTCTTCTATGTCACAAGCATCTTAACATTTTATAAAAGTTTAAGTAACTGTTGTATACACCTAGGGAAAACACGCAGCAACCGTAAGCTGAGATGATGTTCGGGTGTAGAACAATCCAGAAAAATTTCCGTTCATCCGTTCCACAACACTTTAATCCCATATGATGAGACAAATGCGGTTTGGTGCGAACGATCGCGAATGGCATACTTGAACTTGTTATCACGTGACAGGCGGATTCATGAGGAGACAATTTCGTGTATAACAATGGTTATTTTTTCTTTTAACACATGCTTATGGGAGAAAGAACTATAGAGTTATATACCATTATATAATAAACAAACATAATAAAAGGATAATGGTTGAAAGGTTAATAGTGACAGGAAGACTAAGGACGTGAAAATAGCCGTACACACAAAATAACATGCCATAATTGCTTTTTAACTATGTTGCTTCTTTCGTAGTATTATGCACGAGATAGTACACTCCTGGAAATTGAAATAAGAACACCGTGAATTCATTGTCCCAGGAAGGGGAAACTTTATTGACACATTCCTGGGGTCAGATACATCACATGATCACACTGACAGAACCACAGGCACATAGACCCAGGCAACAGAGCATGCCCAATGTCGGCACTAGTACAGTGTATATCCACCTTTCGCAGCAATGCAAGCTGCTATTTTCCCATGGAGACGATCGTAGAGATGCTGGATGTAGTCCTGTGGAACGGCTTGCCATGCCATTTCCACCTGGCGCCTCAGTTGGACCAGCGTTCGTGCTGGACGTGCAGACCGCGTGAGACGACGCTTCATCCAGTCCCAAACATGCTCAGTGGGGGACAGATCCGGAGATCTTGCTAGCCAGGGTAGTTGACTTACACCTTCTAGAGCACGTTGGGTTGCACGGGATACATGCGGACGTGCATTGTCTGTTGGAACAGCAAGTTCCCTTGCAAGTCTAGGAATGGTAGAACGATGGGTTCGATGACGGTTTGGATGTACCGTGCACTATTCAGTGTCCCCTCGACGATCACCAGAGGTGTACGGCCAGTGTAGGAGATCGCTCCCCACACCATGATGCCGGGTGTTGGCCCTGTGTGTCTCGGTCGTATGCAGTCCTGATTGTGGCGCTCACCTGCACGGCGCCAAACACGCATACGACCATCATTGGCACCAAGGTAGAAGCGACTCTCATCGCTGAAGACGACACGTCGCCTTTCGTCCCTCAATTCACGCCTGTCGCGACACCACTGGAGGCGGGCTGCACGATGTTGGGGCGTGAGCGGGAGACGGCCTAACGGTGTGCGGGACCGTAGCCCAGCTTCATGGAGACGGTTGCGAATGGTCCTCGCCGATACCCCAGGAGCAACAGTGTCCCTAATTTGCTGGGAAGTGGCGGTGCGGTCCCCTACGGCACTGCGTAGGATCCTACGGTCTTGGCGTGCATCCGTGCGTCGCTGCGGTCCGGTCCCAGGTCGACGCGCACGTGCACCTTCCGCCGACCACTGGCGACAACATCGATGTACTGTGGAGGCCTCATGTCCCACGTGTTGAGCAATTCGGCGGTACGTCCACCCGGCCTCCCGCATGCCCACTACACGCCCTCACTCAAAGTCCGTCAACTGCACATACGGTTCTCGTCCACGCTGTCGCGGCATGGTACCAGTGTTAAAGACTGCGATGGAGCTCCGTATGCCACGGTAAGCTGGCTGACACTGACGGCGGCGGTGCACAAATGCTGCGCAGCTAGCGCCATTCGACGGCCAACACCGCGGTTCCTGGTGTGTCGGCTGTGCCGTGCGTGTGATCATTGCTTGTACAGCCCTCTCGCAGTGTCCGGAGCAAGTATGGTGGAGCTGACACACCGGTGTCAATGTGTTCTTTTTTCCATTTCCAGGAGTGTAGTTGCAACTCAAGCCAACAGTCATAGATCAATTCCCTATGTAGTTAGCATCAGCAAAAACTGCACATACCTTCGTAGTTTTATGTCATGATGGAACAATGAATTACTAGAACATTCTGTACTGCTTACACTGTTGAGAGATCATTGCTTAGTAATTGTCCTGTGGTAAGCGCTCTTTCCTTTCCGTTTTCGTACAATCAAATTGGTTAAATTACTCTTATATCTTTAAAGAAATGTTCAATGTTAGCAGTATATCTGGCGAACAGCAAACTATCACTAAATCTGTTGACAGGAACGAATTTATTAATTTGAGTAATGCAGCGATTAATGAAAGTCAAACCACATCTCATTCGTCTGATAATACAAAGGGCGTTGAATAGTAGTGCAAACATTTTTTTCTGTTCCAATTTCGATTGAAAAACTGCCGAATTTGTTGTGGGACATCGTGGAACATTACCGTTTCAACCCCTAGAGTTTCATGTAGTTCCGACAGGTGGCAGCGCTATACGTACCCTTCTAAATAGCGTCCGTAACGGAGGTGCGTTCCGAGAGCAGATCGGTCATTCAGTTTCCGTTGGCGGAACACCAGAGCATCACAGATGTTCGTAGACTCTTTCAGAATGTCTACAGAGACGTGCCAGCAAACAAAAGGACGGTGAGTCATTGGGGGTGGCGTGTGTTATCATTGCAACAAGCTCGCGCAGATTTGCCCGATCTAACGCGTGGCGGGCCGACCGCACACAGCTGTGACTCTTGCAGTGTCGGAACATGCGGACACTCTCACTGCATGTGATCGACGGATAATAGGCTGCACAGCAGGACGTCTCTGTTGTTAGAGCTGAAACACTCGTCACCAGTCAAAGGAGCGTGCCCGTAGGGTTGTTATTTTTGGGGGAACGAGACCAGACAGCGAGGTCATCGCTCTCATCGGATTAGGAAAGGATGCGGAAGGAAGTCGGCCGTGCCCTTTCAGAGGAACTATCCAGGAATTTGCCTGGATTGATTTAGGGAAATCACGGAAAACCTAAATAAGGATGGCCGGACGAGGGTTTGAACCGTTGTCCTCCCGAATACGAGTCCAGTTTCTAACCACTGTGCCACCTCGCTCGGTCGCCCGTCGGGTTTCTCGTCGTCTAACACGAGAACATGAAAGGCAACAAGCGACCATCTATGCGAAATTGTTTGCGCATTACGAGGCTCATCGGGATACTGTTTATTGGACATCCGCACAAGCGATGAAACATGGGTTCATCACTTCGAACCGGAAACAAACCGGTAATCCGTGGAGTGCCGTCACACCATCTCACCTCCGAGGAGAAAGTTCAAAACCACACCCTCAGCCTATAAAGTCATGACGATGGTCGTTTGGAAGTCTCAGGGGTAATTCTGTCTGATGGCGTCCTTCGCGGTGCAGCGATCAAGTCTCAAGTGTATTGTGCTACTCCCCCGAAACTGAAGAAATGACTTCAGCGTGTTCGTCGCTAAAAAAATGGAAACTAACTTCTTTTTCCCCATGACGACACAAATACCGAATCAAATTTTATTTCTTCTTTCGAAGGTCTTGTCAGTTCGGCACATTGGGGTTGGATATTACCGTTAGTCTAATGAAGGTAAATCAAGTACAGTCTAACACAGTTTTCACCAATGCAAGACGATGCAGTAACGGAGATTTGGTCCTCAAATATAGGTAGAAAACGCCAAGTTGACAGCGTAGTGTACTTAACGAGTTCAGTCAGGAATTTTCCTAGATGATTTTTTTTTTTCGTTTTTTGTTTTTTTGTGATTTTAGGGCGCACAGCTACAATGGTCATTAGCGCCCAGACTAAGTTAGGAATGCATCGCGAGGCACAAGTTTAAAACAGCATCTAAAATCGACAGTACTATAAAAGACATAGACAGGCAGAGGATTAAAAAAAATTAAAAAAACATAATCAAATGTCCTTAGACAGGTTTGTCAAGTTGATAATACGAAGAACGCGAGCACCTGCTCCTGGGTCATCCGCTAAAATGGCATCCAGAGTACATGGCAGGCCAAGATCAAGACGCAGTGTATTAAAATCCGGACAGGACTTTAAAATGTGGCGGACCGTCAGCAATTGCCCACATGGGCAGAACGGCGCCGGCGTAGAAGTCAGCAGATGGCGATGGCTGAACCAGCAGTGTCCAATTCGTAGCCGGGCCAAAACGACCTCCTCCCGCCGAGAAGGACGTGAGGAGGACGTCCAAGCCACGGGAAGAGGTTTCAAAGCCCGAAGCTTGTTGTCCGTAAGTGCAACAATATCGGCATGCCACAGCGATAAAATGCGCCGACAAATGACCCTGCTACAATCTGATGAAGGGACACAACAAGAAGCGGTCCGAGGCTGGAGGACCGCAGCCTTGGCCGCGGCATCTGCAGCTTTGTTCCCAGGGATACCGACATGGCCAAGAACCCACATAAAGCTAACCGGAGAACCGTGGTCCACCAGCTGCTGAAGAGAGCGTTGGATCTGGTGCACGAAAAGGTGAACCGGATACGGATCATTGAGGCTCTGGATGGCGCTCAGGGAATCGGAGCAGATGACGTAAGCAGAATGTCGGTGGCGGCAGATGTAAAGAGCAGCCTGGTAGAGGGCAAAGAGCTCAGCTGTGAAGACCGAACAATGTCCATGGAGCCGGTATTTGAAACTTTGTGCCCCGACAATAAAAGAAGACCCGACCCCGTCATTGGTCTTAGAGCCATCTGTATAAATGAAGGTCATATGAATGAACTTCGAACGGAGTTCGACAAAACGAGAGTGGTATACCGAACCGGGGGTATCCTCCTTTGGGAGCGAGCTGAGGTCAAGGTGAACGCGAACCTGAGCCTGGAGCCAAGGTGGCGTGTGGCTCTCGCCCACTCTAAAGGTTGCAGGGAGTGAAAAATCAAGCTGTTGAAGGAGGCGACGAAAGCGAACTCCAGGGGGTAGCAGGGCATACAACCCGTATTGACGGTCGAGAGAGTCGTCAAAAAAGGAACGATAAGACGGGTGGTCGGGCATTGACAGTAGCCGACAGGCATAACGACAAAGCAGAATATCGCGCCCGTAGGTGAGTGGCAATTCACCGGCTTCAGCATTAAGTCTCTCGACGGGACTAGTATAGAACGATCCGATCGCAAGACGTAACCCCCATGTTGTATGGAGTTAAGGTGGCGTAAGATGGACGGCCGTGCAGAGAAGTATATGAAGCTCCCATAATTCAGCTTGGAGCGGGCGATCAGCCGATATAAGCGAAGTAGGACGGTTCGATCCTCTCCCCACGACATACCACTGACAACACGGAGGACATTTAGAGAACGGGTACAACGGGCAGCCAAAAATGACATATGTGGAGACCAGTTGAGTTTCCTGTCAAATGTAAGACCTAAAAACTTTTTTATCTCCACGAATGGGAGAGCAACGGGACCGAGTCGTAAGGACTGTGGGAGAAACTCTTTGTAGCGCCAGAAGTTAATACAGACCGTCTTCTCGGCAGATAAACGGAAGCCATTGGCGACACTCCAGGAGTAAAGACGGCGAAGAGAACGCTGACGACAGCGCTCCAGGAAACATGTACGCTACGCGCTGCAATAGATGGCAAAATCGTCCACGAAAAGGGAGCCTGGTACATCAGCAGGGAGGCAATCCGTTATTGGATTGATCGCTGTGGCGAAGAGAGTGACGCTCAAAACTGAGGCCTGTGACACCCCATTCTCTTGGCGAAAGGTGTCTGACAGGACAGAACCCACACATACCCAGAACTGTCGATCCATTAAAAAGGAACGAATAACAAGAGGGAAGCGACCGAGAAGGCCCCATGTATGCATGGTGCGGAGAATGCCCGCCCTCCAACAGGTGTCGTAAGCCTTCTCCAAATCAAAGAGCACAGCCGCGGTCGGGCGCTTCCGCAAGAAGTTATTCATATTGAAGGTAGACAAGGTAACCAGATGGTCAACAGCAGAGCGGCGCCTACGAAATCCACATTGTACATTGGTAAGTAGGCGTCGAGATTCGAGCAGCCAAACCAAACGAGAGTTAACCATTCGCTCCATCACCTTACAGACACAGCTGGTAAGCGAGATGGGTCGATAACAGGAAGGCAAGTGCTTGTCCTTCCCCGGATTAGGAACCGGTACAACAATAGACTCGCGCCAGCATGTGGGAACATGTCCCTCAATCCAGATGGGATTTTAAGTACGAAGAAGGAAACCTTTACCCGCAGGAGAAAGGTTCTTCAGCATCTGAATATGAATAGAATCAGGCCCTGGAGCGGAGGACCGTGATCGGGCAAGTGCATTTTCAAGTTCCAGGATGGTGATTGGGGCATTGTAACTTTCATGATTCGCGGAGCGGAAGTTAGGTGGCCTAGCCTCCTCTGCCTGTTTTCGGGGGAGGAAGGCAGGGTGGTAATGAGCGGAGCTCGAAACCTCTGCGAAAACGCGGCTGAAGGCATTGGAGACATCCTCAGGGGCCACAAGGACGTCATTCTCGACCGTCAAGCCAGAAACTCGTGAGTGGATCTTAGTGCCAGATAGCCGGCGCAGGCTATCCCAGACAACAGAAGAAGGAGTAAAACTGTTGAAGGTTCTTGTGAAAGCAGCCCAACTGGCTTTCTTGCTTTCTTTAATAATACGACGACACTGCGCACGTAATCGTTTATAATTTATACAATTCGACACTGTAGGGTGTCGTTTAAAGGTGCGTAAAGCACGTCGACGAGCACGTAAAGCGTGTCTACATGCTGCGGTCCACCAGAGGACCGGTAGGCGACGTGGAGAAGAAGTAGTGTGAGGGATGGAATATTCAGAAGCAGTGAGAATGACTTTCGTGAGTTGTGCGACATGACTATCGCAGCTTGCGAAGGTTTGATCTTGTAAGTTTGCCCTAGAAGAGAAGAGCCCCCAGTCTGCTTTGGAGATGTTCCAACCAGTTGAGCACGGAGAGGGGGTATGATGCAGGGGGTGAATAACACACGGGAAGTGGTCGCTCGAATATGTATCAGAAAGTGCATACCACACAAACCGGCGTGCAAGTTGGGTAGTACATATAGAGAGGTCTAAATGGGAATAGGTGTGAGTTGCGTCCGAAAGAAAAGTGGGAACGCCAGTATTGAGGCAGACAAGATTGAGCTGGTTGAAAAGGTCTGCTAACAGGGAGCCCCTCGGGCAGAATGCTGGAGAGCCGCAAAGGGGATGGTGGGCATTGAAGTCTCCAGTTAACAAAAATGGTGCAGATAGCTGAGCAATAATTTGCATCATACCTACCCTGGTAACGGAAGACGACGATGGAGTGTAAACGGTACAAATGTAAAATGTAAAAGTGGGGAGAGTAATGCGGACGGCAACTGCCTGCAGGCCGGTGTGCAATGTGATGGGATCGTAGGAAATATCATCCCGGACCAGCAACATAACCCCTCCATGAGCCGAAATACCTGCCACAGGGGGTAGGTCAAAACGCACAGAGGTGTAGTGCGCCAAGGCAACTTGATCGCATGGGCGTAGCTTCGTTTCCTGTAGGGCTACGACGAGCGGACGGTGCAAGCGGAGCGGAAACTAAGTCCTCTCGGTTGGGGCTGATGCTGCGAATATTCCAGTGAATAAGTGCCATCGTGAGAAGAAAAAGAAGAGGCAAGAATGGGTCTCCACGAAGGCCGCTGAGGGCATGGCTTCGAGCGAGCACTGCCGCCGCTATCATTAGGTGGACAGTCATCGTCCATTGGTTCTGTAGGTTCATCGGCCATCTTGTTAAGATGGCCGGGAGGTGTAGCTTCCTCCGCCGGTGAACGGCCAAATGTTCGGCTACCAGCGGTGCGGCCAGGCGAAACGCGACAGTTCACACAACGAGGAGACGGAGGTGGACAGTCATCCTCATGGGCATCCCTGCCACAAGTGACACATTTAGCCGCATTGGAACGAGACTGGCGAGTGTGATTAAAACGCTGACACTGGTAGCAGCGCGTAGGTGTCGGGATATAGGGGCGAACAGAAATAACCTCGTAGCCCGCTTTGATGCGCGACGGCAGCTGAACACTATCAAAGGTCAAGAAAAGCGTCCGGGTCGGTACAAGGTGACTGTTGACCTTTTTAATGACCCTATGGACAGCCGTCACGCCCTGCTCAGCAAGGAAAGACTGAATCTCCTCGTCAGTCAATCCGCCGAGTTATCTAGTATATACGACACCACGAGACGAATTCAAAGTGCGGTGAGCCTCCACCCGGACAGGGAACGTGTACAGGAGTGTGGCCTGAAGAAATTTATGTGCCTCAAAGGCACTCTCAGTTTCTGGTAACCAGGTACCGTTACGCAGCCTGGTACAATACTTGACACATACGGCTATGGCATCTACGCCCTTCTGGATAACGAAAGGGTTGACAGAGGAAAAATGCTTTCCGTCCTCAGATCGAGAAACTACGAGGAACTGTGTGGCAGTTGGTAGTACTTTTGTCACTGGTGGCTAGTCAAGTTTCCGTTTTTGGGCAGAAGTCGAGAGAGAAGAAGAAGAGAAATTCACTGCGGAGGAATCCCCCATGATTGCCAGCATCTCCGATGGCGCGCTCCTTCCTTGTTGGGACCCTCTCAGAGGGCGCTCCCGCCTTAGGTGAATGTTTACACCTCAGACCACACCTCCAGAGAAACGGAGGGGCCAATCGACATGGTCGGAAGGTGTCAGCTCAGGCAATCACCCCTCCCTAAGCCTGGCCTTTACCAGGGGGTACGTGCGTGCCTTGCTTGTCTACCCAGTGCGGGGAATTACGCGTTACCCCGTCACCGGCTACGCGTGCGAACGCGTGGGTCGGCCTTCAGGCACGCACAGGGAGGAAGGAAGAAGAGGAAAAAGAAGGTAGAGAGGGAGAGAAAGGACAGACTGTCTCAAACGCCGAGGCAGAGAACAGAGAAGACAAGGAGAAGAGGGCAAGGACGAGAGGGCAAGGAGGAGGAGGCAAGGAGGAGGAGGCAAGGGAAAGAGTAATTAAGACAGTGAGATGGAGAAGAAAAAAGAAAGGAACCAACTTAAGGAAGGAAGAAACCAGAAGAAGTGAGAAACCAAAATGACCGCAAATATAGGTCGTGGAACCGTCCGTCTCCGGACGCAGGCCAAACTACCCCCTTGAGGGGGAGGAACTCCTTTTAGTCGCCTCTTACGACAGGCAGGAATATCTCGGGCCTATTCTAACCCCTGGACCCGCAGGGGGAACATTTCTAGCTGATTTAACAAATGGAGAATATATTTTCTCAGAAGTTAAACCTCATGCTTGAGGAACAGCAAAAGGTTAAGAGCGTAAGTCTTACAGAGAAGCGATGTGCTCTACAAGTCGCACATGGAAAATTGGCAAAAGATGTGTCTGCTGTTAAAACGGAAGTGTCTGAACAGTAGTCACTGTTAGCGAACTATCTAACCAAATACAAAAATTGTCGGAAGAAGTAGGTTCAAACAAGCTTGAACAGACACATATAAATTACGATTTAAGCAAACTTCATAATCGTGCTAATATAGAAGCTTTTCATAGTGATATTACTCTTGAGGAAAAGATAATACACTCACAGCGAACTTGTCTGACGAAGGTCGAAAAAATTGGTATCTGATAGGGAAAGTGAGATAATTTTTAAAGTATACCGTGATATTAAGGTTGCAGTCCAACAGATACGCACTGAATTAGGCTCGTGCAAAATCCGTCTACCCGAACTAACCGCAGTGGATCTCGAGAATATGCACAAGGAATTATCCCACGCTGTTGTTGTATTTTTCAGTCAGAAAACTGGTTTGTTCCAGCTCTCCATACTACCCTACCGTGTCCGAATCACTTCGTCTCAGAATAACTATTGCAACCTACATCTTTCCGAATCAACTTACTGTATCCATCTTTCAGTCTCCCTCTACGATTTTTACGTCTCATACGTCCTTCCGATACTAAATTGATGACCTCTTACTGTCTGAATGTATACTATCAACGAATACCTCCTTTTGGTGTATTTGTGCCATAAATTCATTACTTTCCAATACTGTTCAGTACTTCCTCTCTAGTTACGTGATAGACCAATCTAATCTTCCGCATTTTTCTTTAGCACCACATATCGAAAGCTTCTGTTCTCTGTTTATCTGAACTGTTTATCGACCATGTTTGACTTCCACACAGATAATACCTTCAGAAAAGACTTAAATTTATATTCCTCTTCTTCATAAACGCTTTTCTTCCCATTGCCAGTCTGCATTTTATAGCCTCTACTTGGGCCACCACCACTAATTTTGCTGCCCAAGTAGCCAAACCCATCTACTACTTTAAGTGACTCGTTTCCTAACTCCCTTAGCATCAACTGATTTAAATCGACTACATTCCACTATCCTTGTTTTGGTTTTGGTGATTTTCATCTTATATCCTCCTTTCAAGAATCTCCGTTCCGTTCAACTGCTCTTCCAAGTCCTTTGTTGTCTCTAACAGAATTGCATTGCGATCGGGAAACCTTGAAGTTTTTATTTCTTCTCCCTGAATTTTAATTCCCATTCCTAATTTTTATTTGGTTTCCGTTACTGCTTGTTCTATGTACATATTGAATAACATTGCGGATAGGCTACAACCCTGTCTCTCTCTCTTTCCGGCCACTGTCTACCTTTCATGTCGCTCGACCTTATAACTGCTGTCTACTTTCTGTATCAGTTGTAAATAGCCTTTAGCTCCCTTTATTTTATCGTGCTGTCTCCAGAATTTCAAATCAACATGGTAAAATTGCTTTTCCTTACTCTAAGGATGCTGTAAATGTAGTTTGCATTTCCTTAACCTATCTTCTAAGATAAGTCGTAAGGACAGTAACGTCTCGCGTGTTCTTATGTTTCTTCGGAATCCAGACTAATCTTCCCCGAGGTCGGCATCTTACAGTTTTTCCATTCTTTATTTATTTTTATTTATTTATTTATTTATTGTTCCGTGGGACCAAATTAAGGAGAAGTTCTCATGGTCATGGAACAAGTCAATACATGAAATTGTAACACGATATTAGAAACAGATAAAATGAAATATAAAAAACATATTCAGGTGACAAGTAAGTTTATGTAAAGAAAATCAACAATGTAACCCTGGAATTGGCTTAATTTTTTTAGCTCTTCCAGGAGCTCCTCGCCAGAATAGAAGAAGTGAGCCAATAGGAAACCCTTCAGTTTAGACTTGGATGTAGCAGAATACTGCACTCCTTTCTGCACAAGAGTCAAGGAAGTGCATTCCACATGCAGATTGGATTTCTGCCTAGTATTAACTGAGTGAAAGCTGCTAACTCTTGGGAATAGGCTAATATTGCAAACAACAAACGGCATTAAAGAAAATATATACTGTGAGGGCAATGTCAGAATTCCCAGACTATTGAATAGGGGTCGACAAGAGGTTCTTGAACTTACACCACATATAGCTCGAAAAGCCCGTTTGAGCCAAAAATACCCTTTTTGAATCAGAAGAATTACCCCAAAAAATAATACCATACGACATAAGCGTATGAAAATATGCGAAGTAGACTACTTTTCCTGTTGAAGTGTCACTTATTTCAGATACTGTTCTAATGGTAAATAAAGCAGCATTTAGTTTCTGGACAAGATCCTGGACATGTGCTTTTCACAACAGCTTACTATCTATCCGAACGCCTAGGAACTTGAACTTTTCCGTCTCGCTTATAATATGCCCATTCTGTCTGATCAAAATGTCGGTTCTTGTTGAATTGTGAGTTAGAAACTATAAAAGCTGAGTCTTACTGTGATTTAACATCAAATTATTTTCCACAAGCCACGAACTTATTTAATGAACTACATTATTTGATACTGTTTCAATATTACACTCAAGATCCTTCACTACGAAGCTGGTGTCATCAGCAAACAGAAATATTTTTGAATCACCTGTAATACTAGAAGACATATCACTTATATAAATAAGAAACATCAGTGGCCCCAGCACCGACCCTTGGGGAACGCCCCATTTAACAGTGCCCCATTGGGACTGAACATCACTACCACTGTCAATATTGCGGAGAATTACCTTCTGCTTTCTGTTCTTAAAGTAAGAGGCGAACCGATTGTAAGCTACTCCCTTTACTCCATAATGGTCCAACTTCTGCAGTAATATTTTGTGGTCAACACAGTCAAAAGCCTTCGTTAAATCAAAGAAAACTCCTAGCGTTCGCAACCTTTTATTTAATCCGTCCAAAACCTCACAGAGAAATAGAAAATACCATTTTCAGTTGTTAAACCATTTCTAAAACCAAACAGAACATTTGACAACAAATTATGTGAATTTAAATGCTCCAGTAACCTTGTATATACAACCCTCTCGATAACTTTAGCAAACACCGATGGCATAGAAATAGGTCCATAATTGTCAATATTATCCCTGTCTCCGTTTTTATAAAGTGGCTTCACTACCAAGTACTTTAATCGGTCAGGAAACCGACCACTTCTAAAGGAAAAGTTACAGATATGGCTAAGTACTGGACTAACATACATGGAACAATGCTTCAGTATTCTGCTAGATATCCCGTCATACCCATGAGAGTTCTTGGTCTTTAGTGATTTAATTATTAAGTCAATCTCCCTCTTATCAGAATCATGGAGGAGCATTTCTGGTAACAGTCTCGGAACACTTTTTTCTAAGAGCGCTATATGACTCCCCGTTGGGACTAGGGTTCTATTTAGTTCATCTGCTATATTCAGAAAGTGATTATTAAATACTGTACATAAATGCGACTTATCAGTAACACGGACATTCCCACCGATTCTATATCCTCGACCTGTCTCTGCAGACCAGCCACTTCCTTTACGACTGACAATATGGTTTTAATTTTATCCTCAGACTTAGTTTTTCTATCTGCATACCACATACTTTTTGCCTTCCTAATAACATTTTAAGAGCCTTACAATACCGTTTGTAATGGGCTGCTACATTTTGATTCTGTCTGTTTCTAACGTATTGATATAATTGCCACTTTTTTCTACAAGATATTCTTATCCTTCTAGTCAGCCACGCAGGCTGCCTGTTTGTACTAGTACCCTGTTTTGAACGTTCTAACGGAAAGCAACTTTCAAAGGGCAAGAGAAAAGTCTTGAGAAAAGCATTACATTTATCGTCTACTGTATCAGCGCTATAAACATCTTGCCACTCTTGTTCCTTTATAAGGTTTACAAAGGTCTCTACAGCAACTGGGTCAGCTTTCCTAAACAGCTGACGACTATAATTAACACCTGTTGCAGCACAAAAATTTTTTAGACTTAAAATTTGTGCATCATGATCTGAAAGGCCATTCACCTTTTTGCTAACAGAATGCCCTTCTAGTAATGAGGAATGAACAAAAATGTTGTCTATGGTTGTTCTACTGTACCCTTGCACTCTCGTTGGAAAGAATACGGTTTGCATAAGATTATACGAATTAAGGAGGTCTACCAGCATCCTCTTCCTTGCACAATCACTTATACCGACTTCACAGAATTTCCTAGGAAGTTCTGGTCTTACGTTAAATCAGTAAGTGGCTCGAAACAGCATATCCAGACACTCCGGGATGATGATGGCATTGAAACGGAGGATGACACGCGTAAAGCTGAAATACTAATTTCCTTTTTCCAAAGCTGTTTCACAGAGGAAGACCGCACTGCAGTTCCTTCTCTAAATCCTCGCACAAACGAAAAAATGTCTGACATCGAAATAAGTGTCCAAGGAAAAGAAAAGCAACTGGAATCACTCAACAGAGGAAAGTCCACTGGACCTGACGGGATACCAATTCGATTCTGCACAGAGTACACGAAAGAACTTGCTCCCCTTCTAACAGCCGCGTACCGCAAGTCTCTAGAGGAACGGAAGGTTCCAAATGATTGGAAAAGAGCACAGGTAGTCCCAGTCTTCAAGAAGGGTCGTCGAGCAGACGCGCAAAACTATACACCTATATCTATGACGTCGATCTGTTGTAGAATTTTCGAACATGTTTTTTGCTCGAGTATCATGTCGTTTTTGGAAACCCAGAATCTGTTTTGTAGGAATCAACATGGATTCCGGAAACAGCGATCGTGTGAAACCCAACTCGCTTAATTTGTGCATGAGACCCAGAAAATATTAGATACAGACTCCCAGGTAGACGCTATTTTTCTTGACTTCCGGAAGGCGTTCGATACAGTTCCGCACTGTCGCCTGATAAAGTAAGAGCCTACGGAATATCAGACCAGCTGTGAGGCTGGATTGAAGAGTTTTTAGCAAACAGAACACTGCATGTTGTTATCAATGCAGATACGTCTACAGACGTTAAAGTAACCTCTGATGTTCCACAGGGGAGTGTCATGGGACCATTGCTTTTCACAATATATGTAAATGACCTAGTAGATAGTGTCGGAAGTTCCATGCGGCTTTCGTGGTTGATGCTGTAGTATACAGAGAAGTTGCAGCATTAGAAAATTGTAGCGAAATGCAGGAAGATCTGCAGCGGATAGGCACTTGGTGCAGGGAGTGGCAACTGACCCTTAACATAGACAAATGTAATGTATTGCGAATACATAGAAAGAAGGATCCTTTATTGTATGATTATATGATAGCGGAACAAACACTGGTAGCAATTGCTTCTGTAAAATATCTGGTAGTATGCGTGCGGAACTATTTGAAGTGGAATGATCATATAAAATTAATTGTTGGTAAGGCGTGTACCAGGTTGAGATTCATTGGGAGAGTCCTTAGAAAATGTTGTCCATTAACAAAGGAGGTGGCTTACAAAACACTCGTTCGACCTATACTTGAGTATTGCTCATCAGTGTGAGATCCGTACGAGATCGCGTTGACGGAGGAGTTAGAGAAGATCCAAAGAAGAGCGGCGCGTTTCGTCACAGGGTTATTTTGTAACCGTGATAGCGTTACGGAGATGTTTAACAAACTGAAGTGGCAAACTCTGCAAGAGAGGCGCTCTGCATCGCGTAGAAGCTTGCTCGCCAGGATTCGAGAGGGTGCGTTTCTGGATGAGGTATCAAATATATTGCTTCCCCCTACTTATACCTCCCGATGAGATCACGAATGTAAAATTAGAGAGATTCGAGCGCGCAAAGAGGCTTTCCGGCAGTCGTTCTTCCCGCGAACCATACGAGACTGGAACAGGAAAGAAAGGTAATGACAGTGGCACGTAAAGTGCCCTCCGCCACACACCGTTGGGTGGCTTGCGGAGTATAAATGTAGATGTAGATACAATTAATATTTAAGTCACCACATATAACTAACTTTTTGTATTTCCTATAAAGTGAACCAAGAAACTCCTCTAGCTTTAGCAAAAATGTTGTGAAATCGGAGTCTGGGGATCTGTAAATAACAACAGTTAGAAGTTTAGCTCCATTAAATTTAACCACACCTGCACAAAATTCAAACCCCTTTTCAGTGCAGTACTTTGAAACATCAATTGACTCAAATGGTATTCCGTTTTTCACATACATGGCTACTCCCCCACACCGCAAAGAGCTCCTCGAAAAACTGCCAGCCAACCTGTATCATGGTAAAGAATGCATCTGAATTATCTCCTTATTTAAGAAGTGTTCAGATATACCAATAATTTCAGAGTCACCATCTATAAGCAGTTCACTGACTTTATCTCTAATACCCTGTATATTTTGATGAAATATACTAATTCCCTCATTACTCGGATACCTAAGGTTTGTCAAAAGTGGTTCCTTTGTTAGAGAGACTTCCCTTAAGCAGGAATACCTATCAGCTGGCTTCAGCCTAAAAATGGCGCAGCTCTAACACCCACTATTGCAGGAATTTTCCCATGAGTGATCCCACCAACCCCACCTATGCTGTCACCTATAAGCTTTGCTAACCTTCCCTTCCCATACCTATTGAGGTGCAGGCCATGTCTAGTGAAACCCGTCCTGCTGATAGACTCCACCGACACCACTGAAATGTGACCCATGCTTTCTGTCATCAGCGCACCCCCAAGTCACATGTTATTACGCCTGACGGCTGTATTAAGATGAGGCCGATCGTGACGCTGAAACAGTTCCACGAAATGCACATTCGTGTTGCCGGTGTGAGTGGCTATCTTTTCTCGGTCACCATCTATGCCATACTGCCCATCCTTATCAATACTATTACCACCCCCACCAACAACCTGGTCCTCCTTAGTAAAATCCCTACATAACCCCATAACCCCCCCTCTCCCCCCTATTTTAACAGTCACCTGAGCCAATCCTGCATTAGGCTTCACAATACTGGTGACCTGGTACTCACTCCCCAGCACTTCCTGCAACTGCTGGCCTACACCTCTGCCATGAGAACTAACTAACAGCAGAACCTTCTTCTTCCTCTTCGACTTTGCAACTGTTCTAGCCACCGTAACTACTGCTGCATACTTCCTACATCTACAGCTACTAGAGATTCCTCTCCACTAGACTCTGACAGTTGGTCATATCTATTGAAAACAGCAATAGCAAAACTATCTGAAAATCTCCTTCTCCTAGCATATCTCTTACCAACAGCCAGCTCCCATTCCCCAACCCCCTTCTCCCTCCTCATCCTATCTAGCTCCTCCTGTGCGTTTTTCAAATGCAACTGAAGGGCACAGATCTTACGCTCCTGCTCCTCTATCAACTTACTCTTGCTACATAACCTACAGTTGCAGGAGAGGATCTCACCAGAATGCCCACTGGCTTCCCCACTGCATTCCCCCCCGTGAAAATACTTCGAACAAGTCTCACACCGCAATCCTCTACTCACGAACCTACGGCCAAGCCCACACTTCTCACTCATGGTAAAATTTTACTTTTTTTTTAAGGTCCGCTACTACAATAAGATGTTAAAACCTGACTACAATAATCACAAACGTACTGTACAAGGGAAGTAACTACTATTATTAACAGTATTAATAAACAACAAATGTGAATATAACAAAAGACTAATACAGAAAGAGAATGATACGTCTAATGACACAGTAACGAAGCTGAAAACAGTTCCCAAAAGGTTCTTCTGAAATTATTTCACCAGAAAACACAAAAAATACCAGTTGAAGACTACTAAAATTCCTAAATAAACAACTATACACAAACAATTAATCAGTACTTAGCTTTCGATGCGGCGCTACAGCTGCAACTTGTCAGCGCGGAATGTAAACACAGCTAAGAGGTTACGTTGCTCAATACGAAACACTCAGCAATATCACGTCACAACACAAGAAAGGCATAGGCGAACGAAGAAACCACTAATATGTCACGTATATAGTAAATATTATCACAAAAACCATTAATATATGTATCTGAAACGTCAAAATATATAAAAACTTAGAGAGCGATCTCACACGCAGTCACTCGCTTATGACGTCACACCAAAGAAGATTTCAGCTCTCTCTTCTTCTGTAAGGAATTCGTCTTAGTACTTTGCAACAACGACTTATTAAACTGATAGTTCAGTAATTTTCATCTCTGTCAGCAACTGCTTTCTTTGGGATCGGAATCACTACGTTCTTCTTTACGTCTGAGGTAATTTCGCTTGCCTTATATATCTTCAACACCAAATGGAATAATTTTTGTCATGACTTGCTCTCACAAGGCTATCAGTTGTTCTGAAGGAATATCGTCTACCCGTCTAGCGTCTACCCGAGAACTTGTCAAATTCTTCTCACAGTGTCATATGTGCCACCTCATCTTCATCTATGTCCACCTCCCTGTCCATAACATTGCTTTCAAGTTCATTTCCCTTGTACAGACTCTCTATATACTCCTTCCACCTATCAGCTTTGCCTTCTTTGCTGCTGGCTTGTTTTTGTTGAATATTCATACACTCCTGGAAATTGAAATAAGAACACCGTGAATTCATTGTCCCAGGAAGGGGAAACTTTATTGACACATTCCTGGTGTCAGATACATCACATGATCACACTGACAGAACCACAGGCACATAGACACAGGTAACAGAGCATGCCCAATGTCGGCACTAGTACAGTGTATATAGACCTTTCGCAGCAATGCAGGCTGCTATTCTCCCATGGAGACGATCGTGGAGATGCTGGATGTGGTCCTGTGGAACGGCTTGCCATGCCATTTCCACCTGGCGCCTCAGTTGGACCAGCGTTCGTGCTGGACGTGCAGACCGCGTGAGACGACGCTTCATCCAGTCCCAAACATGCTCAATGGGGGACAGATCCGGAGATCTTGCTGGCCAGGGTAGTTGACTTACACCTTCTAGAGCACGTTGGGTGGCACGAGATACATGCGGACGTGCATTGTCCTGTTGGAACAGCAAGTTCCCTTGCCGGGCTAGGAATGGTAGAACGATGGGTTCGATGACGGTTTGGATGTACCGTGCACTATTCAGTGTCCCCTCGACGATCACCAGAGGTGTACGGTCAGTGTAGGAGATCGCTCCCCACACCATGATGCCCGCTGTTGGCCCTGTGTGTCTCGGTCGTATGCAGTCCTGATTGTGGCGCTCACCTGCACGGCGCCAAACACGCATACGACCATCATTGGCACCAAGGTAGAAGCGACTCTCATCGCTGAAGACGACACGTCTCCATTCGTCCCTCAATTCACGCCTGTCGCGACACCACTGGAGGCGGGCTGCACGATGTTGGGGCGTGAGCGGAAGATGGCCTAACGGTATGCGGGACCGTAGCCCAGCTTCATGGAGACGGTTGAGAATGGTCCTCGCCGATACCCCAGGAGCAACAGTGTACCTAATTTGCTGGGAAGTGGCGGTGCGGTCCCCTACGGCACTGCGTAGGATCCTACGGTCTTGGCGTGCATCCGTGCGTCGCTGCGGTCCGGTCCCAGGTCGACGGGCACGTGCACCTTCCGCCGACCACTGGCGACAACATCGATGTACTGTGGAGACCTCACGCCCCACGTGTTGAGCAATTCGGCGGTACGTCCACCCGGCCTCCCGCATGCCCACTATACGCCCTCGCTCAAAGTCCGTCAACTGCACGTACGGTTCACGTCCACGCTTTCGCGGCATGCTACCAGTGTTAAAGACTGCGATGGAGCTCCGTATGCCACGGCAAACTGGCTGACACTGACGGCGGCGGTGCACAAATCCGGCGCAGCT